>NW_026623030.1:988541-1627083 GCF_023065955.2 Ursus arctos | reverse complement strand
AGCATGAATTCTGATTGACAAAAGGACATTTTATTGAGAGCTGATTGGGTGCTGGGAGCAGGGCTGGGGATGACAGGCGTGAGCCCTGGTTAGAGCCCCCCAGGTCTGTCGGGAGCATCCCAGTGCCCCAATCAGGGGAGACCTGGCACCCGCTCTTTGGTCTCAGTCCCTCTGCAGGTTCACCTGTCCTCATAACTCGCCATCCCACCCCTGAGCAGTCTTGTTCCTGGCTGGCATCAGCCTTGAGACCTTAGAGTTTCTAGAGAAATCCATCTGTCCTCCAGCAGCAGTCTCTCTGAGATCTCCCCCAGTAACTCTCTGTAGTATCTACGTATAGGGCTTCTGTATTTGGCTTGGTGTCTGTCTTTCAGGCTCTCCTCCCTTCCAGGGAGAGGCTTCTTGCCTCACAGTCCCAGCCAGTGAGACCCCAGGATTCCAGGGAGGACCTTAGCCATTAAACCAGGAAGCCATGGGGAACCATGGGCAGTGGGCCCCAAACTGCTGGGGGTGGACATGGTCCACACAAGAATGGTAAATGTAGGGAAGGAGCAGAGGGTGGGTTGTCCTGTCCTGCTGGCCTATCTTTTATATTCTGAATATTCTCTGGGCTATTTGGGTAAGAATGAAATTACCCCATAAGGAAACCTAAGATTCCTTCTATCCCAGAGGCCAGAGGAGATGGTCAACTGGAGAAACAGCTCTGAGTCACAGCGAGGAGGGGCAGGAGGGGGTCACTGGAACTGGCCCATCCTGTCCCCACCAGGTGCTTCAGAGCAGGCATAAGCTACAAGGGGTGAGTTGGCCAGACAAAAAGGTGAAGTTTCCAGAATGCCAGGACAATTCAACCCCAGGCACGGTCAGACAGAAAGGAGAGAAAAATGCCCACAAATATCACTCTGGTCCCAGAAGAGAGAGAAAGGGGGAGACTCACCTAGGACGGTCAGCTGGGTCCCTGTGCCGAACACATAACACAGTGATACAGCCTCAAACACAAACCCTCTGTCACCCCTGGCATCACACCCCCTCCCCATGAAACTCAGGCCCACCTGCAGCTGCTTGGGAGGCTCAAAGTCCAGCCTCCTCTTTGTGGGGGCTGGTCTGGCCCATGGGAGCTTGAGAGGGGGGCCCCCTCCCCACCTGCATCTTCAGTTCCTTGGGGGGTGAGCCTCCCCCCATCCCCAGCCATGGAGGGGTAGGAGGGACTGTCTGAGTGACATATCTCACCCCAGGTAACTTCCCGGAAGGAGCTCTGTCTATGGCTCCGCTTGCTTGGGGAATGCCACCTGGAAGAACGGACAGTCCTGTTTCCAACACAGACATGATGGGGCCTGTGCCCTCTGCTGAGGTGAGGTCCATGGAGGCTAATGGATGCCACCACACATCCTAGACACGTGCCCCACATGGCCACGTGTGCGATGGCAGGCATGTGTGTGGACTAGCGTGTGCATGCAACTTGATCGTGCGTGCGTACGTGTCCAGTCTGTCTGTGGGACACGGAGCCTGGACTCGACATCCTGAGCTAGCTCCTAGCACAGCAGTCTTCCTGGTTCTCAGGGCCCGTTCCCAACTGCTAAGAAGGTGAGTCAGTGCACACAGTTCACAGCTGTCCAGGGCACAATCCGGGATGTAATCTTGACATTGAACCCATGGCCCCAGTGACTACCCATGGACATTTTGGCTTTAGTCCTTGTGGTGAGGTCAGTGATGGATTGGACTCTCCAGGGTCCCTGACACCCAGGGACCTTGAATATAGCTGGGACCCCCAGGAAACACGTGGGAGGAGGAGCCCTGAGTGGCAGTGTGGGATTGAATGACTAGGGTCCAGGAACTGAGGGTCCTGTGGTGAGTGTGACAGAGACGTCTGTGGGAGGGGCACAGGACAGTGTCACTGGGGTGGCCAGAGCAGGAGATCCCCCAAGGAAGGGCGAATGCTTTAGGTTGTGACCATAGGCAATGGCCATATGGGGTAGGAAACCAGGGAAAACATGGCAATGAGTGGGGGCATAAAGGAAAGGAGAATGGACATCTCTGAGGGGGGCTTGTACTACATGGTGAGGCTCCAGGTGCACGGAGGAGCTCAGACATTATCCAGGAGTCCATGGGGAACCAAGCGCAGTGGGCTTGGTACTGCTGGTGACTGATGTCCACAGTGGACTGATGGTCCACATCACAAGAGCAAGTAAAGAGGCGTTGGGGAGGATGGGCTACCTTGGTTCTGCTCTTCCTATCTCTGGAATATTCTCTGGCACTTCTGGGTGAGAGTAAATCTAGCCCTCTGAAAAACATGAGGACGCCTCCTGCAGACTCCTTTCCCCCCAAATCAAAACAATGATGTTCACCCCTAAGTGTGGTTGAGCTCGGGACACAAAATATTTGAAATGCAATGAGGAGAGAGCACGATTTCTGATTGAATAAAGGACATTTTATTGAGTGTCGACTGGGTGCAGGGAGAAGGGCTGGGATGACCCTGGTGGGAGAGCAGAGCTCCTGGAGGTCCTGTGGCTCCAGGCCCCCTTGGGTGGGGGAGGGTGTCGGGGACCTAGGAGCACTCTGCGGGGACCACCTTCTTCTCCACGGTGCTCCCCTCGTGCGTGACCAGGCAGCTGAAGCTGCTGTGAGATTTCCACTTGTCAGGTGACAGGCTCAGGTAGCTGCTGGCCGCATACTTGTTGTTGCTCTGTTTGGAGGGCTTGGTGGTCTCCACGCCCTGGGTGATGGAGCTGCCGTCTGCCTTCCAGGCCACCGTCACGGCGCCGGGGTAGAAGTCACTGACGAGGCACACCAGGGTGGCCTTGTTGGCGCCCAGCTCCTCAGAGGAGGGCGGGAAGAGCGTGACCGAGGGCGCGGACTTGGGCTGACCTGTGGGGAAGGAGGGGCCGCAGGTCAAGGTCAGAGGTTTATTCTGCAGCTCCTACCTCAGTCCTGATGTAGGGGTACAGCTGTGTGGTGTCCCTGGCTTGGGCCTCAGGCCGCTGTTGCCCACCTGAGGTCAGGGCAGCCAGGGGCTGGCTCCCTCGCCTTCTGTGGGGAAGAATCTGAGTGCCAGATCCTCTAGTTTGTCGGCCCTTGCCTGACCTCAGTCTCTCTCCAGCTCCCAGAGTCTTTGAATGCACCCAGCCCACCCCCTGGAACTGGCTCTGCCGGCCTGGAGACGCTGGTTGCCTTCTGGATGTGTCTGTCCTTGGACCTCATTCCCAGTGGGACATCCCCAGGGGCTTCCCCGCCATTTCCTAGAGCTGGTGTGTCCCTTGTCGCGGGGCTCTGTTACCATGTGACAAGGAGGTGTCCTGTCCCCAGACCGCCTCACCCCCTCACAGCAGTCTTGCCCACATCCCCACGGACACTCCCCACCCCCGTCGCCCAGGGATGCTGAGTAGGGAAGGGCCGGCCCTGAGTCCCTGGTGCCGGAATCCAGGGCAGGCAGCAGATGGAGGGTTTGCGTGCGGGATGAGTTTTCAGTTCTGAGGCTGGCACTGTGTCTGTTGTGAGGGGTCTCCCTGGTGTGTGAAGTTCTGCCAGGGAGTTTGTCTGTCCTAGGATTTCTGAGTGCCCGACAGGCGCTGTCTCTCTCACCTGACCCTATCAGGCACCCTGGACCCAAATATCTGCTCAAGGGGCTCTCCAGCCGTGGTGGTCCGGGAAGGGATGGACCTCTGTTGCCCCAGTGTCCTGAGACCTGTCCTGTTCTTAGTGTCTGACTGTCCCCAGCACCCTGGGCCCTCTCCTCTTCTGAAGTCCTCGCTTCATCCTGGACCACTTGGCCTGCTTCCCCCTTCTGGTCTCCAGGCCCTGAGACCAAGGCTCTCCTCACTGTGCTCCTGGCAGCCCTCTGGCCGGGACCCCACAGAGATAGAAGCTAGCACCTGAGCGGTCCCCAGCAACCTTCCCTCAGCCTATGGCCCTGCTGACAGCCTGAGCCCCCCTTGTCCTCGTCCTTCACCCCTCAGTTCCCCCCAGACTCTTAAAGCCAAGAGGCCCTGAGTAGGGAGCCCAGTATCCCCAAGTCCTGAGGAGAAGGTTCCCATGGGGAGACAACTGAACACACAATGAGCCCCGATTTTCTTAGATCAGTGGAGTTTGGGGCTGGTCCCACGCACCTCCCAATAGACACCAGACAGAATGGGACCAGTGGAGGCACGAGGGGCAGAGAAAGGGGCCAAATGTGCAGACCCCACAGACCTTCAGCCTCGGCACTAGTCCAAAAAGTTAGGAGAGAAGCGTTCCCCGAAATTGTACCCTGCATCCCAGAGAGGAGGGCAAGGGGGAGACTCACCGAGGACGGTCAGCTGGGTCCCGCTGCCGAACACAATACACTGTGACACAGCCTCGAACACAAACCCTCTGTGAGCCCCTCCAGCTGTGCCCAGGCCCACCTGCAGCTCCTCGGGAGGCCCAGAGTGCAGCCTCCTTGTCACGGGTGCTGATCTGGCAGATGGACGTGCGGTGGGGGCGGCACCTGGGCACCTGGAATTTCATCTCCTTGGAGGGGTCAGAGGCCCTCCATCCTCAGGCATGGCGAAGGGTTGGAGGGAATGTCTGGCTATGGCGTCGGAATTCCCAGCCCACTCCATCCTTGGGAAGGAGCTGTGTGCTCTCCTCAGTGTGTGTCAGGGTACATTTGTGGAATGGGTGAGGATGTGTCACACACAGAGGATGGAGCTGGGATCCCTGTGCAGCCTGGGGACTCGTGGAGAGGGTCCCGGATGCCACCACATCCTCAGCACAGGGGGCCGTGCAGGTTTGGGGTCAGGAATGGGAAGTGGGTGGAGGGGAAGCATGTTTCCCCCCCAGCGCTCAGATCTCTCCAGGGGGCCCTGTGCTCCGGAAACCCTGCCTTTGCGGGTTCTGCGGGAAGGTATAGTGGATGCGGAACATTATTCCCTGAAGTGTTCCTGGGGAGTTCAGAGCTCAGGCTGTAGAGGTGTGTGGGCTGAAAGTCGGGTGCATAGATCGGAGGACCCCTGGTTGGTGGGCGGCAGTCACTGCTTCCAGCAATTTCTCCTGGGGCTGCAGTGTGGGGTCTGTGCCGTCCACTGGAACCGACTGAGAATCACACGTGCCCCACGTACGGGAAGCACCACTAGCATGTAGGACACATACTGTACCCCGGCACTGGACCTTCACGCGGTGAGGGGACCTCGAACCCCGGGGCCTCGGGGATCCTGCATCCTGGCCTGGGGACGTCACCCGCAGAGCTCAGCCAGGGGACACACAGGCCTGGCCTCCTTCTCTCTGGGTCACGGTGGCAAGCGGCCCCAGCACTGCTGCTGTCCTCCCTGATCTGTCTGCCGCTTCCCGTCCAGACTCCATCCCTGGAGCTCATCAAGTCCCTTGTGTCACTCCATCCTGGACCTGAATCTCCCTGGCCTTCTCTGTGTCACTGGCTGGCTGTGCCGGGGACTGCAGAGACTGGGTGTTCTTTGCTCACATCCCACCCGGGGACTCCGTGTAGACCCTCGACTGCGGCTCTTCCCGATCCTCCCGAGAGATGGCCACCGTGGCAGTGTCGGGAAAGGGACCAGTGCCTTTGTGATCGTCATGTGTGTGCTTGCGTGTGTTTGTGTTCACTCTACCGTGGGGATGCGTTGGTGTCCCCGCTCAGCTCTCGCACTGGGCTCCTAGGTAGATGAGTCGGGGAGAGACCTGCTGGCAAACCATTGGCACAATCTGTCGCTGGATGTGTGCAACAGAGAGGCCCCAGGCAGGTCACCCCCGCACAAGCGGTGGGCTCATGGGTTGGCTTGGGCTTGGAGGACTCCCAGAGAGTGAAGCTGGTGTCTGTCCCCCAGAGAACATGAGTACAAGCGGGGACCAAGGTACACTGTTGTACGAGGGGCCACCAGCGTGAGTGGAATTGGGGGTGGCGGTGCCAGTGTCTAGGCAGGGGGTCCTGGCTTGAGTGTGACAGGGAGAATCTGTGCGAGGGGCCACAAACGGTGTCCCTGGGGAGTCAGGGGAGTGGTCTCCTATGGAGTGGAGGATGTTGTAGGGTGTGATGGTGGGGAAGGTCCGCCAAGAGTTGGAAATCAGGGAAATTATGTCGCTGAGAGGGTGGCCTCTAGGGAAAGGAGAGTGGACATTTCATGGGGGGGGCAGGTTCCAGAGTCTGAGAGCCCAGGCTCAGGGAGGCACTCAGAAATGATTCCCAAAACACCGGGAGCAAGGGCCGCGAGGGCAGCTCTGACTCGCAGTGGGCATGGTCCACACAAAGAAAAGAAAACACAGAGGCACTGTGGAGGACAGTCTTCCATCTCGCATGTGCTGTTGGTATTTGCTGTTCTGCAATGTTCTTCTGCTCCTCTAGGTCAGAGGACAACTACCCATCCGCAAACCATGAGGATGCCTCCTGCAGACTCCTTTCCCCAAAGGAAAAGATTGATCTTCACCCCTAAGTGTGGTTGAGATCGGGACACAAAGGGTTTGAAACGCAATGAGGAGAGAGCACGATATCTGATTGAATAAAGGACATTTTATTGAGTGTCGACTGGGTGCAGGGAGAAGGGCTGGGATGACCCTGGTGGGAGGGCAGATCCTCCTGGAGGTCCTGTGGCTCCAGGCCCCCTGGGTGGGGGAGGGTGTCGGGGACCTAGGAGCACTCTGCGGGGACCACCTTCTTCTCCACGGTGCTCCCCTCGTGCGTGACCAGGCAGCTGAAGCTGCTGTGAGATTTCCACTTGTCAGGCGACAGGCTCAGGTAGCTGCTGGCCGCGTACTTGTTGTTGCTCTGTTTGGAGGGCTTGGTGGTCTCCACGCCCTGGGTGATGGAGCTGCCGTCTGCCTTCCAGGCCACCGTCACGGCGCCGGGGTAGAAGTCACTGACGAGGCACACCAGGGTGGCCTTGTTGGCGCCCAGCTCCTCAGAGGAGGGCGGGAAGAGCGTGACCGAGGGTGCGGACTTGGGCTGACCTGTGGGGATGGGGGCCGCAGGTCAAGGTCAGAGGTTTATTCTGCAGCTCCTACCTCAGTCCTGATGTAGGGGTATAGCTGTGTGGTGTCCCTGGCTTGGGCCTCAGGCCGCCGTTGCCCACCTGAGGTCAGGGCAGCCAGGGGCTGGCTCCCTCGCCTTCTGTGGGGAAGAATCTGAGTGCCAGATCCTCTAGTTTGTCGGCCCTTGCCTGACTTCAGGCTCTCTCCAGCTCCCAGAGTCTTCGAATCCACCCAGCCCACCCCCGGAACTGGCTCTGCCGGCCCGGAGACGCTGGTTGCCTTCTGGATGTGTCTGTCCTTAGACCTCATTCCCAGTGGGACATCCCCAGGGGCTTCCCCGCGATTTCCTAGAGCTGGTGTGTCCCTTGTCGCGGGGTCTGTTACCATGTGACAAGGAGGTGTCCTGTCCCCAGACCGCCTCACCCCCTCACAGCAGTCTTGCCCACATCCCCATGGACACCCCTACCCCTGTCGCCCAGGGATGCTGAGTGGGGAAGGGCCGTGAGTCCCTGGTGCTGGATTCCAGGGCGGGCAGCAGATGGAGGGTTTGCGTGCGGGATGAGTTTTCAGTTCTGAGGCTGGCACTGTGTCTGTTGTGAGGGTTCTCCCTGGTGTGTGAAGTTCTGCCAGGGAGTCTGTCTGTCCTAGGATTTCTGAGTGCCCGGCAGGCTCTGGGTCTCTCACCTGACCCTATCAGGCACCCTGGACCCAAATATCTGCTCAGGGGGCTCTGTAGCTGTGGTAGGCCTGGAACGGATGGACCTCTGCTGCCCCAGTGTCCTGAGACCTGTCCTGTTCTTGGTGTCTGACTGTCCCCAGCACCCTGGGCCCTCTCCTCTTCTGAAGTCCTCGCTTCATCCTGGACCACTTGGCCTGCTTCCCCCTTCTGGTCTCCAGGCCCTGAGACCAAGGCTCTCCTCACTGTGCTCCTGGCAGCCCTCTGGCCGGGACCCCACAGAGATAGAAGCTAGCACCTGAGCGGTCCCCAGCAACCTTCCCTCAGCCTATGGCCCTGCTGACAGCCTGAGCCCCCCTTGTCCTCGTCCTTCACCCCTCAGTTCCTCCCAGACTCTTGAAGCCAAGAGGCCCTGAGTAGGGAGCCCAGTATCCTCAAGTCCAGAGGAGAAGTTTCCCTTGGGGAGACAACTGAACACACAATGAGCCCCGATTTTCTTAGATCAGTGGAGTTTGGGGTTGGTCCCCCGCACCTCCCAATAGACACCAGACAGAATGGGACCAGTGGAGGCACGAGGGGCAGAGAAAGGGGCCAAATGTGCAGACCCCACAGACCTTCAGCCTCGGCACTAGTCCAAAAAGTTAGGAGAGAAGCGTTCCCCGAAATTGTACCCTGCATCCCAGAGAGGAGGGCAAGGGGGAGACTCACCGAGGACGGTCAGCTGGGTCCCGCCGCCGAACACAGTACACTGTGACACAGCCTCGAACACAAACCCTCTGTGAGCCCCTCCAGCCGTGCCCAGGCCCACCTGCAGCTCCTCGGGAGGCCCAGAGTGCAGCCTCCTTGTCACGGGTGCTGGTCTGGCAGATGGGCGTGCGGTGGGGGGCGGCACCTGGGCACCTGGAATTTCATCTCCTTGGAGGGGTCAGAGGCCCTCCATCCTCAGGCATGGCGAGGTTTGGAGGGAATGTTTGGCTATGGCGTCGGAATTCCCAGCCAAATCCATCCTAGGGAAGGAGCTGTGTTCTCGCCTCAGTGTGTGTCAGGGTATATTTTTGGAATGGGTGAGGGGGCCTGTTTCACACACAGAGGATGGAGCTGGGACCCCTGTGCAGCCTGGTACTCGTGGAGAGGGTCCCGGATGCCACCACATCCTCAGCACAGGAGGCCGTGCAGGTTTGGGGTCAGGAATGGGAAGTGGGTGGAGGGGAAGCATGTTTCCCCCCCAGCGCTCAGATCTCTCCAGGGGGCCCTGTGCTCCGGAAACCCTGCCTTTGCGGGTTCTGCGGGAAGGTATAGTGGATGCGGAACATTATTCCCTGAAGTGTTCCTGGGGAGTTCAGAGCTCAGGCTGTAGAGGTGTGTGGGCTGAAAGTCGGGTGCATAGATCGGAGGGCCCCTGGTTGGTGGGCGGCAGTCACTGCTTCCAGCAATTTCTCCTGGGGCTGCAGTGTGGGGTCTGTGCCGTCCACTGGAACCGACTGAGAATCACACGTGCCCCACGTACGGGAAGCACCACTAGCATGTAGGACACATACTGTACCCCGGCACTGGACCTTCACGCGGTGAGCGGGCCTCGAACCCCGGGGCCTCGGGGATCCTGCATCCTGGCCTGGGGACGTCACCCGCAGAGCTCAGCCAGGGGACACACAGGCCTGGCCTCCTTCTCTCTGGGTCACGGTGGCAAGCGGCCCCAGCACTGCTGCTGTCCTCCCTGATCTGCCAGCCGCTTCCCGTCCAGACTCCATCCCTGGAGCTCATCAAGTCCCTTGTGTCACTCCATCCTGGACCTGAATCTCCCTGGCCTTCTCTGTGTCACTGGCTGGCTGTGCCGGGGACTGCAGAGACTGGGTGTTCTTTGCTCACATCCCACCCGGGGACTCCGTGTAGACCCTCGACTGCGGCTCTTCCCGATCCTCCCGAGAGATGGCCACCGCGGCAGTGTCGGGAAGGGACCAGTGCCTTTGTGATCGTCATGTGTGTGCTTGCGTGTGTTTGTGTTCACTCTACCGTGGGGGTGCGTTGGTGTCCCCGCTCAGCTCTCACACTGGGCTCCTAGGTAGATGAGTCGGGGAGAGACCTGCTGGCAGCCCATTGGCACAATCTGTCGCTGGATGTGTGCAACAGAGAGGCCCCAGGCAGGTCACCCCCGCACAAGCGGTGGGCTCATGGGTTGGCTTGGGCTTGGAGGACTCCCAGAGAGCGCAGCTGGTGTCTGTCCCCCAGAGAACATGATTTCAAGTGGGGACCAAGATACACTGTTGTTTGAGGTGCCACCAGCGTGAGTGGGATTGGGGGTGGGGATGACAGTGGCTAGGCAGGGGGTCCTGTCTTGTGTGTGACAGGGAGAATCTGTGCGAGGGGTGTCCCTGGGGAGTCAGGGGAGTGGTCTCCTATGGAGTGGAGGATGTTGTAGGGTGTGATGGTGGGGAAGGTCCGCCAAGCGTAGGAAGCCAGGGAAATCATATCGCCAAGAGGGGGGCCTCTCGGGAAAGAAGAGTGGACATTTCATGGGGGGGCAGTTTCCAGAGTCTGAGAACCCAGGCTCAGGGATGCATTCAGAAATGATTCCCAAAACACGGGGAGCAAGGGCCGCGAGGGCAGCTCTGACTCGCAGTGGGCATGGTCCACAAAAGAAAAGAAAACACAGAGGCACTGTGGAGGACAGTCTTCCATCTCGCATGTGCTGTTGGTATTTGCTGTTCTGCAATGTTCTTCTGCTCCTCTAGGTCAGAAGACAACTACCCATCCGCAAACCATGAGGATGCCTCCTGCAGACTCCTTTCCCCAAAGGAAAAGATTGATCTTCACCCCTAAGTGTGGTTGAGATCGGGACACAAAGGGTTTGAAACGCAATGAGGAGAGAGCACGATTTCTGATTGAATAAAGGACATTTTATTGAGTGTCGACTGGGTGCAGGGAGAAGGGCTGGGATGACCCTGGTGGGAGGGCAGAGCTCCTGGAGGTCCTGTGGCTCCAGGCTCCCTTGGGTGGGGGAGGGTGTCGGGGACCTAGGAGCACTCTGCGGGGACCACCTTCTTCTCCACGGTGCTCCCCTCGTGCGTGACCAGGCAGCTGAAGCTGCTGTGAGATTTCCACTTGTCAGGCGACAGGCTCAGGTAGCTGCTGGCCGCATACTTGTTGTTGCTCTGTTTGGAGGGCTTGGTGGTCTCCACGCCCTGGGTGATGGAGCTGCCGTCTGCCTTCCAGGCCACCGTCACGGCGCCGGGGTAGAAGTCACTGACGAGGCACACCAGGGTGGCCTTGTTGGCGCCCAGCTCCTCAGAGGAGGGCGGGAAGAGCGTGACCGAGGGTGCGGACTTGGGCTGACCTGTGGGGATGGGGGGGCGCAGGTCAAGGTCAGAGGTTTATTCTGCAGCTCCTACCTCAGTCCTGATGTAGGGGTACAGCTGTGTGGTGTCCCTGGCTTGGGCCTCAGGCCGCCGTTGCCCACCTGAGGTCAGGGCAGCCAGGGGCTGGCTCCCTCGCCTTCTGTGGGGAAGAATCTGAGTGCCAGATCCTCTAGTTTGTCGGCCCTTGCCTGACCTCAGGCTCTCTCCAGCTTCCAGAGTCTTCGAATCCACCCAGCCCACCCCCGGAACTGGCTCTGCCGGCCCGGAGACGCTGGTTGCCTTCTGGATGTGTCTGTCCTTGGACCTCGTTCCCAGTGGGACATCCCCAGGGGCTTCCCCGCGATTTCCTAGAGCTGGTGTGTCCCTTGTCGCGGGGTCTGTTACCATGTGACAAGGAGGTGTCCTGTCCCCAGACCGCCTCACCCCCTCACAGCAGTCTTGCCCACATCCCCACGGACACCCCTACCCCTGTCGCCCGGGGATGCTGAGTGGGGAAGGGCTGTGAGTCCCTGGTGCTGGATTCCAGGGCGGGCAGCAGATGGAGGGTTTGCGTGCGGGATGAGTTTTCAGTTCTGAGGCTGGCACTGTGTCTGTTGTGAGGGTTCTCCCTGGTGTGTGAAGTTCTGCCAGGGAGTCTGTCTGTCCTAGGATTTCTGAGTGCCCGGTAGGCTCTGGGTCTCTCACCTGACCCTATCAGGCACCCTGGACCCAAATATCTGCTCAGGGGGCTCTCTAGCTGTGGTAGGCCTGGAACGGATGGACCTCTGCTGCCCCAGTGTCCTGAGACCTGTCCTGTTCTTGGTGTGTGACTGTCCCCAGCACCCTGGGCCCTCTCCTCTTCTGAAGTCCTCGCTTCATCCTGGACCTCTTGGCCTGCTTCCCCCTTCTTGTGTCCAGGCCCTGAGACCAAGGCTCTCCTCACTGTGCTCCTGGCAGCCCTCTGGACGGGACCCCACAGAGATAGAAGCTAGCACCTGAGTGGTCCCCAGCAACCTTCCCTCAGCCTATGGCCCTGCTGACAGCCTGAGCCCCCCTTGTCTTCGTCCTTCACCCCTCATTTCCCCCCAGACTCTTGAAGCCAAGAGGCCCTGAGTAGGGAGCCCAGTATCCTCAAGTCCAGAGGAGAAGGCTCCCCTGGGGTGAGAGCTGAACCCCCAATGAGCCCCAATTTCTTTACATCAGGGGAGTTTGGGGCTTGTCCCCTGCACCTCCCAATAGACAGCAGACAGAATGGGACCAGTGGAGGCATGAGGAGCAGAGAAAGGGGCCAAATGTGCAGACCCCACAGGCCTTCAGCCTCTGCCCTAGTCCAAGAAGTTAGGAGAGAAGCGTTCCCCGAAATTGTACACTGCAACCCAGAGAGAAGGGCAAGGGGGAGACTCACCGAGGACGGTCAGCTGGGTCCCGCCGCCGAACACAGCACACTGTGACACAGCCTCGAACACAAACCCTCTGTGAGCCCCTCCAGCCGTGCCCAGGCCCACCTGCAGCTCCTCGGGAGGCCCAGAGTGCAGCCTCCTTGTCACGGGTGCTGGTCTGGCAGATGGGCGTGCGGTGGGGGGCGGCACCTGGGCACCTGGAATTTCATCTCCTTGGAGGGGTCAGAGGCCCTCCATCCTCAGGCATGGCGAGGGTTTGGAGGGAATGTCTGGCTATGGCGTCGGAATTCCCAGCCAAATCCATCCTAGGGAAGGAGCTGTGTTCTCGCCTCAGTGTGTGTCAGGGTATATTTTTGGAATGGGTGAGGGGGCCTGTGTCACACACCGAGGATGGAGCTGGGACCCCTGTGCAGCCTGGGTACTCGTGGAGAGGGTCCCGGATGCCACCACATCCTCAGTACAGGAGGCCATGCAGGTTTGGGGTCAGGAATGGGAAGTGGGTGGAGGGGAAGCATGCATCCGTGCCAGCACTCAGATCTCTCCAGGGGGCCCTGTGCTCCGGAAACCCTGCCTTTGCGGGTTCTGCGGGAAGGTATAGTGGATGCGGAACATTTAGTCCCTGAAGTGTTCCTGGGGAGTTCAGAGCTCAGGTTGTAGAGGTGTGTGGGCTGAATGTCGGGTGCATAGATCGGAGGGCCCCTGGTGGGTGGGCGGCAGTCCCTGCTTCCAGCAATTTCTCCTGGGGCTGCAGTGTGGGGTCTGTGCCGTCCACTGGAACCGACTGAGAATCACACGTGCCCCACGTACGGGAAGCACCACTAGCATGTAGGACACATACTGTACCCCGGCACTGGACCTTCACGCGGTGAGCGGGCCTCGAACCCCGGGGCCTCGGGGATCCTGCATCCTGGCCTGGGGACGTCACCCGCAGAGCTCAGCCAGGGGACACACAGGCCTGGCCTCCTTCTCTCTGGGTCACGGTGGCAAGCGGCCCCAGCACTGCTGCTGTCCTCCCTGATCTGTCTGCCGCTTCCCATCCAGACTCCATCCCTGGAGCTCATCAAGTCCCTTGTGTCACTCCATCCTGGACCTGAATCTCCCTGGCCTTCTCTGTGTCACTGGCTGGCTGTGCCGGGGACTGCAGAGACTGGGTGTTCTTTGCTCACATCCCACCCGGGGACTCCGTGTAGACCCTCGACTGCGGCTCTTCCCGATCCTCCCGAGAGATGGCCACCGCGGCAGTGTCGGGAAGGGACCAGTGCCTTTGTGATCGTCATGTGTGTGCTTGCGTGTGTTTGTGTTCACTCTACCGTGGGGGTGCGTTGGTGTCCCCGCTCAGCTCTCACACTGGGCTCCTAGGTAGATGAGTCGGGGAGAGACCTGCTGGCAGCCCATTGGCACAATCTGTCGCTGGATGTGTGCAACAGAGAGGCCCCAGACAGGTCACCCCAGACAGAAGCGGTGGGTTCATGGGTTGGCTTGGGCTTGGAGGGCTCCCAGAGAGCGCAGCTGGTGTCTGTCTCCCAGAGAACATGATTTCAAGTGGGGACCAAGATACACTGTTGTTTGAGGTGCCACCAGCGTGAGTGGGATTGGGGGTGGGGATGACAGTGGCTAGGCAGGGGGTCCTGTCTTGTGTGTGACAGGGAGAATCTGTGCGAGGGGTGTCCCTGGGGAGTCAGGGGAGTGGTCTCCTATGGAGTGGAGGATGTTGTAGGGTGTGATGGTGGGGAAGGTCCGCCAAGCGTAGGAAGCCAGGGAAATCATATCGCCAAGAGGGGGGCCTCTCGGGAAAGAAGAGTGGACATTTCATGGGGGGGCAGTTTCCAGAGTCTGAGAACCCAGGCTCAGGGATGCATTCAGAAATGATTCCCAAAACACGGGGAGCAAGGGCCGCGAGGGCAGCTCTGACTCGCAGTGGGCATGGTCCACAAAAGAAAAGAAAACACAGAGGCACTGTGGAGGACAGTCTTCCATCTCGCATGTGCTGTTGGTATTTGCTGTTCTGCAATGTTCTTCTGCTCCTCTAGGTCAGAAGACAACTACCCATCCGCAAACCATGAGGATGCCTCCTGCAGACTCCTTTCCCCAAAGGAAAAGATTGATCTTCACCCCTAAGTGTGGTTGAGATCGGGACACAAAGGGTTTGAAACGCAATGAGGAGAGAGCACGATTTCTGATTGAATAAAGGACATTTTATTGAGTGTCGACTGGGTGCAGGGAGAAGGGCTGGGATGACCCTGGTGGGAGGGCAGAGCTCCTGGAGGTCCTGTGGCTCCAGGCTCCCTTGGGTGGGGGAGGGTGTCGGGGACCTAGGAGCACTCTGCGGGGACCACCTTCTTCTCCACGGTGCTCCCCTCGTGCGTGACCAGGCAGCTGAAGCTGCTGTGAGATTTCCACTTGTCAGGCGACAGGCTCAGGTAGCTGCTGGCCGCATACTTGTTGTTGCTCTGTTTGGAGGGCTTGGTGGTCTCCACGCCCTGGGTGATGGAGCTGCCGTCTGCCTTCCAGGCCACCGTCACGGCGCCGGGGTAGAAGTCACTGACGAGGCACACCAGGGTGGCCTTGTTGGCGCCCAGCTCCTCAGAGGAGGGCGGGAAGAGCGTGACCGAGGGTGCGGACTTGGGCTGACCTGTGGGGATGGGGGGGCGCAGGTCAAGGTCAGAGGTTTATTCTGCAGCTCCTACCTCAGTCCTGATGTAGGGGTACAGCTGTGTGGTGTCCCTGGCTTGGGCCTCAGGCCGCCGTTGCCCACCTGAGGTCAGGGCAGCCAGGGGCTGGCTCCCTCGCCTTCTGTGGGGAAGAATCTGAGTGCCAGATCCTCTAGTTTGTCGGCCCTTGCCTGACCTCAGGCTCTCTCCAGCTTCCAGAGTCTTCGAATCCACCCAGCCCACCCCCGGAACTGGCTCTGCCGGCCCGGAGACGCTGGTTGCCTTCTGGATGTGTCTGTCCTTGGACCTCGTTCCCAGTGGGACATCCCCAGGGGCTTCCCCGCGATTTCCTAGAGCTGGTGTGTCCCTTGTCGCGGGGTCTGTTACCATGTGACAAGGAGGTGTCCTGTCCCCAGACCGCCTCACCCCCTCACAGCAGTCTTGCCCACATCCCCACGGACACCCCTACCCCTGTCGCCCGGGGATGCTGAGTGGGGAAGGGCTGTGAGTCCCTGGTGCTGGATTCCAGGGCGGGCAGCAGATGGAGGGTTTGCGTGCGGGATGAGTTTTCAGTTCTGAGGCTGGCACTGTGTCTGTTGTGAGGGTTCTCCCTGGTGTGTGAAGTTCTGCCAGGGAGTCTGTCTGTCCTAGGATTTCTGAGTGCCCGGTAGGCTCTGGGTCTCTCACCTGACCCTATCAGGCACCCTGGACCCAAATATCTGCTCAGGGGGCTCTCTAGCTGTGGTAGGCCTGGAACGGATGGACCTCTGCTGCCCCAGTGTCCTGAGACCTGTCCTGTTCTTGGTGTGTGACTGTCCCCAGCACCCTGGGCCCTCTCCTCTTCTGAAGTCCTCGCTTCATCCTGGACCTCTTGGCCTGCTTCCCCCTTCTTGTGTCCAGGCCCTGAGACCAAGGCTCTCCTCACTGTGCTCCTGGCAGCCCTCTGGACGGGACCCCACAGAGATAGAAGCTAGCACCTGAGTGGTCCCCAGCAACCTTCCCTCAGCCTATGGCCCTGCTGACAGCCTGAGCCCCCCTTGTCTTCGTCCTTCACCCCTCATTTCCCCCCAGACTCTTGAAGCCAAGAGGCCCTGAGTAGGGAGCCCAGTATCCTCAAGTCCAGAGGAGAAGGCTCCCCTGGGGTGAGAGCTGAACCCCCAATGAGCCCCAATTTCTTTACATCAGGGGAGTTTGGGGCTTGTCCCCTGCACCTCCCAATAGACAGCAGACAGAATGGGACCAGTGGAGGCATGAGGAGCAGAGAAAGGGGCCAAATGTGCAGACCCCACAGGCCTTCAGCCTCTGCCCTAGTCCAAGAAGTTAGGAGAGAAGCGTTCCCCGAAATTGTACACTGCAACCCAGAGAGAAGGGCAAGGGGGAGACTCACCGAGGACGGTCAGCTGGGTCCCGCCGCCGAACACAGCACACTGTGACACAGCCTCGAACACAAACCCTCTGTGAGCCCCTCCAGCCGTGCCCAGGCCCACCTGCAGCTCCTCGGGAGGCCCAGAGTGCAGCCTCCTTGTCACGGGTGCTGGTCTGGCAGATGGGCGTGCGGTGGGGGGCGGCACCTGGGCACCTGGAATTTCATCTCCTTGGAGGGGTCAGAGGCCCTCCATCCTCAGGCATGGCGAGGGTTTGGAGGGAATGTCTGGCTATGGCGTCGGAATTCCCAGCCAAATCCATCCTAGGGAAGGAGCTGTGTTCTCGCCTCAGTGTGTGTCAGGGTATATTTTTGGAATGGGTGAGGGGGCCTGTGTCACACACCGAGGATGGAGCTGGGACCCCTGTGCAGCCTGGGTACTCGTGGAGAGGGTCCCGGATGCCACCACATCCTCAGTACAGGAGGCCATGCAGGTTTGGGGTCAGGAATGGGAAGTGGGTGGAGGGGAAGCATGCATCCGTGCCAGCACTCAGATCTCTCCAGGGGGCCCTGTGCTCCGGAAACCCTGCCTTTGCGGGTTCTGCGGGAAGGTATAGTGGATGCGGAACATTTAGTCCCTGAAGTGTTCCTGGGGAGTTCAGAGCTCAGGTTGTAGAGGTGTGTGGGCTGAATGTCGGGTGCATAGATCGGAGGGCCCCTGGTGGGTGGGCGGCAGTCCCTGCTTCCAGCAATTTCTCCTGGGGCTGCAGTGTGGGGTCTGTGCCGTCCACTGGAACCGACTGAGAATCACACGTGCCCCACGTACGGGAAGCACCACTAGCATGTAGGACACATACTGTACCCCGGCACTGGACCTTCACGCGGTGAGCGGGCCTCGAACCCCGGGGCCTCGGGGATCCTGCATCCTGGCCTGGGGACGTCACCCGCAGAGCTCAGCCAGGGGACACACAGGCCTGGCCTCCTTCTCTCTGGGTCACGGTGGCAAGCGGCCCCAGCACTGCTGCTGTCCTCCCTGATCTGTCTGCCGCTTCCCATCCAGACTCCATCCCTGGAGCTCATCAAGTCCCTTGTGTCACTCCATCCTGGACCTGAATCTCCCTGGCCTTCTCTGTGTCACTGGCTGGCTGTGCCGGGGACTGCAGAGACTGGGTGTTCTTTGCTCACATCCCACCCGGGGACTCCGTGTAGACCCTCGACTGCGGCTCTTCCCGATCCTCCCGAGAGATGGCCACCGCGGCAGTGTCGGGAAGGGACCAGTGCCTTTGTGATCGTCATGTGTGTGCTTGCGTGTGTTTGTGTTCACTCTACCGTGGGGGTGCGTTGGTGTCCCCGCTCAGCTCTCACACTGGGCTCCTAGGTAGATGAGTCGGGGAGAGACCTGCTGGCAGCCCATTGGCACAATCTGTCGCTGGATGTGTGCAACAGAGAGGCCCCAGACAGGTCACCCCAGACAGAAGCGGTGGGTTCATGGGTTGGCTTGGGCTTGGAGGGCTCCCAGAGAGCGCAGCTGGTGTCTGTCTCCCAGAGAACATGATTTCAAGTGGGGACCAAGATACACTGTTGTTTGAGGTGCCACCAGCGTGAGTGGGATTGGGGGTGGGGATGACAGTGGCTAGGCAGGGGGTCCTGTCTTGTGTGTGACAGGGAGAATCTGTGCGAGGGGTGTCCCTGGGGAGTCAGGGGAGTGGTCTCCTATGGAGTGGAGGATGTTGTAGGGTGTGATGGTGGGGAAGGTCCGCCAAGCGTAGGAAGCCAGGGAAATCATATCGCCAAGAGGGGGGCCTCTCGGGAAAGAAGAGTGGACATTTCATGGGGGGGCAGTTTCCAGAGTCTGAGAACCCAGGCTCAGGGATGCATTCAGAAATGATTCCCAAAACACGGGGAGCAAGGGCCGCGAGGGCAGCTCTGACTCGCAGTGGGCATGGTCCACAAAAGAAAAGAAAACACAGAGGCACTGTGGAGGACAGTCTTCCATCTCGCATGTGCTGTTGGTATTTGCTGTTCTGCAATGTTCTTCTGCTCCTCTAGGTCAGAAGACAACTACCCATCCGCAAACCATGAGGATGCCTCCTGCAGACTCCTTTCCCCAAAGGAAAAGATTGATCTTCACCCCTAAGTGTGGTTGAGATCGGGACACAAAGGGTTTGAAACGCAATGAGGAGAGAGCACGATTTCTGATTGAATAAAGGACATTTTATTGAGTGTCGACTGGGTGCAGGGAGAAGGGCTGGGATGACCCTGGTGGGAGGGCAGAGCTCCTGGAGGTCCTGTGGCTCCAGGCTCCCTTGGGTGGGGGAGGGTGTCGGGGACCTAGGAGCACTCTGCGGGGACCACCTTCTTCTCCACGGTGCTCCCCTCGTGCGTGACCAGGCAGCTGAAGCTGCTGTGAGATTTCCACTTGTCAGGCGACAGGCTCAGGTAGCTGCTGGCCGCATACTTGTTGTTGCTCTGTTTGGAGGGCTTGGTGGTCTCCACGCCCTGGGTGATGGAGCTGCCGTCTGCCTTCCAGGCCACCGTCACGGCGCCGGGGTAGAAGTCACTGACGAGGCACACCAGGGTGGCCTTGTTGGCGCCCAGCTCCTCAGAGGAGGGCGGGAAGAGCGTGACCGAGGGTGCGGACTTGGGCTGACCTGTGGGGATGGGGGGGCGCAGGTCAAGGTCAGAGGTTTATTCTGCAGCTCCTACCTCAGTCCTGATGTAGGGGTACAGCTGTGTGGTGTCCCTGGCTTGGGCCTCAGGCCGCCGTTGCCCACCTGAGGTCAGGGCAGCCAGGGGCTGGCTCCCTCGCCTTCTGTGGGGAAGAATCTGAGTGCCAGATCCTCTAGTTTGTCGGCCCTTGCCTGACCTCAGGCTCTCTCCAGCTTCCAGAGTCTTCGAATCCACCCAGCCCACCCCCGGAACTGGCTCTGCCGGCCCGGAGACGCTGGTTGCCTTCTGGATGTGTCTGTCCTTGGACCTCGTTCCCAGTGGGACATCCCCAGGGGCTTCCCCGCGATTTCCTAGAGCTGGTGTGTCCCTTGTTGCGGGGTCTGTTACCATGTGACAAGGAGGTGTCCTGTCCCCAGACCGCCTCACCCCCTCACAGCAGTCTTGCCCACATCCCCACGGACACCCCTACCCCTGTCGCCCGGGGATGCTGAGTGGGGAAGGGCTGTGAGTCCCTGGTGCTGGATTCCAGGGCGGGCAGCAGATGGAGGGTTTGCGTGCGGGATGAGTTTTCAGTTCTGAGGCTGGCACTGTGTCTGTTGTGAGGGTTCTCCCTGGTGTGTGAAGTTCTGCCAGGGAGTCTGTCTGTCCTAGGATTTCTGAGTGCCCGGTAGGCTCTGGGTCTCTCACCTGACCCTATCAGGCACCCTGGACCCAAATATCTGCTCAGGGGGCTCTCTAGCTGTGGTAGGCCTGGAACGGATGGACCTCTGCTGCCCCAGTGTCCTGAGACCTGTCCTGTTCTTGGTGTGTGACTGTCCCCAGCACCCTGGGCCCTCTCCTCTTCTGAAGTCCTCGCTTCATCCTGGACCTCTTGGCCTGCTTCCCCCTTCTTGTGTCCAGGCCCTGAGACCAAGGCTCTCCTCACTGTGCTCCTGGCAGCCCTCTGGACGGGACCCCACAGAGATAGAAGCTAGCACCTGAGTGGTCCCCAGCAACCTTCCCTCAGCCTATGGCCCTGCTGACAGCCTGAGCCCCCCTTGTCTTCGTCCTTCACCCCTCATTTCCCCCCAGACTCTTGAAGCCAAGAGGCCCTGAGTAGGGAGCCCAGTATCCTCAAGTCCAGAGGAGAAGGCTCCCCTGGGGTGAGAGCTGAACCCCCAATGAGCCCCAATTTCTTTACATCAGGGGAGTTTGGGGCTTGTCCCCTGCACCTCCCAATAGACAGCAGACAGAATGGGACCAGTGGAGGCATGAGGAGCAGAGAAAGGGGCCAAATGTGCAGACCCCACAGGCCTTCAGCCTCTGCCCTAGTCCAAGAAGTTAGGAGAGAAGCGTTCCCCGAAATTGTACACTGCAACCCAGAGAGAAGGGCAAGGGGGAGACTCACCGAGGACGGTCAGCTGGGTCCCGCCGCCGAACACAGCACACTGTGACACAGCCTCGAACACAAACCCTCTGTGAGCCCCTCCAGCCGTGCCCAGGCCCACCTGCAGCTCCTCGGGAGGCCCAGAGTGCAGCCTCCTTGTCACGGGTGCTGGTCTGGCAGATGGGCGTGCGGTGGGGGGCGGCACCTGGGCACCTGGAATTTCATCTCCTTGGAGGGGTCAGAGGCCCTCCATCCTCAGGCATGGCGAGGGTTTGGAGGGAATGTCTGGCTATGGCGTCGGAATTCCCAGCCAAATCCATCCTAGGGAAGGAGCTGTGTTCTCGCCTCAGTGTGTGTCAGGGTATATTTTTGGAATGGGTGAGGGGGCCTGTGTCACACACCGAGGATGGAGCTGGGACCCCTGTGCAGCCTGGGTACTCGTGGAGAGGGTCCCGGATGCCACCACATCCTCAGTACAGGAGGCCATGCAGGTTTGGGGTCAGGAATGGGAAGTGGGTGGAGGGGAAGCATGCATCCGTGCCAGCGCTCAGATCTCTCCAGGGGGCCCTGTGCTCCGGAAACCCTGCCTTTGCGGGTTCTGCGGGAAGGTATAGTGGATGCGGAACATTTAGTCCCTGAAGTGTTCCTGGGGAGTTCAGAGCTCAGGTTGTAGAGGTGTGTGGGCTGAATGTCGGGTGCATAGATCGGAGGGCCCCTGGTGGGTGGGCGGCAGTCCCTGCTTCCAGCAATTTCTCCTGGGGCTGCAGTGTGGGGTCTGTGCCGTCCACTGGAACCGACTGAGAATCACACGTGCCCCACGTACGGGAAGCACCACTAGCATGTAGGACACATACTGTACCCCGGCACTGGACCTTCACGCGGTGAGCGGGCCTCGAACCCCGGGGCCTCGGGGATCCTGCATCCTGGCCTGGGGACGTCACCCGCAGAGCTCAGCCAGGGGACACACAGGCCTGGCCTCCTTCTCTCTGGGTCACGGTGGCAAGCGGCCCCAGCACTGCTGCTGTCCTCCCTGATCTGCCAGCCGCTTCCCGTCCAGACTCCATCCCTGGAGCTCATCAAGTCCCTTGTGTCACTCCATCCTGGACCTGAATCTCCCTGGCCTTCTCTGTGTCACTGGCTGGCTGTGCCGGGGACTGCAGAGACTGGGTGTTCTTTGCTCACATCCCACCCGGGGACTCCGTGTAGACCCTCGACTGCGGCTCTTCCCGATCCTCCCGAGAGATGGCCACCGCGGCAGTGTCGGGAAGGGACCAGTGCCTTTGTGATCGTCATGTGTGTGCTTGCGTGTGTTTGTGTTCACTCTACCGTGGGGGTGCGTTGGTGTCCCCGCTCAGCTCTCACACTGGGCTCCTAGGTAGATGAGTCGGGGAGAGACCTGCTGGCAGCCCATTGGCACAATCTGTCGCTGGATGTGTGCAACAGAGAGGCCCCAGGCAGGTCACCCCCGCACAAGCGGTGGGCTCATGGGTTGGCTTGGGCTTGGAGGACTCCCAGAGAGCGCAGCTGGTGTCTGTCCCCCAGAGAACATGATTTCAAGTGGGGACCAAGATACACTGTTGTTTGAGGTGCCACCAGCGTGAGTGGGATTGGGGGTGGGGATGACAGTGGCTAGGCAGGGGGTCCTGTCTTGTGTGTGACAGGGAGAATCTGTGCGAGGGGTGTCCCTGGGGAGTCAGGGGAGTGGTCTCCTATGGAGTGGAGGATGTTGTAGGGTGTGATGGTGGGGAAGGTCCGCCAAGCGTAGGAAGCCAGGGAAATCATATCGCCAAGAGGGGGGCCTCTCGGGAAAGAAGAGTGGACATTTCATGGGGGGGCAGTTTCCAGAGTCTGAGAACCCAGGCTCAGGGATGCATTCAGAAATGATTCCCAAAACACGGGGAGCAAGGGCCGCGAGGGCAGCTCTGACTCGCAGTGGGCATGGTCCACAAAAGAAAAGAAAACACAGAGGCACTGTGGAGGACAGTCTTCCATCTCGCATGTGCTGTTGGTATTTGCTGTTCTGCAATGTTCTTCTGCTCCTCTAGGTCAGAAGACAACTACCCATCCGCAAACCATGAGGATGCCTCCTGCAGACTCCTTTCCCCAAAGGAAAAGATTGATCTTCACCCCTAAGTGTGGTTGAGATCGGGACACAAAGGGTTTGAAACGCAATGAGGAGAGAGCACGATTTCTGATTGAATAAAGGACATTTTATTGAGTGTCGACTGGGTGCAGGGAGAAGGGCTGGGATGACCCTGGTGGGAGGGCAGAGCTCCTGGAGGTCCTGTGGCTCCAGGCTCCCTTGGGTGGGGGAGGGTGTCGGGGACCTAGGAGCACTCTGCGGGGACCACCTTCTTCTCCACGGTGCTCCCCTCGTGCGTGACCAGGCAGCTGAAGCTGCTGTGAGATTTCCACTTGTCAGGCGACAGGCTCAGGTAGCTGCTGGCCGCATACTTGTTGTTGCTCTGTTTGGAGGGCTTGGTGGTCTCCACGCCCTGGGTGATGGAGCTGCCGTCTGCCTTCCAGGCCACCGTCACGGCGCCGGGGTAGAAGTCACTGACGAGGCACACCAGGGTGGCCTTGTTGGCGCCCAGCTCCTCAGAGGAGGGCGGGAAGAGCGTGACCGAGGGTGCGGACTTGGGCTGACCTGTGGGGATGGGGGGGCGCAGGTCAAGGTCAGAGGTTTATTCTGCAGCTCCTACCTCAGTCCTGATGTAGGGGTACAGCTGTGTGGTGTCCCTGGCTTGGGCCTCAGGCCGCCGTTGCCCACCTGAGGTCAGGGCAGCCAGGGGCTGGCTCCCTCGCCTTCTGTGGGGAAGAATCTGAGTGCCAGATCCTCTAGTTTGTCGGCCCTTGCCTGACCTCAGGCTCTCTCCAGCTTCCAGAGTCTTCGAATCCACCCAGCCCACCCCCGGAACTGGCTCTGCCGGCCCGGAGACGCTGGTTGCCTTCTGGATGTGTCTGTCCTTGGACCTCGTTCCCAGTGGGACATCCCCAGGGGCTTCCCCGCGATTTCCTAGAGCTGGTGTGTCCCTTGTCGCGGGGTCTGTTACCATGTGACAAGGAGGTGTCCTGTCCCCAGACCGCCTCACCCCCTCACAGCAGTCTTGCCCACATCCCCACGGACACCCCTACCCCTGTCGCCCGGGGATGCTGAGTGGGGAAGGGCTGTGAGTCCCTGGTGCTGGATTCCAGGGCGGGCAGCAGATGGAGGGTTTGCGTGCGGGATGAGTTTTCAGTTCTGAGGCTGGCACTGTGTCTGTTGTGAGGGTTCTCCCTGGTGTGTGAAGTTCTGCCAGGGAGTCTGTCTGTCCTAGGATTTCTGAGTGCCCGGTAGGCTCTGGGTCTCTCACCTGACCCTATCAGGCACCCTGGACCCAAATATCTGCTCAGGGGGCTCTCTAGCTGTGGTAGGCCTGGAACGGATGGACCTCTGCTGCCCCAGTGTCCTGAGACCTGTCCTGTTCTTGGTGTGTGACTGTCCCCAGCACCCTGGGCCCTCTCCTCTTCTGAAGTCCTCGCTTCATCCTGGACCTCTTGGCCTGCTTCCCCCTTCTTGTGTCCAGGCCCTGAGACCAAGGCTCTCCTCACTGTGCTCCTGGCAGCCCTCTGGACGGGACCCCACAGAGATAGAAGCTAGCACCTGAGTGGTCCCCAGCAACCTTCCCTCAGCCTATGGCCCTGCTGACAGCCTGAGCCCCCCTTGTCTTCGTCCTTCACCCCTCATTTCCCCCCAGACTCTTGAAGCCAAGAGGCCCTGAGTAGGGAGCCCAGTATCCTCAAGTCCAGAGGAGAAGGCTCCCCTGGGGTGAGAGCTGAACCCCCAATGAGCCCCAATTTCTTTACATCAGGGGAGTTTGGGGCTTGTCCCCTGCACCTCCCAATAGACAGCAGACAGAATGGGACCAGTGGAGGCATGAGGAGCAGAGAAAGGGGCCAAATGTGCAGACCCCACAGGCCTTCAGCCTCTGCCCTAGTCCAAGAAGTTAGGAGAGAAGCGTTCCCCGAAATTGTACACTGCAACCCAGAGAGAAGGGCAAGGGGGAGACTCACCGAGGACGGTCAGCTGGGTCCCGCCGCCGAACACAGCACACTGTGACACAGCCTCGAACACAAACCCTCTGTGAGCCCCTCCAGCCGTGCCCAGGCCCACCTGCAGCTCCTCGGGAGGCCCAGAGTGCAGCCTCCTTGTCACGGGTGCTGGTCTGGCAGATGGGCGTGCGGTGGGGGGCGGCACCTGGGCACCTGGAATTTCATCTCCTTGGAGGGGTCAGAGGCCCTCCATCCTCAGGCATGGCGAGGGTTTGGAGGGAATGTCTGGCTATGGCGTCGGAATTCCCAGCCAAATCCATCCTAGGGAAGGAGCTGTGTTCTCGCCTCAGTGTGTGTCAGGGTATATTTTTGGAATGGGTGAGGGGGCCTGTGTCACACACCGAGGATGGAGCTGGGACCCCTGTGCAGCCTGGGTACTCGTGGAGAGGGTCCCGGATGCCACCACATCCTCAGTACAGGAGGCCATGCAGGTTTGGGGTCAGGAATGGGAAGTGGGTGGAGGGGAAGCATGCATCCGTGCCAGCACTCAGATCTCTCCAGGGGGCCCTGTGCTCCGGAAACCCTGCCTTTGCGGGTTCTGCGGGAAGGTATAGTGGATGCGGAACATTTAGTCCCTGAAGTGTTCCTGGGGAGTTCAGAGCTCAGGTTGTAGAGGTGTGTGGGCTGAATGTCGGGTGCATAGATCGGAGGGCCCCTGGTGGGTGGGCGGCAGTCCCTGCTTCCAGCAATTTCTCCTGGGGCTGCAGTGTGGGGTCTGTGCCGTCCACTGGAACCGACTGAGAATCACACGTGCCCCACGTACGGGAAGCACCACTAGCATGTAGGACACATACTGTACCCCGGCACTGGACCTTCACGCGGTGAGCGGGCCTCGAACCCCGGGGCCTCGGGGATCCTGCATCCTGGCCTGGGGACGTCACCCGCAGAGCTCAGCCAGGGGACACACAGGCCTGGCCTCCTTCTCTCTGGGTCACGGTGGCAAGCGGCCCCAGCACTGCTGCTGTCCTCCCTGATCTGTCTGCCGCTTCCCATCCAGACTCCATCCCTGGAGCTCATCAAGTCCCTTGTGTCACTCCATCCTGGACCTGAATCTCCCTGGCCTTCTCTGTGTCACTGGCTGGCTGTGCCGGGGACTGCAGAGACTGGGTGTTCTTTGCTCACATCCCACCCGGGGACTCCGTGTAGACCCTCGACTGCGGCTCTTCCCGATCCTCCCGAGAGATGGCCACCGCGGCAGTGTCGGGAAGGGACCAGTGCCTTTGTGATCGTCATGTGTGTGCTTGCGTGTGTTTGTGTTCACTCTACCGTGGGGGTGCGTTGGTGTCCCCGCTCAGCTCTCACACTGGGCTCCTAGGTAGATGAGTCGGGGAGAGACCTGCTGGCAGCCCATTGGCACAATCTGTCGCTGGATGTGTGCAACAGAGAGGCCCCAGACAGGTCACCCCAGACAGAAGCGGTGGGTTCATGGGTTGGCTTGGGCTTGGAGGGCTCCCAGAGAGCGCAGCTGGTGTCTGTCTCCCAGAGAACATGATTTCAAGTGGGGACCAAGATACACTGTTGTTTGAGGTGCCACCAGCGTGAGTGGGATTGGGGGTGGGGATGACAGTGGCTAGGCAGGGGGTCCTGTCTTGTGTGTGACAGGGAGAATCTGTGCGAGGGGTGTCCCTGGGGAGTCAGGGGAGTGGTCTCCTATGGAGTGGAGGATGTTGTAGGGTGTGATGGTGGGGAAGGTCCGCCAAGCGTAGGAAGCCAGGGAAATCATATCGCCAAGGGGGGCCTCTCGGGAAAGAAGAGTGGACATTTCATGGGGGGGCAGTTTCCAGAGTCTGAGAACCCAGGCTCAGGGATGCATTCAGAAATGATTCCCAAAACACGGGGAGCAAGGGCCGCGAGGGCAGCTCTGACTCGCAGTGGGCATGGTCCACAAAAGAAAAGAAAACACAGAGGCACTGTGGAGGACAGTCTTCCATCTCGCATGTGCTGTTGGTATTTGCTGTTCTGCAATGTTCTTCTGCTCCTCTAGGTCAGAAGACAACTACCCATCCGCAAACCATGAGGATGCCTCCTGCAGACTCCTTTCCCCAAAGGAAAAGATTGATCTTCACCCCTAAGTGTGGTTGAGATCGGGACACAAAGGGTTTGAAACGCAATGAGGAGAGAGCACGATTTCTGATTGAATAAAGGACATTTTATTGAGTGTCGACTGGGTGCAGGGAGAAGGGCTGGGATGACCCTGGTGGGAGGGCAGAGCTCCTGGAGGTCCTGTGGCTCCAGGCTCCCTTGGGTGGGGGAGGGTGTCGGGGACCTAGGAGCACTCTGCGGGGACCACCTTCTTCTCCACGGTGCTCCCCTCGTGCGTGACCAGGCAGCTGAAGCTGCTGTGAGATTTCCACTTGTCAGGCGACAGGCTCAGGTAGCTGCTGGCCGCATACTTGTTGTTGCTCTGTTTGGAGGGCTTGGTGGTCTCCACGCCCTGGGTGATGGAGCTGCCGTCTGCCTTCCAGGCCACCGTCACGGCGCCGGGGTAGAAGTCACTGACGAGGCACACCAGGGTGGCCTTGTTGGCGCCCAGCTCCTCAGAGGAGGGCGGGAAGAGCGTGACCGAGGGTGCGGACTTGGGCTGACCTGTGGGGATGGGGGGGCGCAGGTCAAGGTCAGAGGTTTATTCTGCAGCTCCTACCTCAGTCCTGATGTAGGGGTACAGCTGTGTGGTGTCCCTGGCTTGGGCCTCAGGCCGCCGTTGCCCACCTGAGGTCAGGGCAGCCAGGGGCTGGCTCCCTCGCCTTCTGTGGGGAAGAATCTGAGTGCCAGATCCTCTAGTTTGTCGGCCCTTGCCTGACCTCAGGCTCTCTCCAGCTTCCAGAGTCTTCGAATCCACCCAGCCCACCCCCGGAACTGGCTCTGCCGGCCCGGAGACGCTGGTTGCCTTCTGGATGTGTCTGTCCTTGGACCTCGTTCCCAGTGGGACATCCCCAGGGGCTTCCCCGCGATTTCCTAGAGCTGGTGTGTCCCTTGTCGCGGGGTCTGTTACCATGTGACAAGGAGGTGTCCTGTCCCCAGACCGCCTCACCCCCTCACAGCAGTCTTGCCCACATCCCCACGGACACCCCTACCCCTGTCGCCCGGGGATGCTGAGTGGGGAAGGGCTGTGAGTCCCTGGTGCTGGATTCCAGGGCGGGCAGCAGATGGAGGGTTTGCGTGCGGGATGAGTTTTCAGTTCTGAGGCTGGCACTGTGTCTGTTGTGAGGGTTCTCCCTGGTGTGTGAAGTTCTGCCAGGGAGTCTGTCTGTCCTAGGATTTCTGAGTGCCCGGTAGGCTCTGGGTCTCTCACCTGACCCTATCAGGCACCCTGGACCCAAATATCTGCTCAGGGGGCTCTCTAGCTGTGGTAGGCCTGGAACGGATGGACCTCTGCTGCCCCAGTGTCCTGAGACCTGTCCTGTTCTTGGTGTGTGACTGTCCCCAGCACCCTGGGCCCTCTCCTCTTCTGAAGTCCTCGCTTCATCCTGGACCTCTTGGCCTGCTTCCCCCTTCTTGTGTCCAGGCCCTGAGACCAAGGCTCTCCTCACTGTGCTCCTGGCAGCCTCTGGACGGGACCCCACAGAGATAGAAGCTAGCACCTGAGTGGTCCCCAGCAACCTTCCCTCAGCCTATGGCCCTGCTGACAGCCTGAGCCCCCCTTGTCTTCGTCCTTCACCCCTCATTTCCCCCCAGACTCTTGAAGCCAAGAGGCCCTGAGTAGGGAGCCCAGTATCCTCAAGTCCAGAGGAGAAGGCTCCCCTGGGGTGAGAGCTGAACCCCCAATGAGCCCCAATTTCTTTACATCAGGGGAGTTTGGGGCTTGTCCCCTGCACCTCCCAATAGACAGCAGACAGAATGGGACCAGTGGAGGCATGAGGAGCAGAGAAAGGGGCCAAATGTGCAGACCCCACAGGCCTTCAGCCTCTGCCCTAGTCCAAGAAGTTAGGAGAGAAGCGTTCCCCGAAATTGTACACTGCAACCCAGAGAGAAGGGCAAGGGGGAGACTCACCGAGGACGGTCAGCTGGGTCCCGCCGCCGAACACAGCACACTGTGACACAGCCTCGAACACAAACCCTCTGTGAGCCCCTCCAGCCGTGCCCAGGCCCACCTGCAGCTCCTCGGGAGGCCCAGAGTGCAGCCTCCTTGTCACGGGTGCTGGTCTGGCAGATGGGCGTGCGGTGGGGGGCGGCACCTGGGCACCTGGAATTTCATCTCCTTGGAGGGGTCAGAGGCCCTCCATCCTCAGGCATGGCGAGGGTTTGGAGGGAATGTCTGGCTATGGCGTCGGAATTCCCAGCCAAATCCATCCTAGGGAAGGAGCTGTGTTCTCGCCTCAGTGTGTGTCAGGGTATATTTTTGGAATGGGTGAGGGGGCCTGTGTCACACACCGAGGATGGAGCTGGGACCCCTGTGCAGCCTGGGTACTCGTGGAGAGGGTCCCGGATGCCACCACATCCTCAGCACAGGAGGCCGTGCAGGTTTGGGGTCAGGAATGGGAAGTGGGTGGGAGGAGAAGCATGTTTCCCCCCCAGCGCTCAGATCTCTCCAGGGGGCCCTGTGCTCCGGAAACCCTGCCTTTGCGGGTTCTGCGGGAAGGTATAGTGGATGCGGAACATTTAGTCCCTGAAGTGTTCCTGGGGAGTTCAGAGCTCAGGTTGTAGAGGTGTGTGGGCTGAATGTCGGGTGCATAGATCGGAGGGCCCCTGGTGGGTGGGCGGCAGTCCCTGCTTCCAGCAATTTCTCCTGGGGCTGCAGTGTGGGGTCTGTGCCGTCCACTGGAACCGACTGAGAATCACACGTGCCCCACGTACGGGAAGCACCACTAGCATGTAGGACACATACTGTACCCCGGCACTGGACCTTCACGTGGTGAGCGGGCCTCGAACCCCGGGGCCTCGGGGATCCTGCATCCTGGCCTGGGGACGTCACCCGCAGAGCTCTGCCAGGGGACACACAGGCCTGGCCTCCTTCTCTCTGGGTCACGGTGGCAAGCGGCCCCAGCACTGCTGCTGTCCTCCCTGATCTGTCTGCCGCTTCCCGTCCAGACTCCATCCCTGGAGCTCATCAAGTCCCTTGTGTCACTCCATCCTGGACCTGAATCTCCCTGGCCTTCTCTGTGTCACTGGCTGGCTGTGCCGGGGACTGCAGAGACTGGGTGTTCTTTGCTCACATCCCACCCGGGGACTCCGTGTAGACCCTCGACTGCGGCTCTTCCCGATCCTCCCGAGAGATGGCCACCGCGGCAGTGTCGGGAAGGGACCAGTGCCTTTGTGATCGTCATGTGTGTGCTTGCGTGTGTTTGTGTTCACTCTACCGTGGGGGTGCGTTGGTGTCCCCGCTCAGCTCTCGCACTGGGCTCCTAGGTAGATGAGTCGGGGAGAGACCTGCTGGCAGCCCATTGGCAGAATCTGTCGCTGGATGTGTGCAACAGAGAGGCCCCAGACAAGTCACCCCAGACAGAAGCAGTGGGTTCATGGGTTGGCTTGGGCTTGGAGGGCTCCTAGAGAGCGCAGCTGGTGTCTGTCTCCCAGAGAATATGAGTACATGTGGGGACCAAGATACACTGTTTTATGAGGGGCCACCAGCGTGAGTGGGATTGGGTGTGGCGGTGCCAGTGTCTAGGCAGGGGGTCCTGGCTTGAGTGTGACAGGGAGAATCTGTGTGAGAGGCACATTTCGTGTCCCTGCGGAGTCAGGGGAGTGGTGCCCTATGGATGGGAGGATGTTGTATGGTGTGATGGTGGGGAAGGTCCGCCAAGAGTTGGAAATGAGGGAAAACTTGTCACTGAGAGGGGGGAATCTTGGGAAAGGAGGGTGGACATTTCATGGGGTGGCTTGTTGCAGAGTCTGAGAGCCCAGGCTCAGGGAGGCACTCAGAAATGATTCCCAAAACACCGGGAGCAATGGCTGCGAGGGGAGCTCTGACACGCAGTGGGCATGGTCCACAAAAGAAAAGAAAACACAGAGGCACTGTGGAGGGTCTTCCAACTCGCTTGTGTTGTTGTTATTTGCTGTTCTGTAATGTTCTTCTGCTCCTCTAGGTCAGAGGACAACTACCCATCCGCAAACCATGAGGATGCCTCCTGCAGACTCCTTTCCCCCAAAGGAAAAGATTGATCTTCATCCGTAAGTGTGGTTGAGCTCGACATAAAGGGTTTGAAATGCAATGAGGAGAGAGCACGATTTCTGATTGAATAAAGGACATTTTATTGAGTGTCGACTGGGTGCAGGGAGAAGGGCTGGGATGACCCTGGTGGGAGGGCAGATCCTCCTGGAGGTCCTGTGGCTCCAGGCCCCCTGAGTGGGGGAGGGTGTCGGGGACCTAGGAGCACTCTGCGGGGACCACCTTCTTCTCCACGGTGCTCCCCTCGTGCGTGACCAGGCAGCTGAAGCTGCTGTGAGATTTCCACTTGTCAGGCGACAGGCTCAGGTAGCTGCTGGCCGCGTACTTGTTGTTGCTCTGTTTGGAGGGCTTGGTGGTCTCCACGCCCTGGGTGATGGAGCTGCCGTCTGCCTTCCAGGCCACCGTCACGGCGCCGGGGTAGAAGTCACTGACGAGGCACACCAGGGTGGCCTTGTTGGCGCCCAGCTCCTCAGAGGAGGGCGGGAAGAGCGTGACCGAGGGTGCGGACTTGGGCTGACCTGTGGGGATGGAGGGGCCGCAGGTCATTGATTCAATTTCCATTTGTGGGAGACCCTGTTGTTAGTGTATCAGGTGGGTGTGGGTCTCTAGGCCCAGTTCATGCCCCTCTTTCAGCTTCTGTCTGACTATTTATTCCCAAGAGAGTGGATTGGCATCTTCCTATGACTACTTCCCATCCCTCCTGGGTAGCTGTCACACTGCACACCTGCCATCTCCTGTCCTGAGACCCCCCTGGGCCCTGGCCTGTCACACAGATATCTGACCCTCACTCTCTTGCCTTCTTCCTCTGACATCCTGTCTGTCCCCAGAGTAGATGACAAGAACTCTGAAAGTCCTGGGGGTTCTTTGTGATCTGGCATTTCTGCTCTGGGAGCCTCTGGGTCTTTCCTCTGTAGAGACTTCATTTACCCACATGTGTCTCTCTTGAAGTCTGTAATGGGCCGAGGACCCTATAGGATCACAGTCTGTCTGAAGGTTCTTAAGTGTCCCCTCTGCCTTGTCCCTTGGTGTTTCCCCTGGCCAGTCAATTCAGTAGCCATATTGTGCGAAGGGATCTGGCTTTCATTTTGTAATTGGTAATTTCCCACAAGAGCCAGGAGTCCACCTTTTCCTCACACCCTGTCATTCCATGACCCTTTACCGGGGTTTCTGACTGGAGCACCTTCTCCTCCCTGCTCTGTACTGCCTCTTACAGGGTTGCCTGGCTCCCAAGCCCATTCAGGGCTGTGTGGCAGCCTGGAGACGCCTGAGGGGGCCACCCCACCCCACAACCATCCTTGGATCCTGTGTCCCAGAGCTCTGGGCACCTTCTCAGAACCTCTGACCTGCGTGTCCCCAGCCTTGGACCTGATGGTGCTGGGTCCCTCTAAGGGCTCCAAATGGTCATCCCCCCAATGTTCCCTGTTCCCTCTTCCCTTTCTGACAGGGGACCCTAGTGCCTCCCAGAGATAAGAGTGGAACGATAGAAGGCCAGACAGGAGAGGACAGAACAGAGCACATCTAGGACCCAACATGACCCTGGCAGACAGATAGAGGAGTTTTTAGGTCATCCCAACCATTGCCTGCCTCTCAGGTTGGAGGTGAGGGGCTGGTGGTGACCAAAGAAGTAAGCAGGAAAGTTTGCACAGGGAGGGGAGGAGGTCAGGGTCCCAGAGGTTGGGATCCTGGGTGAAAGCATGACCAAGGCTGAGACAAGACACCAAGAGAAAAAACACAGCAGAAAATTGCCCAAACCTCTGGGAGAGCAGGGAAGGATGGAGAAGGTGAGACTCACCAAGGACGGTCAGCTGGGTCCCTCCGCCGAACACCCAACACTGTGATACAGGCTTGTACAAAAACCTGTCCCTCGGAGGCCCTGCCCCACCCACTAGCCCCCCACCTGCAGCTGTGATGGAGGAAGTGGGGGCAATGCTCCAGGCTGGTGTGTGCTCAGTGGCGGGGGTTGGGGGGGCACACATCCCCCACCTCTAGCAGATGACACACCAATAACCCATGTGTTCTGCAACAGGATCCTTGGAAGCAATTCTTCCAAAGGAAGTTGGTGTCTGATCTGCTCTATCTTCCGGGATTTGGAATGAGTTGGTGGAGGGCCTGTGTGTCATTGTCAGTTAGGTTCCATGGAAATGAAGAGCACATCCCTTCTCTTCATTTTCAAACAATCCCAATTCCTTGGTGATTCCATGATGTGTGGGTGGAGGGTGTCCCCTCCCTTCCAAACCTTCCTTTTCAGGGAAAAGCAAGTTGGTCTGGGTTTATGGGCCATTGGAGACTTCCTATGTTCCCAACCATCACTCCAGAGGGCGAGGGCTCAGCTTTATCTTCCTGGGAATGTCCTATTTAGGGACTGTCCTAAGTAAAGCCTGGGCTGGTCCTGTAGGACATGCCAACCTGTGTCCGGGTGACCTTGGGAGCAGCCCCAGACAATCTCCCATCTGGTCTCATGCTGGGGAGGGTCTGGTGTGTGGCTGTTGCTCTGCTTCTTTCAAAGAGTCTTCAATCCCACCTCCACTAACTGGAACTGACATCAGTGACTGATTTTGGGCCCGGGGTGGGTAGGCACAAGATGAGCTAGAGTATGTTGTCAATCAACAAGGAGGAGCTTAGAGACCTGCTGGGGTCATGTGCGTGTCCCCAGGAGCCACCTGAAGAGGCTCCCACTGGACTGATGTTCCTATGTGCAGCCACATTGCCATCATGCATAGAGGACAACCCTGGTGTGATCCCCCTCCCTGATCCATTGGATCCCAGAGTTTACCAGGTCACCACACAGTGATGACTCAGCAGGGGAAGATGGAGGGAGCAGACCATCATTGTATAAAGTGGGCAACAATAGGAAAGCGTTTACATTTCTTCTTTTCCCTAGATATGAAAGGTGCCATGGGGAGAATAAAGAGCAGATGAAGGCACTCCCCTCGTGGGCACGTGCTGCCCTGCCCTCACAGGAGAAGGAAGACAGAAGAAATACTGCCATGATGCCCCCTTCCCGTCAGATGGATGAAGTCATTGAACATCCAGGCAGTTAATGCTACCTATGAAGGTCCACTTTTTTAAAAAAGATTTTATTTATTTATCTGAGAGAGAGAGTGAGAGTGGGGTGAAGGGCAGAGAGAGAAGCAGGGAGTCTGATATGGGGCTCGGGTCACGACTTGAGCTGAAGCAGATGGTTAACGGACTGAGCCACCCAGACACCCTGAGAAAGGTTCACTTGGCCTGAGTCCTTTGATGCATAGTAGCCAACTGTCCTGGGTGTTGGTTTTGCCAAGTCCAAGTTAGACCACCTGAAGCCCCTGATGCCAGAAGTCCTTTGCAGGAACAAGAAGCAGATTGAAGGGGTCGGGGAGGCTGTGGCTTCATATTCACATTGAAGAGTGTCAGGACTGGGAGCTCAGCCCCCACAGCTATTTCCTTGCAAGGAAAAGCAGAGTGATTTGGGACATTTTTATTGACCCAATGGACCTGAAGATACATCCACCAATCACAGCTTCAATTCTTATTCCATACTCATAAAAAGAAAAGGAAATACCACCAAATAACAAAGGCATCAATTGTATAACTCCATGAATTCACTTATGACAACTATGAGGATTTTGCAGAGAAACAGACTATTATTTTGATATTAAGAAGTGCATCTGCAAATCAGTCTGATACACAACATTAATAAAAGAAAGGACAAGAACCATTGATCCTCTCAATAGATGCAGAAAAAGCATTTGACAAAATACAGTATCCTCTCTTGATAAAAACCCTCTGCCATGTAGGAATAGAGGGAACATACTTCAACAGCATAAAAGCCATATATGAAGGATTCACAGCGAGGATCAGCCTCAATGGGGAAAAACTGAGAGCTTTTCCCCTAAGGTCAGGAACACAGCGTGGATGTCTACTCTTACAATTGTTGTTCAACATAGTACTGGATGTCCTAGCCTCAGCAATCAGACAACAAAAAGAAGTAAAAGGCATTAAATTGTCATGGAAGAAGTCACCCTTTTACTCTTCGAAGAAGATACTATACTCTATGTAGAAAACCCAAAAGACTCCACCAAAAAATTGCTAGAATTGATACAGGAATTTAGCAAAGTCACAGGATATATAATCAATGCTCAGAAGTCAGTTGTGTTTCTATGCACTAACAATGAAGCAGAAGAAAGAGAAACCAAGGCATCGATCCTATTCATAATTACACAAGAAAACCATAAGATACATCAGAATAAACCTAACCAAAGAGGTAAAGGATCTGTACTCTGAAAACTATAAAATGCTTATGGAAGAAATTGAAGAAGACACAAAGAAATGGAAAAACATTCCATGCTTATGGGTTGGAAGAACAAATATTATTAAAATGTTTATGCTGCCCAAAGCAATCTACACATTCAAAGCAATCCCTATCAAAATACCATCAGTATTTTTCACAGAGTTGGACAAACAATCCTAAAATTTGTATGGAACCAGAAAAGAATCTGAATAGCTAAAGTAATGTTGAAAAAGAAAACCAGAGCTGGAGGCATCACAATTTTGGACTTCAAGCTATATTACAAAGCTATAACCATCAAGACAGTATGGTAGTGACACAAAAACAGACACATAGATCAATGGAATGGAACAGAGAACCCAGAAATGGACCCTTGACTCTATGGTTAACTAATCTTCTACAAAGTAGGAAGAACATCCAATGGAAAAAAGAGGGTCTCTTCAACAAGTGGTGTTGGGAAAATTGGACAGCCACATGCAGAAGAATGAAACTGGACCACTTTTTTACACCATACACAAAAATAAACACAAAATGACTGAAAGACCTAAATGTGAGATAGAAATCCATCAAAATCCTAGAGAGAACACAGGCAGCAACTTCTTCGACCTCTGCCGCAACAATTTCTTACTAGACGTGTCTCCAAAGGCAAGGGAAAGAGAAGCAAAAATGAACTACTGGGACTCCATCAGGATAAAAGCTTCCACACAGCAAAGGAAACAATCAGCAAAACTAAAAGGCAACCTATGGAATTGGAGAAGATATTTACAAATGATAGATCAGATAAAGGGCTAGTATCCAAAATCTATAAAGAACTTATCAATCTCAATATCCAAAAAACAAACAATCTGGTCAAGAAGGGGACAGAAGACAATAGCAGACACTTCTCCAAAGAAGACACACAAATGGCCAACGGACACATAAAAAAATGCTCAACATCACTTGGCATCAGGGAAATATAAATCAAATCCACAATGAGATACCACCTCGCACCAGTTAGTATGGCTAAACTGAACAAATCAGGAAACAACAGATGTTGGGGTAGATGTGAAGAAAGGGAAACAGTCTTACACTATTGGGGGGAATGCAAGCTGGTGCAGCCACTCTGGGAAACAGTATGGAGATTCCTCAAAAAGTTAAAAATAGAACTACCTTATGAATGTACCAGCAATTGCACTACTAGTTATTTATCCAAAGGATACAAAAATAGTGATTCAAAGGGGCACATGCACCTCAATGTTGATAGCAACAATAGCCAAAATATGGAAAGAGCCCAGATGTCCGTGGGTGGATGAATGGATAAAGAAGATGTGGTATACATAGACAATGGAATATTACTCAGCCATCAAAAAGAATGAAATCTTGCCATTTGTCATGATGTGGGAAGGAACTAGAGCGTATTACACTGAAAGTAATGTCAGTCAGAGAAAGACAAATAACATATGATTTCATTCATATGTGGAATTTAAGAAACAAAACAGATGAACATAGGGGAAGGGAGGGAAAAATAAAGTAAGATGAAAACAGAGAGGGAAGCAAACCATAATAGACTCCAAACTATAGTAAACAAACTGAGGGTTGTTGGAGGGGAGTTGGGTGGGGGGATGGGGTAACTGGGTGATGGGCATTAAGGAGGGCACTTGTTGTAATGAGCATTGGGTGCTAATATGCAACTGATGAATCACTAAAATCTACCCTTAATAATAATACACTATATGTTAACCAAATTGAATTTAAGTAAAAAATTAAAAAAAGAATTTATTAATGGTTTCTGCTTAGAATTGATAATGATATTGTAGTAGTTATATTTCAGGTCCTGTCTTTCCAGTCCACAAATGAATTATATATAGAATAAATGATATGATCTTAAATTTGTTTCAAAATGCTGCATAAGGGAGGAGTTATTCTTCTGTGAGTGGGTCACTAAGACTCTGGGACCTGGTTGATAGGAACGTGGGTGTTCTCCTTTGTCTTGTCTCTTTGTGTACTCAGTTTTTCATAATGAAAACTTAAAACAATGAATAGAAGAGTTTGTCTAGGGGTGACATTAGCTCTGGGTAGGGTGGAATGTGTCATTCTTCCCAGCAGGACCCTTAAGATGAGGGAGACCTGAGTGGTCCCCTTGTCCCTTGGGATCTTAGTTTTTCTGTCTGAGAAATGGACTCAGGCAGATGCTGATCCTTATGTTTCTACCATATCCTAAGTAGATTTGGGGACCGATGGCTCGGAAGAAGCTCCAAGGGGGTCCTTATCCTTTGATGCATTGTGGCCCAAGAGCACGTTGCCCTTGAAAGTTCTGTCCCAGGGCAGTCCTGGCCCCCCAGCAGGTCTGGGGAAGGCAGCTCCATGTCGCTGAGGAGCTGGAGGCTCAGACAGGGTATCTGTCAAAACTAGGGACTGGAGGACTGGCAGAGTGAGCAGGGCCTGTGCCTCTGAGAGGTTGACATGTGTGCCTCAGGCCCTGGAGTGAGTGTGTCCGTGACTTGAAACAACAGGTGCACTCTTGATGAGGCCATAGTGATGGTGGGTGGAGGAGTCCTATGGGCCTGGTGTCTGAAGTCCCTGAGTCCAGGGGGAAGCCTGACCTTGCCATGGGCCTCAGGCTGGTCTGACCTGATTTAACTCTACTTCTGAATTAGAATTGACTCTGTCTTTGGGACAATCACTGGATGCCTTTCCTGAGGCCGGAATGGTGGCTTTCTCATTGACCAGTTCTCCCATGCCACTCCTTTATGCAGGCTGACATCACCTGCTCCATCCATAATCCAATGATAAAATAATGTGTCAGGTGTCCAGACATTCATGAATGAGATCCCAGACACTGCCAGGGTCACCCTGAGCCCACTGACAACACACGAATCTGAACAGAGACTCATTGTCCCCAAAACACTCCTTATTTCTGCCTGATCCCCTTGGGACCCCAGTCCTTCTCATTTAGCTCTTCCCTTTCCCATGGGGACAAGGACCGCAACCCACGAGTAGGCCCACAGCAACAATTTGTTCCTCATGATCACAGCCCAACTGGCATATGGGGAGAAAGGGTAAATCAGATCTCACTTCACAAGTGTCCCTTCCTAATTACTGAGACTTTACCTCAGAGACATGACAAACAGAGAATGTACATCAGAAATGTCGGATGATAAATGGTAAGGTCTTTATTGGGCACAAGTAGAAACAGGGAGGGTATTGGGACCTGCCTGCTCTGAGCAGATCCAGGGTGGGGGCTCAGGGGTACATGGTGAGCTGGGAAAGGGGTGTCTGGGAGAGGAAGGCCCCCAACCCTGGAAGTCTTGGGGACCTAGGAGCACTCTGCGGGGACCACCTTCTTCTCCACGGTGCTCCCCTCGTGCGTGACCAGGCAGCTGAAGCTGCTGTGAGATTTCCACTTGTCAGGCGACAGGCTCAGGTAGCTGCTGGCCGCGTACTTGTTGTTGCTCTGTTTGGAGGGCTTGGTGGTCTCCACGCCCTGGGTGATGGAGCTGCCGTCTGCCTTCCAGGCCACCGTCACGGCGCCGGGGTAGAAGTCACTGACGAGGCACACCAGGGTGGCCTTGTTGGCGCCCAGCTCCTCAGAGGAGGGCGGGAAGAGCGTGACCGAGGGTGCGGACTTGGGCTGACCTGTGGGGATGGAGGGGCCGCAGGTCATTGATTCAATTTCCATTTGTGGGAGACCCTGTTGTTAGTGTATCAGGTGGGTGTGGGTCTCTAGGCCCAGTTCATGCCCCTCTTTCAGCTTCTGTCTGACTATTTATTTCTAAGAGGGTGGATTGGCATCTTCCTATGACTACTTCCCATCCCTCCTGGGTAGCTGTCACACTGCACACCTGCCATCTCCTGTCCTGAGACCCCCCTGGGCCCTGGCCTGTCACACAGATATCTGACCCTCACTCTCTTGCCTTCTTCCTCTGACATCCTGTCTGTCCCCAGAGTGGATGACAAGAACTCTGAAAGTCCTGGGGGTTCTTTGTGATCTGGCATTTCTGCTCTGGGAGCCTCTGGGTCTTTCCTCTGTAGAGACTTCATTTACCCACATGTGTCTCTCTTGAAGTCTGTAATGGGCCGAGGACCCTATAGGATCACAGTCTGTCTGAAGGTTCTTAAGTGTCCCCTCTGCCTTGTCCCTTGGTGTTTCCCCTGGCCAGTCAATTCAGTAGCCATATTGTGCGAAGGGATCTGGCTTTCATTTTGTAATTGGTAATTTCCCACAAGAGCCAGGAGTCCACCTTTTCCTCACACCCTGTCATTCCATGACCCTTTACCGGGGTTTCTGACTGGAGCACCTTCTCCTCCCTGCTCTGTACTGCCTCTTACAGGGTTGCCTGGCTCCCAAGCCCATTCAGGGCTGTGTGGCAGCCTGGAGACGCCTGAGGGGGCCACCCCACCCCACAACCATCCTTGGATCCTGTGTCCCAGAGCTCTGGGCACCTTCTCAGAACCTCTGACCTGCGTGTCCCCAGCCTTGGACCTGATGGTGCTGGGTCCCTCTAAGGGCTCCAAATGGTCATCCCCCCAATGTTCCCTGATCCCTCTTCCCTTTCTGACAGGGGACCCTAGTGCCTCCCAGAGATAAGTGTGGAACGATAGAAGGCCAGACAGGAGAGGACAGAACAGAGCACATCTAGGACCCAACATGACTCTGGCAGACAGATAGAGGAGTTTTTAGGTCATCCCAACCATTGCCTGCCTCTCAGGTCGGAGGTGAGGGGCTGGTGGTGACCAAAGAAGTAAGCAGGAAAGTTTGCACAGGGAGGGGAGGAGGTCAGGGTCCCAGAGGTTGGGATCCTGGGTGAAAGCATGACCAAGGCTGAGACAAGACACCAAGAGAAAAAAGCACAGCAGAAAATTGCCCAAACCTCTGGGAGAGCAGGGAAGGAGGGAGAAGATGAGACTCACCAAGGACGGTCAGCTGGGTCCCTCCGCCGAACACCCAACACTGTGATACAGGCTTGTACAAAAACCTGTCCCTCGGAGACCCTGCCCCACCCACCCACTAGCCCCCCACCTGCAGCTGTGATGGAGGAAGTGGGGGCATGCTCCGAGCTGGTGTGTGCTCAGTGGCGGGGGTTGGGGGGGCACACGTCCCCCACCTCTAGCAGACGACACACCAATGACCCCATGTGTTCTGCAACAGGATCCTTGGAAGCAATTCTTCCAAAGGAAGTTGGTGTCTGATCTGCTCTATCTTCCGGGATTTGGAATGAGTTGGTGGAGGGCCTGTGTGTCATTGTCAGTTAGGTTCCATGGATATGAAGAGCACATCCCTTCTCTTCATTTTCAAACAATCCCAATTCCTTGGTGATTCCATGAGGTGTGGGCGGAGGGTGTCCCCTCCCTTCCAAACCTTCCTTTTCAAGAAAAGCAAGTTGGTCTGGGTTTATGGGCCATTGGAGACTTCCTATGTTCCCAACCATCACTCCAGAGGGCGAGGGCTCAGCTTTATCTTCCTGGGAATGTCCTATTTAGGGACTGTCCTAAGTAAAGCCTGGGCTGGTCCTGTAGGACGTGCCAACCTGTGTCTGGGTGACCTTGGGAGCAGCCCCAGACAATCTCCTATCTGGTCTCATGCTGGGGAGGGTCTGGTGTGTGGCTGTTGCTCTGCTTCTTTCAAAGAGTCTTCAATCCCACCTCCACTAACTGGAACTGACATCAGTGACTGATTTTGGGCCCGGGGTGGGTAGGCACAAGATGAGCTAGAGTATGTTGTCAATCAACAAGGAGGAGCTTAGAGACCTGCTGGGGTCATATGCGTGTCCCCAGGAGCCACCTGAAGAGGCTCCCACTGGACTGATGTCCCTATGTGCAGCCACATTGCCATCATGCATAGAGGACAACCCTGGTGTGATCCCCCTCCCTGATCCATTGGATCCCAGAGTTTACCAGGTCACCACACAGTGATGACTCAGCAGGGGAAGATGGAGGGAGCAGACCATCATTGTATAAAGTGGGCAACAATAGGAAAGCGTTTACATTTCTTCTTTTCCCTAGATATGAAAGGTGCCATGGGGAGAATAAAGAGCAGATGAAGGCACTCCCCTCGTGGGCACGTGCTGCCCTGCCCTCACAGGAGAAGGAAGACAGAAGAAATACTGCCATGATGCCCCCTTCCCGTCAGATGGATGAAGTCATTGAACATCCAGGCAGTTAATGCTACCTATGAAGGTCCACTTTTTTAAAAAAGATTTTATTTATTTATCTGAGAGAGAGAGTGAGAGTGGGGTGAAGGGCAGAGAGAGAAGCAGGCTCCCTGCTGAGCAGGGAGTCTGATATGGGGCTCGGGTCACGACTTGAGCTGAAGCAGATGGTTAACCGACTGAGCCACCCAGACACCCTGAGAAAGGTTCACTTGGCCTGGGTCCTTTGATGCATAGTAGCCAACTGTCCTGGGTGTTGGTTTTGCCAAGTCCAAGTTAGACCATGATGCCAGAAGTCCTTCGCAGGAACAGGAAGCAGACTAAAGGGCTCTGGGAGGCTGTGGCTTCATATCCACATGGGAGAGTCCCAGGACCAGAGCTCAGCCCCCATATCCACTCCCTTTTAAGTTAAAGTAGAGTGATTTGGGCTATTTTACTGACTCAAGTGACCTGAAGACACATCCACCAATGACAATGTCAAATCTTATTCCATAGTCATTAAAGGAAAAGGAATACCACTAAATAATATTTAGAACATATTCACTTAACTGTGGATCAATATCCAAATATATGAAGAGTTTCCATAGATCCTTAAGAAAATATAAGAAACCGAATGGAAAAATAGGCAAAATTACGACTGGTAAATTCACAGGAGAAATAAAATCAGTCAAAAAATATGAAGGGAAAAAAATGCTCATTAGCGATCAAATAAATGATAAAACAGCAAACATATCCTCAAATACTCATCAGGTATGAACAAATAAAAAAAAGATCAGCAGTATCATAGGATCGGAAGGATGTATTGCAAGAATTGCATAGAGGAAAGGGCACCATCATTCACTGCAGTGACTATCAGCTGGGACAGACTTCCAGAAGGATATTTGGGTCCCATATAAGAACATTCCAAAAGCACATTCTCTCTGGTCCAGCAAGTCCAGTTTTAGCCATTAATCCAAAGTACATACTTTGGGTTAATGCACTTTAAGTGCACATATATATAACACATGCACACATATGTGGGTTTTCCATGGCAGCGTCACTTGTAATTAATCTTTTTAAATGGAAACAACCTAAATGTCCATTAATAAGGGAATGATTACATACAGTCTGGTTCATCCAAATTTTGAATTCTTACAAAGCCATTATAAGAACATGGGAGATCCATACAGATTGATATAGAAAGTGTCAGGAACAGACTGTTTAAGAAGCTGGTTATAGGATAATATGCAGAGTATGATTGTATTATTTGAAAAGTAAAACCCCCCAAACCAACTAGGTGTGTGTGTGTGTGTGTGTGTGTGTGTGTGTGTGTGTGTGTTTTCAGGGACATACACACATGGGAGAAGGATTGGAAGCATATAGACCAACCTGATAGTAGTCATCTCCAGAGAATGCGTTTTAGGGTAAGATGTGTGGGGATGGTAAGCAGAAACATTGGATTTTTTTTCTTCAATAGATGTTTTTGCTTAACCTTTTAAAAAATATTTTACAATAAGTACATGTTACTCTTATATTAAAAATTATTTTAGAGGATAAAAACCAAATATATCTTCCTGTGAACATTTTCAAATGTATAGAAAATTAGAAGGCAAAAGTTTACATGAGGTGAAATCCCATCAGCCAGAGACACACCATTGATATTTTTCTATCTTTTTGGACAGGCTTTTGAAAATGCACACATACTTTAAAAACCCAATTTCAGACCCAGTTTTGGAGGCTTGTGTAAGATTCCTTATGATGGGTGTCCCATACTGTATTTGGTCACACCCTTTCTGCGGGATATTTAGATTATCTCCAGTTTTCTCCCACCATTAATAATGTTGAGCTAGCCATTCTTGTTTGTAATCCTTTGGTTACATCTTTGATTATCCTCCCCCCTTGAATTCCTATTAGTGGTATTACACAATTTAAATAAATATACTTTTTAAAAATGACTTGCTGCATATTATTAAAATGGTTACACATTTTAGACTTCTATAGATAGGCCATGAGAGTGCCTATTCCTCCCTGGTCAAACTCTGGTACTTGCTAGTTTTATAGATCTTGGTACTTTGCCCTTCCTCCCCATCCCCAAGGCGCAAGCTTTGGCTGTTACCAGTCCTTGGTGCTCTAATCTGGCCTCACACCAGTCTCCTACCTGAAAACGGTTTTCCAAACACGAATCCGACCCTGACAGTCTGCTACTTAAATCCCTCAACAACTCCTCTGGACCCCAAGATCAAGGACGCAGCGCCTAAAACACAACGCACAGCACAGTGTGGCGCGCATGCTTTCCCCAGACTCCGGTCAGGGAGCTCCCTGCCGCGCCTGCGCGCCTGCGCACTTTTCTCCTCTCAGCCCAGGCGGCTCCCAGTGCCTGGAGTGCCCGCCTCATGCGTCAGTGTCCCCGCATTTGTCAGATCAGTTTGATCTGTCCCGGCGCCTGAACATGACCCCCTTGGTTCAGGCCCATCCTCTTTGGGTCCCCAGGCCTGGCCCCTGTAAGTATTTATGAATAAGTTGCAGAGTGGACATCTTTGGGGGAGACTCAGCCAAGCCCTTGCTCCCCTCTCTAACTGCCTTGCAGACCACCTCTTCTGTTGCACCATTTTGTTTCAACACAGGACACACTGATGGGATCACAGCGTTCAGGCCTCAGACTTCTTACAGTCCTGAGACCGTGCCTGTGTCCTGTGGGACCTTGGGTAGGTCAACTTACCTCTCTGGACCTCTATCTTCTTCTGCAAGATGGGAACAGCAGGATCTGACTTGTGGGGCTACAGAGAGAGACGTCTGCCCCTGAAACTGCCCCTGTGGGCACATCCTGTTCCTGCGTCCCTGTTTCTGCCCCACCAGAGGACAAGGGTGAGGCAAGGGTGGCACTAGTGCAAAATTTAAGGGGTGCCAAAAATTCAGTCATCAAGATAAATCATATTTTCATACAATATTAGAAGCTAAAAATCAAAGCAAAAAAAATCCACGCAGGACAAATATCAACACTTTAAATACAGCCAGTGTCTGCCCAGGCCCCTTCTCTCTGGCTGCTTCTTCCTTCACCTCCTTCTTCCCCTCACTGCTGCTCTCCTCCTCGGATGCCCACTCCTGGCTCCCACCTCAGGGAGCTCCACATACTCCCACCATGGCTCTTTTGGCTCCTTACCTGTCTCATAGGCTTCGAAAGCTGGACAGGCTCCTTCCTGCTAGGGCTCTGCTCGGTGGTGCTGCACTGGGGACAGCGGGCCATGGGTTCCTGTGGCCAGGCTTAGCAGCAGTAGGGGCCAGCACAGCCTGGGGCGAGGCTCTACCCCCCCAGGAGCCTCACAGTGTACTTAGCCTGTCTGGGGACTCATCTGCCCTCAGGGTGGAAGCTTGGCTTGAACTTCCTGGGGGGGGGGCTCCCAGTCCCTCTTGCTGGCATCAGCTGTCCCAGTGAGCCTGGCCCACATGGCCCTGTCTTCTGCCTGGGACTTCTCTGGTCCCTGCACCCAGTGCCCAGCCCTCTCCAGGGCCCATGGCTGTTACCCCTGGGGATCTCCCTCAGAGTGACATCTGCCAACTGCCCTGCTGTGTTAAGATCCTGAGCTCCACCTCCTCTCACTGAAGTCCGCCCACAGTCCCTGCCCCTGGGGTCCTGGGTGGGGCATACTTGACCTGCTTTATTTTCTTATTCCCCAGTGGTGTCCCAGATCTGTGGAGCATCTCCTTGGGGCTTGAAGGGGCCACAAGGAGCAGCTGAGTGCCCACTGAATCAGGAATCACCAAGGCCTGATTCCTTGTGGTGGGGCTGGGACTAGGGCTTCTCTTCTGACCAGTCCCTCAGGTCGGGTCGCTGTACACTGCACTTCCTTGGTGGGTTTGGTCAAGACTGGCTGTTTCCCCTGTGGTCATCTCAGCTTCTCAGCCAGGCAAGGGTCCTGCAGGGAGTGATTCTTGAAACCTTCCAGACCTAGGTCACTTCTGGGCCTCAGTTTCCTCATCTGTAAAATGGACACAGTTCCTCTGCAGCAGGGCGGTCATGAAGATGAATGAGATCATGTGAGTGCTAAGCCCTGTCTGTGGCAGGTGTTGACTGATTGCCCCTCGGACTTTGGGCTTTAGAACAACAGTTGGCATGTCCTGGGGGGCAAGTGTGCCTGCTTTACAGGTGAAAAAAACTAAAGTCCAGAGAAAATGAATGCAGGGGCCAAGGTCGTTCTGGGAGTGGGCTGCAGGGTGAGCGAGAATCAAGAGTGATCTCATCCCCTGCATTGCAGCCCTCTGTCCACCTGGAAGGCTCATGCCTTGCTTGCAAGGGAGCCGAGGTTTGGGTTCTGTTGGGCAGGGGTGTAGGAGGGATGGGCCGCACAGATGCTTTGAGTGGGGTCCATTGAAAAGCCCATGAATATAATACGTGAGACTGAGGCGGGCAATGGGGCTGGCTGCCCGCTGGGCTGAGATTGTCTTGAGCATTTGAGAATGAGGAAATTGATGTTCAAGCAGATTCTATGCAGAGGCCTGGCCCTGGCACGGCTCCAGAACATGCTTTGTTGATGATGACCCCACTCTCTGGGCCGGGTGAAGTCACAATGCTCAGTGTAGGGCAGGTGGCAGGATCCCTCCTGTTACCCAGCGCCTGGCCTCTTGCCTTTCAGTTGCCTTTTCTGCTGCAAGGTCTTTCACACACCTGCTCAAGTCTGGGTTTGTAGCGACACAGGGCTTCTCGTTTCTGTGTCAGCAGCTCTAAAAGACGCCTCCCAGGGCCTGCCAAAGTGACTTTCCTGGGAGGTCCCTTTAACAGTTGTCTGGCCAAATTTTGAGTCAGGCACTCCTTAACTTTCCTGCTACATTTGGTGAAGATTGTCCTTTCCATGGGATGAAGCCCATGCCTGCCTCTGACCTTGGGTTCTTGGCACCATGCGGGCTGGGGCAGGACGGGCCTCAGGGGTCCAGGCTGAAGCTGTTCCCTCTCAGCATCCCTGTGTGGGTGTGACACTCACCTGCTACCTAAGACCCAGAATCTGTGGTTCTGCGGGGGACAGCCCCAGGTCTTGGGAAGAAGAAGGGGCTCTCCCTAAAGGCAGCATCCCAGCTGTGCCTCCTTTCCCACCCCGGCACCTGCCACAGCCTCTGGGCAGCCACTGTCTCAGACCACATCCTCTTGAGGTGGCTGCGGTCAGAAATCTGGGTCTGGGCTATTTCCTGGGGACCCTTGGGGGGGGCTGGGTCTTCCCAGCTGGTGCAGCTGCAGCTCTGGTCCACTCAGGCCTGCTCCTCACCTCCTCCCTGGATCGAGTTGTACCAAGGGCTGGATTCAGGCTGGACCAGAGGAGTCTGGGTGCAGCTGTCCTGGTGGGCCCCCTGCTGAGGGTCTCTGGCTCCTCTGTGCCCTGCCCCAGCCCTTCTCTCATGGACTGGAAGGGGTGTTCCCCTGTCCAGTCACTTCAGCCCTGCTTCCGATGTCAGAGGGTGCCCCCTGCTTCCTGCTGATCAGTCTCCTGCCCACGCTCTATTCCACAGACCTCAGAGACTGCCTGCATCCATATCTCCTCAGCTCCTGGCTCTTCTCCACCCCAAACTCAAGCTGGCTGGGCCTTTTCATCTCACTGTTGTGCCGTGTGTGTGTGTGTGTGTGTGTCACAAAGTATCGGTCTGGGGGATGTGACAAAGGTTCTGGAATCTCTCAGAATCCTCAGAGTTAGGGTCTGGCTCTGCAGCTTCTGAGCCCCCCTCTGAGGGGTCCCCAGGAGCCCTGAAGACCCCCACTCCTCTGGTGATCCTGGGAGTGCAGCACCCCCCCCCCCCAGCTCTCTTCCAGCAAATGGAAAGGGAATTCTATTGCTTCTGTAGATGTCACAGACTCACCACGCTTGTGGGGACCTTCTAGCTGATGAAGAAACTGAAGCACAAAGAGGGAGAATTTTTCCCAAGACACACAGCAATTTGGTGTAAAGACTGTGTTCTGGGACTTAACCAGTACCAGTCAGAGACCTGGGAGGACCAGCCTTTTTTTGCACAGGAGGTGGGACCTGCCTGGAACTGACGGGAGGGGGTGCTTCCAAACAATTCAGTGCTTTAACCTCTAAGGCTCCCAATCCAGCCGCCTGGGGTGCAGCCCCAAGAGGGCGATCCAATAGGGGGCATCAGAGACTAGCAGTAGAAGGAGGCTAAACCCCAGAAAGGGCTGGTGCCCCGGAGGGGTTGGCGGGAGGCCAGGGAAAGTCTCCTGCAGTGTGGGGAGGTGGGAGGATGCAGAGGCTGGACTCTGGTTCTGCATCTTCCTTGGCGCCCACCTCATCCCTGGAACCACCACCTGGGCGGCGGGGGGTCGGGAGAGGGGGAGGCGAGTGAACCCAGTGTAGGGTGGGATCCTGACCTGATTTGCAGTTTTGATGTTCTAGTCATCATGGAATTTTTCTGCATCCATTGCGATTTCAAAAAATATTGCATTAGATATTATTTATCTTGATTACTGGGTTTGGGGGTCCTCCCCTAAATTTCACACGCAACGATGGTATCTTACTCGGCTCACACTAGTCCTGGCTGTGTCTGGAACTCCTGCAAACCTGTTGAGGGGGTGGGGGTTAAGCGAGGGGCGGGGTTCCGGAGTGGGCGTGGCCAGCGCCCTGAGGTTCCAACCTCATCTGACGAGGTGGGTTGGTATTTGTACAGCGGAGCCCTGGTTTCCAGGCCCTTTCCAAAGTCTGACTGATACCTGGGAGCATCGTGAGGACCTGCGTGGCAGGTGGTGGCTTTGTAGCAGCCACAGCTCTTTCTGCTGTGCCATCAGCAACAATCATCCTGGCAGGTCTGCATCTGGACAACTCACCTTAGAGGGTGGTGCAATCTCCTTTATTACATTCATAGGAAGTGCTCCATCCAGATGGCCACCAATACTAACATGATTTATATCTGATTCTGACTTCATTATTCCCCAAAGCCCACACACCCTCACATTAATTTATAACTCTTCGTGGCGTAACATAGTAGCTATTGCACTGTATGTTGCCAATTAAATTGACAAATAGCCTAGCGACCTACCTTGTTTATAAAAAGTTATTATAAAATAGATAAGCACATAATATCGACGTCATTTTATTGCTTGACCATCTCTCCAGACACATCCTTTGATTTTCAGTGATTTTATAATATTCCCCCAAATACCCACCCACATGTTTACTTGTGTTGACAAATAGAGCCAGCCGGTTACTAACAGAAGCACATCTGAATAGTATCTTTGACAGTGAGGACTGGCTTTGCCAATTAGATTACACAGTGGGACTTCTCCCTGGATTGAATGGTTCAAATCTGCAGCACCGAGTTTTGGAGAAAAAATATACCTGAAGCACAGGAGAAGATGAAAGTATGTTTCTCAAAACATTATTGTATTTTGCAAAGATGCACAGTGATCACAGATATTTTAGTTTTTTTTCCCAATCTCTTAAACTCTATCACACACAGGGGGTCTCTTAGTAACTTCCGGTCAAGTTCCTTGGTGCATATCCCTGATACGAACCTGGGAAAGTGGACGATGACAAATGGCTGGGTGACACCCCATGCAGGTGGTTTCTCACCCCATCCCCCACGAAGCTGATTCTGGGATGATGCCAGACCGCAGGAGGTTTACAGGGAGCGTGTTTGGGACCAGTCTATGTGCCAGGGATGGGTGGGAAGCAGGGTGGGCAGAGGGAGGAATCAGCTATAAGGAGCTTTGCTGTTGGGATGGTCCTTCTCAGCTTCCCTAAATGGGCTGAGAGGCTGGGTCTTCAGACCGTCACATCGATCAGCTTTCAGAGGCCAGCTGCCCAGGGCAGGACCATGGCTCGGCTCCCGGTGGCTCTCTTCATCAAGGGAGCTGACAGATGAGGGCAGGGCTGTCTGTGGGCGCCTTTCCCAGCAGATGGCGCAATAAGGCTTTCATTCCAGAAAGGGTCTGGTGGTGCATCAACCTGTCTACCAGTTCAAATCCTCTCAAAGGCAGTGGTTTCCAATTCTTTGCTTTCAGCAAAATTAGAAGGATATGAAACAGAGCTGTCAGCTGATAGATCACTGAAAAAAATAATTTTTGACCATCAACCACTAATGATTTTTGGCACATAAGTAGGAAGAAGCTCAGATCTGTGATCGAAATTCTATTACAAAACTTCTGTTTATGAGGTCAAGGTTTCTTTGAGTTTCATAACAAAAATGAAAGCCAGAACAGAACAGAGGCAGGACCCTGCTTCATTCTGCCAGGACACCGTATTCATCAACGGATCCACAAATCAACACTATTTAATGATCATCTATGTAAATTTTAATATGTTTATGTTGCTTCGATCACATACTGCTACGAAAAATTAAGATGCTCACTCAGTGTGGCAGAAAATAATGTAATGGTCAAGGTCACAGGCTATGAAACTAAATCTTAGAATGTAAACTTCATGTATAGTTTTAGGACAGAGATGTATAGCGGGGCCATGAATAAAAGACTTGGGTATAAAAATGTATGAGCGGATCAAATTCAGTGAGGAGTGTGGAGGGAAAGCAAAGTTCAAGATGAGGGAAGAAAGATGGAAAATTTCCAAATGTTAAGAGAAGAATTTTTAAAAAGAGTGGGTGTCCAGTCGTAATGATACTCACTTCCATTCTCTCTATATAGAAGAGCATTGAGAACGTTTTACAAACTTCTGGTGAAAACTTTACGTGTTTACTTACAAAGCAGCGGGGAGCATAACTCTGGTTCTTTTGGAGGGTGGGTGGGCCTGGTGCCCGGGGCTCGGCTGCAGGCCCTGTCACCCTCCCCCAAGGAGGCTCTTCTCTAATGCATAAAGGTCCTGGTCTCAGCACAGTGTGATTGCATAAACTAACAAGCAGAAGGACCTCCATGAGTTGGGGGCCAGCTCGGAGCTGTGCCCTTTCCTTCCAGTATCTTGACTCCTCCAATCATGCCTGAGAGAAGTGAGTGAGGAGCTAAGCCTTGAGAGGGTACAAGGAAGTCCCGGGGCTCAGCTGGTAGGGGGACCTCTGGACCCACAGGGCGCTGACGACAGCTTCTGTGACTCAAAACAGACCCCCACCTGCCATTTCTCAGCAGGGTAAACAGAGGCCCTGAGAGGGCAAAGAACCTGCTGGAGTCTCCCGACCCTGGAGGGTCGGAGCCGGGACCAGAGAGGATGCCTGGCCCTCAGGCCTACGGTTACTCAGACGGCTGGTGAGAGTGTCAGGCCAGGGTAGGAGGGTTTGTGTTTCACTTCCCCACCTGTCTGTGTCACTGTGAGTGATTGAAAACTGCTCCCACTGCCATGGTAGATGGCACAGTAATAGTCGACCTCGTCCTCGGCCGGGGCCCCGCTGATGGTCAGGGTGGCTGTGTTCCCCAAGTTGGTGCCTGAGAACCGGTCAGGGATCCCTGAGGGGCGGTTGCTATCACAATAGATAATCAGCACTGGGTCTAGGCCAGGCTTCTGCTGTACCAGTGAGAATATTTATTTCCGATGTTGTCTCCCCAACACGTGATCCTGGCGGTCTGTTCCAGGTTCACCGACACCGAGATGGGCTGAATCAGCACGTAAGCGGCTGTGGAACCTGCAAGAGAGGACATGAGAGGTGGGCTTCCAGCTAAGGGGACTCTGCCTTTCTGGCCTGGACTGAGCTCCAGGGGTTCTCTTGGCCCCCAGAGTTGTCCCCTCCCAGGGATTTCAGCCCAAGGGACCCACGGGCCTGGATAGAGCCTTTGAACCAAGGTGAACGCCCGGCCCATTTCTCTGGGCAGGTGCAGTCTCTTAGAGCTCACACACAGCCAGTGAGCACAATAGGGGGTTTTACCCCTCTAGCCCCTCATCCTGCAGCAAGGTGAAGAGATCTGTCCCCCACTGGATCCCAATGAACCTGGGCACAGCACCTGTGCAGTAAGCGAGAAGGCCGAGGAGGAGAGGGGTCCAGACCATGGTGGAGGCACCCTGATTCTGCTCCCAAGTCCCGACGCTGGGCAAAGTTCCTCCCAGGCCTCTCTTACCCCTTGCTGGACAGACCTGATGGTTATGCAAATCAGCCAGAGCCCAGAGGCTGCTGCTGAGGGGCCTTGTGGGTTCAGGGAAGAAAGGGCTCAGCCCCAAGGGACACAGAGAGGGGAGAGGTGTCCCTCGGAGTCCTCACCCTCAGCCCAGGGGATCCTTCTCCTGGTGGTCTCATAGTCTGGGGCTACAACTCCAGTTTTAGGCTGTGCCTTGGCCTAGCTCCAGGGCTATTCTGGCCACTGAGAAGCAGAGTCTCTCTGATTTCCAGGGAATCTAAGTTCCGCTCACGGAATCCTCCTGGGTCCTGTCATGAAGGTGGCCGGAGTCACAGTGGTAATGCTGAAATTGTTCTGGGCCCCCAGGTCTTTCCTCTGTTCCATTCTGGCTCAGGAGGGAGAGGGTTAATGTCATCCAGGACTCTTAAGTGTCTCATCCATCCTTGTGTTGTGATGGAGGCCGCATGCTGGTCCGCTCCCAGCCCCACCTTCAGAACTTTCCATGCTGTGTCTCCTCTGACATTCCCAGGCCCCAGTGCAGTGACCCTCGTCATTCACACTCCAGGGACACCCTATGTGCTTAGATAGGGGCAATGTCCTACCACAGATCACAGTTGGTGAGGTGTGAACACCAGAATCTGAGTAAAATGCCCCCCTTGCTTGGTGCATATGGGGTTGGTAAAGGTCCTGGAGGTGCTGTAAGTGTTGGCCCTTGACCATGAGCTCCTGGACAGGGAGTAGGTGCCATTTCTCCGTATCTCCAATGTGTGGCTGGGCCAGGGAGACATCATGTGCTCAAAAGATATGATTTGAGTATATGTGAATAAAATTTGGTTGTGAATTATAAGACTGCCTCATGTGAAATTAAAATTATATTTTAAATTTCAGTCGCTAGCAACAATGCGTAAGTAATAAAAATTATTAATATAATTTATGAGGTTGAGTAATGGTTATTGAATAACTGCTGTGTCCTTGGAGTGGAAAAAAGATACGGAAAAAAAATTGGCACCAGCCCCCTGGAGAGAGAGGGGGAAAGGAGGAACTCCTTGTGGTGAGACAGGAAGCTCTTGGAGCAAAGTGGGGGGAGGATGTGTGTTCTCAGAGGGAGCGGGGTTTGACTTTCGAGAGCTTTAGCACCACTGGGGTGTGTAAGAAATCCAAGTCCCAAATCTGTGCCAGAGAAATGGCTAATTACTGCAAGATCTGGATCAGAATAAGAAGGAGCCAAAGGATTTTGGCATTAGCATCAAACATGATACTTGAGAAGGGAGAAAACTTTCCCTTCAGATCTCAGGTCATGGTAACTAAACCCCCTGCATGTTAGGACCCCTGGTGCCAGGCCCACTCCATCACCAGGTGGCTAGCCAGGTGATCTCTGCTGCCCGCTGGGCCGTGGCAATAGCACAGGGGTTCGCGTCACGTCCTCTGGGATGCCGCATATGCTTTCAGCATCGTATGTTAGACATATGTGGTATTGCTTCTCCTCCGGTCAGGATTCACAGGTCTAGGAATCAGGGTGGAAATGGGAGTGGCAGCACTTACTCTTATCTCCAATGAGCCACCAGCAAATGTTCCCTTCTCATCCCTGGAATTTTGTGCTCTGCTTGACTGCACCGTACTGCTGGCTGAGAGTGCGCCGTGGCCCTTCCTGGCGCCTTCTTGCAGCGAGGCACCGGGAAGAGTAGGGGACACTGGCTGCTGTGATTCATGGTGACTATCACGGGGGACTTGGGTATCTACTACTGAATTGGGGTGATCAGGTGTGTGTATGGATTCACGAGATCCTCTGATACGCCCAGGGACTGTGATAACAGTCATAAATTCACTGCAATCCGATGCAGCAGGTCTGACAATGGACAAATCTTCCAGAATGAAGGTTTGGTCGTCCCATCTGGTGGGGACTTGCTGAGGGAAGGCGAATATGGGGTGGACAGTGAAGAAGGTAATTATGGGCACCACACTGATCACAGGTAGTGAAAACATGAGGAGGATACAAGGACAAGTGTTTCTTCCTTATATTGACATGAATATGTGTGGAAATATATTAATCATATGCTTCTGTTTTATTCTCCTGTCTCATCCCATTATTGCCTAACGTCAGATGTGTTAATAGGTAACTTTATATCTCAACGTAGAAGTTAGAGATAGCAAATCAGCTGGGACAAAACAACTATCACCACAGACAACAGTATGTTTGGATTCCTCTTGCGGGGAAAGGGTGAGCATGTTTGAAATTTTTCATTGGATAGTTTCATCATATTAGGTGGAAGCAAGGTTACCAATATTCTCTTCATTTAGAGACTGGTTAGCCTGGATTGGGTGGATTTCATGTGGATGAGGGGTGGACTGTGGTGGCTTATTAAGTGTCAATGTTGACAAGCTGACTGTATCCACAGAATTGTTGTCTGTCCATATTTCTGGGTAGGGTGAGTGTAAAGAGAGATTATCGTGCAGGATGTGGGGGGTAGAAGTGAGGCAGCACCCATCCTGTGTCTCACTCCCGTGGTTGTGTGTCTCTGGCCACTCTGTAGGAAGAGGCAACTCTCCCAATGTCCCTCATTCACCCTCAGGATGGATGGGACTCCCCAACTGTCTGTCAGAACCCAGAGCACCTAGTGTGTTGGCATCTTTTTCATTGTTTAAAAGCACAAGGAATGAACTGATCTGTTGGGGATTTTGACACACGTAATAGGGTTTGGGAGGACAAACCAGAGTTTTGTGTGTATACAGTGGCCTCCTCAGGTCCCTCAGGACCCTGTCGGGGATGCCAGCCTTCCTGGATTGGGTTCCTGGAAGCAGACTCTGAGATGGAGAAGGGCATGTGCAGGAAATCTGGAAGGAGTTGGGGAGGTCAGACTGGGCAGGAGAAGGGACCCACAGTGAGACATCAGGCAAGGTCTCTTTCCTGCAGGGAGCTCTAAAGCTGGGACCTTTCAGGACATCTGAACCTGAGGCAGGGTCTTGGGACCATGGACTCAGGCCATCATTCAAGGGAATCTCTCTGCGAAGGGTCGGAAACCTGGGGGAAGTAATTTTCTGAACCAAGAGCACTTCCCAGCAAGGAACCCCCCTGTGAGCTACCAGAGGTTTCAGACAAAATGAATGCGTGTGTGAGCCCAGAAGAGGGGTGTTCACAGTGGGTAATGCACTGGTCTGCTCCACTCAGAATCCCCAGCTGCCATGCTGATATGGCTTCAGGACCTCTACTGAGCTGGAAAATTCTGGACTCTGATCCTGGTCAGTGAAGAAGTGGCCCATGATCACCATATGGAAATGCAGGGACAATGACCAGTGTATGGATGTTTCTTTCTGTTTGTCCTTCCATCCAGGCCCTCTGTTTCCAAACATACTCAGGCTGTGACAATCTCCTAGCCCCAAATCAACCCCGATACACCCTCTGCTGGTACTGCCTGAAGGGTGGGTGGCCAGGGAGGTCTGGGGACCTTGGATCTGGGGACCTGGGTCAGACCTGCTCATGCTCTGTGCACAGGCCTCCTGGGGCTGGAGGAGAGTGAGACACAGACGGGGAAGGGGTTTGTGTCTCACTTCCCCATATGCCTGTGTCACTTGAGCAGTATCACTGCTATCTGATGACTCACAGTAATAGTCAGCCTCGTCCTCGGCCCGGGCCCCGCTGATGGTCAGGGTGTGTGTGGTCCCGGAACTGGAGCCAGAGAATCGGTCAGGGATCCCAGAGGGCCGCTCAGTGTCCTTATAAATGACCATCACAGGGGCTTAGCCTGCCTTCTGCTGGATCCATTGTGTATATGTTTTACTCAGTATCTCTCCAGAGCAGGTGATGGTAGCCATCTGTCCCAGGGACACTGACACCGAGGGAGACTGAGTCAGCACACTGGAGCCCACAGAGCCTGAAAAGACAGAAGAGGAGAGGTTGGTGTGTGGTTCAGGGGCTCATCCCAGGGACCCAATCCTGAGTCTGTGCTGGTCTGAGCTCAGGGTTCACTTGAGACCCAGCTCAATCCTGTGGGGGCTGAGCGTGTGGGCAGTCTTGGGCAGGGGACGGCACCTGTGCAGAAAGTGAGGATGGGGAACAGCAGAGGAGTCCAGGCCATGGTGGATGTGCCCAGAGCTCTGCCTCCTGAGACCCACAGCATTGCTGGGCTCCATCCCAGCCTCTCTTATTCCCTTCCAGGCCCTTGGGACTGTGATTGGTAGTACTTATGCAAATTTCCTCCATTCCTGGGGCTCCTACTTGATAAACCAGTATTGAGATCAGAACATGTGACTGAGGAGGAAGAGGGGAGCCCCCAGCTCCCTCCAACCAGCTTTGAGGTCAGACACCAGCCTTTGTCTGCAAGGTCTAGGATCACAGGCGCATTCTGGGGATCAGACCACATGACAACCCTCTGCGACCACCTTGATTGCAGTCTGTCCTTGGCTCCCTCTGTGTTTTTCAGGAGCCTGACTATGCAGCTGGGCTGGGCCCTCTGAGAGTTACAGTCAACACTTGATATAGGGAGTATGGCCTGTGGCCTCATTCCCTTCTCCTCCTGCACCATGTCCCCCCTGCATCCCTGAGGCACTGTGGTCCCATGCTTCCCATGTCACTATACTGTGGAACTTTCTCATTAGAATGTTTGTGCATGATTTGGTCTGTGAGTCCACTTGTGAAACTACCACCTGGTGTTGGAGATTCATCACAATTTCTAGTCTATTCACACATGGTGCTTTTTTCTCCCCCTAATCTGCAACATCGGAGCAATTGGCATTGTCAACAATTTTATTTTAGGTTTTCCTCAATATTAGATGCAATCACGCAAATTTCATGAGAAACCATCCCTGACTTAACAAATCACCATCAAGCTCCATGTCTTGTCAGGGTCCCCAGGGTTAGGTCTTCCCATATGGGGTGAGCTTGGTGTCCAGAGCCAGGGTCCCTGCAGGAGCTGGATCCTGTCACTGACCCAAGGACAGCTCAGGGAGCAGAGCTGTGGCCTCTGGTAGTGAGACCCCACTTCACTCTGGAGACAGTCTCACAGGGAGGCTGTGGACCCCTCATTCCAGGCACCAGGGTCTCGGAGTGCTCCGCCTCCACCCTCTGACACACTCCTGAGCAAAACCTGCAGCCCCGGCCTGACTCTGCCTGGAGGTGGGAACAGAGGCAGGAGGTGAATGGTCAGGGTGTTCCCGACATGTCCAGCTCGGATGAGTCAGCTTCCGGAACACTGGTGCCCAGTGCAGGAGCTGCAGTTCCCATGTGAGGCATTCACTGTGTCATCCCGTCAGTGTCCTGGGGGTCAGTGTGGGTCTGACCCTCAGAATAAGGTCCCTTCAGCCACTGGTGATGGGGTTGACCATCCCAGCTTCCTCCTGAGGACTGGCCAGGAGTCCCTGTGAGGCTCCCCCTGGGCAGCCCCAGCCTCTGTCCTGCTGCTCCTGCTGTGGCTCTGCTGCCCCATGCTGGTGGAGGAGGACTCAGACCAGGAGCTTCCCTCCTACAGGTCACCCCACAGCACCTGTCACCTGAGGAACGGTGTGGACCAGGGTTTCCTGCCTCCCACAGCCAGCTGCTCCCCTGCCCTGCCCAGCCCAGCACAGAAGGTCACATACATGGTGAAGGAGGCAGGACAGGTGGGATTCCTGTACTTGTCCCAGGGTTGAAATGCCTTGGCCTGGTCCCTTGTGTTCATACAACAGGGAGAGTGCAGGGGACAGTGGAGTGCATCTGAAACGGGTCAGGGTGCAGACAAACCTGTGTGATGTCCCACAGCCAGCAGATTCCTGCGTATTTAGGAATCAGGACCGATGCTTCCTGCATCCCCATCAGTGTAGTTGGGTCATCAGAGCAACAGGTGATGCTTCTGGAGCTAAGCTCAGTTGAGGAGGCAAACCTTTATTTAACTCTTATTAGTGCTATCTTTACTACTATTATTTTTATTACAAGTCACATCTGGTTTTTGGTGTGGGAGGATTTTGAACTACCTGTCTGTGAATTGGGAATCTGCTCACTCAGACGTGGATACAATTGCACATGATAATGGTGACAGAGTAGCTAAAAACCTTTCCTTGTGAACCCACAGAGTCAGACAGGAGCCTCCAACACCAAGGTTAACTCACTGAGACCCCACTGCATCCACCGAATTGATTAAACTCTTCAATATTTTGTATCATTTAATTTGAAAACAAGTGTTTCTCATAGCAATATAAGCTTCCCCATTTCACAGCAGGCAAGGTGAGTCCCCAGAGAGGCTCGCTTCCCAGGAAAGCAGAGAAGAGTGGGGTAAGTCCAGGAGTGGAGCCCTGGCGTGCTGGGTTCAGATCCTGGGGTCTTTGGGGGCCGAGGTTGACCAGGGTGGGCGGGAAGGAGTATGACTTCCCTGCTCTGGTTGTGGAGAGTGTGCCATGGCTCCTTCTGACTCCTCCTGGCAACGATTCAAAGTAGGGGGCACTGCCTGGGGTGTTTCATAATGACTATCATGGGGCAATTGGGTGTGTCTACAACACAATTGGGGTGAGCACGAGTATAGGGATTCAGGAGATCCCCTAAGATTCCTGGGACTGTGATTGAGTCATCAGTTCACCACAGTCCAGTGCAGCAGGTCTGATAATGGATGCAACTTCCAGAATGAAGGTTTGGTTGTCCCCACTGGAGGGATCCTGACTAGCTCAGGTATTTGCTGAGGGAAGGGGAATATGGAGTGAGCAGCGAGGAAGGTGTTATAGACACCACACGGACCACAGGGTAGTGGCAGAAATGAGCAGGATAAAAGTAGCAAGTGTTTATTCCTTATGTTGACATGAGTATGTTTGGATATATATTAATGTACCTGTTTTGTTCTCCTGTCTATCTAACATTCTCATCTAACATCAGATGTGTTAACAGTAGCTAACATTTTATCTCAATTAAGCTGGGGGAAAAATAAAGATCACTAGCAGACAAACGTGTATTGTATATCCTCTTGTGGGGAAAGGGTGACCATGTTTGTAATTGTTCACAGGATAGTTTTATCACATTAGGTGGAAGCATGGCTGCCAGCATTCTCTTCATTTGCAGGTTTAGGTTAGTGGGGCTCTTCTTAGATTTCATGTGGACGAGGGGGAACTGTAGTGTCTTATTAAGTGTCATTGTTGACAGGCTGAGCTGTGTTTCACAGAATTGTTGTCTGTCCATGTTTCTGGGTAGGTTGGGAGTGAAGAGAGATTCTTGCAGATTTGGGAGGTAGAAGTGAGGAAGGACCCATCGTATGTCTCACTCCTGTGGTTGCATTTCTTGTGGCCACTGTGCCGGTGGCGGCAACTACCCCATCGTCTCCCATTCAGCATCAAGATGGATGTGACTCTCCAACTGCCTTTTAAAATCCAGAGTACCTAGTGTGTCTGTATCGTTTTCCACTGTATAAAAGTACAGGGAACAGTCTGAGCTGTCTAGGGATTGGACAAGCACATTGATGACCTGGGGGAGAAACCCCAGCTTTGTGGGTACACAGTGGCCTCCTCAGGTCCCTGAGGACCCTGTCAGGGATGCTGGCCATCCTGCATTGGGTTCCTGGAAGCAGATTCTGAGATGGAGAAGGGCATGTGCAGGAAATCTGGAAGGAGTTGGGGAGGTCAGACTGGGCAGAAGGAGAAGGGACCCACAGTGAGACAGCAGGTGAAGTCTTTTCTTGCAGGGAGGTCTAAAGCTGGGACCTTTCAGGACATCTGAACCCAGGCAGGCCCTTGGGATGTTGGACTGAGGCCATGATTCAACTGAACCTCTCTGAATTGGGGCAGAAACCTGGGGAGGCAGAGTTTTGAAGCACAGTGCTTCACTGTGAGGAGCTCCCTTGTGAGCCGTCAGGGCCTCCTGCAGGGGTGGGTGGGTGAATGGTGAGTGTTCACAGAAGAGGGGATGTAGGTGGCCCCACAGTGTCCCTGCATATGTCTGCTCCACTCAGAATCCCACAGCTATGGACCAGGGTTTCAGGAGCTCAGCTGAGCTGGGAATTTCTGGGTTCAAATCTTGGGTTGTTCGGTGAAAATATTTCCCAATGACCACAATACGGAAATGGAAGTCTCTCTGTCTTTCTATCTACCCAGGCCCTCTGACCCGGATTTATACCCCGGACAGACAAGCAGGGCAGCCAGGTCCTGTCAGCCCTCAATGCACTCATGAACCTCCCTGTACAGAGCCTGCCTGGAGGGTTGAGGAGAGAGGGACCCCTGGGGATCACACATGTGGGGACCTGGATCAGACCTGTTCATGCTCTGTGGCCTCCTGGGGCTGGAGGAGAGTGTGACACAGACGGGGAAGGAGTTTTTGTCTCACTTCCCCATCTGTCCGTGTCACTGTGAGCAGTACCAGTACTACTACTATATGATAGACAGTAATAGTCAGCCTCGTCCTCAGCCTGGGTCCCGCTGATGGTCAGGGTGGCCGTGTTCCCTGAGTTGGAGCCGGCGAACCGATCAGGGATCCCTGAGGGCCGGTTGCTATCGTTATAGATAATCGTCACGGGGGCCTGGCCAGGCTTCTGCTGGTGCCAGGAAACGTATGTACTTCCAGTGTTGTCTCCCCCACAGGTGATGCTGGCCGTCTGTCCCAGGGTCACCGACACTGAGGGGGGCTGAGTCAGCACATAGGAAGCCACGGAACCTGCCAGAGAGAAAAGGAGATGTGGGCTTTCAAACTCAGTTCTCGTTTTCAGGAAGCCCCCACCCACCTCACCCAGATTTGGACTCAGGGATACTCTGGGCACAGAGGGCACCTCTCCCATCAGTCTCAGCCCCAGGGCCCCCTGGCCAGGCTGGTGGATAGAACCTTTGAACAAATAAGAACCCTGACCCTCTTTCCCTGGCAGGTGCAGCCCCTCAGGGCGCACACAGAGCCAGTGAACACACTGGGGGGAGTTCACCCCTCCAGCCCCTCATCCTGCAGCTGGGTCCTGAGCACCCTGCCCCACACAGGCAGTGCCCTGCTGAGCTCTGAGTCAGGGCCAGCCTTGTGACTGTTCTGTGGGTCTGGGTGGGTGTGAGCCTGAGTTCAGCACCTGTGCAGTGAGCCAGGAATCCGAGGAGGAGAGGGGTCCAGGCCATGGTGGAGGTGTGCCTTGATTCTGCTCCCTGAGGCCCTAGGCTGGGCACATTCCTTGCCAGGCCTCTCTTATCCCCTTGCTGGAAACACCTGTGGGTTATGCAAATTATTTGGGGCTCAGGCTCTCTGCTGAGAAGCTTTGTGGTTTCAGAGAAGGCTCAGCCCCAAGGGTCACAGGGAGGGAGGCGTGGCCCCTGCAGACAGACCTCCCATCAGCCCAGGGGATTCTGCTTCACCCACTTGTCCCATAGTTGGTTCCGAATGTCTTCTCCTGGGTGACCTTAAGAGGCTTAGGTCAGTGCAGTTTCCTTGCTCCTGGGTGAACTTAAGAGGCTTAGGTCAGTGCAGTTTCTACCCAGATCCCTGTTTGTGACCATCAAACGTGAAGAAAATTCTTCACTTGCTAAGCACACATGGAGTTTTGCAGGAACCATTGAGGTACTGTAGGTGATGTCCTCAGGGAGAGCTCCTAGGACAGGTCCTAGATTCTGTGACTCAGTATCCCCAGTGTGCACTCAGCTCCTGGGATAGATGCCATGACTTACAGGGATTGACAGTGACTGGGTTTTAGCAGAAATGGTCTGGGCTGGAGAGGCATGACATCCTGGACCTGTGCAAGAGACAGAGGCAAATTCTAGAAGAGAGAGATGTGAGGGACACGGAGTCAGAATTTTATGTCGGTGGTAAAGGCGACACTATAGAAAGCCTATATGACTTTTCCTTTAGGTCTCAGGTGGTGACGAACCCTCCCTCCCTGTTAGAACCCCTAATGCCCAGAGCCTCCCCATGTCCAGGTGACTTTGCCAGGTGATCTCTGCTGCCCCCTGGAGGCCACTCCATGTTGGCGGCTGCAGGTGCAGGGAAGACCTACCTCCAGGTGGAGATTGTGAATCCACTTCTGAGATCCTGATTTCCTGATCTATGGACTTTTGGCTCCATGTGAGAAATTGCTCTTCTCTAAGTAGTCCCTGCCAGCCCCAAGATGATGAAGAGCATGTCAGATTACCTGTGAGAATATGAGCAGGCTCATGCAGAGGAGGAGAAGGCAGGGTTCATCTGAAGTATGGGGTGGTGTGGTGTTGGACCTTGGCACTAGGGGACACAGGACTCAGGGACTGCCTCTTTGGTCCGGTGGGTGGTGCAGGACCAAACTGGGGCAGAGGTGACTATTGCCTCAAAGCCAGAGACAGGAGAACAGTCACTTAACAAGCATTCATTCAGACCCACTTTGGTCTGGCAGACATTCCATCCTGGAAATTAGTGTGAACAGAACACAGTCCCGTTGTCAGAGTTTCCATCTTGGGGCAGGAGCAGCAGAATGTACATACATGCTTTGCTGACAGAGCATATAGACTCCAACCCCTTCTACCTGCATCTTGTCTTCTATATTCTTTTAGAAGCTACGCTATGGCTATTCTCAGGTGCCACTTGGTCAGCATTGACCCCATCCATGGCCCAAAACTGGCCCATGGACGTATCATGTGGCTGGGGATCTTTTTGGGGACTTCTGCTCTTGTGAAGGAAGTAAACAAACTAGATTTATGCAGTGCTCTTTCTCTTGTACTCAGGTGTGCTAGCTGGAGCTGCAGCAGCCATCCCGAGGTCTGCTGCCAACAATAAGGCAAAGCAAAGCCTCCATAGTAGTGTTGGTGGGAGAGAAAGTGAGAAGATTTGGGACCTCACAGAACAGGTGAGTGCCTAGAGACCCACCATCTGACTTCTGACTTATTTCTGTGGGAGAAACATTAGTATCTGAATGTTTGTGCCTCTTGTTGAGATGTGCATGTATTGCCTTAAAATCTTCCTGACCAGTTAGGATAACAATAAACACAAGGACTTGCTTCCTTTGACTAGAATGGTTCCTCCCAAACTATCACCCTTGGACTTAGAGGATGCCTCACGCACTGTAGTATTTCAGGGAGGTTTCCGTCCAAGGTACGTATTTCACAGCAAATGAAGGGCTGCAATGTGCCCATGTGCATGGAATTCACTGGTTCTACCATCTACCCCACCCCCCAATTCTGAAACAGCTGGCTTGAATGAATGGACTAATGTCCTCTTGAAGACTCAGTTACTTTACCAGGTATGAGACAACACCTGTGGGGCTGGGGCAACATGTTTCAGAAGGTGATATTTGCACTGCATCTGTTTCCAATTTATGGTGCTATTTCTCCCACAGCCAGCATTCATGGGCCCAGGAATCTAGAGTTGGAATTAGGAGCATCCTCACTCACTAATATTCCTGGTAACCTGCTGCAAAATTATTGACTATCACCATGACCTTACATTCTGCTGGCATTGAGGTCTCAGTTCTAAAGGAGAACTGTTTCCACACAGAGACATAAAAATGATTCTATTCAACTGACAGGTCAGACTTCCCCTTGTCACTTTGAGGTTTTTTTTTTTATCTCCATTGATGTTTCTCTGTCGGTCCTCCCAGCCTGGTCTTCCAACCCCAAACAAACTGTAGTGAAGAAAACATGGCAGCCCCAGCCTGCCTCCTGCACATGCACTCCTGATCCACACGGTGCAGAGGTTGCCTGGAGGGCTGGACTGGGAGACAGGTCTGGGAATCTCAGATCTGGGGCCCTGGGCCAGACCTATTGTGCTTTGTCTGCAGTCCTCCTAGGCTGAAGGAGAGTGTGACTCAGGTGCAGAAGGGATGTGTGTCTCACATCCCTGTCTGTCTCTGCCACTGTGAGCATTACTACTGTCCCACACCTGACTGTAGTAGTGAGCTTTGTCCTTGGCCCTGGTCCTGCTGGTGTTTAGGGTGGCCGTGTCTTCCAAGTTGGAGCTGGAGAATCAGACAGAATCCCTGAGGGACGCTTCCTATTGCCATATATGACCAGCCAGTGTCCTGTCCTGGCTTCTGCTGGTACCACTGTACACCAGATTTCTATACTGTCTCCCTGACAGGTGATCATGGCCACCTGTCCCATGGTCACTGAGCACAGACCAGCTGTGTCAGCACCTGGGAGACCTTTCAGGATCCTGGCCATGGGGCTGAGCTGGGCCCTCGCAGAGCTACAGACCACACCTGACTCAGGGAAAGGAGGTCCTGTGGCCTCATCTCCTACCCTTCCTACTTCATGTCTCCTCTGTGTCCCCAAGCTGCACTCTGGTCCCATCCTTGGCATGTCACCAGAATGGAAAACTCTCATTCTGACACTTGTTCAATATGGTGCGTGTGGGAATTTACATGTTATACAATCCCCTGCTCTTGGGGATTCATCACAACCTCTGGTCTATTTTCACACAGTGCTTCTGTCTCTATGACACCCCCCACCCCACAGGAGACCAGAGACTGGCATTGTCAACACTCTGATTCCTTTCACTTTTTTCATCCATGTTTCAGGTAAATTTATGAAAAGTCCCAGAACCCACCCCTGACTGTGGGACTCACTTCCAGCTCTGTGTCTCTGTGAGGGTCCCCAGGGTCACGACTTTGCACACAGAGTGACCTCTGGGACTGGAGAGTCAGGGGTCCCTCCTGGGAACTGGGTTCTGTCACTGGAACAAGGACAGCACAGGGATCGGAGATGGGGCCTGAGGCTGTGGGAATCAGTTCACTCTGGAGACAGTCTCACAAGGAGGCTGCAGACCTTCCTTCCAGGGACCAGGGGCTCTGAGTGCCCCACCTCCCGTCCCCTGAGACACCGTGAGCACGGAAGTTACAGCCCTGGGTCTGAGTCCACCTGGAGGTGGGGATGGAGAGGGAGAGGGTGAAGGGTCAGGGCTTCTCTGGACGCGCCCAGCACAGAAGGCTCAGCTCCCTGGGACCTTAGGTGGGGAGTGAGTACCTGGAATTTCCCAGGTGAACTATTCATTGTGTCAGGACTCTTGTCAGTGTCCTGGGTGACACTGTATGAGTCTGACCCTCAGGTCGTGGCCCTGAGCCTGAGGAGATAAGGATGGATCATCCCTACTTTCTTCTGAGGACTGAACCCTGGACCCCTGCGGACCCCCAAGCCTGGTGTCCCTGTGAAGGTTCCCCAGCCTCTGTCCTGCTGTTCCTTCTGGGCTCTGCTGCCCCCTGCTGGTGGAGGAGGAGTCAGACCAGGAGCTTCCCTCCTGCAGGTCACCCCACAGCACCTGTCACCTGAGGAAGGGTGTGACCAGAGTTTCCAGCCTCCCACTGTCAGGTGCCCCCCCTGCACTGCCCAGCCCAGCATAGAAGGTCACATACACGGTGAAGGAGGCAGGACAGGTGGGATTTCTGCCTCTTGTCCAGGGGTTGAAATGCCCTAACCTGTCCCACTGGCTGTTGCAACAGGGTGGGTTTGGGGTAACGTGTAGTGTGTTTTGAAAGGGTCCCAGTCAGGAAACCTTTGTGACATCCTATTGGCATCCCTTTCTCTCCATTTATGAATTGAGTGTGATGCTGCCTGCATTCCAGTGAGTGTCGCTGGGTCACAGTGGAACAGGTGACGCTTCTAGAACTAACGTTCACATGTGCACCTAATTCTTTATTAGTATTACTGCTGTCATCTCTGCCACTGCTGTTTCTATTACAACCCATAGCACTAGCAGTCTGGAGAAGGAGGATTTCTACACAAGCCTCTTGGGTGATTCGGATGAAACTGGGAAGCTGGCAATTCAGACCTGGATGTGCGATTTCACATCATACACATCACACTTTTGCTGAGCCCCTTTCCTTGGAGTTCTGCAGAGGACAGACAGGAGACTCCCAGCCCAAAGCCCACTCACTGCAACCTCTGTTTCATTCATTAGACTCTGTCAATGTTTTTATATCATTGAATTTAGAAACACAGTGCTCTCACATCAGTATAATCTTCCCCATTTCCAAGCATATAAAGTTGAGGTCCAGGAAGACTAGGTTCCCAGAAAAGCAGAGGAAAGAGGTGAGTCCAAGATGGAGCCCAGGTGTGCTGGATTCAGATCCCGGTCATCAGGGCAGAGCTTGAGCGGGATGGGAGGGAGGGAGGGTTGCTGGGCAGCAGGCTTCTGTCCCTGGGCTCACTGCCATCTCTATCCTGGCAGGTCTATGAAGGAGCCGCTCAGCCTGCTTGTGGGGAGGGTCAGCAGGGTCATGTCCCAGGTTAGAGTTGTATCGGTAGGGACAGTGGAGACTGTTTGGCCGTGCAGGGACCTGACCTGGGTCTTGGTGGCTCTTCTCTGTATTATTGCTTGGTCTTCTCTGTCCTCCAAGTTCGAGGGACTAACAGGGGTCTCTGGCCACAGTACTGGGGTCAGATGAGTCTTGTAGCGGACACAAGCCCTACAGGTTCGTGACACCGTGGGGCTCATTCTCTGGGTCCCGCCTCCTGCAGCATCTCGGGGTGGACCTTAGGTTCAAGGTCATGCTCAGGGTCCTGGGGGTGCTGAGCCTGTGGGCAGGGGCTATGGTAGCACCTGGGCAGAGTGAGGAGGGGGAGCAGAGGAAGGTCCATCCATGGTTGGCACTCCAGATTCTGTCTCTTGAGCCCACAGCTGAGGCTGGCTGCACCAAGCCTCCTTCATGCTCTCGCTGGTTCCTGTGAAAATGCTCCTTCTCAGGCTGGTGGGGAGAATCTCTGCTTCTGGTCGGGCTTCATGGATCCGGTTCACACGGAGCTGTGCTCACCTCTGGGCTGCATAGGGGAGCTCTTGTCACTGTGTGTTTGAACATCTTAAAGGCTGAGGGTGAGGAGGGAGAGGTGAGGGCATTACTGTTCTCATGAGATGTGCCCTGTGATCCTTTGCTTCCATTTTTGTGAGTGTTTCAAATTCACATGACATGAAATATTGCATCCTAAGCGTTTTTAAGAGTTCAGTTCATCTTCCTAGATGCTCTCTCTGTCCTGTGACTTTTTTCATATCTGGAATTGTGGAACGGAATTGAGTGGTAATATTGTCCTGAAATTGGCTTAATGCCATTTTATTTACTGTAGGTTTCTAATACTTGTTTGTCGCTGGTAAAGTCAAGTTGACAAATATTACCTTTTAATTGTGGCATTTACACCATTTCCTGACTGTGGGTGGAGACATAGGTTATTAGATCCCATATTGCTGTTTATTTTCTATATGTTCCATGAGTTCTCTGTCCTGTTTTCCATTTATCTCTTTCTTGAGTAATGGAGCATTTTGTTATGATCCATTTTATTTTTCTGTTTGGCTCATTAGTTGTAACTCCTTGCTGTCCTGTCATCTGTGACTCGTCACAGGCTCCACTCAGGTGACGTCACACCACCTGACAGCATCAGACATTGGAGCCCACTTCCCGTGCTCTCTTCTCAGCGCTGTGGTAGGAATGTCATACCCGTCACTGCTGGTGCGTGATAAATTCCAGCATGTGCTGTGAGTAGATCTGCTGTAGACAGTGATTTACTATTCAAAGGGAGTTAAGTCATCAGAAAAATTCTCCATACTTATCCCTGCAGTTATCATTTCTGACTCTTACAATCTTTTTGTAGATTCCGGTTCTTTCTGGCATCACTCCGTCCTGCCTGAGGGAAGTCAGTATTACTACCTGTGTTATGGGTCTGCTGGTGATCAGTTCCGTCACTTTGGTAGAGCTGAAAAATTGTTTTATTTTGCCTTCATCATTGAAGGATAGTCTCCCTGGATAAAGAATTAAGGGGGTTCTTTTCCTTTGTTTTTCTCAGAATTTGGAGGATGTTAATCCACTGTCCTCTGTGTGCATTTCTGCTCATGGGAAATCTGTCCGAATCCTTATCACTGTTCCCCTGAACCAAGTGTCTCTCCTCTCTGGTTGCTTTTCACAGTGTCTATTTTTCTCTGCCTTAAACAATGTGATATTGATGGGGGTTGGTGTGTTGGTTCCCCCCCTCCCCGCATATATCATTGCTTGGTGTTTTTCAAGAATTTGGCATCTGTAGGTTTTGAATTTTCATGACATTTAGAACAGTTTTGGTCAATACTTCCTCAAATATTTTTTTATCCTCCCCAGTCCACCCTCACTCCCTGGGTTCACAGTGACATGTGCATGACATTGTTACCATTGTCCTATGCTCAGCGCTGCTCTGCTCACTTTTAAAGTCTTTCTGTGCCTTTCGCTCTGCCGTGTCTGTGCTGTGTCTTCACATTCCCTCACCTTCTTCATTTTCTCCTGCCTGCTGCTGATCTCAGCCCTGTATTTGTGATTTGAGATATTATAGTTTTCATCTCCAACAGTTTGATTTGGATGCTTTAATTTTCTTCTTCTCTTAATGTGTTCAATCATTCAGACCAAATTCCACAGCCCTCTGTCCCATCCTGCAGCTTCCAGACCTGCCGCCCCAGGACTGTCTGAGCCGATTCTCATCGTGAGTGTCTCTCCCCCACGTCTCTGTCTCTCTGTGCATCACAGACAAATACACACATACACGCACATGACTCCCATGTCCTGTTGGATTTTTACCCTCTGGACAGTCCTAAGTCATGCACCTTAGTAGCTCTAACTCTTTGTGGTTAAAATGGTTTCATTTTAATGGTTTCTTCAGAGTTTACAGTTCTCACCTCCTTCTTTATCACAGTTCTTCCCCGTGACCCAGCATCACTCCCATGCAAGGTGAGGATGTCATAACAGGGTCTCATCTCCCTCATCATTTCCGCTCTCATCGTCGTGTGTATTATTTGTACCTCTATTATAAATCAAACACATTCTTTTATTTTTGCTTTAAGCAGTTGACTTTTATAGACATTAATCTTTAGCATTGTTTTTATATTTATCCATGAACTTATAACTTCTGATGCTCTTTATGTCCTTGTGTAGACCTAGACTTCACTCTGTCCCCCTTTCCGAGGGCCGTCCATCACTGTTGCTTGTGCTGAAGGTCTGCGGGTGATCCGTTCTGAGAGGTTTGCATCTGAGAAGGGTTTATTTTGTCTTCACGTTTCAATGACATTCTGCCTGGGTAAAGACCAAAGTTGACAGTTATTTTCTATTAGGAGTTTGAAGACTTTGCTCCCCTGTTTTCCTGCTCTCATGGCTTGTAATGAGACATGTGCTCCCCCCCACGATGCTGGTTCTCTGTAGGGCACAGGACTCTGCTCTCTGGCCGTGAGAGAATCTGCTTCGCTGGTTTGTAGCAATTTCACAGGACGTGTGCTGTGCTGTCTTTCAAGTTCCCTGTGTCTGAGCTTCATTGAGCTTCTTGGATATGTTGCTTCCCGGGTTTCACCAGTTTGAACACTTGGTGGCACTTTTCCCTTCAGATATGTTTGCAATCACCACCTGCCCCCACCTTGTCTTCCTCAGTTACTCCAATTACACACGTTTAGTTGGAGTGAAGCTCTCCTGCCTGCACTGAGGCTTTCTTCAATTTTCCAGCTACGCTCTGTGTTTCCTTTTGAACAGCGTCTCTTGCTGTGACATCAAGGTGACTCTCTGTTCTTTTGTACCTCCTAATTCACTGTCAATCTCCTCTCTGAATTATACATCTCAGAACATATGATTATCGTTCAGGGAAGTTGTAAAAGGTTTGGTCTTTGGAAAATGTCCTCTATATCTACTCCTAACGTGTTCGGTCATTCATGCGCTCACAGCCACAGATTGAATATGTTTACAAAAGAATGGACCCTTATCCTCTGCTGATCCACCATGAGCAGAGCCCACGTGGGCGGGTTGTGAGGACGGGGCAGCCTGTGGACCTCAGATGTGGGGACCTGAGCCAGACTTGCTCCCTGCTCTGTGCACGGGCCTCCTGGGGCTGAAGGAGAGTGTGACACAGACGGGGAAGGGGTTTGTGTCTCACTTCCCCATATGCCTGTGTCACTGTGAGCTTTACTACCATCATCATAGGACTGACAGTAATAGTCAGCCTCGTCCTCGGCCCGGGCCCCGCTGATGGTCAGGGTGTGTGTGTTCCCGGAACTGGAGCCAGAGAATCGGTTGGGGATCCCAGAGGGCCGCTCAGTGTCCTTATAAATGACCGTCACAGGGGCTTGGCCTGCCTTCTGCTGGATCCATTGTGTATATGCTTTACTCAGTATCTCTCCAGAGCAGGTGATGGTAGCCGTCTGTCCCAGGGACACTGACACCGAGGGAGACTGAGTCAGCACACTGGAGGCCACGGAGCCTGAAAAGACAGAAGAGGAGAGGTTGGTGTGAGGTTCAGGGGCTCAGCCCAGGGACCCAATCCTGAGTCTGTGCTGGTCTGAGCAGCTCAATCCTGTGGGGGCTGAGCGTGTGGGCAGTCTTGGGCAGGGGATGGCACCTGTGCAGAAAGTGAGGATGGGGAACAGCAGAGGAGTCCAGGCCATGGTGGATGTGCCCAGAGCTCTGCCTCCTGAGACCCACAGCACTGCTGGGCTCCACCCCAGCCTCTCTTATTCCCTTCCAGGCCCTTGGGACTGTGATTGGTAGTACTTATGCAAATTTCCTCCATTTCTGGGGCTCCTACTTAATAAACCAGTGTTGAGGTGAGAACGTGTGACTGAGGAGGAAGAGGGGAGCCCCCAGCTTCCTCCAAGCAGCTGTCGGGGAAAAAACCATCCTTGGCCTATAATATCCAGGATCAGTTACCATCCTGGTGTCTGAACACATGACAACCATCTGAAAATACCCTGTTTGGGGTCTATCCTTGGTTCCCTCTGTGTCTTACAGGGGCCTGGCCCTCTGAGAGATGCAGACAACGCTTGATACAGGGAATGGTGGTCCTGTGGCCTCATTGCCTTCCCCCTCCTGCGTTGGGTCCCCCCTGGTTCCCTGGAGGCACCGTGATCCCATGCTTCCCATGTCATTAGATTGTGGAACTTTCTCAGTAGAATGTGCACCGTTTTTTTGTCTGAGCATCCACCTGTGAAACAAGCACCTGCTGCTGGAGATGCACCACAACTTCTAGTCTAACGACACGCGGTGATGTCATCTCTGACACCCCCCATCCCACAACAGACCAGCCCTTAGCGTTGTCAAAACTTTGTTTCCTTTATGATTGTTCATCAGTGTTTCGTGTAAACCGTGACTTGCACGAGAAATCACCAGGACTCAAAAAGACACGTTTGAGCTTCATACTTTGTCAGGCTCCCCAGGGTTATGTCTTCTCACGTGGGGTGAGCTTGGAGGCCACAGCCATCATCTCAGCAGGGAGCTGGACCCTGTACTGATGCGTGGACAGCCCAGAGAGCAGAGCTGTGGCCTCATGTAGTGAGACTCCACTTCACTCTGGAGACAGTGTCGCAAGGAGGCTGGTCCTTCTAGGCTGGTGGATGGTCCTTCTAGGCACGAGGGTCTCCCTGTACCCTACCATCTGCCGCCTGAAGTCTCCTGAGCAAAGGAGCTATAGCCCTGGTTCTGAGTCTTTCTGGAGATGCGGAAGGAGAGGCTGAGGGTGAGGGGTCAGGACATGTCTGGATGTGGCCAGCACAGAGGAATCAGCTCCCTGGGGACACTGGTGGGCACTGAGGGGACTAGCATTTCCCAAGTGAAGTATTACCTGTCTCAAGACTCCTGTCCTTCAGTGTCCTGGGTGAGACCTTGCAGCCCAAGGAGGTAGGATGGAATATCCGTGCTTTCTTCTGAAGACTGAACCCTGGAGCCCTGCTGACCCCCAGGCCTGGTGTCCCTGTGAGGCTCCCCCTGGCCAGCCCCAGCCTCTGTCCTGAGGCTCCTGCTGCAGCTCTGCTGCCCCCTGCTGGTGGAGGAGGACTCAGACCCGGAGCTTCCCTCCTGCCCCTCCCTGCAGAGCACCTTTTACATGAGGAAGGGTGTGGACCAGGGTTTCCCACCTCCCACAGGCAGCTGCCCCTTGCCCTGCCCTGTCCAGTCCAGCACAGACAGGTCACATACACCATGCAGGAGGCAGGGTATCATGATTCCTGTACCGTGTCCCAGGGTTGAAATGTCCTGGCCCCTGGCCGGTTGTTACAGAGGAGAGGGCCTGGAGCTGGGGTGCACTTGCAAAGGGTCAGGGTCTAGGACATCTGTGTGATGTCCCACAGCTTCCCTTTCCCTGTCCACTTAGGAATCCAGACTGATGATTCCGCATCCCAGTTAGTGCTGTCAGGTCACGGTGGGAGTAGGTGATGCTCCTGGCACTGATGCTCACGTGGGCGCCCAATCTTTATTATGATTACTACAATCTCTGCTACTGCTGTTTTTATGACAGCCCACATCTCTTGGAGTTTGGGTGGGAGGGTGTCTGCACTAGCGTAGTTGGTGGTTTGGACGACGTTGGAAATCTGCTAATTCAGACCTGGACATGATTTCACATCATACAACTCACACTTTTGCTGAGCCCTTTTCCTGGATTTCTGCAGAGGACAGACGAGAGACTCCCAACCCAGCGCCCACTCACTGAGACCCGGCTGAGACTCTGTTTCGTTAGTAAGGCTTTGCCAATATATTTGTAACACTTAATTTCAAAACAAATGGTTTCTGATATCAGTATAATCTTCCCCATTTCCCAGCACATAAAGTTGAGGCCCAGAGAGGCTCAGTTCCCAGGAAAGCAGAGGACAGTGGGGCGAGTCCAGGAGTGGAGCTCCAGTGTGCTGGATTCAGACCCTGGGCTCTTTGGAGGCGGAGCTTGACCAGTGTGTGACTGCCCTGCTCTGGTTGTGGGGAGTGTGCCGTGGCTCCTTCTGACTCCACCTGGCAGGTACTCAAAGTAGGGGGCACTGCCTGGGGTGTTTCATGATGACTGTCACGGGGCAACTTGTGTGTCTCCAACACAATTGGGGTGAGCAGGACTATTTGGATTCAGGAGAATGCCGGGACACCCTGGGACTCTGATTGAGTCATAAAAACACCACAATCCAATGCAGCAGGTCAGATCATGGACCCACCTTCCAGAATGAAGGTTTGGTCTTCCTAGCTGGGAGGGATCATGACTAGCTCAGATATTTGCTGAGGGAAGGGGAATATGGAGTAGGTGGTGGAGAAGGTATTATAGGCACCACAGTGACCACAGGGTAGTGACAGAAATGAAGAGGATAAAAGTAATAAATGTTTCTTCCTTAGGTTGACACGAATAGGCTTGGGTATATATGAGTCATATGTTTCTGTTCTCCTGTTTCATCCCATTATCATCTACCATCTGATGTGTTAACAATATTAACTTCATACCTCAATACTGAGGTTATAGAATATCAGATCAGCTGGGACAGAAATAAAGATCACTAGCAGACAGAGATGTATTGTATATCCTCTTGTGGGGAAAGGGTGAGCACGTTTGTACTTGTTCACGGGATACTTTATCATATCAGGTGGAAACATGGCTGCCAACATTGACTTCATTTGGAGACTGTGGTGTGTGGGGATCTGGGAGGGTTTTAGATGGATGCGGGGTTGTTTGTGGTGTCTTCTTAAGCGTCACTGTTGACAGGCTGAGCTGTGTTTCACAGAACTGTTGTCTGTCCATTTATCAGGATGGGTGTAAAGAGAGATTCTTGCACAAGATTTGGGGAGTAGAAGTGAGGAAGGACCCATTGTGTGTCTCGCTCCCGTGGTTGTGTTTCTTGGGGCCACTGTGTCGGCAGCGACAACTACCCCAATGTCCTCATTCACAATCAAGAAGGATGTGACTCTTCAACTCTCTGTCAGAACCCAGAGTACCTAGTGTGTCTGGATCTCCTTTCATTGTATAAAAGTACAAGGAACAGTCTGAGCTGTCGAGGGATTGGACAAGCACGTTGGTGATCTGGAGGAGGAACCCCAGCTTTGTGTGTATACAGTGGCCTCCTCAGGTCCCTGAGGACCCCATCGGGGTTGCCAGCCATCCTGGATTCGATTCCCAGAAGCACACTCTGAGGTGGAGAAGGGCATGTGCCGGAAATCTGGAAGGAGTTGGGGAGGTCAGACCGGGCAGAAGGAGAAGGGACCCACAGTGAGACATCAGGGGAGGTCTCCTTCCTGCAGGGAGCTCTAAAGCTGCAACCTTTCAGGACATCTGAACCAGAGCGAGGGGTCTGGGCCTGAGGTGATCATTCACATGAACCTCTCTGAGAAAGGACATAACACGGGGAGGCAGATTCCTGAAGCCACAGCACTTCCCAGCAAGGAGAACGCCTGTGAGCTGTCAGGGGCTCCAGGCAGCAGTGAGTGGGTGTGTGAGCCCAGATGAGGGGATGTGGGTGAGCCCTCATTGTCTACTGTACCCATCCTCTCCACTCAGGTGGAGATGGCTCCACAGATGCCAGCAAGGCTTTAGGAGCTCAGCTGCTCTGGGAAATTTGGGTTCCAGTGCTGGTCAGCTGTGTGAAGAGTGTCCCCCAGCACAAGGAAAATCAGAGATCATGAGCACTGGACAAAAGGCTCCCTCCATCTTTCCTCCACTGAGGCCTCTGTCCCATATTCACACCTAGGCCTGGAGCCCAGGGCAGCCTAGTGCTGTCAGCTAAATGCTCTCCTGACCCAACCTGTGCAGAGCTGCCTGAAAGCAGAGTTGGGGAGGAGCTCTGGGTTCCTCAGACGTGGGGGTCTGGGCCAGACCTGCTCGATGCTTGTCCACGGTCCTCCTGGGGCTGGAGGAGAGTGTGACACAGATGGGGAAGGGGATTGTGTCTCACTTCCCCATCTGCCGGTGTCACTGTGAGCATTACCACTGCTGTCATAGGACTGACAGTAATAGTCAGCCTCGTCCTCGGCCCGGGCCCCGCTGATGGTCAGGGTGGCCGTGTTCCCTGAGTTGGAGCCTGAGAACCGGTCAGAAATCCCTGAGGGCCGCTCATTATTTTTATTAATTACAAGCACAGGGGCTTGGCTTGGCTTTTGCTGGTACCAATATGCATATCTTTTCCCCAATACATCTCCAGAGCAGGTGATGGTAGCCGTCTGTGCCAGGGCCACCGACACAGAGGGCGGCTGAGTCAGCCCACTGGAGGCCAAGGAGCCTGAAAAGACAGAAGAGGAGAGGTTGGTGTGAGGTCCAGGGGCTCATCCCAGGGGCCCAATCCTGATGCTGTGCTGAGGTTGAGCTCAGGGTTTGGAGAAGACACAGCTTAGGTCCCGTGGGGACTGAGCATGTGTGCAGGGCCTGGGGGCTTCACCTGTGCAGAGATTGAGGGCAGGGAGCAGGAGAAGGGTCCAGGCCATGGTGGATGTGCCCAGAGCTCTATCTGCAGAGACCCCCCTGCAGGGAAGGCTCACCCAAGCTTCTCTTATTCCCTCCAGACACATGGGGCAGGGATATTAGTATGTATGCAAATGTGTTCCTCTGTGGGTCTCTAATTGGCTTAGTCACTTGTGAGATCAGACATGTGACTGAGGAGGAAGACAGGGCCCCCGGCTTCTTCCATGGAGCTCTCTGGTCAGAAAATCAGCCTTGGTTTCCAAGTTCTGGGATCGGTAGTCCAATTCCTGGGGTCTGACCCTATGACTCTGTCTGAAATGTCTGTGCCTGGCGTCTGTGCTGGGCTGGCTTGGGGCCTTGCAGAAGCCTGGCCATGGGGTGAGCTGGGCCCCTGAGAACTGCAGACAAGTACGAATTCAGGGAAGGTGGTCCTGTAGCCTCATTACCTACCTCCAACTGCCTCATGTCCCTCTGTGTATCCCAGAGGCACTCTGTTCTTATGCTTGGCATGTCATTACAACGGGGAGCTCTCTCATTCTGAGGTTGGTTCACTGGGGGTTGACTTGTTAACCAGCCACCAGCTGCTGGAGATTCCTCACAATGTCTCATCTGTTGACACGTACTCTTTTCATCCCTGTGATAGCCCTCATCCCACAAGACAGCAGAACCTGGCCACCATGATATTTTCATCAGTGTTTCATGTAAACATGTGAAGGGCATGACAAATGATTGGAAGCAAACTTTAAGCTTCCTGGTCTTTGTGTGGGTCCCCAAGGTCACAGGATCCCCCAGCATGAGCTCTGGGCTTGAGACAGCGTCCCTGCAGGGAGCAGATCCTGTCACTGCACAAGGACAACCCAGGGACCAGAGCTGTGACCTGAGCAGGGAGAATCCACGTCACTCTGGAGATATTCTCACAAGGAGGCTGCTGAGGCCCCATCCAGAGACCAGGGGCTCACCGTTCCCTGCTCTCCCTCCCTCAGCTGTTCCTGAGCAAGGAGCTGCACCCTGGAGGAGGGAAAGATGAGCTGAGGGTGAGTGGAGAGGGTGTCTCTGGACATGCCCAGCACAGAGGATTCAGTGTCCGGGAAGACTGGTGGAGAGAGAAGATCTGCATTTTTCACCCAATGTGTCAGGACTCCCATCAATATTCTGAGTGACGCTGTGTGTCTGACCCTCAGAACATGGTCCCTGCAGCCTGAGAAGATACGGTGGATCATCCCGACAGCCTCTGAGGACTGAACCCTGGAGCCCTGCTGACCCCAGGCCTGGAGTCCCTGTGAGGCTCCCCCTGGGCAGCCCCAGCCTCTGTCCTGCTGCTCCTGCTGTGGCTCTGCTGCCTCCTGCTGGTGGAGGAGGACTCAGACCAGGAGCTTCCCTCCTGCAGGTGACACTAGAGCACCTCTTATTTGAGGAAAGGTGTGTACCAGGCTTTCTGCCCCTGCTCTAACCAGCCCAGCCCAGCCCAGCACAGACAGGTCGCATACTTGGCACAGGATGGAGGGCAGATGAGATTCCTGTGGTTGTCCCAGGGTTGAAATGCCCTGGCCTGGCCCCTTGTGTTCATACAACAGGAGAGTGCAGGCTAAATTGGAGTGCATTTCTAGGGTCTCAGGCTAGGGAAGAAACCTTTGTGAGCTACTATCGGCACCCGTTTCTCTCCATTTAGGAGTCGAGTCTGTTGCTGTCTGCATCCCAGTGAGTGCCGCTGGGTCACAGTGGAACAGGCGATCCTTCCAGCATAATGATCACACCGACTCCAAAATCTTTATTAGCATTACTCCTGTCATCTCTGCCACAGAGAAGCTGGGCATTCAGACCTGGATGTGCAATTTCACATCATACACGTCACACTTTGATGAGCTCTTGTCCTTGGATTTGCAGAGGACAGACAGGAGAACCCCAGCCCAGCGCCCATTCACTGAGACCCACAATCTCTGTTTCATTCATAAGACTCTATCAATGTTTGTATAGCACTGAATTTGAAAACAAAGTGTTCTAACATCAGTATAAGCTTCTCCATTTCATATCACATAAAGTTGAGGTCCAAGGGGACTAGGTTCCCAGAGAAGCAGAGGTAAGTGGGTGAGTCCAAGATGGAGCCCAGGTGTGCTGGATTCAGATCCCGGGTCGTCAGGGCAGAGCTTGAGCAGGATGGGGGGGGGTGAGGCCTGGCTGGGCAGCAGGGCTTCTGTCCCTGGGCTCACTGCCATCCCCATCCTGGCTGTTCTATAAAGGAGCCCTCTCAACCTGCACCTGGGGAGGGTCAGTGGGGTTATGTCCCGGGTTAAAGCTGGATCTGTAGGGACAGTGGAGAGTGTTGGGCTGTGTAGGAGCCTGGCCTGGGTCCTTCTGGCTCTGCTCTGTACTATTGCTTAGTCCTCTCTGTCCTCCAAGTTCGAGGGGATGGCAGGGGTCTCATGGCCTCACAACAGGAGTCAATGGATCTTGCAGTGGACACAAGCCCTGCAGTTTCAGGGCACCGTGGGGCTCATTCTCTGCGTCCCACCACTTGCAGAACCCTCTGCATTAAGGTCAGGGTCAGGGTCATGCTCAGGGTCTTGTGGGGGCTGAGCCTGTGGTCAGGGCCTGGGGCAGCTCCTGGGCAGAGAGTGACGAGCGGGAGCTGGAGATTCCAGACCATGGTGGACACTCCAGATTCTGTCTCTTGAGCTCACAGCTGAGTCTGGCTGCACCAAGCCTCCCTGGTGCTACCAACAGTTCCTGTGAAAATGCTCCTTCTCAGGCTGGTGGGGAGAATCTCTCCTCCTGGGCGGGCTTCACGGATCCGGTTCACGCGGAGCTGTGCTCATCTCTGGGCTCCATAGGGGAGTTCCTGTCACGGTGTGTTTGAACATCTTCAAGGCTTGAGTGAGAAGGGGCATGTGAGGACATTTCTGTAGCTGTTCTCATGAACTATGCCCTGTGGACCCTTCTCTGTGTGGGTAAAATACATAACAAAATTTCCACGCTGTATTTAAGTGTCCACATTATCTTGACAGATTCTCTGCCTATTTTGTGAATGTTTCATGTCCCACATTGAGGAGCAGATTGGGTGTAACTTGTCCTGACTTTCTGTTTATTTTTTTTTATTTTTTTTTAATAATGATTTTTTATTGTATTATGTTAGTCACCATACAGTACATCCCCGGTTTCCGATGTAAGGCTTGATGATTCATTAGTTGCATATAACACCCAGTGCACCATGCAATACGTGCCCTCCTTACTACCCATCACCGGTCTATCCCATTCCCCCACCCCCCTCCCCTCTGTAGCCCTCAGTTTGTTTCTCAGAGTCCATAGTCTCTCATGTTTCATTCCCCCTTCTGATTACCCCCCCTTTCTTTATCCCTTTCTGACTTTCTGTTTAAGTCTTAGTGTCATTTCCTTTACTGGGGGTTTCTGATAGGCCACATCTCGTTGGGTGCTGCTGTGAAACTCCATCCGACATCCCTGTCTTGTAATTGTGGTGTTTAGACCGATTCCTGAATGTGATTAGTACTCTCATTTCAGTGTAGCATCTTGCTTTTATTTTCTCTTTGTCCCATGTGTTCTTGTTTCCTGTTTCCGCGTATCTCTCTTTCTTTAAATCTAGCCCAGCACTGTCAAGTGATTCCATTTCTTCTCAGTATTTTGACTCATTGGCTCTAACTCGTTACGACCTCATTACCTCCCCCTTCCCCCCCTTCAAGTCTACATCCAGGCCATGTTAGAACACTGTCACTTCAGAGCAAGAACCTGAGAGCATACTTCTGTGTTTGCGCTCTGGGTTTTTCCTGTCATGTTCATGCGTAATACCATTAGCTGTTCTATCATTCCAACATAGGTGCAGTTTATATTTGCTTTAGACAGTGAGTCACCTTTAAAGAGATTTGAATAATCAACAGCATTACTATCTAGCCCAGTAGGTGGCCTTGGCGTTTCCTTCTTTCATTTTGTAGATTCAGCTTATTCTGGAACCACTTCCTCCTGCCTGAGAAATGTGCATTCTTATTCCGTATGTTACACGTCAGCGGATGATCCCTTCTGTCACTTTTTGTATATCTGAAAAAATTTTATTTATTCTTCATTTTGAAAGATATATTCTCTGGGTAAGGAATGAAGTTCTTTTTTCGTTTTTTAATATATAAAAAGTGCTAATCCACCATCTCTCTCTGCGTTTCTGCTAATGAGAAATCTGCTAGAATCTCGTTTGTTCCCCTGAACATAGTGTATCATTCCCCCTCTGGATGCTTTTAATATTGTTTCTTTTCATCTTCCTTTTTTAAAAAGATTTTATTTATTTATTTATTTGACAGAGAGAGACAGCCAGCAAGAGAGGGAACACAAGCAGGGGGAGTGGGAGAGGAAGAAGCAGGCCTCCAGTGGAGGAGCCCGATGTGGGGCTCGATCCCAGAACACCGGGATCATGCCCTGAGCCGAAGGCGGACGCTTAATGACTGAGCCACCCAGGTGCCCCTTCTTTTCATCTTCCTTAAACAATTTGACATTGATGGCTGTTGGATTTGGTTTTTTAAAAAATATATTTATTGTGCTTGAGGTGTTGAACTTTTTGGATCTGTGGGTTTTAGGTTTTCATGAAATTTAGAACAGTTTTTTTTTTAAAGATTTTATTTATTTATTTGACAGAGATAGAGACAGCCAGCGAGAGAGGGAACACAAGCAGGGGGAGTGGGAGAGGAAGAAGCAGGCTCCCAGAGGAGAAGCCTGATGCGGGGCTTGATCCCAGAACACCGGGATCACACCCTGAGCCGAAGGCAGACGCTTAACCGCTGTGCCACCCAGGCGCCCCTAGAACAGTTTTGAGTAATATTTCATTAAGTATTTTTCAAGCTACCTGCCCTCCTTTGCGGACACAGTCACACCCTCTTACACTGCTCGGGCCGTCCCAGGCTCAGTGATGCTCTGTTCACTTTTTAGAGAGTTTTTTCTGTCTTTCACTTTGCAGCCTCCGTGCTGTGTCTTCAGGTTCCCTCACATGCTCTTCTTGTCGTGTCTGCTGCTCATCTCAACCCCGATATTTGTGATCTGAGACATGTTAGATTTCATCTGTAGAAGTTTGAGTTGGATCCTTTCATTTTCTTCTCCTCTTACTGTGTTCAGTCGTTCAGACTAAATTTGGACCAAACTTTGCAACATGGTTCTTACTGGAATGTCCAGCCTTCTGTCCTGTCCTGCAGCTTCCAGACCTGCCACCCCATGACTGCCTGAGCTGGTTCTAAATCTAAGTCTCTCTCCGTCTCTTCTGCTCTCTCTCTCTCTTTCTTTCCCTGTGTATCACGTATGAATACACTTATGTATATATAAGAGATACATGTCCTACTGCATCTGTATTCTCTGGAGAATCCTAACTTATTGACCTCTTTAGCTGTAAGTCTTTGTTGTGAAGAGGTTTTATTTTAATGGTTTCTTTAGATTTGGGTCCTCATGTCCTAACTGATCATACTACTTCCCCGTGACCTGACCCCATTCACATGTAGGGTAAGGACGTCATAACATGGTCTTCTCTCCCCCACCACCTTTGCTCTCATTGTCCTGTGTTTTATTTTCACATCTGGCATAAATCACAACACATGGTTATCATTTCTGATATAAGCAATTGACTACTTTTTGTACACATTGACAAATACAAATGCTTTTATATTTATGCACATATTTACGATATCTGATGCCTTTTATATCTTTACATAGATTCACTTAAGTCTCTACTGACCTGTCCTTCTGTCTGAGGGACATCCTTGTAGCGAGGGTCTGCAGGAGGTCAATTCTATAAGATTTGCAACAGAAAATGCTTTATTTTGCTTTCAATTTTCAAGGATATTTTCAGTGGGTAGACATCAAGGAGGACAGGTGTGTTCTTATAATATTTTGAAGATAATGCTTCAGTCTTTTCTAGCTTACATGGCCTGTAATGAGAAATGTGCTCCCACCACGATGCTGGTTCCTCTGTACTGAACACAACTCCTCCCTGGTTGTGAGAGTGTCCACATCGCTGGTTTGTAGCAAGCTCATTACGATGTGTGCTGTGCTGTCTCTAACGTTCCCTGTGCCCAAGCTCCTTTGAGCTTCCTGGATATATTGGTTCATGGGTTTCACCTGATTTTAAAACTTGTTGGCTTTTTTCCCTTCATATCAATCACCCCCCACCCCAACTTCCCTGCCTCAGTTACTCCAATTTCATATCTTTAGGTGCAGTGAAGCTGTCCTGCACTGAGGCTTACTTCAATTTCTCCAGCCTCACGCTGTGTTTCATTTTGAACAGTCTCTATTGCTGTGACATGAAGGTGACTAGTCTGTTCTTCTTCAGCATCTAATCTGCTGTCAGTCTCATCTCTGTATTTTTACATCTCCGAACTTACAATTATCACTTAGGGATGTTTTAAAAGATTTGGATTTTGAAAAATGTCTCTGTATCTGCTCCTAACATATTCAGTCATTCATGCGCTCACACCCACAGATTGAATATATTTGTAATAAATGTATCCCTATCCTCTGCCGATCCATCTCCTGCAGAGCCTGCCTGGAAGGGTGTGAGGTGGGTCAGCCAGGGGATCTAGATCTGGGACCCTGAGCCAAACCTGCTCCTTGCTCTGTGCAAGGGCCTCCTGGGGCTGGAGGAGAGTGTGACACAGACGGGGAAGGGGTTTGTGTCTCACTTCCCCATCTGCCCGTGTCACTGTGAGCTTTAACATTGCTGTCCCATGCTTGACAGTAATAGTCAGCCTCGTCCTCGGCCCGGGCCCCGCTGATGGTCAGGGTGTGTGTGTTCCCGGAACTGGAGCCAGAGAATCGGTCGGGGATCCCAGAGGGCCGCTCAGTGTCTTTATAAATGACTGTCACAGGGACTTGGCCTGCCTTCTGTTGGAGCCATCGTGCATAGTTTTTGCTCAGTATCTCTCCAGAGCAGGTGATGGTAGCCGTCTGTCCCAGGGACACTGACACTGAGGGAGACTGAGTCAGCACACTGGAGGCCACTGAGCCTGAAAAGACAGAAGAGGAGAGGTTGGTGTGCGGTTCAGGGGCTCATCCCAGGGACCCAATCCTGAGTCTGTGCTGGTCTGAGCAGCTCAATCCTGTGGGGGCTGAGCGTGTGGGCAGTCTTGGGCAGGGGACGGCACCTGTGCAGAAAGTGAGGATGGGGAACAGCAGAGGAGTCCAGGCCATGGTGGATGTGCCCAGAGCTCTGCCTCCTGAGACCCACAGCACTGCTGGGCTCCACCCCAGCCCCTCTTATTCCCTTCCAGGCCCTTGGGACTGTGATTGGTAGTACTTATGCAAATTTCCTCCATTTCTGGGGCTTCTACTTGATAAATCAGTGGTGAGATGAGAACATGTGACCGAGGAGGAAGAGGGAAGCCCCCAGCTTCCTGGTACCAGCTCTCAGGTCAGACACCAGCCTTTGTCTGCAGGGTCTGGGATCACAGACACCTTCTGGGGATCAGACCACATGACAACCCTCTGCGACTACCTTGCTTGCAGTCTGTCCTTGGCTCCCTCTGCGTCTTTCAGGAGCCTGACTATGCAACTGGGATGGGCCCTCTGAGAGTTACAGTCAACACTTGATACAGGGAGTACGGCCTGTGTCCTCATTCCCTTCTCCTCCTGCACCATGTCCCCCCTGCATCCCCAAGGCACTGTGGTCCCGTGCTTCCCATGTCACTATACTGTGGAACTTTCTCATTAGAATGTTTGTGCATGATTTGGTCTGTGAGTCCACTTGTGAAACTACCACCTGCTGTTGGAGATGCATCACAATTTCTAGTCTATTTACACATGGTGCTTTTGTCTCCCCCAATCTGCAACATTGGAACAATTGGTATTGTCAACAATTTTGTTTTAGGTTTTCGTCAATATTAGATGCTATCATGCAAATTTCATGAGAAACCATCCCTGACTTAACAAACCACCATCAAGCTCCATGTCTTGTTGGGGTCCCCAGGGTTAGGTCTTCCCATATGGGGTGGGCTTGGTGGCCAGAGCCAGGGTCCCTGCAGGAGCTGGATCCTGTCACTGACCCAAGGACAGCTCAGGGAGCAGAGCTGTGGCCTCCGGTAGTGAGACCCCACTTCACTCTGGAGACAGTCTCACAGGGAGGCTGTGGACCCCTCATTCCAGGCACCAGGGCCTCTGAGGGCTCCGCCTCCACCCTCTGACACACTCCTGAGCAAAACCTGCAGCCCCGGCCTGACTCTGCCTGGAGGTGGGAACAGAGGCAGGAGGTGAATGGTCAGGGTGTTCCCAACATGTCCAGCTCGGATGAGTCAGCTTCCGGAACACTGGTGCCCAGTGTGGGGAGCTGCAGTTCCCATGTGAGGCATTCACTGTGTCATCCCGTCAGTGTCCTGGGGGTCAGTGTGTGTCTGACCCTCAGAATAAGGTCCCTTCAGCCACTGGTGATGGGGTTGACCATCCCAGCTTCCTCCTGAGGACTGGCCAGGAGTCCCTGTGAGGCTCCCCCTGGGCAGCCCCAGCCTCTGTCCTGCTGCTCCTGCTGTGGCTCTGCTGCCCCCTGCTGGTGGAGGAGGACTCAGACCAGGAGCTTCCCTCTTACAGGTCACCCCACAGCACCTGTCACCTGAGGAAGGGTGTGGAGCAGGGTTTCCTGCCTCCCACAGCCAGCTGCTCCCCTGCCCTACCCAGCCCAGCACAGAAGGTCACATACATGGTGAAGGAGGCAGGACAGGTGGGATTCCTGTACTTGTCCCAGGGTTGAAATGCCTAGGCCTGGCCCCTTGTGTTCATACAACAGGGAGAGTGCAGGGGACAGTGTAGTGCATCTGAAACGGGTCAGGGTGCAGACAAACCTGTGTGATGTCCCACAGCCAGCAGATTCCTGCATATTTAGGAATCAGGACTGGTGCTTCCTGCATCCCCATCAGTGTAGCTGGGTCATCAGTGCAACAGGTGATGCTTCTGGAGCTAAGTTCAGTTGAGGAGGCAAACCTTTATTTAACTCTTTTTTTTATAAAGATTTTTATTTATTTATTTGACAGAGATAGAGACAGCCAGAGAGAGAGGGAACACAAGCAGGGGGAGTGGGAGAGGAAGAAGCAGGCTCCTAGCGCAGAAGCCTGATGTGGGGCTCGATCCCAGAACGCTGGGATCACACCCTGAGCCGAAGGCAGATGCTTAACGACTGCGCCACCTAGGCGCCCCCTTTTGTGTTTTTTTTTTTTTTAAAGATTTTTTATTTATTTACTCGACAGAGATAGAGACAGCCAGCGAGAGAGGGAACACAAGCAGGGGGAGTGGGAGAGGAAGAAGCAGGCTCATAGCGGAGGAGCCTGACGTGGGGCTCGATCCTGTAACGCCGGGATCACACCCTGAGCCGGAGGCAGACGCTTAACTGCTGTGCCACCCAGGCGCCCCTATTTAACTCTTATTAGTGCTATCTTTACTAGTATTGTTTTTATTACAAGTCACATCTCCTGGTTTTTGGTGTGGGAGGATTTTGAACTACCTGTCTGTGGTTTGGTGAATTGGGAATCTGCTCACTCAGACTTGGATACAATTGCACGTGATAATGGTCACAGAGTAGTTAAAAACCTTTCCTTGTGAACCCACAGAGTCAGATGGGAGCCTCCAACACCAAGGTTAACTCACTGAGACCCCACTGCATCCACCGAATTGATTAAACAATACTTTATATCGTTTAATTTGAAAACAAGTGTTTCTCACAGCAATATAAGCTTCCCCATTTCACAGCAGGTAAAGTGAGTCCCCAGAAAGGCTCGCCTCCCAGGGAAACAGAGGAAAGTGAGGTGAGTCCAGGATGGAGCCCTGGTGTGCTGGATTCAGATCCCGGGTCGTCAGGGTGGAGCTTGAGCAGGACGGGAGGGAGGGAGGGTGAGGCCAGGCTGGGCAGCAGGGCTTCTGTCCTGGATTCACTGCCATCTGTATGCTGGCTGGTCAATGAAGGAGCCCCTCAGCCTGCACGTGTGGAGGGTCATGGGGAGCAGGCAAGGGTCTAGGCCATGGTGGGCACCCCAGATTCTGTCTCTGAAGCCCACTGCTGAGCTTCGCCACACCAAGCCTCCCTCATGCCCTCATTGGTTCCTGTGAAAATGCTCTTTCTCAGGCTGCTGGAGAGAATCTCTGTACTTCTGGGAAGGTCATAGGTTGGCTTACGTGGAGTTGTGCTCAACTCTTGGCTCTGTCGGGGAGCTCTGGTCAATCTGTGTTTGAATAGCATAAAAAACTGGGGGTCGGAGAGGTGAGGGCATTTCTGTCGCTCTTCTCATGAAATGTGCCCTGTGATAATTTGTTTCCATTTTTGTGAGTGTTTCAAATACACATGACATGAAATATTCCATCCTGACCATTTGTAAGAATTCAGTTCATCTTCCCAGATTCTCTGTTCTGTGTTTTTTTCCTACATCCTGAATTATGGAACAGAATCAGACTAAATAAGTCTATTTAGTGTAGGTTTCTTATCCTTGAGTGTTACTGTTAAACTCAATTTGGCAACATCTATCTTTTAACTGTGGGGTTTAGACCGTTTCCTGACTGTGAGTGATAACATAGTTTATTAGATCCCATCATGCTTTTTATTTTCTGTTCCTCCGTGTCTTCTCTGTTCTCCTTTTCCATTCGTCTCTTGTTTTTGAGTAACAGAGTATTTTTAGGGTCTATTTTATTTCTCTGTTTGGCTCGTTAGCTGTAACTCCTTGCTGTCCTGTCATCTGTGACTCGTCACAGGCTCCATTCAGGTGACGTCACACCACCTGATAGGGAGCATCAGACATTGGAGCCCACTTCCCGCGCTCTCTTCTCAGCGCTGTGGTAGGAATGTCATACCTGTCACTGTTCGCTACATGATAAATTCCAACATATTCTGTGATTAGATTTGCTGTAGACAGTGATTTACTTTTCAAAGGGAGTTAAGACTTCAAACAAAGTCTTCATATTATCCCTGCAGTTATCATTTCTGACTTTTACAATCATTTTGTAGATTCCGGTTCTTTCTGGCATCACTCTGTCCTGCCTGAGGGAAGTCAGTATTACTTCCTGTGTTATGGGTCTGCTGGTGACCAGTTCTGTCACTTTGGTAGAGCTGAAAAATTTTTATTTATCCTTCATTACTGAAGGATAGTCTCCCTGGATAAAGAATTAAGGGGTTTCTTTTCCTTTGTTTTTCTCAGAATTTGGAGGATGTTAATCCACTGTCCTCTGTGTGCATTTCTGCTCGTGGGAAATCTGTCCGAATCCTTATCACTGTTCCCCTGAACCAAGTGTCTCTCCTCTCTGGTTGCTTTTCACAGTGTCTATTTTTCTCTGCCTTAAACAATGTGATATTGATGGGGTTGGTGTGTTGGTCCCCCCCCCCCCACATATATCATTGCTTGGTGTTTTTCAAGAATTTGGCATCTGTAGGTTTTGAATTTTCATGAAATTTAGAACATTTGTGGGCAATTATTCATCAAACATTCTTTTCCACCTCCCCACCCTCACTCCCTGGCAACACAATCACATGTGCATGACGTTGCTAACGTTGTCCTACACTCAGTGCTGCTCTGCTCACTTTGTCTTTCTGCCCTGTCCGTGCTGTGTCTTCACTTTCCCTCACCTTCTTCGTCTTGTCAGGTCTGTTGCTGATCTAAGTCCTTGTATTTGTGATCTGACACATTGCAGTTTTCATCTCTAGCAGTCTGATTTGGATGCTTTCATTTTATTCTCTGTCTCCTCTTGGCATTCAATCCTTCAGACTGAATTTGGATGGAAGTCTGCAATATCGTCCTGCCTTCCACGCACAGCCCTCTGTCCTGTCCTGCAGCATCCAGACCTGCTGCTCCAGGACTGCCTGAGCCGATTCTCAATGTGAGTGTCTCTCTCGCACTGTCTCTGTCTCTCTGTGCGTCACAGACAAATACACACATACACGCACATGACACCCATGTCCTATTGGATCTGTACCCTCTAGACAATCCTAAGTCATGCATCTTAGAAGCCATAACTCTTTGTTAAAATGATGTGATTTTAATGTTTTCTTGTGGATTTGCTGTCCTCACCTCCTACTTTATCAGAATGCCTTCCAGTGACACGACATCACTCACATGCAGGATGAGGACGTCATAACATGGTCTCATCTCCCTCATCATTTCTTTTCTTTTTAAGATCTTATTTATTTATTTGACACAGAGAGACAGCCAGAGAGACAGGGAACACAAGCAGGGGGAGTAGGAGAGGAAGAAGCAGGCTCCCAGCAGAGGAGCCTGATGCGGGGCTCAATCCCAGAACACTGGGATCACGCCCTGAGCCGAAGGCAGACGCTTAACGCCCAGGCGCCCCTCCCTCACCATTTCTGCTCTCATCGTCATGTGTTTTACTTGTTCCTCCATTATAACTCAAACACGTTGCTATTGTTGTTGATTTAAGGAGTTGATTGTATTTACAGACATTAACCACTAAAATCTGTTTTAGGTTTATCGATGTAGTTATGATTTCCCCAGCTTATTATCATCTGTGTAGACTCACGTTTCCGTCTGTCACCCTTTCCTTCTGTCCGAGGGGCGTCCTTCCTGTCGCTTGCACTGAGGGTCTGTGGGTGATCAGTTCTGGGAAGTTTGCATCTGAGAAAGGCTTAGTTTGTCTTCACTTTTCAATGACATTTTTCATTAGTAAAGACCAAAGACGACAGATATTTCCTATTAGTATTTTGAAGACGTTGCTCCTCTGTTTTCCAGTTTATACGGTTCATGACGAGAAATGTGCTCCCATCATGATGCAGGTTCTCTGTAAGGAACACGTCTCTCCTCTGCCTGTGAGAGTGTCTGCATAGCTGGTTTGTGACAATTTCATACAATTTGTGCTGTGCTGTCTCTCGTGTTCCCTGTGCCCGAGCTTCATTGAGCTTCTTGGATATATTGGTTCCTGGGTTTGTCCAAACTTGAAGCCTTTTTGTAGATAATTTCTTCTTAGATTTTTTGCTTCACCCTCAGTTCCTTACCTTCCCTCCCACAGTCCTTACACTTGCACACTGTCTGGGTGGGAGACTGTGTCCTACAGGCACTGAGCCTTCATAAATTTTATTAGGTATTTCGCTGTGTCTTTCATTTTGAACACTTTCCATCAATATGGCATCAAATTCCCTAATCTCTATCTGCTGTCAGTTGTGTCCAGTGTATTTTTAAATTTCGAGGCATTTCATTTGGGGAAGTTTTAAAGAGTTGGTGTGTGAATGATGTCTTCCATTTCTGCTCCACCCATGTGTTGTCCTTCCTCCACCACAGTCCCGGAGGAAATGGATTTCTAATAACTGTTTACAAATCCCCTGCTGATCCACCCTTTGCAGCCTGCCTGGAGGGCTGGGAGGAAGGGGACAGACTGGGGACCTCAGTCCTGGGGACCTGGGTCAGCCCTGCTCACTGCTCTGTGCACAGGCCTCCTGGGGCTGGAGGAGAGTGTGATACAGACGGGGAAGAAGTTTGTGTCTCACTTCCCCATCTGTCCGTGTCACTGTGAGCGTCAGCACTGCTGTCATAGGTCTGACAGTAATAGTCAGCCTCATCCTCCGCCTGGGCCCCGCTGATGGTCAGGGTGGCCGTGTTCCCTGACTTGGAGCCAGAGAATTGGTCAAGGACCCCAGAAGGCCCATCATGATCCTCATAAATGACCAGCACAGGGGCCTGGCCTGGCTTCTGCTGGTACCACTGTACATAACATATTCTAGTTCCTCTCCAGAGCAGGTGATGGTAGCTGTCTATCCCAGGGCCACTGACACAAAGGGCGGCTGAGTCACCTCACTGGAGGCCACAGAACCTGAAAAGACAGAAGAGGAGAGGTTGGAATGAGGTCCAGGGCTCATCCCAGGGTCCCAACACTGAGGCTGTGCTAGGCCTGAGCTTGGGGTTTCGGGCAGGCTCAGCTCAGGTGCTGTTGGATGTGGGCAGGACTGGGGGCAGCACCTGTGCAGAGAGTGAGGACGAGGAGTGAGAAAGGGGTCCAGGCCATGGTGGATATGCTCAGCGCTCTGTCCTCTGAGAACACAGCTGGCCCAGCCTCACCCTGGTCTCTCTTATTCCTTTCCAGGCTTGGGTCTGTGATTGTTAGTATTTATGCAAATTTCCTCCTCTCTGAGACTCCAAATTGATGCAAACCACTGTGAGCTCAGACCAGGTGACTGAGGAGGAAGAGAGGAGCCCCTAGCTTCCTCCAAGCAGCTCTCAGGTCAGAAATGTGCCTTGGTCTCCAAAGTTTAGTATCACACTCACATTCCTGAGGTTGGAACACAACCGCTGTCCTACCCATTCTGCCTGGGGGCTGTCCGGGGCTGGCCCAGGGCCTTCCAGAATCCTGGCCATGGGGCTGAGGTGATTCTGCTGAGACATGCAGACAACACGTGATTCAGGGTGAGGTGGTCCTGTGACCTCATTACTTTCTTCCTCCCGTTTCTCATTCCCCTGTGTCCCCCAGGGTCACCCTGGTCCCATCCTTGGCATCTCATCAGAATGAAAAACCTATAAAAGCTTCAGGAAGGAAGGGCCAGGAGCATGAGGGGTCTGGTAGCCTCATCAGGAAGCCTTAGGCAGCCCTTCAGGATGTGGGGACACCTCATACAGGAAACCAGAGGAGGCATAGCCCCTGGGGCCCATCCAGGCTGCTTGTACCCAAGGAGAAGAGGAATTCCCACGGGACTGTGCTGTCTGAGACAGCTGTCTCCCCTCCTGTGGCACATGTTACACCTGGGGCCCCCATGATGTACAATGACATCCTAAATCTGTATTATGTACTGTAAAACCTGACTACAATCCCCTTAGAACAGCCCCCACTCTGCCACTGTCTGGAGGACAGAGAACCTGCTAGAGTCTCCCACCCGATGGGACTGGGCCAGGACGGGCAGGACACCTGATCCTGAGGCCTGAGCAGCTGGTGCTCAGAGGCCAGGTGAGAGTGAGAGGCAGGCCATGGCTGGATGGTTCCTGTCCCATCCCCCATCCTTCTGTGTCACCTGAGTCGCTGCCAGGCTCTCCCAATGCCACGTTAGGTGGCACAGCAATGGTCAGCCTAGTCCTGGTCATGCTCAGGGGGCCATTTACCTAAGGCCCATCCTCAGAATCAGCCCCGGGGGAGGAGTTAAGATGGCGGAGGAGTAGGAGACACCGTTTTCAGCCGGTCCTCCGAGTCGAGCTGGATAGGTACCAGACCAGCCTAAACAACCACGGAACCAGCCTGAGACGCAGGAAGACGCATCTGGATCTCTACAAATGAACATCTCCAGCGCTGAGTATTGAGGTACGAATCGGGGAGCCATGAAACTGTGCACAGATATCGGAAGATAAACGGAAGGGGGAGGGAGCCGCCGTGTTCGGGCGCCGGGAAGTGGTAGCCACTTGCACGGGAGAGCGGGCGGGGCTCGCGGACGGCACCCGCAAAACAGCAGACTGAGACCGTGAGCCGGGTGCGCGCGCCACCAGGCATCTCGCGGAACACCGGAATCCCGGTGCGCTTACTGGATCCAGACTGAGACCGGGAGATCCGGGAGCGCGCGCGGGGCGGCTGGCGGCTGGCGGCTGGCGGCATTAGAAACACAAAGGACAGAGACGCGCCGGCCCTGGAAGTGAGGGCTGGGACGCCGGGTGTGGGGCGCACATCCCGGACGCTGCAGGGTTGAGCAGCACCAACAGAAACAGAGTTAAAGTGGCCAGAACATTAGTAGAGAACAGGCCACAATCCCTCTGTTCTGTGACAGAGGCTGAAATTTGGCCGCTGCTGCTCTGACTCTCAGAAGAGGCACAGCAAACCGCCAGGGAAAGCCGCCAGAGAACAAAAGCCTGGAAAAACCGGCTCAGGGAGTGCCCATCCCCATCCCCCCTCGCAGGGGACGCCGAGACTCTACCCAAACATGGCTGCCTGAGTATCGGCGCTGCAGGCCCCTCCCCCAGAACACAGAAGGCAGGCTGAAAAATCAAGAAGCCCACAACCCGGGTGCCTGGGTGGCACAGTCATTGAGTGCCTGCCTTCGGCTTAGGGCGTGATCCCGGCGTTCCGGAAAGGAGTCCCTCATCGGGCTCCGCCGCTGGGAGCCTGCTTCTTCCTCTCCCACTCCCCTGCTTCTATTCCCTCTCTCGCTGGTTGGCTGCCACATAAATAAATAAATAAAATCTTTAAAGAAGAAGCCCACATCCCTAAGATCCCTATAAAACAAGGGGCACGGCCTGGGACCCAGTCAATAATTTGGGCTCTGGAAACCCCGCAACCTCTCTTCATCAGAATGACAAGAAGGAGAACCCCCCCCCCAGCAAAGAAAAGACAGTGATTCTGGGGCCTCTGCCACAGAAATAATGGATATGGATGTAACCAAATTATCAGAAATGGAATTCAGAGTAACGATGGTCAAAATGATGAGTAGAATTGAAAAAACTATTAACGAAAAGGTTACTGAGAATATAGAATCCCTAAGGACAGAAATGAGAGCGAATCTGACAGAAATTAAAAATTCTATGAGCCAAATGCAGGCAAAACTAGAGGCTCTGACGGCCAGGGTCGCAGAAGCAGAGGAACGGGTTAGTGAATTGGAGGATGGGTTAATAGAGGAAAAAATGAAAATAGAAGATGGTCTTAAAAAAATCCACGCCCACGAATGTAGGTTACGGGAGATTACTGACTCCATGAAACGATCCAATGTTAGAATCATCGGCATCCCCGAGGGGGTGGAGAAAAACAGAGGTCTAGAAGAGATATTTGAACAAATTGTAGCTGAAAACTTCCCTAATCTAGCAAGGGAAACAAACATTCGTGTCCAAGAGGCAGAGAGGACCCCTCCCAAGCTCAACCATGACAAACCTACGCCACGTCACGTCATAGTGCAATTTGCAAATATTAGATGCAAGGATACAGTATTGAAAGCGGCCAGGGCAAAGAAATTTCTCACGTACCAAGGCAAAAGCATCAGAATTACGTCAGACCTGTCTACACAGACCTGGAATGAGAGAAAGGGTTGGGGGAGCATATTTAAAGCTCTTTCAGAGAAAAACATGCAGCCAAGGATCCTTTATCCAGCAAGGCTCTCATTCAGAATTGATGGAGAAATAAAGACATTTCAGAATCGCCAGTCACTAACCAATTTTGTAACCACGAAACCAGCCCTACAGGAGATATTACGGGGGGTTCTATAAAAGTAAAAAGGCCCCAAGAGTGATACAGAACAGAAAGTCACAGCCAATACAAACAAAGACTTTACTGGCAACATGGCAACATTAAAATCATATCTCTCAGTAATCAGTCTTAATGTAAATGGTTTGAACCACCCCATAAAGTGCCACAGGGTTGCAGATTGGATAAAAAGAAATGACCCATCCATTTGCTGTCTACAAGAGACTCATTTCAAACCCAAAGATGCATTCAGACTGAGAGTAAGGGGATGGAGTACCATCTTTCATGCAAATGGACCTCAAAAGAAAGCTGGGGTAGCAATTCTCATATCAGATAAATTGGATTTTAAACTACAGACTATAGTTAGAGATGCAGAAGGGCACTATATTATTCTTAAGGGAAGTATTCAACAAGTGGATATGACAATTATAAATATATATGCCCCCAACAGGGGAGCAGCAAGATACACAAGCCAACTCTTAACCAGAATAAAGAGACATATAAATAAAAATACATTAATAGTAGGGGACCTCAACACTCCACTATCAGAAATAGACAGAACACCCTGGCAAAAACTAAGCAAAGAATCAAAGGCTTTGAATGCCATACTCGACGAGTTGGACCTCATAGATATATATAGAACACTACACCCCAGAACCAAAGAATACTCATTCTATTCTAATGCCCATGGAACATTCTCAAGAATAGACCATGTTCTGGGACACAAAACAGGTCTCAGCCGATACCAAAAGATTGAAATTATCCCCTGCATATTCTCAGACCACAACGCTCTGAAATTGGAACTCAACCACAAGGAAAAATTTGGAAGAAACTCAAACACTTGGAGACTAAGAACCATCCTGCTCAGGAATGACTCGATAAACCAGGAAATCAAAAATCAAATAAAACAATTTATGGAGACCAATGAGAATGAAAATACAACAGTCCAAAACCTATGGGATACTGCAAAGGCAGTCCTAAGGGGGAAATACATAGCCATCCAAGCCTCACTCAAAAGAATAGAAAAATCTAAAATGCAGTTTTTATATTCTCACCTCAAGAAGCTGGAACAGCAACAGAGGGACAGGCCTAATCCACGCACGAGGAAGCAGTTGACCAAAATTAGAGCTGAAATCAATCAAGCAGAAACCAGAAGTACAGTAGAGCAGATCAACAGGACTAGAAGCTGGTTCTTTGAGAGAATCAATAAAATTGACAGACCACTGGCAAGACTTATCCAAAAGAAAAGAGAAAGGACCCAGATTATTAAAATTATGAATGAAAAAGGAGAGGTCACGACGAGCACCATTGAAATTGGAAGGATTATTAGAAATTTTTATCAACAGCTATATGCCAATAAACTAAGCAATCTGGAAGAGATGGAATCCTTCCTGGAAACCTATAAACTACCAAGATTGAAACCGGAAGAAATTGATTCCTTAAACAGGCCAATTAATTATGAAGAAATTGAGTCAGTGATAAACAACCTTCCAAATAACAAAACTCCAGGCCCGGACGGTTTTCCTGGGGAATTCTACCAAACATTCAAAGAAGAAATAATACCTATTCTCCTAAAGCTATTTCAAAAAATAGAAACAGAAGGAAAGCTACCAAACTCATTCTATGAGGCCAATATTACCTTGATCCCCAAACCAGGCAAAGACCCCATCAAAAAGGAGAATTACAGACCGATTTCCCTAATGAATATGGACGCCAAAATCCTCAACAAGATCCTGGCTAATAGAATCCAACAGTACATTAAAAGGATTATCCATCACGATCAAGTGGGATTCATACCTGGGATGCAAGCGTGGTTCAATATTCGCAAATCAATCAGCGTGATACATCATATCAACAAGAAAAGACTCAGGAACCATATGATCCTCTCAATCGATGCCGAAAAAGCATTTGACAAAATACAGCATCCTTTCCTGATTAAAACCCTTCAGAGTGTAGGAATAGAAGGTACATTTCTCAATCTCATAAAAGCCATCTATGAAAAGCCTACTGCAAATATTATTCTCAATGGGGAAAAGCTGGAAGCCTTTCCCTTAAGATCAGGAACTCGACAAGGATGCCCACTCTCACCACTATTATTCAACATAGTACTAGAAGTCCTTGCAACAGCAATCAGACGACAAAAAGGGATCAAAGGTATTCAAATTGGCAAAGAAGAAGTCAAAATGTCTCTCTTTGCAGATGACATGATACTCTATATGGAAAACCCAAAAGAAGCCACTCCCAAACTATTAGAAGTTATAGAGCAATTCAGTAACGTGGCAGGATACAAAATAAATGCTCAGAAATCAGTTGCATTTCTATACATGAATAACGAGACCGAAGAAAGAGAAATTAGGGAATCCATCCCATTTACAATAGCACCAAAAACCATACGTTACCTTGGAATTAACTTAACCAGAGACGTAAAGGACCTATATTCTAGAAACTATAAATCACTCTTGAAAGACATTGAGGAAGACATAAAAAGATGGAAAGATATTCCATGCTCATGGATCGGAAGAATTAACATAGTTAAAATGTCCATGCTACCCAGAGCAATCTACACTTTCAATGCTATCCCGATCAAAATACCAAGGACATTTTTCAAAGAACTGGAACAAACAGTCCTTAAATTTGTATGGAAACAGAAAAGGCCCCGAATCTCCAAGGAACTGTTGAAAAGGAAAAACAAAGCTGGGGGCATCACAATGCCGGATTTCGAGCTGTACTACAAAGCTGTGATCACAAAGACAGCATGGTACTGGCACAAAAACAGACACATAGACCAATGGAACAGAATAGAGAGCCCAGAAATGGACCCTCGGCTCTTTGGGCAACTAATATTTGATAAAGCAGGAAAAAACATCCGGTGGGAAAAAGACAGTCTCTTCAATAAATGGTGCTGGGAAAATTGGACAGCTACATGCAAGAGAATGAAACTTGACCACTATCTCACACCATACACAAAAATAAACTCCAAATGGATGAAAGACCTCGATGTGAGACAGGAATCCATCAAAATTCTAGAGGAGAACATAGGCAACAACCTCTACGACATCGGCCAAAGCAACCTTTTTCATGACACATCCCCAAAGGCAAGAGAAACAAAAGATAAAATGAATTTATGGGACTTCATCAAGATTAAAAGTTTCTGCACATCCAAGGAAACAGTCAGAAAAACTAAGAGGCAGCCCACGGAATGGGAGAATATATTTGCAAATGACACTACAGATAAAGGACTGGTATCCAAGATCTACAAAGAACTTCTCAAACTCAATACACGAGAAACAAATAAACAAATCAAAAAATGGGCAGAAGATATGAACAGACACTTTTCCAATGAAGACATACAAATGGCTAACAGACACATGAAAAAATGTTCAAAATCATTAGCCATCAAGGAAATTCAAATCAAAACCACACTGAGATACCACCTTACGCCAGTTAGAATGGCAAAAATAGACAAGGCAAGAAACAACAATTGTTGGAGAGGATGTGGAGAAAGGGGATCCCTCCTACATTGTTGGTGGGAATGCAAGTTGGTACAGCCACTCTGGAAAACAGTGTGGAGGTCCCTTAAAAAGTTAAAAATTGAGCTACCCTATGATCCAGCCATTGCACTACTGGGTATTTACCCCAAAGATACAGACGTAGTGAAGAGAAGGGCCATATGCACCCCAATGTTCATAGCAGCAATGTCCACAATAGCTAAATTGTGGAAGGAGCCGAGATGCCCTTCAACAGATGACTGGATTAAGAAGTTGTGGTCCATATATACAATGGAATATTACTCAGCTATCAGAAAGAACGAGTTCTCAACATTTGCTACAACATGGACAGCACTGGAGGAGATAATGCTAAGTGAAATAAGTCAAGCAGAGAAAGACAACTATCATATGATTTCTCTCATCTATGGAACATAAGAACTAGGATGATCGGTAGGGGAAGAAAGGGATAAAGAAAGGGGGGGTAATCAGAAGGGGGAATGAAACATGAGAGACTATGGACTATGAGAAACAAACTGAGGACTTCAGAGGGGAGGGGGGTGGGGGAATGGGATAGACCGGTGATGGGTAGTAAGGAGGGCACGTATTGCATGGTGCACTGGGTGTTATACACAACTAATGAATCATCGAGCCTTACATCGGAAACCGGGGATGTACTGTATGGTGACTAACATAATATAATAAAAAATCATTAAAAAAAAAAAAAAAAAAAGAATCAGCCCCGGATGGTCACTCATATCTGTATATATATATAGTCAGCTCGGGGACCGGGCATGGTATCTGCTGGTACCTAGAGGCATGTTCACTCCTGGGCTCATCCCCAGAGCAGGGGGTCCTGGGGCTGTTCAGGACCACTGTCATGGAGGGAGTCAGCCTCAGGCAGGGGGAGCACAGAGCCTATAAGAGAGGAGAGGAAAGGGTCCTGGAGGAAGACAGGCTGAGTCAGAAGTGACGGTCACAGCCCTGTGAGGGGAGGGGGCCATGTGGACATGGTGAGTGCAGGGCCCTGACCCCCAGGACCCGGAGTGGGAGGGAGAGCAGGGCACCTGTGCCTCACCCCGTGCCCCCTGTGGCCTCTCCCCTGAGCAGCAGCAGCAGAGCAGGGGTGAAGCCACGCAGAGGGTGGTCCTCGGAGGATGAGCACCACAGGCTGAGCTGGGAGCTGTCCTACCTGCAGATGCCCAGCCCCCCCCCGTCCTGCTGCAGCTACGTCTGCATCTTGGGGAGCACCTCCCTGCCCCCCGGGACTGTGTGCTCACTGAGCTTCACAGGGTGGGGGTCTAGGCCACTGTGGAGAATCTCACGCCCTCCACTGATCTCCCCGGCCCTACTCGGCAGCCTGAGACATGGGGCTTAGCTGACCTGCTCTGGTTAAGGGAGCTTGAATCAGAGTCTAGACCCCTATGATCTGAAACACTGCTTCAGAATGGACTCTTTGACCAGCCACATGGAGGGTGTGCTGTGGGTGGGTGATCCCCCGGGAAGTATCGACGGCCTGGCTCTGGTGGCAGAGACCGAGCCTTGCTCCTTTCAGCTCCTCCTGGGAGTGAATCATGAGGGAAAGTGAGGACACCGGCTGGGCTGATTCATCAAGGGGGGAGACTGTCAAGGGGGGACTGGGTGTCTACTACACAAGTGGGCCAGCAGGCATATACGGATTCAGGAGGTCCCCTGATAGTCCCTGGGCTTGTGACGACAGCCACAGATGTGCCACAATTCAATCCAGCAGGTCTGATAACGGACTGATGCTCCAGAATGAGGGTTTATCCTGCCAACTGCAGGGATGATGACTAGCTCAGGTAATTGTCGAGGGACGGGGATCATGGGGTGGGTGTTGAAATACGTCATGACAGACGACCCTCTGACCCTAGGTGGGTGGCAGAAGTGAGCAGGAGAGAAGTAACAGGTGTTTCTCCTTATGTTGTAGGAGTATGTTTGCATACATAGCAACCATATGTTTCTGTTTTCCCCACCTGTGTCCTCCCATTATCCTGTAATATCAGATGTGTTAATGTAGGAAACTCTCTATGTCAATATTGATGGTTAGGACATCAAATCAAGTTGGACAAAAATAAGAATCCCTAGCAGACAAAAGTGTATTTTGCATCCTCTTAGGGGAGAAAGAGCCCATTTGTGGTTGTCATGGGATAGTTGCACATGGTGAGGCAGAAGCAAGGTCCTGACAGTCCCTTTATTTGCAGCCTGTGGTCTGTGTGGGTCTAGCAGATTTCATGTGCATAAGGTGGGACTCTGGTAGCTCATTACGTGTCAGATTTGACAGACCGGACTGCATTTCATAAAATTGTTTTCTGTCCATATTTCTGGGTAGGGTGGGTGTAAGGAGAGATTGTTGTGCAGGGTTTGGGGGGCAGAGGTGAGGCACACCATGTGTGTCTCACTTACAGCGTTGTGTATCTTCTGGCCACTTTGCAGGAGGAGAAAACTGCCCCATCGTCCCCATTCACCGTCAGCATGGATGTGACTCTAACAGGCTTTCAGAACGCAGAGCACCTAGTGCGTCTGCATATTTTCTCAGCATATAAAAGTAGAAGAATGACCTGATCTGTCTGGGGATTGGACGTGCACACCGGGGGTTTGGGGGAGAAACCCAGCGTTGTTGGTGTATGTAGTGGCCTCCTCCACTCACTGAGGACTGTCTCCAGGATGCTGGCCATCTCACACTGGGTTCCGGGAAGCAGACTCTGAGGCCAAGAAGTCCATGTGTAAAAACCTGGAAGAAGGGATATCAGCCTGGGCAGAAGGAGAGCGGCCCACAGAGACTGAGCCATCAGATGAGGCCTCCTTCCTGCAGGGAGCTCACCGCTGGGACCTTTCAGGACGTGTGAACCTGAGGCAGGGCCTTGGGATCTGGGCCTCTGGAGATGGTTCATCTGAATCTCTCTGAGAAGGGACAGAACATGGGGACAGATTTCTGAACCAGCAGCACTTGCCAGCAAGGAGCCCCCCTGTGAGCTGTCAGGGGCTCCAGGCAGCAGTGGGTGGCTGTGTGAGCCCAGAAGAGGGGATGTGGGTGAGCCCTCAGTGTCTGCTGTATCTGTCTGTTCCACTCTGGTAGAGGAGGCTCCAGTCCTGTCCCCAGGGCTTCAGGAGCTCAGCTGAGCTGGGACAGCTTGAGCTCTAATCCTGGTCAGTTCGGAGAGCATTACCCATGACCATGACACGGAAATAATGACCACTGGATGACAGCCTCCCTGTGTCTTTTTTCTACGCAGTCCCTCTGCCTCCAGTTGACACCCAGGCCCAGAGAAGCAGGGCAGCCTAGGCTATCAGCTGTCAATGCTCTCCTGACCCTCTCCTGTACAGAGCCGCCTGGAGGATTGGATCGGGAGGGAGGTCTATGGAACTCAGATGAGGGAACCTGGTTCAGACCTGCTCACAGCTCTGTGCACAGGCCTCCTGGGGCTGGAGGAGAGTGTGACACAGACGGGGAAGGGGTTTGTGTCTCACTTCCCCATCTGCCCGTGTCACTGTGAGCATAAGTACTGCTGTCATAGGTCTGACAGTAATAGTCAGCCTCGTCCTCGGCCCGGGCCCCGCTGATGGTCAGGGTGGCCGTGTTCCCTGAGTTGGAGCCAGAAAATCGGTCAGGGATCCCCGAGGGCCGCTTGCTATTCTCATAGATAATCAGCACTGGGGCCTGGCCTGGCTTCTGCTGGTACCAAGAAGCATATTTCCTTCCAATGCTGTTTCCCCCACACGTGATCTTGGCAGTCTGTCCTAGGTTCACCGACATCGAGGGGGGCTGAGTCAGCACATAGGAGGCCATGGAGCCTGCAAAAGAGAAGATGGGAGGTCGGGTTCCAGCCTGGGGTGTCTCCCCTGGGTACTCCCACCTGCTGGCTTGAGGTCTTTCGAGTCCCTAAGCCATTTCCACCCTGCTGTCATCTTAGATCCTGGGCCCCTGGGACCTGCCTGGTAGATGGAGCTTTGAACAAATGAAATGCACCCACCCCCTTTCTCTGGGCAGGCCCAGCCCATGTTGTTCCAAGGAGCCAGGGAGCACAGTGGGAGGTTATCACCCCACCAGCCCCTCATCCCACAGCAGGGCCTCAGTCATCCTGCCCCCCACTGACAGTCCACTGCTGAGCTCAGAGTCAGGGCCAGGATTGTCCCAGAACCCAGGGCTGGGGTGGGGGTGAGCCTGGGCTCAGCACCTGTGCAGTGAGCCAGGAATCCGAGGAGGAGAGGAGTCCAGGCCATGGTGCTGGTGCCTCGATACTGCTCCCTGAGGTCCAAGGCTGAGCAGGGTTCCTTCCAGGTCTCTCTTATCCCCTTGCTGGAGACACCTGCAGGTTATGCAAATCAGCCAGAGCCCAGAGACTGCTGCTGAGGGGCCTTGTGGTTTTAGAAATGGGCTCAGCTCCAAGGGGCAGAGATGGGAGGGGACAGCCCCCGCAAACCCATCCTCAGCCCTGGGGATTCTCATTCACTTGTGTTCCCATAGTCCGGGGTCCAAACCTTGTCCCTCTCCCTGTCCTGACCTGGCTCCTTGGTGGGTGTGGTCACAGCAGATCTGGGAGGTGGAGTCTGTCTGCGTTTCCTGAACCCATCATAGAATGTTTACTCTCTAGGTACTAGAGGATCATAGGTCAGTGTGTGTCCTACCCCTGGTCTGTGTTGCTGAACATCAGAACGTGAGCAAAATTCCTCCCTTGCCAGGTGCACGTGGATTTTTAGGGAGTCAGAGGTGCTGTTGGATTCTCTGGCAAGGGACAGCTCCTGGGACAGTTCATAGATGCTGTGCCTCAGTATCCCCAGGGTGTGCCCCGTGCCAGGGACAGACCCAGTGCCTGAGCAAGGACTGACAGTGACTGAGTGTGGCGGGAATGGGGTTGGGTGGAGCGTCATGAAGCCCTGGACCTGTGCTAGAGACAGAGACAGATTGCACAGAAGAGACATGAGAGACCCCGAGTCAGAATTTTACATAAGAGCAAAGGTGATAGTGTAGAAAACCTACACCTTTACCTTCTGGTCTCAGGTCCTGGTGACCAGTCCTCCCTGTAGAAGCCCTGACGCTTTGCCAGGTGATCTCTGCTGCCCCCCAGTGGCCGCTGCACACTGGTGGCTGGAGGTGCAGGGAACTCCTTCCTCGAGGTGGAGAATGAAAACCCACTGCTCACATCCCGATTCCCCCTGATCCACACATGCTGGCACCAGGGGAGGATTTGCTCTTCTCTGTGGGGCCCCTGCCAGCCTCAGGGCCAGGCAGGAGGCGTCAGATTATCCATGAAAATAGGAAGAGGCTCATGTGAAGAGAAGGTTGGCCCATCTGGGGACTCAGGGCTCATGCCTCTGGGGTGGTGCGTGGTCATGGGTGTGGTTCTGGGGCTGGGCCCCTGGGGACACAGGACTCAGGGATGGCCTCTCCCTTGTTCTGTCTGCTGGAGCACCTCAGAATGTGACGATGCCTCCTTCTGCAAGGACAGAGACAGGAGGACACTCAACCAACAGGAACGTCCTCAGACCCAGCTTGGTCGGCCATGGGTCCCACCCTGGCAGATCAGTGTGAGTAAGACACAAGTCTTTCTTGGATCCTGCCTTGGGAGGGGCAGCACAGAGGACGCAGTTGCTTTGGTGAGACGGCACAGTTACCAGCCCCGCCTATCTGTATCTCGTCTACTAGAACCATTGAGAAGTCACACTATTGCTATTCTCAGGTCTGTGCAGGTCAGCATTGACCCTGTGGTCCAGAGCTAGGCCATCGGTGAGTCATTCCACTGGGGATCTTTCTGGGGAGTTTTGTCTGTGAATGAAAGGAACAGACTAGATTTATGCAGTGCTCTTCCTCTTGTACCCGTTTGTGAGAGCTGGAGCTGCAGCAGCCATCCTGAGGTCTGTTGTCAACAACAAGGCAAAGCAGAGCCTCCATAGTAGTGATGGTGGGAGAGAAAGTGAGAGGATTTGGCACACGTATGACCAAGTGAGGACACTTCTATGAACAACTGAAACAGAGGAAAAACCACAGGGCTGGTTTAAGAGGTCCCCTTGTGATAGGCAGGGAACTCTAATAGTTAATAATATTAGTCCTGCAGCCCTCATCTGGGACACCCCTGCATAATATGGGTGAAGGGCATTCTCCAATAAGGCAACAGTTGAGCAGAGTCCTTCGTTTATTTCACCTGGACAGAGACCAGGACAGACGTGGCTTTATTCTAACCTACAGTCTCTGACTCAGTTTGACTGGATGGTCAGAGACTTGGAAGAAACACAATAAGGAAAATGGTGAAAGATGTTTGAGGAAGACATATGTGAGGAGAACCCACCCCCAAATGAACACAGAGCTATTTGTGTTCCATGAAAATGCCCACAAGAGTGTGTCCTCAAAGGGAAATGGTGTTAATAATCAGGTGGAAAATATGACACATCTGAGGACAGTGGTCAGCATTCTTGTCCCTCTGTCCTTGAACTTGTCCATTGGCCCTTAGCAAAGTGGCCATGTTGCAAGTTGGGAGGTTATTCATGGGATAATCCCTAGGGAGTTCCACTCATAAAGCTGACAAGGCTATGGCCACTTTTCAGGACCACTCTGCCAACAGCAGAGACCAGCCCTGAGTTCCCAGGGCGAGACCCTTCCCTTGGGAGTCAGCCAGGAGCCTGGTGGCAGATGAATTACATCAGACCTCATCCATCATGGAAGCTCTGTCCTTATTGGAATAGACCTTTCCCTATGTAGGGACGTGTTTTCTTGGACGGCAGTGCTTCTTCCCAAACTGTAACCCTTGGACTTAATGCCTCACCCACTGTTGTAGTACACAGTGCAGCTTCTGTCCAAGGCTCACAGTTCCCATCAGAAAAGGGCGGCAGTGTGCCGATGTCCATGGAGCTCGCTGGTTGTACCATGTTCTCCACCACTTAAACAGCTGGCTTGAATGAACGGACTACTGGCCTCTTGCAGACCTGTTACTGTCCCGCCACATGACACCCCCTTGTGGGGCTGGGGCAAGATTTGGCAGGAGGTGATATTTGCACTGAATCTGTCCAATATGTGATGCTGTTTCTCCCATAGCCAGTGTTCATGGGTCCAGGAATGAAGAGGTGGACTTGGGAATGTCCCCACTCACTGATATTCTGGGTGGCCCAACTGCAAAATTTTCACTCCTTGTCACCGTGACCCTATAGTCTACTGCCCTAGAGGTCTTTTTTTAAATAATAATATTTTTTTATTTTATTATGTTAGTCACGATACAGTACATCCCCAGCCTTTGATGCAAAGTTCCATGATTCATTACTTGCGTATAACACCCAGTGCACCATGCAATACGTGCCCTCCTTAATACCCATCACCAGCCTATCCCATTTCCCCACCCCCTCCCCTCTGAAGCCCTCAGTTTGTTTTCCAGAGTCCATAGTCTCTCATGCTTCATTGCCCCTTCTGATTACCCCCCTTCTTCTTCCCTTTCTTCTCCTACCGATCTTCCGACTTCTTATGTTCCATAAATGAGTGAAATATATGATAATTGTCCTTCTCTGCTTGACTTATTTTGCTTAGCATTGTCTCTTCCAGTCCCGTCCATGTTGCAGCAAATGTTGAGAAATCATTCTTTCTGATGGCTGAGTAATATTCCCTCGTATATATGGACCACATTCTCTTAATCCAGTCATCTGTTGAAGGGCATCTCAGTTCCTTCCACAGTTTGGCTATTGTGGACAATGCTACTATGAACATTGGGGTGCATAAGGCCCTTCTCTTCAGTACATCTGTATCTCTGTGGTAAATACCCAGTAGCGCAATCGCTGGATCATAGGGTAGCTCAATTTTTCACTTTTTAAGGGACCTCCACAGTGTTTTCCAGAGTGGCTGTACCAACTTGCATTCCCACCAACAATGTAAGAGGGTTCCCTTTCTCCACATCCTCTCCAAAAATTGTTGTTTCCTGCCTTGTCAATTTTTGCCTTTCTAACTGGCGTAAGGTGGTATCTCAATGTGGTTTTGATTTGAATTTCCCTGATGGCTAATGATTTTGAACATTTTTTCATGTGTCTGTTAGCCATTTGTATGTCGTTATTGGAAAAGTGTCTGTTCATATCTTCTGCCCATTTTTTGATTTATTTGTTTCTTGTGTATTGAGTTTGAGAAGTTCTTTGTAGATCTTGGATACCAGTCTTTTATCTGTAGCATCATTTGCAAATATATTCTCCCATTCCGTGGGCTGCCTCTTAGTTTTTTTACTGTTTCCTTGGCTGTGTAGAAGCTTTTAATCTCGATGAAGTCCCACAAGTTCATTTTTTTTCTTTTGTTTCTCTTGGCTTTGGAGATGTGTCATGAAAAATGTTGCTGTGGCTGATGTCATAGAGGTTGCTGCCTATGTTCTCCTCTAGGATTTTGATGGATTCCTGTTGCACATTGAGGTCTTTCATCCATTTGGAGTTGATCTTTGTGTATGGTGTGAGAAAGTGGTCAAGTTTCATTCTTTTGCATGTAGCTGTCCAATTTTCCCAGCACCATTTATTGACGAGACTGTCTTTTTTCTACTGGATGTTTTTTCCTGCTTTGTCAAAGGTTAGTTGCCCAAAAAGCCGAGGGTCCTTTTCTGGCTTCTCTCTTCTGTTTCATTTGTCTGTATGTCTGTATATGTGCCAGTACCATGCTGTCTTTGTGATCACAGCTTTGTAGTATAGGTTGAAATCCAGCATTGTGATGCCCCCAGCTTTGTTTTTCCTTTTCAACAATTCCTTGGCAATTCGGGGCCTTTTCTGGTTCCACACAAATTTAAGGGCTGTTAGTTCCAGATCTTTGAAAAATATCATTGGTGTTTTAATTGGGATGGCATTGAAAGTGTAGCTTGCTCTGGGTAGCATAGACATTTTAACTATGCTAATTCTTCCATTCCATGAGCATGGAATATTTTTCCATCTTTGTATGTCTTTTTCAATGTCTTTCAAGAGTGATTTGTTGTTTCTAGAATATAGTTCCTTTACGTCTCTGGTTAAGTTAATTCTGAGATAACATAGGATTTTTGGTGCTATTGTAAATGGAATGGATTCCCTATTTCTCTTTCTTCAGTCTCATTGTTCATGTATAGAAATGCAACTGATTTCTGAGCATTGATTTTGTATCCCACCACATTACTGAATTGCTCAATCACTTCTAGTAGTTTGGGGGTGGATTCTTTTGGGTTTTCCATATAGAGTATCATGTCAGTTGCGAAGAGAGACAGTTTGACTTCTTCTTTGCCAATTTGGATACCTTTTATCCCTTTTTTTTTCTGATTGCTGTTGCAAGGACTTCTAGTACTATGTTGAATAATAATGGCGATAGTGGGCATCCTTGTCGTGTTCCTCATCTTAAGGGAAAGGCTTCCAGCTTTTCCCCATTGAGAGTGATATTTGCTGCAGGCTTTTCATAGATGGTTTTTATGAAATTGAGGAATGTACCCACTATCCCTACACTCTGAAGTGTTTTAATCAGGAAAGGATGCTGTATTTTGTGAAATATTTAATGCATTTATTGAGAGGACCATACCGTTCTTGACTCTTTTCTTGTTGATATGACCTATCGCACTGATCAATTTGCAAATATTGAACCAGCCTTGCATCCCAGGGATGAATCCCACTTGGTCATGATGGATAATCCTTTTAATGTACTGTTGGATCCTATTAGCTAGGATCTTGTTGAGAATTTTTGCATCCATATTCATCAGGGATATCGGTCTGCAATTCTCCTTTTTGATGGGGTCTTTGCCTGGTTTGGGGATCAAGGTAATACTGGCCTCATAGAATGAGTTTGGTAGTTTTTCTTCTGTTTCTACTATTTTGAAACAGCTTCAGGAGAATAGGTATTATTTCTTCTTTGAATGTTTGGTAGAATTCCCCGGGGAATCCATCAGGCCTGGACTCTTGTTTTTCGGGAGGTTTTTGATCACTGCTTCAATGTCTTCATAATTAATCGGTCTGTTTAAAAAATCAATTTCTTCCTGTTTCAGTCTTGGTAGTTTATAGGTTTCTAGGGAGTCATCCATTTCTTCCAGACTATTTAATTTATTGGCATAAAGCTGTAGATAAAAGTTTCTAATGATCCTTCCTATTTCCTTGGTGTTGGTTGTGACCTCTCCCTTTTCATTCATATTTTCATTACTTTGGGTCCTTTCTCTATTCTTTTGAATGAGTCTTGCCAGTGGCTTATCGATCTTATTTATTCTTTCAAAGAACCAGCTTCTAGTTCTGTTGATCTGCTCTATTTTGCTCCTGGTTTCTAATTCACTGATCTCTGCTCTAATCTTGATCAACTGCTTTCTTGTGCATGGATTAGGCCTATTCTTCTGTTCGTGTTCCAGCTTCTTGAGGTTAGAATATAAAAACTGCATTTTAGATTGTTCTATTCTTTTGAGTGAGGCTTGGATGGCTATGTATTTTCCCCTTAGGACTGCTTTTGCAGTGTCCCATAGGTTTTGGACCATTGTGTTTTCATTCTCATTTGTCTCCATAAGTTGATTAAATTGATTTTTGATTTACTGGTTTATCGAATCATTCTTGAGCAGGATGGTTCTTAGTTTCTAAGTATTTGAGTGTCTTCCAAATTTTTCCTTGTGATTGAGTTCCAATTTCAAAGTATTGTGGTCTGAGAATATGCAGGGAGTAATTTCAATCTTTCGGTATTGGTTGAGACCTGTTTTGTGACCCAGCATATGGTCTATTCTGGAGAACGTTCCATGTGCATTTGAAAAGAATGAATATTCTTTTGTTCTGGGGTGTAGTGTTCTATATATATCTATGAGGTCCATCTGGTCTAGTATGGCATTCAAAGCTCTTGTTTCTTTGTTAATTTTCTGCTTAGGTGATCTGTCTATTGCTGAGAGTGGAGTGTTGAGGTCCCCTACTATTAATGTATTTTTATCTATATGTGTCTTTATTCTGGTTAAGAGTTGGCTTGTGTATCTTGCTGCTCCCCTGTTGGGGGCGTATTTATAATTGTCACATCCAGTTGTTGGATACATCCTTTAAGAATAATATAGTGTCCCTCAGAGTGCATAGTCTCTCATGCTTCATTCCCCCTTCTGAGAAACAAACTGAGGGCTTCAGAGGGGAGGGGTGGGGGAATGGGATGGACTGGTGATGGGTAGTGGAGAGGGCACGTGTTGCATGGTGCACTGGGTGTTATACGCAACTAATGAATCATACAACATTTCATCGGAAACCAGGGATGTACTGTATGGTGACTAGCATAATATAATAAAAAAACATTAAAAAAAGAATAATATAGTGTCCTTCTGTATCTCTAATTACAGTCTTTAGTTTAAAATCCAATCTGTCTGATCTGGGAATTGCTACCCCAGCTTTCTTTCGAGGTTCATTGGCATGAAAAATGGTTCTCCATCCCTTCACTTTCAGTCTGGATGTATCTTTAGGTTCAAAATGAGTCTCTTGCAGACAGCAAATGGATGGGTCATGTCTTTTTATCCAATCTGCAACCCTGTGGCACTTTAGGGGAGCATTTAGGCCATTCACATTGAGAGTGATTATTGAGAAATATGATTTTAATGATGTCATGCTGCCTCTAAAGTCTGTGTTTCTATAGATTGTGACTTTCTGTTCTGTATCACTCTTTGGGCCTTTTTACTTTTATAGAACCCCCCTTAATATCTCCTGCAGGGCTGGTTTCATGGTTATGAAATTGGTCAATGACTGGCGATTCTGGATGGTCCTTATCTCTCCATCAATTCTGAATGACAGCCTTTCTGGATAAAGGATCCTTGGCTGCATGTTTTTCTCTGAAAGAGCTTTAAAAATGCCCCCCCCCAAACCTTTCTCTCATTGCAGGTCTGTGTAGACAAGTCTGACGTGATCCTGATATTTTTGCCTTTAAAAGTGAGGAATTTCTTTGCCGTGGCCACTTTCAATACTGTATCCTTGGATCTAATATTTGTGAATTGCACTATGATGTGACGTGGCATAGCTTTGTCATGGCTGAATTTGGGAGGGGTCCTCCCTGCCTTACGGACACAAATGCTTGTTTCCTTTGGTAGATTAGGGAAGCTTTCAGCTACAATTTGTTCAAATATCTCTTCTAGACCTCTCTCTTTCTCCACCCCCTTGGGGATGCCGATGATTCTGACATTGGAACCTTTCATTGAGTCAGTAGTCTCCTGTAACCTACATTCGTGAGATTGGATTTTCTTGAGCCAAGTTTCTGTTTTAGTTTTCTCTTCTACCATCCCATCCTCCAATTCACTAATTCACTCTTCTGCCTCATTCACCCTGGCCATCAGAGCATCTAGTTTTGACTGCATTTGATTCATAGGATTTTTAATTTCTGCCAGATTCGCTCTCATTTCTGCCCTTAGAAATTCAGTATTCTCATTAATATTTTCAATAATATTTTTTTTCAAGCCTACACATCATCTTGACCATTGTTAATCTGAACTCCATTTCTGATAAGTTGGTTATATTCATATCCGTTAGTTCTGTGGCAGAGGCCACAGACTCATTATCTTTTGTTTGCTGGGGGGGATTTCTCCTTCTCATCATTCTGATGAGGAGAGGTCGCGGGGTTGCCCAGAGCCCAAATTATTGACCAGGACCCAGGCAGCATGCTCTTGTTTTATAGGGACCTTAGGGATGTAGGCTTCTTGATTTTTCAGCCTGTCTTCTGGGGGAGGGGCCTGCCACACTGATACTCAGGCCACCCTGTTTGGGTAGAGTCTCCCTGTTCCCTTAGAGGGAGGATAGGGATGGGCACAATGTGAGCTGGGATTTCCGAGCTTTTGTTCTGTGGCAGCTTTCCCTGGCGTTTTTCTGTGGCTCTTCTTAGAGTCAGAGCAGCAGTGGCCAAATCCTAGCCTCTGTCTCAGAACAGAGAGATCATAGTCCGCTCTCCACTGAGCTCTCCTGGCCTCTTTAACTCTGTTTCTGTTAGTGCTGCAAAAAACCCTGCAGTGTCCTGAGTTGTGCACCCCACAGCCGGCATCCCAGCCCTCACTTCCAGGGCCGGCATGTCTCTGTCCTTTATGTTTCTAACTCTCCAGCCGCCAGCTGCCCCTGCGCATGCTCCCGACCTCCCTGTTTCAGTATGGTTCGGGGGCACTCCAGAGCGCTGGTTTTCAGTCTGGCTGCTCGTGAGTTCCCAGGCTCACAGGCTCAGTCTGCTCTCTCTTGTGTTCTGGTCCGCGAGACTGGCCCGCTCCCCAGTGCAGGTGGCTACCGCTTCCCGGCACCTGAGTGCAGAGGCTCGCTCCCCCTTCCGTCAATCTTCTGATATCTGTGCGCGGATTCACAGCTCCCCACTTCATACCTCAATACTCAGCACTGGAGATGTTCATTTGTAGAGATCCAGATGTATCTTCCTACGTCTCAGGCTGATTCTGACGGACGTTCAGGATGGTCTGGTACTTATACAGCTCGACTCAGTGGACCAGCTGAAAAAGGAGACTCCTACTCCTCCACCATCTTAACTCCTCCTCCCCACCCTCACTTTCTCCTACAGATTGCCCCTGGGACACTTTCTGACCCCCAGTCCTTGTGAGGCTCCCCTGGGCAGCCCCAGCTCTGTCCTGCTGCTCCTGCGGCTCCTGCTGCAGCTCTGTTGCCCCTTGCTGGTGGAGGAGGACTCACATCAGGAGCTTCTCTGCTGTGGGTCACCCCACAGCACCTGATACCTGAGAAAGGGTGTGAAGCAGGGAGTCCAGCCTCCATGGGCAGCTGCCCCCCATGCCCTGTGCAGTCCCGCACAGATAGGTCACTTCCAAGGTGCACGGAGGCAGGCACTGTAGCCCAGTGTTGAATGCCCTGGCCTGGCCCACTGTTACAATAGAAGGCAGAGCAGGATAAAGTGGAGTGCATTTGTGAAGGGTTTGGGTCTGGGTCAGCTGTGTGGTGCCCTGCAGCCTTCCATTCCCTGTCCACTTAGGAATCCAGACTGATGGTTCCGCATCCCAGTTAGTGCTGTTGGGTCACGGTGGGAGTAGGTGATGCTCCTGGCACTGATGCTAACGTGGGCACCTAATCTTTATTATGATTACTACAATCTCTGCTACTGCTGTTTTTATGACAGCCCACATCTCTCGGAGTTTGGGTGGGAGGGTGTCTGCACTAGCGTAGTTGGTGGTTTGGACGACGTTGGAAATCTGCTAATTCAGACCTGGACATACAAATTCACATCATCCACGTCAGACTTTTGCTGAGCCCTTTTCTTTGGGTTTCTGCAGAGGACAGACGAGAGACTCCCAACCCAGCACCCACTCACTGAGACCCGGCTGGGACTCTGTTTCTTTAGGACGACTCTGTCAATGTTTTCATATCATTTCATTTCAATATAAATGTTTTCCGATATCATTATAATCTTCCCCATTTCCCAGCACATAAAGTTGAGGCCCAGAGAGGCTAACGTCTCAGGAAAGCAGAAGAACGTGGGGTGAGTCCAGGATGGAGCCCAGGTGTGCTGGATTCAGATCCCAGGTTGGTCAGGGCAGAGCTTGAGCAGAATGGGAGGGAGGGAGGGTGAGGCCAGGCTGGGCAGCAGGGCTTCCGTCCCTGGGCTCACAATTAACCTCATCCTGGCTGGTCTATAAAGGGGCCCCTTAGCCTGCAAGTGTGGATGGTCAGCAGGGTCCTGCTGAAATGTGCTCTTTGAATATGTCTTCTCTCTAGTGTATGTAAAATACATAACAGAAAATCCCAATTATTTTGAAGGATTCAATTCATTTTCCCAGATTTCCTTTCTTCTCCCTGTGAATATTTCATGTCCCACATTGTGGAGCAGAACTGGTGGGAATTATCCTGAAATTTGGCTTGGGGAAGTCAGGGTCATTTCCTTTACTGGAGGATTTTTATTTGCAGCATCTACTTAGATGTTGCTGTGAAACTCAGTCCCACAAAATCTTTTAATCATGGTGTTTAGACCATTTCCTGAATATGATTATTAGTATTGTTTATCTATACCGTGCACGTATTTATTTTCTATGTGTGCCATCTCTTCTTTGATCCCTCTTTCCATATCTCTTTTTTCTTAAGTAATGGATCTTTTCCATGCTTTCATTTTACTGTTTTGTTTTTGTTTTTTTTTGCATATGAGCCATAAGTTCTTGCTGCCTTATTATCAGTAAGTGGCAAGAGTCTCCATTCTGGTGCTTCTACCATGTTACATGGAGAATGAGAAGCTGATATCATACCTCTATCTCTCAGCTCCCCAAATATATACTATGATTTTCATACATGTAATGTTACCTCTATTAGAAATTCCAACATACAAAGTTATTATATTTGCTATAGATGGTGAATTATCTTTTAAAGAGATTTTGAAACTAAAGAAGTCTTAATATTTACCCCTGTAGTTAGTACTTCTTCCTTTTCTTTCAGGTTTTATTTATTATTTGGGGGAGAGAGAGAGCGAGCATGAACGGTGGGGAGGGGCAGAGGGAGAAGTAGACTTCCTGCTGTGCAGGGAGCTCGATGTGGGGCTTGATCCCAGGACTCTGATCATGAGCTGAGCTGAAGGCAGATGCTTAACTGCCTGAGCCACCCGGGGGCTTCTGAGTCTTACATTCATTTTGTAGATTCAGATTCTTTCTGGAATCATTTCCTCCTGCCTGAGGGATGTGCAGTATTATTGCTTCATCAGCTGTTGAAAACTTCTGTCAGTTTTTGTACGTGTGAACATTTTTATCTAGCCTTAATATGAGGGATATTATCCCTAGATGAAGAATTAAGGCTTTTTTCCTACTTTCAGTCATTTAAAGATGTTAATCCACTGTCTCTTGCTGGCATTTCAGCCAATGCAAAATCCACTGGAATCCTTCTCTTTTTTCCTTGAGCACAGGGAGTGTTTTCCTCTGTCTGCTTCTAAGACTGTCTCTTGTTCACCGCCTTAAATATTTGATATTGATGCCTCGTTTTGTGGTTGTTTTGTTTTTACTTCTTATTTTTTGTGCTTGAAGTTTGTTGAGATTTTGGACCTGTCACTTTTGAGTTTTCATCAGATTTGGAACATTCTGGCCAATAATTGCTCAAATATTCTTCTATCTTCTGTGCCCCACTGTCTCTCCTTTTCTGAGAGGCCACCTCCTATTATGCTGCTCATGCTGTCCTACAGCTCAGGGGATTCTAGTCACTTTTAAATCTTTCACTTTGCAGCGTCTGTGCTGTGTCTTCAGGTCGCCTCACATGGTCTTCGTCTTGTCATGTCTACGCTCATCTCAGCCACTGTGTTGGTGGTTCGGGAAGTTGTAGATTTCAACTGTAGGGTTGGACTTGGATCCTGTAATTTTCTTTGTGTCTTCTGTTAACATATGAAACACGCAGAGTAAACATTCTTTCTTGAATCTCCATCCTTCTGTCCTCCCTGCATCTTCCAGATCTGCCCCCCCATGTTCGCATGACCCATGCCTTGAAATAAGGTTCTGTCTGTCTCTCTGTCTCTGTGTATGTGTGTAGGTCACAAGTGAACAGACATCTGGGTGTGTATGAGATACACGGTCTATTGCATCCGTATTCTCTGGGAATCCTGTTTCATTCACTTTATGAGCTCTTCCTCTTTGTGGTTCAAATGGTTTTATCCTAATGCCTTATTTAGGTTGGAAATCTTCACCTCCTAACTTATTGAAGTGCCTCCTTTCGACAGGATGTCATTCACATGTAGAATAAGTACGTGATAACATGATAGTCTTTCCCCCATCATTTGTCTAAGATTGTTACAATTGTATTTTTACATCCAGTATAGATCATAAAATATTCTTATTATTTTTGCTTGAGCAGTTGACTATCTTTTATAGACATCGACCAATAAATCCTTGTTATATTTGTTGATATAGGACTGCTATCTGATACTTTCTATAGCTTTGTGTAGGCTCACATATCCCGAGTCACCCTTTTTTCTGTCCAACAGATCTGCTTTATTGTCGCCTGTGCTGAGGGTCTGCCGGCGATCAGTTCTGGGAGGTTTGTAGTCTGAGAAAGGTTGATTTTGTCTTCACTTTCAATGAAATTTTCCCTGGTAAAGATCGAGGTTGGGTGCCTGGGGGCTCAGTTGGTTGAGCACCTGGCTCTTTGCTCCGGGTCAGGTAATGGCATCAGTGTCATGAGATCGAGCCCTGCATCAGACTCCGTACTCAGCATGGAGCTGGCTTGAGATTCTTTTCCTCTCCCTCTCTCTCTGTTTCTCCCCCAACTTGTGTACTCTCTCAAATAAATAAATACATAAATAAATAAAATCTTTTTAAAGAATTTTAGAAGAAAGATTCAGGTTGACAGGTATTTTCTATTAGTATTTCAAATACATTGCCCCCCCCCCCCCCCGTTTTCTTGCTGACGTCGTTTATAATGAGAAATCTGCTTCTATCATGATGCTGGTTCCTCTTTATAGAACACGACTGTGGTTGTGAGAGTGTCTGCATCGCTAGTTTGTAGCCATTTCATGACAGTGTGTGCTGTGCTGTCTCTCATGTCCCTTGTCAGAGGTTTGAGGACCTTTGGATATCCTGACAAATAGGTTTCACCAAATTTGGAATGTTTGTGGTATTGTTTCTTCAAATGTTTTTCTATTATCCACCTGCTCCCCACCTTCTCTCCCTCAGTTACTCCACTTACACACTAGAGGCTGCATGAAGTGGTCCTAAGGACACTGATCTTTATTCATTTTTTCCAGCTTTACTTTTTCTGTTTCAACTGAAGAGTTTTCATTGCCATGAAATCAAGTTCACTAATCTCTTCTTTCTCTTTCAGTATCAAATATACTGACAGTATCACAAGGTGTTTCAGATCATGTAGTTTACATTTAGGGACATTTTAAAACATTTGGTCTTATAAAATATCTTCCAAGTCTTCTCACATGTTCAGTCATACCTTCACCTACAGTCACAAATAAAACATAGTTAAAGCTACCGCGTGCGTTCCCTTCCCTGATCCATCCCCTGAAGTCCCTGTCCAGTGTGCTGGTGGAGAGAGGGTTGGGGATGTTAGACCTGTGGACCTGGGTCAGATCTGCTTCCTGCCCTGTGCACAGGCCTCCTGGGGCTGGAGGAGAGTGTGTCACACGGGGAAGGGGTTTGTGTCTCATTTCCCCACATGCCTGTGTCACTATGAAAGTACCGCTGTCCTACACCTAACAGTAATAGTCAGCCTCATCCTCGGCCCGGGTCCCGCTGATAGTCAGGGTGGCTGTGTTCCCTGAGTTGGAGCCAGAGAATCAGTCAGCGATCCCTGAAGGCCGGTTGCTATCACTCTAGATAATCAGCGGAGGGGCCTGGCCTGGCTTCTGCTGGTACCATTGAACAGCTTTCCTTCCAATGTTGTCTCCCCCACAGGTGACACTGGCCGTCTGTCCCAGGGTCACTGACACCGAGCCAGCTAAGTCAGCATGTAAGAGGCCACAGAACCTATAGGAGAGAAAGATGAGTTGGACTGGGAGTTGAAGGACCCATTTCTAGGAAATTCCTTAAGCTGATTGGCTTTGATTCACCACAGGGATACTCTAGGCTCCCAGGGCACCCCCTCTTATCAGTCTCAACCCCAGGGGCTTATGAGTCTGGCTGCTGGATGGAGCCTTTGAACAAATGAGAACCAATCCACCCCTTTTTCTCCTTAGGACCATCCCCACAGGGCTCACACAGAGCCAGTGAGCACAGTCGGGAGATCACAGCCCTCTAGTCCGTCATCCCACGCCAATGTAATGAGCATCCTGCCTTTCACAGAAAGCTCCCTGCTGAGCTCAGAGTCAAGCCCAGGCTTGTCTCAGATCTCTGAGGCTGAGGTGGGTGTGAGCCTGGGCATAGCACCTGTGCAGTGAGCGAGGACACTGAGGAGGAGAGGGATCCAGGCCATCGTGGTGGTGCCCTGATTCTGCTACCAAGGCCCAAGGCTGGGCAAAGTTCCTCCCAGGTCTCTCTTATCCCCTTACTGGAGACACCTGCTGGTTATGCAAATCAGCCAGAGCCCAGGGGCTGCTGCTGAGGGGTCTTGTGGGTTCAAGGAAGGGCTCAATCCCAAGGGACACACAGAGGGGAGGGGCAGCCTGGTGACACGGTGTGGGGCCCACATCTCATCCCACATTGTGTCCTGGGTTTGCCCCATGGCTGGCCTGGCACTGAGACCTCAGAGGTGGAGTGTGTTTTTATTTTCTGAACCCATTCTGTAAATGATTCTATGAGGCTCACATAGGGGCAGGTTCCTACCCATATCACAGCTCATGGGACACAGAGACCAAATAAAATTCATCCTCTCTCTAGAGCCCGCATGGAGTTTCCCAAACTATCATGGTGCAGTAAATATCTGCTCTTGGCTGTGAGCTCCTGCAGCATGTCATACTGTGCCTCAGTATCCCCACTTTGCAGTCAGGAGTGGGAACTGATCAGATGCTAAAAGAAATGTTTTCTGTATAGGAGAATGAGAGGGAGCTTCAAAGTTTAGTAACTCTTCAAGGGAATGTTTACCATAGTTGAGTTTTCATCAGTTGCTGGGAAAACTATATAAGAATCATCTTAATTTATACATTAAATTGAAAAAGCTTATCTTGAAAATTGCTGTGTTGCAGGCCCTAAGATGGGGAAGAACAGAATCTTCCAATCCCCTCTCTTCCTTGAGGGAGGTACATGGAAGGACAGGTGAGGGGCAGGAGGGAGGAACTTCCAAGAAGGAGGAGCAGCTGTGTCTCTCAGGGGTCACAGCATAGGGGATGGAGAGGGAAACGTGTTCACAGGGAGGCTGGATGTTTGTGGATGGTGACAGCGCTTTCATTTTATTAAAGTGGGATGGTTGTGGGGCAAAATGTGCCTCTAACTGTATGAGACGAATAGGCAATGTCTCCAAGAGCAGAACCCACCCCCCTCAATGCACACACAATTCCCCTGAGAATTTGTACTTGAGAGTGAAGAGTGACTCTGGAGCAAATGACAAATGACCTGAAGGTCTCAAGTCCTTGTTACTAACACTCCCCCCCCCCATTCCCTTTAAGACCCATGATGTACTGTATGGTGACTAACATAATGTAATAAAACAACATTAAAAAAAAAAAAGACCCATGATTCCCTGTCCTGCTCCATCTGCCTGTGGCTTTGTCAGATGATATCTGCTGCCCCCTGGTGGCCACTCCACACTGAGTGCAGGAGGTGCTGGGGTGTCCTTCCAAAGGTGTAGATTCCTAACCTATAGCTCAGGTCCTGAGTCCTGATCCATGGACTGCTGTCCTGGTGTGGAATGACTTTTCAACTGTGGCTTCTGCCTACCTCACTTTCAGGCATGAGGGGCCCAAATTACCCATGGAAACACGAACAGGCTCATTTGGAGGAGGAGAGCACTGGTTTCACTGGGGCTGGTGGAAGTCAAGCAGGTGGTAGTATAGCTTAGCAGTGGGGGTCATAGGACTCAGGGGGTGGCTCTCATTGGTGCCAACTGGGGATGCAGAGCTGTTGTGTGGGGGGAGGGCTGACCAGGGTCTAATGCTTGAAAGATAGTGGCAGGAGAGTATCCACTCAACACACATTTATTCAAACCCACACTGGTCTGGCCCACAGTCCATCCTGGGCATTCTGCATGAAGAAGACACAGTTCCTATTGTAGAGGAAATTCTGGTGCTGCTTAGGTCAGGAAGTAAAACGAGCAGTGAGACGTGTGTGGGAGGAGCCCAGTCAGTGCCCCCGGGAAGGATGGTACAGGAGGTCAGAGGATCTGGAAGAACAGGACAAAGCTGAGGGACCTGGGATTCAAACCATTTGAAGGCCCACGTGGACTTGTCTCCTAAGGTGAGCATTCTGGGCACGGAGAGATGTGGCAGGTGTGGTAAGAGGCAATTTCCAGGTAATAAGTCATGTTCTCTTGGCAGCAACTGGGCACATGGAGGGTCCTCTAGGAGGAAGGTGTGACAGGTTTGACACGGGTGGGTTCAGAGAGGCCCTGAGTTCTCCTTATGTGACTTGGGGGCTGAGGTCACTCAGGGCAGTGCTTACACTCTTTCACCTCCCCCTTACCTATTTGCAGCCAGTGGGACTAAGGTGCAACATGTGCCTCTGGTCCTGTCCACCTGTCTGTGGTCCCACATGGATGACCTCTCACTGCTTTGCCCAATGCCCCACAGACTGGCTGAGCTGAGCAGGAACATGAGGGAGGAATGTACCTCCAATGGAAGGGAGGCTGGGAGAGGAGTGATGGTCCCTGGTCCCTGGAGAGGGAGAGAGAAGAGCAGGAGCTGACAGGTGCAAGGCAGCAACCGCCCCCTGCACCAGGTGAGGAAGGCTACCGGCCCAGGCTGAGAGGGGATGTGGGACAACCTCAGTCAGAATGTTCCGGATCCTGAAGGAGACAGCTCCTTCCTCTCAGTTTTGCCAGCAGCCTGTGTGGGGCGCTGTTGTAGTGGGGGAGGGGGCCACCTGGATCCAGGGAGGTGCCAGCCCATTCATTGTCCTGTTGATGAGAAAGCCTGTGATTAGGATCTTTCTACTACAATCCCTTAGATGGACCTTTTCATGATCTTTTAACCTAAAAAAAATCCCTGGAAATATTATTTAAGTCTTTGAGATTCCCCTAATAAAACGTAGGCTCTCTACATCATAATCAATCAGGTCCATAATAAGTTATAGATTAAATCATCCAATTGTAGTTATCCATGGTTTTTTGAGGAGGAAATGATTTTCTGTCCTGTGTTTCCCTGTCTTCACCGAGATGTCAACTCAATACAAGCCAGAAGTGGAAATAAAGGAAACCTGTCCTTTTCTTCTTAATATATTCCACATGTGTTGAATTTACTTCATGTAGGTGTGCTAAAAATCACTTTCAAAATCACATGCCAAGGAATCATGAATAGCAATTCAGCTTGTAATACGACTTTATTCAAGTCTTGGAAAAAGCCTCTTCCCTCACAGTGACACGTGATGGTCACATGCAGTAGTGGCCATCCACAGGGTCAACAATGGTGTGGATGTGAGTCCATGTGGGTCACATCTGAGCTATGTGCACACATCCTTCCCCCCGAACAAGGTGGCTCTGTCCTGCTCACACCTGTGGGAAGCCCCCCCCCCACCCGCCCCCGGCTCATCTGACCCAGGCAGGAGGTTCCTTCTGGGATGCAGAGCTGGGCTGTGTGCGGGCACATGGGGATATCTCTCTCACCTTTCTGTCATGGCCATGGCCGGCTGGCAAGTCCTAACTTTTCTCTCAATGCCAATTTCTCACAAGCAGAAGATCAGAGAGTGATCCCCTCTCCTGTCACATGCTGTGCTGTAAGGCTGGGCAGGACTGTCTTTTCCTACTGAGGATTTCCCTCAAGGTCACCATGACCTGAGTCTTGCCGAGTCCCTTCCTCACTGAGGCCCAAGCAGGTGGGAAAGTGTCAGAATTTCTTTTTGCAATGTGGTTTCTCCAAAGAGCTGGTTTCCTCTTAAATCCAAGAATTTCTCACCTGAAATCCAGGCCTTGTAGAGATGTGTTTACTGGTTCTTGCCATGGTAATGTCTCCAAAGGGACTGATTACCGCACACGGCTCCACTCTCAGATCACTAGTGCAGTGAGCAGAGGTATTTGTAGACCACAATGTAAAAGGGCATATTATATAAACCTGGGACGAAGATATGAGAGAATGGAAGAACTTCACCATCCCCTTCAGTCCTAACCCTGTGATCCACGTTTACCCCAAGTGCAGTGCTCTGGTGGGGGCTGGGCAATGGAGATTCAGCATGTGCAAATCCTAACCTAACAGAAATTGGTGCAGCCAGAATGGAAACATATGGAGCTTCCTCAAAATGTTAAAACCAGAACTAACATGTGATCCAATTATCCCATTTCTGCATATAAATCCAAAGTACATGAAATCAGTATCTCAAAGAAATATCTGCACCCCTATGTTTATCGTAGCATCATTCACAATTGTGAAGATATGGAAACAATCTAAGTGTTGGTCTATAGTTGAATGAATAAAGAAACTGAGATACACACACACACACACACACACACACACACACACACACAGGAATATTATTCAACTATAAAAAAGGAAGGGGATCTTGCCATTCATAACAACTTCAATAAAGTTGGAGGGCATTATGCTAAGTGAAATAAGTCAGACAGAAAAATCAATACTCTATGATCTCACTTATATGTAGAATCTAAAAGGGCTGAACTCCAGGGGCGCCTGGGTGGCGCAGTCATTAAGCGGCTGCCTTTGGCTCAGAGCGTGATCCCGGCGTTCTGGGATCAAGCCCCGCATCAGGCTCCTCCGTTGGGAGCCTGCTTCTTCCTCTCCCACTCCCCCTGCTTCTGTTCCCTCTCTCGCTGTCTCTCTCTCAAATGAATAAATAAAATCTTAAAAAAAAATAAATAAAATAAAAGGGCTGAACTCCTAAGAACACAGAGTAGGCGGGTAGTTACCAGGGACGAGGGGAGGAGAAATGAGGAGATGCTGATCAAAGGGTACAGACTCCCAGGGATAAGATGAGTAAGTTATTAGGATGTAATGTGCAGCGTGGTGGCTCATAGGTAAGAATACTTTACTGGATACTTGACAGTTGCTAAGATGGTGGAGCGTGGATGTTCTCACCACATGCACAGACCCACAAAGGCAAGGGGCTGAGCTGATGGATGGGTTAAGTAACTATATTTGGGGTCACCATGTTACAATATACAGGTGAGGTATAACAAATAATCATGTTGTATACCTTTAACTCACACAGTGTTATATATCAATTATATCTAAATAAAGTTGGAAAAATAAGGAAAATTCTGTATTTAGAGTTCCATGTTCCCTCCAGCTTTCTACATGTCCAGTAGATTTTGTGTACTTCTGTATGTGTGTAACGTTCATGTCAGCCAAAAAATACACCTCTGTGCAATTCAATGACTTTCAGTAAACAACAATCTCCCTGTGGCACCAGAAACATAAAATGGGCCGAAGAGGAGAAACTGGTCCTACTATGTACAATGAACATGGACCTCTTCTGTGGAACTTAAGACATTTTCTGGAACCGTTAGTTTCTAAGGAATCCTGGTTGAGAAATGCTAGTTTGAGGGGCACCTGGGTGGCACTGTTGGTTGAGCATTCGACTCTTGGTTTCGACTCATGTCCTGACCTCAGGATTGTGAGATTGAGGTCCACATGGGTCTCCATGCTCAGCAGGGAATCTGCCTGAGATTTGATCTCCCTTTCCCTCAGCCCCTCCCACTTGTGCTCCCTCCCTCTCTCAAGTAAATAAACCAACTCTTTTAAAAAATTAGAAAAAAGAAATGCTAGTTTGAAGTTAACAAGCAATTTCAAGAATGTGAATCTTCATGATACTGGTTGGTTAAAAATCAGAAGACAGAAGACTGTTATTAACTTGCTCACTTTTGATAACAATGTTGGGCTTAGTAGAATGTCATGTAGGCTGATATATCTAAGGACAGAGAGAAAGCGGGAGAGATAGTGAGACAGAGATTATCAGTATGGATTTTGTACAACACCACTACACCACAATAGCAGAATAAAATTTTTTTTCAAGTATATATGGAAAATTCTCCAAGATTGATTTTTCCAAATGGGAAACTATGAACCTTTTAAACACAAAAGCAAACCTTATAACAATTTAAGAGATGTAGCTAAAGTGGTGCTTTGAAGCAAACTCATACCTTTAAAAAGTTAGTATTGAAAGGGAAGAAAGGTCTAAAATAAATCATCTAAGCTTCTACCTTATAAACCTTAATAAAAAATAAGCAAACTAAAGTAAGTACAAGAAAAGACATAAAGCAGACCGGAGCAAAATATCCGTAAACTAGAAATAAAATAGAAAACAAACAAGAACTACAACAAAAATGGAGAATATCTGTGAAACCAAACTTTGGCTCCTTCAAGAAAGAAATAAAAGCAGAAGTCTTCTAGGTAAACTGACCAAGAAAAAAAAAGAAACAAGAGTGAAGACAAAAATCAGAAAAACCAGGAATAAAAGAGGAACTTCAACACCAACTTTACACAAGTTAAAAGGGTTGTAGGGAATGTTACAGATAACGAAGGCGAAAATGTTAGATGACTTAAATGAAGTGGACAGATTCCTAGAAAGACATACACTTTGAAGATTGACTTATGAAGAAATAGAAAACCTGATTAGACCTGTGCCAAGGAACTGCATTGAATTAGCAATTAAACATCTTGCTAAGAAAAGCCCAGCTTTATTGTTAAATTCTATCAATGTTTAAGGAAGAAATTGTTCCATAATATTCCCATTCAAATTCTTTCAGAATATGGAGGGAGTGGGAATACTTTCTTACTGGTCCTCTGAGGTCCTCTGATACCAAATGCAGAGAAAGACATCACACGAGAGGAAAACTACAGACTAAAATACCCCATGAGTACAGACTCAAAATCTCGATAATATGCCAAAAGCATCATGCAGGAGCTCTCTCCCAAGGAGTGAGCCCAATATCTCTTCCATTCCATCATCTATTCTACTTATACCTTCATGGTCTTACAATTCATCTTGATTTAACCTTTCTGTGCCTCATTTCCTTTGGCTCTAGTATTAAGATGCAGATCTTGGAGTCTGATGTTGGGAAGGTGGGTGCAGAGAGGGTTATTTCTATGGCTGTGTCTCACCAGTTGTACACTGTGGTTTTCCCTGTGTACTGCTGTGTGGTTTGGGGAGCCAGCTGGTGGAGTGGGGACCTCATCCTGCTTAGACTTTTGCAGTTAAAAAAATGAAAGTGGGTCTCTTCTGTCAGCATTTCATTGGCTCTTGCTGTAAATTGCAATCTGACCATTTCTGCCTATTGATTTGACATTTAGACCATTAGTGATACAGTTCTGTTGAAGTATATCATCTTCATCAATTTATTTACTATTTGCCTCATCTGTTCATTGTTCCCCTTTCCCTTTTTCTATTTCATTTTAAATTAAATGAATATATTTGTGTGGTTTCATATTATCTCTTTGTTAGCTTTTCAGACATAACTTTTACTAAAAAGGTTTCATTTTAATGATTGCTGTAGGGCCTACAGTCCATCTAACTTCTGAAAGTCTACCTTCTACGGACATCATGTCACGTCGCAGATAGCGTAAGAACATTTTAATATGTTCTTCCAACCAAATATGGTGCTAAGATTGTCATGTATTTTGCTGTACCATACATTATAAACCATGGTATACGTTGTTATTGTTTTTTGTTTAACTACTGAATTATCTTTTGGAGACTATAATATAATAAAATGGAACTTTTGAGATGAATTTTCATTCCTGGCCTCAGGATCACCTGGCAATCTGAAGCCAAAAGCCACTGATGTGGAACAATCCAGGAAGTGACACTCACTCTTGACACTGTTCATTACTCACTTTCACATGAGAAGTGACCAGTGGTAGCGTACTGAGACTCTGGTCCTGTTATAAACTTGACAAATAGAAATGGCCACTAACGGAATCCTTTGACCCCTTTTGACCAACCCTTTGTAGTTGTTACTCCCTCCTTGGTTGGTTAGTATCTAAGCACATCAATGAATGCTCTTTATCTGCATCCCTTTTCCATTCACTGTCATCACTTCCACACTTTGTCCATCTGTCTGTCCATCTTGTCTCACTGGATCACTTTCTTCCAAGTTATAAACACCAGAAGACCCCAAGTGAGCTTGGAGGTCGATTATTCACTGTATGGGTTTGGATATTATTTCCCTACCATCCTTTGGACTGCCTTTCTTACAATGTACATGGTGGAGGAAAGTCCCTACTGGAGTGAACTGTGGGAAGCCTCTTTGGGACAAAGTCACTGAAAACCCTTGAAAGAGAACAATCCTTTACTGGAGTGAGTAGGATGGGCCTGTGATCCCCGTGACTCCAGCCAGCCAAGTGCTGAAAGAAATCACTGCAGGACTGAGACCTGGTGTTCACTCATCCTGCTACTCTTCCTGAACTCCTGCCTACACTATCTCTAGAAGAACAGCAACCTTCTCTCCTCCTACCAACTTGGGATTTTTCCAGGCTATGCACAGCTCCTGGGGTTTCCATTTCAGAGTTCCATCACTAATTAAGGGGACCTGGTCAGAAATTTCTGGGATCCAGTATTAAAAACCTCCCAACCTTGCTCAGGTCAGTGTCCAGGGACCAGGGTTACCTTGATCAATACAGATGCTTAATGTTAACACAAAATTGTGGGTGTATGTGAAAGATGCTGCTTTTCAGATACCAGAAAAACTATGGAGGAGATCAACATGTCCAGTATGCTTGCCCCACTCCCATCATATGCATTTGAGATGGATCACTCACTTCAGTGCTCCCCCTTCACCATATCCTGCTGTTGTTCCAGTAGATGTGTTCCTGGGCAGAACCTCGGAAAGTCCCATGGGCAGCATAGGGACTCATTTTTGGCACCAAAAGCCGAGAATCCATTACAGATGGAGAAACCCAAGCGATGCTCCATGTTGGTCCTGCCACAGCATCCTAAAATGCACACTATTTTCCTACTAGCTCCCAGCTCTGCACCCACCATGGGTTTAAGGCTCTTTGTCCTGCCTCCCCTGGGGACCAGAGATTTCCTTTAGAACATTCACCGCTGGCAGTGGTCCCATTATACTTCATGATGAAACTATAGTGATGATATTGACTGAACCCTCCTCCTTGGTAAACTCCAGAACCCTGGAATCTCTGCCCATTCCCTGAGCAGAGACCTATCATGGACGTACAGGGTCTGATGGCTCATGGGGTCATCTCAGACCAGCTACTCTCTCAGGGTCGTTTTCCTATGTGGGCTGGTCTGGTCTTTCCCAACAGTATGGTAAAGGAAAGAGAATGTTCTGTTGTTAAGACCTAAATTATGACCTGCGTCTGTCTATCAAGACATCATTACAGTGTCTTGGGATTTGGTACAGGATGACGGGGTTTGTAAGAAGAGTCAAAGTTCTCTGGGCCCAGGAGAAGGACAGTCGGGAGCTCCCCTGGGTCCCCATGGGGAAGAAGAGAGAGAGTGTGGGAGGTTTTGGCCTCACTTCCCCTTTGTGTGTATCACTGTGGCTTAACCGTCTTGACCATCAATTGTATGGCTCTCACCACAGTAATACTCAGCCTCATCCTCAGACTGGATGTTGGAGATGGTTAAATAGCGGTCAACCCCAGAGCTGGAGCCTGAGAAGCGACTCGGGATCCCATCCCCCTTACTGTGGCTTCCGTCACTATTAACCTTCATCACATACTGAGGGGCCTTCCCTGGTCGCTGTTGAAACCAGTAAACAAAGTAATTGCTGTGCTCACTGCTCAGGGTGCAGGTGAGCTTGACCGAGGATCCCAGGGAGGCAGAAGCAGATTGAGGCTGGGTTGCACAGGTAGAGCACAGAAACCTGGAAACAAAAACACAAGAATGATGCAGAATGTACCGGACACTGGGCAGGGATCCCTGGGCACTGTGCTTGGAGGGAAATGTCAGGGAGGTGGAACCCTGACCTGTAGAGAAAATGAAGGGCAGAAGGTAGAAGGGAACTGAGTCCATGGTGGGGAGGAGCCGTAGAAACTGCTCTGAGGCTGTCCTGCTGGGGCTGAACACTCCATCTTATCCTCTGTGTTTGCAGCTCAAGGAAGGAGGAGCATCAGATGCAAATCTATTTTCCATTCTTCAATGCATCTGTGTAAGCTCTTGTCTGAGTCCTGAGCTTAAGGGCCTCATGCTGGTAATTTCCCGAGGTCAGAAGAAGGACCAGGTGTGAGTTTCTAGAGTGGAGAGTTGATTTTACACAACACACGTATCATCAAAGGAAGCATCAGTCACACCCTTTGCACTTAAGCACAACCCAGAGGATTTGGGCTTATTAGGGTCCTAAACCAAGACCCACAGTGCCCCCTGGGCCTCCTAGGATGAAAGCACCCTTCATGGTTTGCTAGTTTAACAAAATGACTACTTCTGAGCCCTCAGTAGGCGCCAGACCCTCGTTGAGTGTGTACTTGCTTCACCGAATGAGACATAATAAAAACAGTACCCTATGCTCAAGGCACGGTTCTCCTTCAGTCTTTTCAATGAAGACTCTAACGTTGAGAGATTCAATGATTTTCTCACTTCTCAATCGCCAAGACAGTGATGAGTGAGTCAAGTTTCCAGTCCAGGGGGACGTCCCAGAACCTGACCTTCCAATCCCCTCCCAGCCCCTTCCCCTCACCGTGCTCCCCCTCCCCCCATCCCAAGCTCTTGGTCCCAGTCCTCTCTTGTCATGACCCTCTCTTCTTTATTCCACTGTCTGTCCTCCCTGGGTCTGTTCTGAAGAGTGCTAAGGTCTTCATGCTGTTGCAGTCAGTGTTTCCCAAGGAAAAACCGCCTGCTGGCTGTGCGTCCATACTGCAGGCACAGTTACCCTAAGGAAACCTTATGTATGTAACCTGCTCTGTCCAATGTGGCTGCCACAAGCCACACATGCAGGTGGACCATTAAATGGGGTAGTCCCAATGCAGATGTGCTGTAGTTCTGGGGGACCTACCAGATTTCAAAATCATAGCATAAAAATAAGGTAAAATGTATCATATTTTTATATTTAATTCATATCGATGTGATAATAGTTTCAAGTAATTGAACTAAACAAAATGTGTGAAAAGAAATTCTGCTCGTTTCTTTCATTTTTTTTTAAATTTTATTTATTTATTTATTCGACAGGATAGAGATAGCCAGCGAGAGAGGGAACACAAGCAGGGGGAGTGGGAGAGGAAGAAGAAGGCTCACAGCAGAGGAGCCTGATGTGGGGCTCGATCCCATAACGCCGGGATTACGCCCTGAGCCGAAGGCAGACGCTTAACCGCTGTGCCACCCAGGCGCCCCGCTTTTCATTTTTAATATATGGCTACTAGAATATTTTAAATTACATATGTGGTTTGAATTTTATTTCTGTTGGACGGGCTGCTCTGCAACATCCAGTAGCAGTCACTTGCTTTCGAAAAAGGAGAGAGAACCTTCTGGAACATTCAGAAGAGACCACGTCTTAGGTTGAAAGCACAAGAGGCCATAGGTTGGTGGTGAAGACCAGGGATTGTGGGATCAGAAGACCTTGGTTTGCTGCTGGTTTGGCCACTTTCTAGCTTCAACCTCAGGCAAGTTACATCCTACATGCCTCAGCTTCTGCATCTGTAAATTGGGGTGATAATCAGAATGCTTTTTTGTAGAGTATCTGTGGTTAAAGAATTTAATAAATGTGAATTGCTTGGAACTGTGCTTCATATGTGGTAAGCACATATAATTCTTTACTCCTCCTGCTCCTTTTAAAATCCTTTATCCTTAAACTTAATATAAAGGAAAGTCACTGGAGTCTAGAGGATGGAGGGAAGTTATGGAAACAAAGGAGGTTGGGACAATTGGGTTTGGGACACTTAAAACTGGCCAAATTTCCTGGTAACACTAAAATCTCTCTCTGTCTCTCTGTCTCTCTGTCTCTGTCTCTGTCTCTGTCTCTGTCTCTCTCTCTCTCTCTCTCACACACACACACACACACACACACACACACACACACACACACCAGGCTCTCAGAGGCACTACTCTTTGCACAGGACACAGAAAGCACATCCTTTCAGGGTGCTGTCCTGGTCACTGGGTTAGAGGCCCAGGGACATGGTCCTGGTTCTCCAACAGAGACATCATGGGACGTCACAGCAGAGCTAGAGCAGAACTACTTCCTGCTTGTCCAGACTCTGTGACCTGTGCCATGTCACCCCCATCATCTCACTAGAGGTGCCCTACCTGTGACTTCCTAGTTCTGGGAGGGAGAACCGAGTTCTGCAGAAACTGCAAATGTGAACTACACAGGTTGATAGTCAGTGTGTGTCCTGTGACCCGACCACAGAGGGCAGCACGGAGGCCTCGGAGGGCAGGGGAGGACTGATGGGCCTCAGGCCTGGGGCTGGTCTCACTGAGGGAAGAGAGGCTGGGGCAGAGAGACCAGGGGCACCTCACACTTGTCCCTCTAGGAGCCAGAGAAGCACAATGAGGATTTCACAGGCTATAGACATGCCATGTCCCCAGCAGAACTGCGGTGGGCTCAGGAGGTCCTGGAGGTGCAGATGGAGGAGAAGCAGATCATCTTGGTGTCCTGGGGGAACTCCATCAGGAAGGCAGCTGGCACTGCACCCCACATCCTGATGATTATGAGATCCTTGTCTCACTTGTGACCTAACTGGGAGAATGCCGAGGCCAGATGTCAGACATCTGCTCACTCTGATGAAATTCAGAGGGCAAGGTTGGAGCCTGTGTACCCAGTCATACAGATGGGTCAGTTAGGAGACAGTCAGGACTCTTTCTGGGCTGGTAGTTATGCCCCCCTGATCCTTGAGAGCTTTGTGGTGCCCGTTCAACCTGCAGAATCCCCCAAGGGCAGGGAGGGGCCAACCTTGGCAGAGACACTTGCGGGTTGAATTATGTCCCACTGCTCCCTGATGTATGTATTTCGGTCCTAACCTCCAGTATCTCTCACTGGGACCTTCTTTCAGTATAGGATCATTGCAGATGTAATTAGTTAAATTAAGACGAGGTTGCACTGGAGTAGGGTGGGCCCCAATCCAATTTGACTGGTGTCCTTATACAAAGGGAAAATGTGGAGATGGACTCTGACAAGGGAGACCACCAATTGAAGATAGAGAAGGAATCTACAAGCCAAGGAATGCCAAAGATTGCCAGAAAACCACCAGGAGCTGGAAGAGGCATGGAACAGATTCTCCTGCACAGCCTACAAAACAACAAATCTGCTGGTGCCTTGATCTCAGACTGCTGCCCTCCAGGCTGTGAGACAATACATTTCTATTGTCAGCTGCTTCCCCCCAGTTTGTGGTGCTCTGTTATTCCAGCCCTAGCAAAGTAATACAGTCACCCATAAGAACTCTGATTTCCCCTCAGCAGCAGCAGCTTGGCTGGGCTCCTTCCAGTTGCTTTACGCTCTGTTATCACAGCACCTGAGGAGGGGCCTCAGCCAGGTGCTTTCCTCTCCTAGAGTGTCTGATTCTGCTCCCCAGAGGCCTGCCTCAAGTCCCCCAGAGAGCAAGGAGTCTGTCGTATAACCTAAGACTCCTCCTGGGATCCATTCTGCCTGAGGGCTGTCCGGCGATTGCCCAGGGCCTTCCAGAATCCTGGCCATGGGGCTGACCTGGTCCCTCTGAGACATGTGGACAACGCCTGAGTCAGGGTGAGGCGGTCCTGTGGCCTCCCTTCCTCCTCCTGCTTCAGGTCCCCTCTGCGTCCCCCAGACACACTGTGGTCCCATCCTTAGCATGTCATCAGAATGGGAAACTCTCTCATCCTGAGGTTCGTTCATTATTTTGTAGGTGGGAGTTTCCTTGTTAAACAACCGCCCGATGTTGGGATTCATCAGGATTTCTAGTCCATTCACACATGGGGCTGTTGTCTCTACGACAGGCCCCATCCCACAGCAGACCAGCAATTGGCATTGTCAGCCATTTCATTCCTTTTAATTTTTTCATCAATGTTTCATGCAAACCCGTGAAAAGGGTCTGAAACCACGAGAAGCAAACTTCGAGGTTGTGGTCTTGTGAGGGTCCACACGATCAGAAGTTCCCCCACGGTGTGAGCTCTAGGGCCTGAGCCGTGGTCCCTGCAGGCCATGGGAATCATGTCACTCTGCAGACAGTCTCACAAGGAGGCTGCCGATGCTCCTGCCAGGGACCAGGGTCTCTGAGTGCTCTGCCTGCTGCCCCTGAGATGCTTCTGAGCAAAGGAGCTGCAGCCCCAGGTCTGAGTTGGGGCGGAGGTGGGGAAGGAGAGGCAGAGTGTGAGTCATTGGGGTGTCTCTGGACGTGCCCAGTACAGAGGAGTCAGTCCCTGGGAACCCTGGTGGACAGACAGGGGACCCGAATTTCCCAGGTGAGGTGCTCACTGTGTCAGGACTCCTGGCAGTGTCCTGGGTGACACTGGGTGTCTGACCCTCAGAACATGGTCCTTGCAGCCTGAGAAGATAGGATGGGTCATCCTGAGAGCCTCCGTGTACTGAACCCTGGAGCCCTGCTGACCCCCAGGCCTGGTGTCCCTCTGAGGCTCCCCCTGGGCAGCCCCAACCTCTGTCCTGCTGCTCCTGCTGCAGCTATGCGTCCCCCTGCTGGTGAAAGAGGACTCAGACCCTGAGCTTCACTCTTGCAGGTCACCCCACAGCACCTGTCACCTGAGGAAGGGTGTGGACCAGGTTTTCCTGTCTCCCACAGGCAGCTGCCCCCTGCCCTGTCCAGCCCAGCACAGAAGGTCACATACACGGTGCAGGAGACAGGACAGGTGGGGTTTCCATACTTGCTCCAGGTTGAAACGCCCTGGCCCCTTCCGTTCATACAACAGGGAGAGTGCTGGGTTCAGTGTACTGCATCTGAAAAGGGTCAGGGTGCAGACAAACCTGTGTGATGTCCCACAGCCAGCAGATTCCTGTGTATTTAGGAATCAGGACTGGTGCTTCCTGTATCCCCATCAGTGTAGCTGGGTCATCAGAGCAACAGGTGATGCTTCTGGAGCTAAGTTCAGTTGTGCAGGCAAACCCTCAATTTTGATGTTATTAGTGTTGTTTTTTTACTACCTTTTTATTATTCCAGCCCGCATCTGCTGGCGTGTGGTGTGGGAGGATTTTTACCGTGGCCTCGTCTGTGGTTTTGTGGAACCGGGAACCTGCTCACTCAGGCTTGGCTCCAATCGCACAAGATGCAGGTCCCAGTGCAGCTGACAGCTTGTCCTCGGATTCCCACAGAGGGAGACAGGAGACTCCACCTCCAAGGTCGACTCCCCGAGATCACATGGAGTCTCTCTAATTAGTAAGACGCTTACACTGTTATGTATCATTTGATTTAAAAAATGTTCATACTTGAGATAAGTTTCCCCATTTCACAGCAGGTGAAGCAAAAGCCCAGAGAGGCTTGCTTTCCAGAAAACAGAGAGGAGTGGGGGCGAGTCCAGGAGAGGAGTCCAGGCATCCTGGATACAGACCCGGGGCTGTTGGGGGCAGAGCTTGGCCAGGGCATGAGGAAATGTGAGGCCAGGCCTGGCTGCTGGGCTTATGACCCTGGACTCACTGTCATCCCCAAACTGGCTGGTCTATAAAGGAGGCCCTGAACCTGCATGTGGGGAGGGTCCATGGGGTCTTGTCCCAGGTTAGAGCTGAAGGTTCTGTGAGGCCAGTGGAGGCTGTTTGGCTGTGCAGTGTCCTGGCCTGGGTCCTGCTGGCTCTGCTCTGCACTATTGCTTGGTCCTCTCTGTCCTAAGCAGGTGGGAATGACAGGGGTCTCATGGTCACACTACTGGGCACAGCTGATTATTAAAGGGGATGGTCGGTTCAGTCATTTCAGGAGCCTGTGGGACTCATTCTCAAGGGTCCCAATCCTGCAGCATCCCCTGGGCTGAGCCGAGGGCCAGGCTCATGTTGCAGTCCTGTGGGTGCTGATCCTGTGGCACGGCTTGGGGGCAGGACCTTGGGGAGTGAGGTGGGGGAGAGGGTGAGGAGGGGCATCAGCTAAGGGTTCAGGGCACGGTGGAGACCTCAGATTTCTGTCTTCTCAGTTCACCACTGAGCCTGGCTGCCCCAAACCTCTCTCATGCCCTCTCTGGTCCCCATGAGAACGCTCCTTCTCGGGCGGGTGGAGAGAATCTCTGCTTCTGGACGGGCTTCATGGGTGGTTCATGTGGCGAGCTGCTCACCTCTGGGCTCCATAGGGGAGCTCTTGTCACTGCGTTTGAACATTATAAAGGCTCCAGTCAGAAGGGGGCTATGAGGATATTCTATTAGCTATGCTCATGCATTATACCCTGTGAATATTTCTTCTTTTCTTTTGTGTATAAAATATATAACAGAAAATGTTTCATTCTAATTATGTTTAAGGTTCACTTCATCTTCCCAGTTTTTCTATCCGGTCCCTGAGAATGTTTCATGTCCCACATTTTGGAGCAGAATTGGTGGGAATTGTCCTGAATTTTTGCTTAGATTTTAGTGTCATTTCATATGCTGTGGGGATCTTATTTGCAGTATCTACTTGGGTGTTACTGTGAAACTCAGTCCAACAACCTCTGACAATCTGTGCCTTGTAATACTGGTAGAGACCATTTCCTGCATGTGACTAGCGTCACCATTTCAATATGGCATCCACGTTTTTATTTTCTATTTGTCCCATGTTGTCTTTGCTCTCTCTTTCCATTTGTCTGGTTTCTTTTAAGTCATGGAACATTTTTTTATGTTTTTAGGCTTCTGTTGGTTTTTGTGTTTTGCTCTTTGTTGTGTTTTTGAGCTATTAGTGCGTGCGGTCCTCTGATCAGTGACTTGTAATTGTCTACATTCTGGGGATATTATCCCATGTTACATGGAATATAAGAACCTGACACAGATATCGACCCTCAGTTCCACGGTCATGTAATCTGTGACACATAAGGAAAAAACTTTCAATGGGAATAAGACAGTATCTGCAATAAATGGTGCTGGGAAAATTGGACAGCTATATACAGAAGAATGAAACTTGACCATTCTCTCACACCATACACAGAGATAAACTCCAAATGGATGAAAGACTTTGATGTGAGACAGGAATCCATTAAAATCATAGAGGAGAACATAGGCTGTATCCTCTTGGACATCGGCCACAGCAATTTCTTTCATGACATGTCTCTAAAGGCAAGGGAAACAAAAGCAAAAATGAACTTTTGGGAACTCATCAAGTTAAAAAGCTTCTGCACAGTAAAGGAAACAGTCAACAACACAAAGAGGCAACCCATAGAATGGGAGAAGATATTTGCAAATGATACTACAGATAAAGCGCTGGTATCCATGAGCTCTAAAGAACTTCTCAAACTCAACACCCATAAAAGAAATAATGAAGTCTAACAATGGGCAAAAGATATGAACAAACCCTTTCCCAATGAAGACATATGCATGGCTCACACAAACATGAAAAAATGTTCACCATCATGAGCCATCAGGGAAATTCAAATCAACACCACATTGAGATACCACCTTACACCAATTAGAATGGCAAAGATTGATAAGGCAAGAAACAATTGTTGGTGAGGATGTGGAGAAAGGGAAACCCTCTTACACTGTTGGTGGGAATGCCAGTTGGTACAGCCACTTTGGACAACAATGTGGAGGTTCCTCAAAAAGTGAAAAATAGAGCGACCTTATGACCCAGCAATTGCACTACCAGGAATTTACCCCAGAGATACAGATGTAGTGAAAAGAATGGCCATATGGACCCCAATGTTCACAGCAGTAATGTCCACAATAACCAAACTGTGAACGGAGCCAAGATGCTCTTCAACAGACAAATGGATAAAGAAGACGTGGTCCATATATACAATGGAATATTACTCAGCCGTCAGAAAGGATGATTACCCAACATTTGCATCAACATGGATGGAACTGGAGGGGATGATGCTAAGTGCAATAAGTCAAGCAGAGAAAGACAATTATCATATGGTTTCACTTGTTTGTGGAACATGAAGAATAGCAGGGAGATCATTAGGAGAAGGAAGGGAAAAACGAAGGGTGGAGGAAGGAGATGGGGAGACAAACCATGAGAGACTGTGGACTCTGGGAAACCAACTGAAGGTTTCAGAGGGGAGGGCCTGGGGGCATGTGCTAGCCCAGTGAAGGGTATTAAGGATGGCAATTATTGCATGGAGCACTGGGTGTTATATGCAAACAACGAATCTTGGAACACTACATCAAAAACTAATGATGTACTGTATGGTGACTGAAATAACATAATTAAAAAATCTCTTTTGATGAACAGAGGTGTTTAATTTTAATGTAGTCCAATTCATCAATTTTTTTTATGATTACTGCTTCTTTTGTATTGTCCAAAATATCTTTGCCTACTCCAAAGTCATGGAAGTATTTTCCTGTGATATACCTCATATGTTTATTGTATAACTTTTTTTTTGGCAAAAAACAATGATTTTATTTTATTTTATTTTTTATTATAAAATATTTTTTATTATATTATGTTAGTCACCATAGAGTACATCCCTGGTTTTTAATATAAAGTTCCATGATTCATGAGTTGCGTATAACACCCAGTGCACCATGCAATACATGTCCTCCTTAATACCCATCACCAGCCTATCCCATTCCCCCACACCCCCCCCCGAAGTCCTCAGTTTATTTCTCAGAGTCCTTAGTCTCTCATGCTTCATTCCGCCTTCTGATTACCCCCTTTCTTTATCCCTTTCTTCTCCTACCGATCTTCCTAGTTCTTATGTTCCATAGATGAGAGAAACCATATGATAATTGTCTTTCTCTGCTTGACTTATTTCACTTAGCATTATCTCCTCCAGTCCCATCCATGTTGCAGCAAATGTTGAGAAATCATTCCTTTTGATGGCTGAGTAATATTCCATTGTATTTATGGACCACATCTTAATCCAGTCATCTGTTGAAGGGCATCTCGCCTCCTTCCACGATATAGCTATTGTGGACAAGTCTGCTATGAACATTGGGGTGCATATGGCCCTTCTCTTCACTTCGTCTGTATATTTGGGGTAAATACCCAGTAGTTCAATTGCTGGATCATAGGGTAGCTCAATTTTTCACTTTTTAAGGGACCTTCACAGTTTTCCAGAGTGGCTGTACCAATTGCATTCCCACCAACAATGTAAGAGGGATCCCCTTTCTCCACATCCTCTCCAACAATTGTTGTTTCCTGCCTTGTCAATTTTTGCCATTGTAACTGGCGTAAGGTGGTATCTTAGTGTGGTTTTGATTTGAATTTCCCTGATGGCTAATGATTTTGAACATTTTTTCATGTTTCTGTTAGCCATTTGTATGTCTTCATTGGAAAAGTGTCTATTCGTGTCTTCTGCCCATTTTATGATTTGTTTATTTGTTTCTTGGTTATTACTTTTATAATTAGATCTATAATTAAATCAAGTGGTCACATTAGAAAAAAAGGAACCTGATGATATATTTCTCTTACCTCTCAGCATATTTGCTATGATTTTCATACATGTAATTTTACCTATAATACAAATTCCAACCTACCTAGTTATTATATTTGCTATAGACAAGCAAGTATCTTCTAAAGAGATTTAGATAAGGAAAAAGTCTTAATTTTTATCCCTATAGTTAGCATTTCTGATTTTTACATTCATTTTGTTGATTTGATTCTTTCTGGAATCACCTTCTCCTGCCTGAGGGATGTCTGCTTATTGCTTGTATTATGGGTCATTTGATGAGCAATTCTGTCAGTTTCTAAATATGGGAAAATTTTTTATTCAGCCTCAGTTTTGAAGAATATTTTCCCTGGATGAACAACCCTTCTTTCAGTAATTTAGAGCTGTGAATCCACTGTCTCTCGCGGGAAATTCTGTGAGTGCAAAATCTGCTAGAATCCTTCTCTTTGTTCCCCTGAGTACAGGTGTTTTCTGAGGCTCCTTCTAAGACTGTCTCTGTCACTGCCTTACATGTTTGATATTGTTAGGTTTGGATTTTTGATTGTTATTATAACGACTTCTTGATCTTCAGCTTTGTTGAGATTCTGACCCGTCACTTTTGAATTTTCATCAAATTTGGAACATTTTGGCCAATTTTTCTTAATATTTTCCTATCCTCTGCGCCCCACTGTCTCTACTTTTCTGACACGATCACACCCTATTCCATTGCTAAAGGTGCCTTCCAGGTCAGTGATTCTCTGTTCACTTTTAAATCTTTTTTCTTTCACTTTGTAGTGTCTGTGCTGTGTCTTCCGGTTCCCTCAGGTGTTGGTCTTGTCGTGTCTGCTGTTAATTCTCAACCCTTGTATTTGTGATCTGAGACGTTGCAGATTTCATCTCAATGAGTTTTACTTTTATCTTTTAATTATCTTCTTGTCTCCTGTTAACATATCATTTGACGTGTTAATGACTATATTTCGACTGCACATTGCAACATCATTGTTGCTGGAGTCTCCAGTCTTCTGGTCTCCTGCATCTTCCAGACCTGGTGCCCCAGGACTGTGTCACCAAATTCTAAATTAGCTTTCTGTCTCTCTCTGTCTCTGTCTCTGTCTCTCTCTCTCTCTCTATGTGTGTGTGTGTGTAACATATGACTATATATGTAGGTGTATATGAGATACATGTCTTATGGGATCTGAATTATTTGAGGAATCCCAACTAGTTCACCTTACCAAGTCTTATTTTTGTAGTTCAGATGGCTTTCTTTTAATGGCTTATTTAACTTATCATGTATCTCCTTGTGTCATAATATAATTCACACGGAGAATAAGGATGTGATAACATGATATTCTTTCCACCATCAATTTTGCTGACATTGTCATATATCTCATTTTTCTATCCATTATAAATCACAACCTATTGTTCTTATTTCTGCTTAAACAGTTGACTATCTTTTATAGACAGTAACCAATAAAATCTTATTATATTTATCAATATAGTTTTGATATCTGACACTTAGTATAACTTTGCATAGATTCACATTTCCGTTTGTCACCCTTTCCTTCTATCCGAGGGGCGTCCTTTACTGTCGCTGTGGGTCTGCGGGTGATCCAGTCTGAGATGTTTAGTCTGAGAAGGGTTTATTTTGTTTTCAATTTTCAATGACCTTTTCCCTCGGTAAACATCAAAGTTGACAGGTATTTTCTATTAGTACTTTGAGACCATTGCTCCCCTGTATTCTTGCTCACCCAGCTTGAGACGAGTAAGGTGCTCCCACCAGGATGCGAGCTCCTCTGTAGCCACTGGTCTCTCCTCTCTGGCCATGAGAGCGTCTGCATTACTGTTTGTAGCCATTTCATTACGACGTGTGTGGTGCTGTCTCTCCTGTTCCCTTGTCAGAGGTTTTTTGAACTTTTGGCTAATAGGTTTCACCAAGCTTGGAATATTTTGGTATTATTTCTTCAAATGTTTTTCTATTAACCACCTGCTCTCCACCTTCTCTCCCTTAGTTACTCCAATTACACACTTGAGGCTGCAGGAAGTTGTCCTAAGCACACCGGTCTTTATTCATCTTTTCCAGCTTTACTCTTTCTGTTCCAACTGAAGACTTTTCATTGCCATGAAATCAAGCTCACTAATCTCTTCCTTCTCTTGCAGCATCGCATATGCTGACAACATCACAAGGTGTTTCAGATCATGTAATTTCATTTAGAGATGTTTTAAAACATTGGTCTTAGAAAATATCTTCCGTGTCTTCTTCGAACGTGTTCAGTCATTCCTTCACCTCCAGTCAGAAATGAAACGTAGTTAAAACTACTGTGCTCGTTCCCTTTTCTGATTCACCTTGTGCAGAGCCTGTCGGGTGCACTGGTGGGGAGAGAGGAATGGGGACCTCAGATCTGGAGACCAGGGTGAGACCCACTCCCTGCTCTGTGCAGAGGCCTCCTGGGGCTGGAGGAGAGTGTGACACAGATGGAGATGAGGTTTGTGTCTCACTTCCCCATCTGTCTGTGTCACTGTGAGCATAAGTAGTGCTGTCATAGATCTGACAGTAATAGTCAGCCTCGTCCTCAGCCCGGGTCCCGCTGATGGTCAGGGTGGCCGTGTTCCCTGAGTTGGTGCCTGAGAACCGGTCAGGGATCCCTGAGGGCCGGGTGCTATCCTCATAGATAATCAGCACGGGGGCCTGGCCTGGCTTCTGCTGGTACCAATAAGCATTTTTACTTCCAATGTTGTTTACCCCGCACGTGATCTTGGCGGTCTGTCCCAGGTTCACCGACATAGAGGGGGGCTGAGTCAGCACATAGGAGGCCATAGAACCTGCAGAAGAGAAGATGAGAGGTCAGGGTCCAGCCTGGGGTGTCTCCCCTGGATATTCCCACCTGCTGGTTTGAGCTCTTTTGAGTCTCTAGGCCATTTCCACCCTGCTGTCATCTTAGATCCTGAGTCTCCTGGACCTGCCTGGTGGATGGAGACTTTGAACAAATGAAAAACACCCACCCCCTTTCTATGGGCAGGTGCAGTCCATGGGGCTCACAAGGAGTCAGGGAGCACAGTGGGGGGTTATCAACCCACCAGCCCCTCATCCCACTGCAGGGTCTTGATCATCCTGCCCCCCACTGACAGTCCACTGCTGAGCTCAGAGTCAGGGCCAGGATTGTCCCAGAACCCAGGGCTGGGGTGGGGGTGAGCCTGGGCTCAGCACCTGTGCAGTGAGCCAGGAATCCGAGGAGGAGAGGAGTCCAGGCCATGGTGCTGGTGCCTCGATACTGCTCCCTGAGGTCCAAGGCTGAGCAGGGTTCCTTCCAGGTCTCTCTTATCCCCTTGCTGGAGACACCTGCAGGTTATGCAAATCAGCCAGAGCCCAGGGACTACTGCTGAGGGGCCTTGTGGTTTTAGAAATGGGCTCAGCTCCAAGGGGGCAGAGATGGGAGGGGACAGCCCCTGCAAACCCATCCTCAGCCCTGGGGATTCTCATTCACTTGTGTTCCCATAGTCCGGGGTCCAAACTCTATTCCTCTCCCTGTCCTGACCTGGCTCCTTGGTGGGTGTGGTCACAGCAGATCTGGGAGGTGGAGTCTGTCTGCGTTTCCTGAACCCATCATAGAATGTTTACTCTCTAGATACTAGAGGATCATAGGTCAGTGTGTGTCCTACCCCTGGTCTGTGTTGCTGAACATCAGAACATGAACAAAATTCCTCCCTTGCCAGGTGCATGTGGATTTTTAGGGAGTCACTGAGGTGCTGTTGGATTCTCTGCCACGGGAGAGCTCCTGGGACAGTTCATAGATGCTGTGCCTCAGTATCCCCAAGGTGTGCTCCGTGCCAGGGACAGACCCAGTGCCTGAGCAAGGATTGACACTGACTGAGTGTAGCGGGAATGGGGTGGGTGGAGCGTCATGTGGCCCTGGACCTGTGCTAGAGACAGAGACAGATTCCACAGGGGAGAGATGAGAGACCCCGAGTCAGAATTTTACATCAGAGCAAAGGTGATAGTGCAGAACACCTACACCTTTACCTTCTGGTCTCAGGTCCTGGTGACCAGCCCTCCCTGTAGAAGCCCTGAGGCTTTGCCAGGTGATCTCTGCTGCCCCCCAGTGGCCGCTGCACACAGGAGGCTGGAGGTGCAGGGAACTCCTTCCTCCAGGTGGAGAATCAGAACCCACTGCTCACATCCCGATTCCCCCTGATCCACGCATGCTGGCCCCAGGGGAGGATTTGCTCTTCTCTTTGGGCCCCTGCCAGCCTCAGGGCCAGGCAGGAGGTGTCAGATTATCCATGAAAATAGGAAGAGGCTCATGTGAAGAGAAGGTTGGCCCATCTGAGGTATCAGGGCTCATGTCTCTGGGGTGGTGGGTGGTCATGGGTGTGGTTCTGGGGCTGGGTCCCTGGGGACACAGGACTCAGGGATGGCCTCTTCCTTGTTCTGGCTGCTGGGGCACCTCAGAGTGTGACGATGCCTCCTGCCCCAAGGACAGACACAGGAGGACACTCAACCAACAGAAACGTCCTCAGACCCAGCTTGGTCGGCCATGGGTCCCACCCTGGGAGATCAGTGTGAGTAAGACACAAGTCTTTCTTGGATCCTGCCTTGGGAGGGGCAGCACAGAGGATGCAGTTGCTTTGGTGAGACGGCACACAGTCACCAACCCCGCCTACCTGTATCTCATCTACTAGAACCATTGAGAAGTCACACTATTGCTATTCTCAGCTCTGTGTAGGTCAGCATTGACCCTGTGGCCCAGAGCTAGGCCATCGATGAGTCATTCCACTGGGGATCTTTTTGGGGAGTTTTGTCTGTGAATGAAAGGAACAGACTAGATTTATGCAGTGCTCTTTCTCTTGTACCCGTTTGTGAGAGCTGGAGCTGCAGCAGCCATCCTGAGGTGTGTTGTCAAGAACAAGGCAAAGCAGAGCCTCCATAGTAGTGATGGTAGGAGAGAAAGTGAGAGGATTTGGCACACATATGACCCAGTGAGGACACTTCTATGAACAACTGAAACAGAGGAAAAACCACAGGGCTGGTTTAAGAGGTTCCCTTGTGATGGGCGGTCAACTTGGATATTTAACTATATTAGTCCTGCAGCACTCATCCGGGACACCCCTGCATATATGGGTGGAGGACATTCTCCAATAATTCAACATTTGAGGCGAGTCCTTGGTTTATTTCACCTGGACAGAGATCAGGACAGAAGTGGCTTTATTCTAACCTACAGTCTCCGAGTCAGTTTGACTGGATGGTCACAGAGTTGGAAGAAACACAATAAGGAAAGTGGTGAAAGATGTTTGAAGAAGACATATGTGAGGAGAACCCACCCCCCAAATGAATAGAGTTATTTGTGCTCCATGAAAATGCCCACAAGAGTGTGTCCTCAAAGGGAAATGGTGTTAATAATCAGGTGGATAATGTGACACGTGTGAGGACAGTGTCAGCGTTCTTGTCCATCCACTCTTGAAATGGTCCATTTCCCTTAGCAAAGTGGCCATGTTGCAAGTTGGGAGGTTATTCATGGGATAATCCCTAGGGAGTTCCACTCATAAAGCTGACATGGCTATGGCCACTCTTCAGGAGCAGTCTGCCAACAGCAGAGACCAGCCCTGAGTTCCCAGGGTGAGACCCTTCCCTTGGGAGTCAGCCAGGAGCCTGGTGGCAGATGAATTACATCAGACCTCATCCATCATGGAAAGGATAGCTCTGTCCTTATCGGAATAGACCTTTCCCTATAAAGATTTGGTTTCTTGGACGGCAGTGCTTCTTCCCAAACTGTAACCCTTGGACTTAATGCCTCACCCACTGTTCTAGTACACAGTGCAGCTTCTGTCCAAGGCTCACAGTTCACACCAGAAAAAGGGCGGCAGTGTGCTGAAGCCCTTGGAACTCACTGGTTCTACGATGTTCCCCACCACTCGAAACAGCTGGCTTGAATGAACGGACTACTGGCCTCTTGCAGACCTGTTTTTGTCCTGCCACATGACAACCCCTTGCGGGGCTGGGGCAAGATTTCGAAGGAGGTCTTATTTGCACTGAATCTGTGTCCAATATGTGATGTTGTTTCTTCCCTAGCCAGCGTTCATGGGTCCAGGAATGAAGAGGTGGACTTGGGAATGTCCCCACTCACTGACATTCCCGGTGACCCACTGCAAGATTTTCACTACTTGTCACCATGACCCTTCAGTCTGCTGCCCTCGAGGTCTTAGATCTAAAGGAGGACTGTTTCCACCTAGTGCCAGAACGTGATTCTATTCAACTGAGAACTGAAATGTCCCCTTGTCATGTCTCCATGAATGTCTCTCTGTGTGTCCTTCCAGCCTGATCTCCATCCCCAACAAAACCCAGGGAAGAAAACATGAAACATGGCAGCACCACCCTGCCTCCTGCACATGCACTCCTGATCTACACGGTGCAGAGGGTGCCTGGAGGGCTGGGTTGCGAGAGAGGTCTGGGAATCTCAGATCTGGTGACCTGGCCAGACTTACTGTGGTTTGCCCACAGTCCTCCTAGGCTGAAGGAGAGTGTGATACAGATCGGGAAGGGGTTTGTGTGTCACATCCCTGTCTGTCTCTGTCACTGTGAGCATTAGCACTACTGTCTTACACCTGACAGGAGTAGTCAGCCTCGTCTTGGCTGTGGTCTGCTGGTGTTTAGGGTGGGCTGTGTCTTCCAAGCTGGAGTCTTAGAATCAGACAGAATCCCTGAGGGAAGCTGCTATTGTTGGATATGACCAGGACTGGGTCCTGTCCTGGCTTCTGCTGGTACCACTGTACACCAGATCTCTATACTGTCTCCCTGACAGGTGATCTCTGCCATCTGTCCCACAGTCACTGAGCGCAGGCCAGCTGTGTCAGTACCCAGGAGGCATTCAGGATCCCAGCCATGGGGCTCAGCTGAGTCCTTGTAGAGCTACAGACAACACCTGACTCAGGGAAAGTTGGTCCTGTGGCCTCAACTCCTACCCTTCCTACTTCATGTCCCCTCTGTGTCCCCGAGCTGCACTCTGGTCCCAGCCTTGGCATGTCATCATTCTGACACTTGTTCCTCACGGTGCATGTGGGAATTTACTTGTTATACAAGCCCCTGCTGTTGGAGATTCATCACAACCTCTAGTCTATTTCCACACAATACTTCTGTCTCTGTAACACCCCATCCCACAGGAGACTAGAGACCGGCATTGTTAACAGTTTTTTTTTCATCCGAGTTCCATGTAAACTTGTGAAAAGTCCCAGAACCCACCCCAGACTGAGGGACTCACTTCAAGCTCTGTGTCTCTTTGAGGGTCCCCAGGGTCACGACTTTGCACACAGAGTGACCTCTGGGGACTGGAGAGTCAGGGGTCCCTCCTGGGAACTGGGTTCTATCACTGGAGCAAGGACAGCACAGGGACCTGAGAAGGGGCTTGAGGCCGTGGGAATCACTTCACTCTGGAGACAGTCTCACAAGGAGGCTGTAGACCCTCCTTCCAGGGACCAGGGGCTCTGAGTGCCCCACCTCCCGTCCCCTGAAACACTTGTGAGCAAGGAAGCTACAGCCCCGGGTCTGAGTCCACCTGGAGGTGGGGAAGGAGAGGGAGAGGGTGAGGGTCAGGGAGTCTCTGGATGTGCCCGGCACTGAAGGGTCTGTTCCTTGGGACCCCAGGTGGAGAGTGAGGTGACTGGAATTTCCTACTCACTGGGTCAGGAACCCTGTCAGTGTCCTGGGTGACACTGAGTCTGACCCTCAGAGTGTGGTCCCTGGAGCCTGAGGACTTAGGATGGAGCACCCCGACAGTCTCTGAGGACTGACCCTTAGACAACCTGCTGAACCCCAGGCCTGGTGTCCTTGTGAGGCTCCCCCTGGGCAGAATCCACTTCATTCTGGGGGCAGTCTCAAAAGGAGGCAGTGGATACTTTTTTCAGGGACCAGGGGCTCTGGGTGGCTCACCTCACATCCCCTGAGACACAACTGAGCAAAGAAGCTATAGCCCCAGTACGAGTCTGTCTGGAGGTGGGAAGGAGAGGCAGAGGGTGAGTGGTCAGGGCATCTCTCGATGTGAAAGCACAGAGGAGTCAGCCCCCCCCCAGGAACCCTGGTGGACAATGTGGGGACCCATATTTCCCAGGTGAGATACTTACTGTGTCAGCACTCCTGTCAGTGTCCTGGGTGACACTGTGTGTCTGACCCTCAGAATGTGATCCCTGCAGCCTGAGGAGATAATACGGATCATTATGACTTCTTTCTGAGGACTGAACTCTGGACCCCTGCTGACTCCCAGGCCTGGTGTCCTTGTGAGGCTCCCTTGGGCAGCCCCAGCCTCTGTCCTGAGGCTCCTGCTGCAGCTCTGCTGCCCCCTGCTGGTGGAGGAGGACTCAGAGCAGGAGCCTCCCTCCTGCAGGTCACCCCACAGAACCTGTCACCTGTGAGGGGGGTATCCAGTCTCCCTCAGGCAGCTGTGCCCTGTGCCCCACCCAGCCCAGTAGAGACAGGACAGATACTCGGTACGGGAGGCATGGCAGGTAAGATTCTTGTAGTTGTCCCAGGATTAAAATGCCGTTGGCCATTATTTTGTTACAAAAAGGAGAGTGCAGGGTATACTGTAGTGCATGTGAGAAGGCTTGAAGTCAGGAAATCTGTGTGATGTCTACGGTCATTGGATTCTTGTCCATGTAGGAGTCAGGTGCATTTCAGCTTCCACACCATAATCAGTGCACCGGGGTCATTTGCAAGAACAGGGGTACTGTTGAAGTTCATTTACACACCTAAATCTTTATTAGTAATATTATTATCACTATGTCTATTACTATTTTTTTACAGCCCCCACATTTTGGAGTTTAGGGTGGGAGCATTTCTACACTAGTGTATGGGTGGTTTGAATGACATTCGAATCTGCTAATTCAGACCTGGATATGCAATTTCACATCATACACATCACACTTTTTTAAGCCCCTTTTCTTGCAGAGTAGGAACAAGAGACTCTTGGCCTAGGGCCCATTCACTGAGACCCCACAGAGTTTCTTGTTAATATGATTTCTTCAATATTTTTGTATCATTTAATTTGGAAAGAAAAGTTGTTCTGACATCAGTTTCATCTTTCCCATTTTACAGCACATAAAATTGAGTCCCAGAGAGGCTATATTCCCAGGAAAACAGCGGAGCATGGGGCAAGTCCAGGAGTAGAGCCCTGGTGTGCTGGATTCAGACCCTGGGCTCCTTGGCATAGAGTTTGGCCAGGGTGGGAAAAGCGAGGGTGACGCCAGGCTGCACTGTAGGGCTTGTGACCCCAGACTCTCTGCCATCCCCATCCTGGCCTGGTCTATAAAGGAGCCCCTCAGCCTGCACCTGGGGAGGGTCAGTGCCGTTGTGTTCCAGGTTAAAGCTGGAGGTTCCTGGGGTTGTTGAGGTTGTTCATCTGTGCAGGGGCCTGACCTGGGTCCTCCTGGCTCTGCTCTGCTTTATTGCTTGGTCCTCCCTCTCCTGAGCAGTTGAGAATCACAGGTCTTGTGGTCACTCTACTGGGGAGAGCTGATTATTATAGGGGACCATAGAATCTGCAGCTTCAGAAGACTTGTGGGGCATATTCTCAAGGTCCCATGCCTGCAGCATCCCCTGGGCTGAGCTCAGGGTCAGGGTCACGCTCAGGGTCGTGTGGGGACTGAGCCTGTGTGTTAGACAGCACTGGTTCCAAACTCAGTTTTTCGTCCTTGCCCCTGGAAAATTACTCTGGAGAGACAAGTGATGGTGGGAAAGGAAAGGTAGGTTTATTCAGGAAGCTGGCCATGTGGGGACATGGTAGACAAATGTCTCAGAGACCATCTTCCCCATCCGGGTGAAGCCAGGGGGCTTTAAACAAGAAGACATATGACAAGGGAGGGGCGCCTGGAGGAGAGGCAGGTGCCCAGGTGGCTAGTCCTATGTGGACATGGCCCTGAGCAGACTTGCTGGCATCACTGGCAGGTGTGTTCAAGTGTGGTCAGGCCTAATCTGCGCTTCTCAAGACCAGAGATGAGCAAATCTCCAAGAAAGTAAGTTGATTCTGCTACAGATCAACGGACTTCTGTCAGCAAGAAAGGAGGACATAAGTTAGAAGCATATTAACTCTTAAGACTGTGGAAATGCTGTCACATGTGGGCACAGTCTGGGGGCAGCGCCTGTGCAGAGAGTGAGGAGTTGGAGCAGAAAAGGGTCCGGGCCTTGGAGGAGGCCCTAGAGTTCTGTCTCTTGAGCCCACAGCTGAGTCTGGCCTCCCCAAGCCTCCCTCGTGCCCTCACTGGTCCCTGTGAAAATGCTTTTTCTCAAGCTGCTGGAGAGAATCTCTGTGTTCCTGGGCGGGCTTCAGGGATCTGGTTCAGTGGAGCCATGCTCACCTCTCCACTCTCCTAGGGGAGCTCTTGTCACTCTGTGTTTGAAAATCGTACAGCCTGGGGGGCAGTGAGGAGGTGAGGGCATTTCTGTAACTGTTCTCATGAAATGTGCACTCTCACCATTTCTTTCAGTTTTTGTGTGTGGAACATGAAATATTCCATTCTAACCATTTGAAGTGTTCTCCTCATCTTCCTTGATTCTCTGTTCTGTGAAATTTTTACATCCTGGATTGTGCAACAGAATTGAGTGGGAATCCTGTCCTGAACTTGCACTTAGTATAAGTCTATTTACTGTAGGTTTCTTATCCTTGGGTGTTACATTCAATTCAACTTGACAATATTTATCTTTTTTTTTTTTAAGTGGGCTTCACACCAGAGTGAAACTCCATGTGGGGCTCAAACCCAGGACCCGAGATCAAGACCTGGGCTGAGATCAAGAGTTGGACACTTAACTGACTGAGCCACCCAGACGCCCCAATATCTATCTATCTTTTAGTTGTGGTGCTTAGACCATTTCCTGACTGGTGGGTAGCAGCGTTTATTATAGATCATCTTGCTATTTATTTCCAAGATGTTCCATCTCCCCTTTGTTCTTCTTCTCCATTCATCTCGCATTTTTTAGTAATGGAGCAAGTTTTTACGATTCCATACTGTCTTTCTTTATTGGCTATTTAGCTGTAACCCCTTGCTGTCCTGTCATCTGTGACTCATCACAGGCTCCATTCAGGTGACGTCACACCACCTGACAGCATCAGACATTGGAGCCCACTTCCCGCGCTCTCTTCTCAGCACTGTGGTAGGAATGTCATACCCGTCACTGCTGGTGCGTGATAAATTCCAGCATGTGCTGTGAGTAGATTTGCTGTAGACAGTGATTTACTTTGCAAAGGGAGTTAAGTCATCAAAATAATTCTCCATATTTATCCCTGCAGTTATCATTTCTGACTCCTACAATCTTTTTGTGGATTCCAGTTCTTTCTGGCATCACTCCGTCCTGCCTGAGGGAAGTCAGTATTACTTCCTGTGTTACAGGTCTGCTGGTGATCAGTTCTGTCAGCTTGGTAGAGCTGAAAAATTGTTTATTTATCCTTCATTACTGAAGGATACTTTCCCTGGTTAAAGAATCATTAAGGGTTTTTTTCGGTATTGTAAATATGTTAATCCACTGACCTCTGTGTGCATTTCTGCAAAGGAGAAATTTGTTGGGATCCTTGTCGCTGTTCCCCTGAACCAAGTGTCTCTCTTCTCTGGTTGCTCTTCACACTGTCTCTTTTTCTCTGCCTTAAAAATGTGCTACTGGATGGGTATTGGTGTGTTGTCCCCCCTCCCCCATATTTCTTGTGCTTAGGGTTTCTCAAGAACTTGGAATCTGTAGGTGCTGATTTTTTTTGGATTTTGGGACATTTGTGGCCAATAATCCATCAAATATTCTTTTCCACCTCCCCACCCTCACTCCCTGGGTTCACAGTCTCATGTGGATGATACTGCTAATGTTGTCCTACACTCAGTGCTGCTCTGCTCACTTTGTCTTTCTGTGCCTTTCACTCTGCCCTGTCCGTGCTGTGTCTTCACTTTCCCTCACCTTCTTCGTCTTGTCATGTCTGCTGCTGGTCTAAGTCCTTGTATTTGTGATCTGACACGTTGCAGTTTTCAACTCTAGCAGTCTGATTGGAATGGTTTAATTTCTTCTCTCTCTCCTCTTAACATTTCAATCCTGCAGAGTAGATTCGGATAAAAGTCTGCAACATCATCCTGCCTTCCACGCACAGCCCTCTGTCCCGTCCTGCAGCGTCCAGACCTGCCGCCCCAGGACTGCCTGAGCCGATTCTCATCGTGAGTGTCTCTCTCCCACGTCTCTGTCTCTCTGTGCGTCACAGACAAATACACACATACACGCACATGACACCCATGTCCTGTTGGATTTGTACCCTTCAGACAATCCTAAGTCGTGCACCCTAGTAGTCATAATTCCTTGTTAAAAGGATGTGATTTTTTTTTAAAGATTTTATTTATTTATTTGACAGAGATAGAGACAGCCAGCGAGAAAGGGAACACAAGCAGGGGGAGTGGGAGAGGAAGAAGCAGGCTCATAGTGGAGGAGCCTGATGTGGGGCTCGATCCCACAATGCCGGGATCACGCCCTGAGCCGAAGGCAGACGCTCAACCTGTGCCACCCAGGCGCCCCTAAAATGACGTGATTTAACGTTTTCTTGTGGATTTACAGTCCTCACCTCCTACTTTATCAGAGTTCCTCCCAGTGACATGACATCACTCAGAAGCAGGATGAGGACGTCATAACATGGTCTCATCTCCCTCATCATTTCTGCTCTCATCGTCATGTGTTTTACTTGTTCCTCCATTATAACTCCAACACGTTGCTATTGTTGTTGATTTAAGGAGTTGATTGTATTTACAGACATTAACCACTAAAATCTGTTTTAGGTTTATCGATGTAGTTATGATTTCCCCAGCTTATTATAGTCTGTGTAGACTCACATTTCCGTCTGTTACCCTTTCTTTCCTTCTGTCCGAGGGGCGTCCTTCCTGTCGCTTGTGCTGAGAGTCTGTGGGTGATCAGTTCTGGGAGGTTTGCAGTCTGAGAAAGGCTTCGTTAGTCTTCGGTTTTCAATGACATTCTCCCTGGTAAAGACCAAGGTTGACAGTATTTTCTATTGGGATTTTGAAGACTTCCCTCCCCTGTTTTCCTGGTGATATCATTCGTAATGAGAAATGTGCTCCCACCACGATGCTGGTTCTCTGTAGGGAACACGGCTCTCCTATCTGCCTGTGAAAGTGTCTGCATTGCCGGTTTGTAACAATTTCATAGGATGTGTGCTGTGCTGTCTCTCGTGTTCCCTGTGCCCGAGCTTCATTGAGCTTCTTGGATATATTGGTTCCTGGGTTTCTCCAAATTTGAAGCCTTTTCGTAGATTATTTCTTCACAGTTTTTTTGATTCACCATCAGTTCCTTACCTTCCCTCCCACAGTCCTTACGCTTGCACACTGTCTGGGTGGCGTGAAAGTGTCCTCCGGGCACCGAGCCTTCATTAATTTTATTATTCATTTATTTCTCTGTGTGTTTCATTTTCAATACTTTCCATCGCCATGACATCAAATTCCCTAATCTCTTCTTTTGCAGCATCATATCTGCTGTCAGTGTGTCCAGTGCATTTTTAAATTTCAGACCATTTCATTTGGGGAAGTTTTAAAAGAGTTGGTGTATGAAAAATGTCTTGCATTTCTGCTTCTCACATGTTTAGTCCTTCCTCCAACCACAGTCCCAGGGAAATGGATTTCTAATAACTGCTTACAAATCCCCACTGATCCACCCTTTGCAGCCTGCCTGGAGGGCTGGGAGCAAGGGGACAGACTGGGGACCTCAGTCCTGGGGACCTGGGTCAGTCCTGCTCACTGCTCTGTGCACAGGCCTCCTGGGGCTGGAGGAGAGTGTGACACAGACGGGGAAGGGGTTTGTGTCTCACTTCCCCATCTGTCCGTGTCACTGTGAGCATCAGCACTGCTGTCATAGGTCTGACAGTAATAGTCAGCCTCGTCCTCTGCCTGGACCCCGCTGATGGTCAGGGTGGCTGTGTTCCCTGACTTGGAGCCAGAGAATCGGTCAAGGACCCCAGAAGGCCTATCATGATCCTCATAAATGACCAGCACAGGGGCTTGGCCTGGCTTCTGCTGGTACCACTGTACATAAAAATCTTCTAGTTCCTCTCCAGAGCAGGTGATGGTAGCCGTCTGTCCCAGGGCCACTGACACAAAAGGTGGCTGGGTCGGCACACTGGAGGCCACGGACCCTGAAAGACAGAAGAGAAGAGGTTGGAATGATGTGTAGGGGCTCACCCCAGGGTCCCAACACTGATGCTGTGCTAGGCCTCAGCTCAGGGTTTCGGGTAGGCTCCACTCAGGTCCGGTGGGGCTGAGGTTGTGGGCAGGACCGGGGGCAGCACCTGTGCAGAGAGTGAGGACGAGGAGTGAGAGAGGGGTCCAGGCCATGGTGGATGTGCTCAGCGCTCTGTCCTCTGAGAACACAGCTGGGCCAACCTCAGCCCATCCTCTCTTATTTCTTTCAGGCCCTTGGGTCTGTGATTGTTAGTTTTTATGCAAATTTCCTCCTCTCTGGGATTCCAAATTGACTCAAAGTTCCTGTGAGCTCAGACCAGGTGACTGAGGAGGAAGAGAGGAGCCCCCAGCTTCCTCCAAGCAGCTCTCAGGTCAGAAAGTGAGCCTTGGTCTCCAAATTTGGTATCACACTCACATTCCTGGGGTTAGAACAAAATCACTGTCTCACCCATCATGTCTGGGGACTGTCCGGGGCTGGCCCAGGGCCTTCCAGAATCCTGGCCATGGGGCTGACCTGGTCCCTCTGAGACATGCGGACAACACCTGAGTCAGGGTGACACGGTCCTGTGATCTTCCTCGTTCCTCCTCCTGCTTCAGGTCCCCTCTGCGTCCCCCAGACACACTGTGGTCCCATACTTAGCATGTCATCAGAATGGGAAACTCTCTCATTCTGTGGTTCATTCATCATTTTGTAGGTGGGAGTTTCCTTGTTAAACAATTGCCTGATGTTGGAATTCATCAGGATTTCTAGTGCATTCACACATGGGGCTGTTGTCTCTAGGACAGGCCCCACCCACAGCAGACCAGCAATTGGCACTGTCAGCCATTTGATCTCTTTAATCGTCTCATGCAAACCTGTGAAACAAACTTCGAGGTTGTGGTCTTGTGAGGGTCCACATGATCAGAAGTTCCCCCACGGTGTGAGCTCTAGGGCCTGAGCCGTGGTCCCTGCAGGCCATGGGAATCACGTCACTCTGCAGACAGTCTCACAAGGAGGCTGCCGATGCTCCTGCCAGGGACTAGGCTCTCTGAGTGCTCTGCCTGTTGCCCCCTGAGATGCTTCTGAGCAAAGGAGCTACAGCCCCAGGTCTGAGTTGGGGCAGAGGTGGGGAAGGAGAGGCAGAGTGTGAGTCATCGGGGTGTCTCTGGACGTGCCCAGCACAGAGGAGTCAGTCCCTGGGAACCCTGGTGGACAGAGAGGGGACCCGAATTTCCCAGGTGAGGTGCTCACTGTGTCAGGACTCCTGGCAGTGTCCTGGGTGACACTGGGTGTCTGACCCTCAGAACATGGTCTTTGCAGCCTGAGGAGATAGGATGGGTCATCCCCATGGCCTCTGAGGTCAGCCCCTCCCGACCCCCAGGTCTGGTATCCCTTTGAGGGTCCCCCTGGGCAGCCCTAGCCTCTGTTCTGCTGCTCCTGCTGCAGCTCTGCTGTCCCCTGCTGGTGGAGGAGGACTCAGATCCTGAGCTTCCCTCCTGCAGGTCATCCCACAGCACCTGTCACCTGAGGAAGGGTGTGGACCAGGGTTTCCCGCCTCCCACAGCCAGCTGCTCCCCTGCCCTGCCCAGCCCAGCACAGAAGGTCACATACATGCTGCAGGAAGCAGGACACGTGGGATTCCTGTACTTGTCCCTGAGTTGAAATGCCTTGGCCTGGCCCCTTGTGTTCATACAACAGAGAGAGTGCAGGGTTCAGTGTAGTGCATCTGAAAAGGGTCAGGGTGCAGACAAACCTGTGTGATGTCCCACAGCCAGCAGATTCCTGGGTATTTAGGCATCAGGACTGGTGCTTCCTGTATCCCCATCAGTGTAGTTGGGTCATCAGAGCAACAGGTGATGCTTCTGGAGCTAAGTTCAGTTGTGCAGGCGAACCTTCAGTTTTTGATGTTATTAGTGTTGTTTTTTACTACTTTTTTATTATTCCAGCCCACATCTTTTGGCGTGTGGTGTGGGAGGATTTTTACCGTGGCCTAGTCTGTGGTTTTGTGGAACCGGGAACCTGCTCACTCAGACTTGGAAGCAATCGCACAAGATGCAGGTCCCAGTGCAGCTGACAACTTGTCCTCGTATTCCCACAGAGGGAGACAGGGGACTCCACCTCCAAGGTCAACTCCCCAAGATCACATGGAGGCTCTCTAATTAGTAAGACGCTTACACTGTTATGTATCATTTGATTTAAAAAATGTTTCATACTTGAGATAAGCTTCCCCATTTCACAGCAGGTGAAGCAAAGGCCCAGAGAGGTTCGCTTCCCAGAAAAACCGAGAGAAGTGGGGGTGAGTCCAGGAGAGAAGTCCAGGCGTCCTGGATACAGACATTGCACACATGTAATTTTACCTATATTAGAAATTCCACCGTACATAGTTATTATATTTGCTATAGACAAACAATTGTCTTCTAAAGAGATTTAGATAAGGAAAAAGTCTTAATTTTTATCTGTATAGTTAGCATTTCTGATTTTTACATTCTTTTTTGTAGATTCAGATTCTCTCTGGAATCACCTTGTCCCTCCAGAAGGATGTCTGCTTATTGCTTGTATTATGGGTCATTTGATGAGCGATTCTGTCAGTTTTTGTATATGTGAAATTTTTTTATTCAGCTTTCATTTTGAAGGATATTTTCCCTAGATGAAGAATTAAAGTTTTTCCCTTTTCCAGCATCTTAAAGGTGTTAATCCACTGTCTCTTGTGGGCATTTCTGTCAATGCAAAGTCCACTGCAAACCTTGTCTTCATTCCCCTGAGTACAGGTGTCTTCCTCTGGCTGCTTCTAAGCCTGTCTCTTGTAGCTGCCTTAAATGTTTGATATTGAAGGGACAGGTATTTCTTTTATTACTATTAAATTGATTTCTTGTCCTTCAGCTTTGTTGAGATTTTGATCTGTCACTTTTGAATTTTCATCAAATTTGGAACATTTTGGCTAATAATTCTTCATATTTTCCCATCCTCTGCACCCCACTGTTTCTCCTTTTCTGACACAATCACACCCCATTCCATTGCTAACTGTGTCCTACAACTCAGGGATTCTCTGTTCACTTTAAAATTTTTTTCTGTCTTTCACTTTCAGTGTCTGTGCTGTGTCTTCCGGTTCCCTCACGTGTTGGTCTTGTCGGGTCTGCTGTTATTCTCAACCCTTGTATTTGTGATCTGAGTATGACTTCTATCTTTTAATTTTCTTCTTGTCTCCTGTTAACACATCATTTGACATGTTAGCAGCCATATTCCGACTACCATTGCAACGTCATTGTTGCTTGAGTCTCCAGTCTTCTGGTCTCCCTGCATCTTCCAGACCTGCTGCCCCAGGACTTCATGACCAATTTCTTAAAATAACTTTCTGTCTCTCTTGCTGTCTCTGGCGCTCTCTCTCTACGTGTGTGTGTGTGTGTGTGTGTGTGTGTGTGTGTGTGACATATGTATATACATCTGGGTGTAGATGAGATACAGGTCTGATTGGATCCGTATTCTCTGGCGAATCCCAGGTAATGGATCTTATTTGCTCTGAGTCTTTGTAGTTCAAATGGTTTCATTTTAATGGCTTATTTAGGGTTGGAAACCCTTACCTTCTAACTTACCTTGTGACATGATATAATTTTCACAGGGAATAAGGAGGTAATAACATGATATTCTCTCCCACCAATTTTGCTGATATTGGCATATATTTTTTTTTCTCCATCCAATATATAGTTTGTATTTCTGCTTAAGATTGACTGTCTTCTAGGGGCGCCTGGGTGCCTTAGTCGTTAGGCGTCTGCCTTCAGTTCAGGGTGTGATCCCGATGGTCTAGGATCGAGTTCCCATCTTTCTCCTCCGCTGGGAGCCTACTTTTTCCTCTCCCACTCCCCCTGCTTGTGTTCCCTCTCTCGCTGGCTGTCTCTCTCTCTGTCTAATAAATAAGTAAATAAATAAATAAATAAATAAATAAATAAATAAATAAATCTTTAAAAAAAAAGATTGACTATCTTCTAGGGACATTAACCAATAAAATCTTATTACATGTATACGTATAGTTCTGATATCTGATACCAACTATAAGTACCAAATTTTGTATAGATTCACATATTGTATACATCCACATTTCTGTCTGTCACCCTTTCCTCTGTCCGAGGAGGGTCCTTCACTGTCCTTGGGCTGAAGGTCTGCAGGTGATTATTTCTGTGAGGTTTGCCATCTGAGAAAGGGTTTATTTGCCTTCACTTTTCAGTGACATTTTCAGTGAATGAAGATCAAAATTGACAGGTATCTCCTATCAGTAATTTGAAAGCATTGCTCTCCTGTATTCTTGGTGACACAGTTTGTGATGAGAAATGTGCTCCCACCGCGATGCGGGTTCCTCTGTCTGGAACACAGCTGTCCTCTCTGGCTGCGAGAACGTCTGCATCGCGGGGTTGCAGCCATTTCATACAACGTGTCCTGTGATGTCTCTTGTGCTCCCTTGTCAGAGGTTTTGGAGCTTTAGGATAATCTGCCTCATAGGTTTCACCAAATCTGAAGTATTTTGTGTATTATTTCTTCAAACGCTGTTCTATGAACCCCTGCTCCCCACCTTGTCTCAGTCACTTACTGCACCACACACTCGAGGCTGCAGGAAGTTGTCCTAAGCACACTGATCTTCATTCATTTTTTCCAGCTTTACTCTTTCTGTTTCGCTTGAAGAGATTTTTTCACGGCCATGAAATCAAGTTCACTAATCTCTTCCTTGTCATCATCGAATCTGCTGACAATATCACAGTGACTTTCAGTTCGTGTAATTTTCATTTAGGGACATTTTTAAGCACTTGGTCTATAAAGTATATCTTTGATATCTTCTTCTCACATATTCAGTCATTCGTCCCCCCACAGTCACAAATGAAACATAGTTACTATTACTGTGTGCGTTCCCTCCCCGGATTCAACCTGGGTGGGTGGGGAGGGAGGCCTGGGGACGTTAGACCTGGGGACCTGGGTCAGATCTGCTCCCTGCTCTGTGCACAGGCCTCCTGGGGCTGGAGGAAAGGGTGACCCAGAAGGGGAAGGGGTTTGTGTCTCACTTCCCCATCTGCCCGTGTCACTGTGAGCATTAACATTGCTGTCCCAGGCTTCACAGTAATAGTCAGCCTCGTCCTCGGCCCGGGCCCCGCTGATGGTCAGGGTGTGTGTGTTCCCGGAACTGGAGCCAGAGAATCGGTTGGGGATCCCAGAGGGCCGCTCAGTGTCCTTATAAATGACCGTCACAGGGGCTTGGCCTGCCTTCTGCTGGATCCATTGTGTATATGCTTTACTCAGTATCTCTCCAGAGCAGGTGATGGTAGCCGTCTGTCCCAGGGACACTGACACCGAGGGAGACTGAGTCAGCACACTGGAGGCCACGGAGCCTGAAAAGACAGAAGAGGAGAGGTTGGTGTGAGGTTCAGGGGCTCAGCCCAGGGACCCAGTCCCGAGTCTGTGCTGGTCTGAGCTCAGTGGTCGCTTGAGACCCAGCTCAATCCTGTGGGGTCTGAGCATGTGGGCAGTCTTGGAGGGGGGCGGCACCTGTGCACAGAGTGAGGACGGGGAGCAGGAGAGGGGTCCAGGCCATGGTGGATGTGCCCAGAGCTCTGCCTCCTGAGACTCACAGCACTGCTGGGCTCCACCCCAGCCTCTCTTATTCCCTTCCAGGGCCCTGGGACTGTGATTGGTAGTACTTATGCAAATTTCCTCCACTTCTGGGCTCCTACTTAATAAATCAGTGGTGAGATGAGATCATGTGACTGAGGAGGAAGAGGGGAGGCCCCAGCTCCCTCCAAACAGCTTTCAGGTCAGACACTAGCCTTTGTCTGCAGGGTCTGGGATCACAGGCACCTTCTGGGGATCAGACCACATGACAACCCTCTGTGACCACCTTGCTTGCATGCTGTCCTTGGCTCCTTCTGTATCTTTCAGGAGCCTGACTATGCAGCTGGGCTGGGCCCTCTGAGAGTTACAGTCAACACTTGATACAGGGAGTACGGCCTGTGGCTTCATTCCCTCCTCCTCCTGCACCATGTCCCCCCTGCATCCCTGAGGCACTGTGGTCCTATGCTTCCCATGTCACTATACTGTGGAACTTTCTCATTAGAATGTTCGTGCATGATTTGGTCTGTGGGAGTCCACTTGTGAAACCACCACCTGCTGTTGGAGATGCATCACAACTTCTAGTCTATTCACACATGGTGCTTTTTTCTCCCCTTAATCTGCAGCATTGGAACAATTGGTATTGTCAACAATTTTGTTTTAGGTTTTTGTCAATATTAGATGCAATCATGCAAATTTCATGAGAAACCATCCCTGACTTAACAAACCACCATCAAGCTCCATGTCTTGTCGGGGTCCCCAGGGTTAGGTCTTCCCATATGGGGTGGGCTTGGTGTCCAGAGCCAGGGTCCCTGCAGGAGCTGGATCCTGTCGCTGACCCAAGGACAGCTCATGGAGCAGAGCTGTGGCCTCAGGTAGTGAGATTCCACTTCATTCTGGAGACCGTCTCACGGGGAGGCTGTGGATCGTCATTCCAGGGTCTGGGAGCTCCCAGTGTTCATCCTCCTAAGCCCTGAGATGCTGCCAAACAAAGAAAGAAGCTGCAGTCCTGGCCTGACTCTGCCTGGAGGTGGGAACAGAGGCAGGAGGTGAATGGTCAGGATGTTCCCGACATGTCCAGCTCAGACGAGTCAGCTTCCAGAACACTGGTGCCCAGTGCAGGGATCTGCAGTTCCCATGTGAGGCATTCACTGTGTCATCCCGTCAGTGTCCTGGGGGTCAGTGTGTGTCTGACCCTCAGAATAAGGTCCCTTCAGCCTCTGGAGATAGGGGTGACCATCTCAGCTTCCTCCTGAGGACTGAACGCTGGACCCCGGCTGACCCCAGGCCTAGGAGGCTTAGGTCAGTGCAGATTCCAGTGTGTAAGCATGAAACCTGAGCAAAATTCCTCCCTTGCCAAGTGTGCATAGAGTTTAAGTAGCCCTTGAGGTGCCATAGGGTCTATCCTTGTGGAGAGCTTCCGGGGCAGGTCATAGATGTCGTGCCTCAGTATCCCCTGGGTGCACTCAGTGCCAGGGACAGACCCAGTGCTTGAGTAAGGTTTGAAATTCATTGAGTTTATCAGGAATGGGGTGGGGAGGCCTGAAGTCCTGGACCTGTGCTAGAGACAGAGGCTAATCTAGGGGAGCCAGCTCGAGAGACCCAATTTAGAATTGTACATCAGTGTCGAGGTGATATTGTAGAAAACCTTCACCTTTTCCCTCAGGCCTCAGGTCATGGTGACCTACCCACCCTCTATCAGAACCCCTGATGCCAGGCTCCCCCCACGTTCAGGTTGTTTGACCGGTGATCTCTGCTGCCCCCTCGTGGCTGCTGGAGGCACAGCGGCGTCATTTGTCCAGGTGGAGATTCAGAGCCCACTGCTCACATCCTGATTTCCTGATCTGTGGACAGCTGGCTGCAGGGAAAAACTCCCTATTTCCAAGTAAGTTCTGCAGCCTCAAGCCCAGGCAGGAAAGGACTCACAGTCTTTTTCCTACTGGTGCTGGCTGATGGTGAAATGCTAAAATGGGGTTGTGGTGGTCGTTACCCCCAGGTTGGAGATAGGAGACCCTCACCCTGCAAACATTTATTGATGTACTTTGTGTGGCAGACTTCCTGGATTTTATATGCCTAATTTATACAGGAAAGTCACTTTATATGCCTGGTTTATTAATGAAAGGATATTGTGTTTGTCAAATGCTGTTTCTGCAAATATTGAGATAATTATTTGATTTTAAAATTATATCCCATTGATAAGATGTATTGCACTAATTGTACTTCATCTGTTAAATACTTCATATTATTGCAATAAATCCCATCTGCTCATGGTGTCTAATTCTCTCTATAACTTGCTGGATTAGGTTTGATAGTGTTTTGTCGAGGATTTTTGTGCCCCTATTTGTAAGAGTTAGTGGTCTATAGATTTCTAGTGATGTGTACTTTACTTTGTAACAATGGCTACATGAAAAGAGATAGGAAGTCAACCACATTCGTGTATCTTTTGGAACACATTGTGAAAATTTTGTATTATACTTTTGAACTAAGAAGGTGTTAGGGATGCTGACACCTGTGCAGTCAAAAATCTGCATATGACTTTTGACTCCCCCAAACCTTAACTCCTAATAGTCTACTCTCGACCATAAGCCTTACTGACAACATACAGAGTGGATTAATACGTATTTTACATGTTACATGTGTTATATATTGTATTCTCATAAAAAGGTAAGCTGAAAAAGAAAATGTTGTGAAGTAGAAAATAAGGCAAATTTGGCTAGCTGGTGCTGGTGTGTGGGGCCCTAGCAGCCCCTGCCCGGCCAGCGCCATGTGAGTCTCTAGTGAGGACGGCCACTGTGCTCACCCCGTGCACCAGTTCTCAGCCCAGGACATCGATGGGCATATGGCTGATCTGCACAAGCACCTGTGCATCGTCACCAACATGCCCTAACGATGTGGCACATGAGACGTGAATGCACTCAGCTCCTTGACCAGCCAGCCCCTTATGCTGAGTGGGGTTCATGGAGCCTGGCCTTCCCTTGTGCCCAGCTGGAGAGGCAGCAGCCGGGGAGTCATGTGCAGATGGGGCAGTCTGCCGATGGCTCTAAGATCAAATTCTATAAGCACAGCAAGATCCGTGCGAATACGGAGGTTGCCCAGTCCCTGTGGAAGGGGGTAGAAGCCCAGCCCAAGTGCTGGATCATGCAGGGAAATGCCGTCAAATGGACCTTCACCAAGTTCCATATTGACCAGAAGGCTGTGTGGTGATGTGGTATGTCCCATGGAAGGGTCCCTGGTAATAAAGAAGGACCTTCTCTGCTACCCATAGCTCTGTAGCTGTGCGCCCCTCACCCGAGCCCACTTCCCCTTGGAGGGTTCCATGAGGTACCCTTACTGTCTCCCTGAAAATCAGACCTCTGCTCTGGGAGAGACTCCAGACAGGGTAGGCACCCTCTCCCGGAGGAATGTCCGTCCACCTGTCTCTGCTCGGCACACCCCAACCCTGGCTGTCTTGTGGGAATAAAACACAGATTTGGGGAAAAAGCATGAACAAAAAGAAATACATTTACATTACTATCATGTAAACCCTTGTGAGTAACTCAAGCCATTCGGCCCGTGTTGTTCAGGGGTCAGCTGTGTGCCTCTCCTGTTGGTTCCGTCTGGAGAACCCTAACGAGTACACCTCGTTAGATACGACTCTTTGTTATTGAAAGGTTTTAGCTTATTGTTGCTTTAGGGTTTACAGGACCCATCGACCTCCCAAATTCCACCTTCCAGTGATTTTCTATCACTTCACATAGAACACAAGACTATTTTAATGTGTTCTTCTCACCCCACCCCCAATTTTATGCTATGGCGGTCATGAGTTTAGTCTGAGATTCATCACAGACCAGGACATATTGTCACTATGTTCGGCTTCACACAGTTACCATTCAGAGGCGTGAATGTACGACAGAAGTTTCTCTGTTTGTCCATGTAGATCCCAGAGCTGACACTTTGTGTGTGCATTCACGTTGCTATCTGATCGACTCTGCCTCTGTGCGAGGAGCGTCCGTCCCTCGCTGTTGTAGTGAGTGTCCGTGGTTGATGTTATGTGACGTCGTGCAGTCCGAAAGCTTTATCTTGCTTCCTTTTTGAGAGAGATTTTCACTGGATAGTGAATTTCAGGTGGACAGATTTTTCTTTTTTTACACATTAATATACTTCTAAAGATTTTGTTTATTTGAGAGAGAGAGTGAGAGAGCACAAGTAGGGGGAGGGGCAGAGGGACAGGGAGAAGCAGACTCCCCGCTGAGCAGGCAGCAGGACAAATGGCTTGGTCCCAGGACTCCAGGATCATGACCTGAACCAAAGGCAGACGCTTAACCGAATGAACGACCCAGGAGTCCCTACAGATTCATAAATACCTTTCTGTTAAAGGATATTTCTCCACCGCCTTCTTGCTTGCATTGCTCATAATAAAATCTCCTTCCACCATGTTTAGGCCTCAGCATATGACGAGCGTGTTCTCTCTGGCTGCTTCGCACATGACTCTTCCACGCTGGGGTTCAGCAGTGGACTGTGATGGGGGTGAGACTGTCGATGCTTCATGGCTCCCATGCTTGGGCCTCGTTGAGCTTCCAGAATATGTCAGTTGTTGTTTTTGCCATATTTGTAACATTTGTGTCCAATATTTCTTTAAGCATATTTTCTATTCTGTCCTGTCTGTCTTCTCTGCTGGGGGGCTCTAGGTACAAGCACAGTGGGCTGCAGGAGGTGGTCCTGCAAACAACGAGGCCCTGTTCATTTCTTACAGGCTTTTTTTCCCCTCTTATTTCGTTTTGAATGGTTGCAACTTTTATGTCATGAGGTTCACGAATCTCTTCTTTTGCAGCATCTAATCTGTTGTCAGTGTCATCCCGTGCATGTTTACTCTCAGACCCTGACTGCAGTTTTCATCCCCAGAAGTGAGAGGTGGCCCTGTTCACATGATGTCCACGTCTGCACTGAACATGTTCAGTCATGCTCTGCCTCTTCAAACAAATGGAATCTCATTCAATGGTAATTTGTATGTTTCCCTCATCCATCCTCTGCGGAGCCAGTCTGCAGGGCAGGGAGGCGGGAGCAGCCTGCGGACCTCAGACCTGGGGACCTGGATCGGACCTGGATCAGACCTGCTCGTTGGTTTGTGCACAGGCCTCCTGCTGCTGGAGGAGAGGGTGACACAGACGGGGAAGGGGTTTATGTCTCACTTCCCCATCTGCCTGTGTCACTGTGATGTGTAACTACCACCCTGATATGGTAGACAGTAATAGTCGGCCTCGTCTTTGGCCTGGGCCCCGCTGATGGTCAGGGTGGCCGTGTTCCCTGACTTGGAGCCGGAGAATCGCTCAGGGATCCCTGAGGGCCGGTTGTTATTACTATTGATAATCATCACGGGTGCCTGGCCTGGCTTCTGCTGGTACCAAGAAACATATCTACTTGCAATGTTGTCTCCCCCACAGGTGATGCTGGCCGTCTGTCCCGGGGTCACTGACACTGAGGGGGGCTGAGTCACCACATAGGCAGCCATGGAACCTGCAAGAGAGAAAAGGAGAGGTGGGCTTTTAACTCGAGTCTTTTCGTTAGGTAGTCCCCACCCGCCTGACCTAGATTCAAGTTTTGGGGTACTCTGGGCACACAGGGCACCTTTCCCACCAGTCTCAGCCCCAGGGCCCCCTGGATAGGCTGATGGATGGAGCGTTTGAACAAATAAGAACCCTGACAATCTTTCCCTGGCAGGTGCAGCCCCTCAGGGCTCATACAGTCCAGTGAACACAGTGGGGGGAGTTCACCCCTCCAGCCCCTCATCCTGCAGCTGGGTCATGAGCACCCTGCCCCCCACAGGTAGTGCCCTGCTGAGCTCTGAGTCAGGGCCAGCTTTGTGACAGTTCTGTGGGTCTGGGTGGGTGTGAGCCTGGGCTCAGCACCTGTGCAGTGAGCCAGGAATCCGAGGAGGAGAGGGGTCCAGGCCATGGTGGAGGTGCCCCGATTCTGCTCCCTGAGGCCCTAGGGTGGGCAGTTTCCTTCCCAGGCCTCTCTTATCCCCTTGCTGGAAACACCTGCAGGTTATGCAAATCCTCAGGGGTTCAGAGGCTGCTGTTGAGGAGGTTTGTGGTTTCAGAGAAGGCTCAGCCCCAAGGGACACAGAGAGGGAGGGGTGGCCCGTGCAGACAGACCTCCCATCAGCCCAGGGGATTCTGCTTCACCCAGTTGTCCCATAGTTGGTTCTGAATGTCCCCTCCAGATTTTGTCCTTTCCTTGCTCCTGGGTGAACTTAAGAGGCTTAGGTCGGTGCAGTTTCTACCCAGATCCCTGTTTGTGACCATCAAACGTGAAGAAAATTCTTCTCTTGCTAAGAAAATTCTTCTCTTTGCAGGAGCCATTGAGGTACTGTAGGTGATGTCCTCACAGAGAGCTCCTAGGACAGGTCCTAGATTCTGTGACTCAGAATCCCCAGTGTGCACTCAGCTCCTGGGATAGATGCTGTGCCTTACAGGGATTGACAGTGACTGGGTTTTAGCTGAAATGGGCTGGGCCGGAGAGGCATGACGTCCTGGACCTGTGCAAGAGATAGAGGCAAATTCTAGAAGAGAGAGATGTGAGGGACACGGAGTCAGAATTTTATGTTGGTGTGAAAGGTGACACTATAGACACTATAGAAAGCCTATGACTTTTCCTTTAGGTCTCAGGTGGTAGTGATGAACCCTCCCTGGCTGTTAGAACCTCTGATGCCCAATCACACCCCATGTCCAGGTGATCTCTGCTGCCCCCTGGAGGCCACTCCACGTTGGTGGCTGGAAGTACAGGGAAGACCTACCTCCAGGTGGAGATTCTGAATCCACTGCTCAGATCCTGATTCCCTGATCTATAGACTTTTGGCTCCATGTGAGAAATTGCTCTTCTCTAAGTATTCCCTGCAGCCCCAAGATCATGAAGAGCATGTCAGATTACCCGTGAGAATATGAGCAGGCTCATGCAGAGGAGGAGAAGGCAGGGTTCATCTGAAGTATGGGGTGGTGGGTGGTCATGCATGTGGTGTTGGAGCTTGGCACTAGGGGACACAGGACTCAGGGACTGCCTCTTTGGTGCCAGCGGCTGGTGCAGGACCAAACTGGGGCAGAGGTGACTATTGCCTCAAAGCCAGAGACAGGAGAACAGTCACTTAACAAACATTCATTCAGACCCACTTTGGTCTGGCAGACATTCCATCCTGGAAATTAGTGTGAACAGGACACAGTCCCATTGTCAGAGTTTCCATCTTGGGGCAGGAGCAGCAGAATGTACATACATGCTTTGCTGACAGAGCATATAGACTCCAACCCCTTCTACCTGCATCTTGTCTTCTATATTCTTTTAGAAGCTACGCTATGGCTATTCTCAGGTGCCACTTGGTCAGCATTGACCCCATCCATGGCCCAAAACTGGCCCATGGACGTATCATGTGGCTGGGGATCTTTTTGGGGACTTTTGCTCTTGTGAAGGAAGTAAACAAACTAGATTTATGCAGTGCTCTTTCTCTGGTACTCAGGTGTGCTAGCTGGAGCTGCAGCAGCCATCCTGAGGTCTGCTGCCAACAATAAGGCAAAGCAAAGCCTCCATAGTAGTGTTGGTGGGAGAGAAAGTGAGAAGATTTGGGACCTCACAGAACTGGTGAGTGCCTAGAGACCCACCGTCTGACTTCAGACTTATTTCTCCAGGACAAAAATAAGCATCTAAATGTTCATGCGTCTTGTTGAGATGTGCATGTATTGCATTAAATACTTCCTGACCAGTTAGGATAACAATAAAAACAAAATGATCAATTAATAAAATAATGATAGAAGAACCAGAACAGTGTTAGGGTGATGTGCAGAGAATGAAGTGAGATCAGACAAAATGGCATGCAGGTAGTGTGTGCGGAGAGGCTGGAGGAGTCCTCTCTGCAGAGGTGAGTGTGGGGCTGCTGCCAGGATTTGAAGAAGGGACAAGAAGGGAAGAGTGTTTGGAGTCAGTCCCTTTGGAGAAGAGTCTTCTTTGTTGAGGATGCAGGGACAGTGAGGACCCTAGGTGGCTGTGATTCAAAACTAGCTCAGTTCCCAGGTGATAATTTCTCATAAGTTAAGAACTTGAGGGGCAGGTGTGATGTGTTAGAATCCTCATCTTTGTATGTTTCCAGGGAAGGTGAATCACAAGAGGAGCCTGTGTGAAGCTCCTTGCAAACCATGGGAAGCAGGAACCCGTTTGTAGCCAACAGTCCCTGTGGCTTCTCTGAGGCTCATCTGTGTGTGTGTGTGTCCGCATGACATCAAATTCCTGTCACACACTCCTTTATAGTATATAGTTATACACATATACATATATGAATTTACCAGTTAGTATGTGTGCACGTATATACTAATGGTGTCTGTTGTATGTATGTGTGTACATGTATGTGTGTGTACATATATTTACAATGTATATGCATATATTTTCTAGAGATTCTGAACTCTGCGTTGGGTACCAAGGTTGCCATTGATGTGATTCTTGGGCTTTTAGGAGGCATGTGGTTACATTTTATCAGCATTGATAAGGTGGGTGTGGTTACCATAAGAAATAGTGGGATCAAATGTTAATCAGACTCATTTGAGAGAGGGCACTGGTATCAGTGAATGATGCTGTTCCTAGATCTGAAATAGATGGAAAGCTTACCAACTTACCAACTTTTTTCATCTGTATAATAGAACTTTCCATTGGGAAACACTTTGGCTTGCTATTGAACCTTAAGAGAGAATGTCTGCTCCTCATTAGCCACGGATTTACTCTGTGACCTGAACTGCCTGCCTGGACTGGTGCCATCTGTCCAACCATGTGATGGATTTGGGCATTCAGAGCAGCTGTTCAACATCGAACCAAAGAGGTTAATTTGATATCAGACTTCACCAGGCCCTGAAGGCACAGGTGAGTTGCATGAGGAAGAGGTCAATGCCCATGAGCCCAACCCCTGTTGCATTGTCTTTTCTCTTCTCCCAACTATGGCTGAAAGGGGACAATCCTGTGCCTAGCTGAAACAGAGAAAATACACACCACTGGTTTACAGAGGTTCTGGTATGATGTGCAGCCAGCTCTGATAGTTAACAATATTAGTCCTGCAGCCCTCACCGGGGCACCACTGCATAACATGGGTGGAAGATAATTCTTCAATCAGGTAATATTTGAGCAGAGTACTTGGTTAGTTTCACCTGGACAGAGAGAAGGACAGAGGCTATACTAACCTATAGGCTCTAATCCGAGTTCAGTGGATGGCCAGAGATTTCAAGAAACACAGTAAGAAAACTGGTGAAAGGTGTTTGAGGAAAAGATATGTGAGTACAACTCCCCAAATGAACACAGAGCAGGACCCTATATGTGTTCCATGAAAATGTCTACCATAGTGTGTCCTCAAAAGGAAATGGTGTTAATAATCAGGTCTATAATGTGACTCGTCTGGGGACAGTGGTCAGCCTTCTTGTCCATCCACTTTTGAACTTGTCCAGTGGGCCCCATTACACAGTGCCCATGTTGCAAGGTGGATGGTTATTCATGGGATAATCACTGTGGATCTCCACCACTAAAGCTTACCTGGCTATGGTCACTTCTGAGGACCACTCTGCCAACAGTGGAGACCAACTCTGAGTTCCCAGCATGAGACCATTCCCTTGAGAAACAGTCTTGTGCTTGGTGGCAGACAAATTACATTAGACCTCTTCCATCATGATAGGGATAGCTCTGTAGTTTTTGGAATAGACCTTTACCTAGATAGGCTTACTTTGACTGCAATCCTTCCTCCCAAACAATTACCCTTGGTCTTACAGGATGCCTCACCCACTGTTCTAGTATTTCAGGGAGTCTTCTATGCAAAGTACATATTTTGCATCAAATGAAGGGCTGCAATGGCTCATGTCTGTGGAATTCACTTGTTCTACCATCTTCCCCATCATTCTGAAACAGCTGGCTTGAATGAATGGACTAACGTCCTCTAGAAGACTCAGTTACTGTGCCAGGCATGGGACAACACCTTGTAGGTCTGGGACAACATTTTCCAGAGTTGATATTTACATTAAATATGTGTCCAATATATGGTGATGTTTCTCGCATAGTCAGCATTCATGGGTCCAGGGATCTAGAGGTGGAATTGGGAATGTCCCCACTCACTGATATTCCCAGTGACCTGCTGCAAAATTATGATCCTGTCACCATGACCCTACACTCTGGTGTCCTAGAGGTCTTAGCTCTAAAGGAGAACTGCTTCCACCCAGAGACATAACAATGATTCTATTCAACCGAGAGATCATACTTCCCCCTGTTTTTTGTTTTTTTTTTTAATTTTTTATTATGTCATGTTAGTCACCATCCTTAGTTTTTGATGTAGAGTTCCATGATTCATGGTTTGCATATAACACCCATTGCTCCATGCAGTATGTGCTTAGCCTTTATTACCCATCACTGGCCTGGGAAACAAACTGAGGGCTTCTGAGGGGAGAGGGGTGGGGGATTGGGATAGGCCAGACTTCCCTTGGTCATTTTGAGCTTCTCGTGTCTCCATGGATGTCTCTCTGTTTGTACTTCCAGCCTGGTCTTCTGTCCACAATAAATACACTAGCCAAGAAAACGTGACAGGCTCATTCTGTCTCCTGCACATGCATTCCTGATCCACAGGGTGCAGAACCTACCTGGAGGGCTGGGTTGGGGGAGAGGTCTGGGAATTTCAGATCTGGAGACATAGGCCAGGCCTGCTGAATGCTTTGTTCATAGTCCTCCTGGGGCTGAATAGATAATCAGCAAAGGGGTTTGGCCCAGCTTCTGCTGGTATCATTGGACATTTTCCCCTCCAATGTTGGTACTTCTGCAGATGATCCTGGCTGTCTGTCCCAGGGTCACTGATATGGAGTGGGGCTGTGTTAGTATGTAGGAGGCATGTGAGCCTAGGCACAGCACCTGTGCAGTGAGTGAGACACTGAGGAGGAGAGGGGTCTAGGCCATGGTGCACGTGCCCTGATTCAGCTATCAAGGCCTGAGGTTGAACAATATTCCTCCCAGGGCTCTCTTATCCCATTGCTGGGGAGACCTGCTGGTGCTTCAAATCAGCGGGGCCTCAGGGGATGTTGCTGAGGAGCTTTCTGGGTTCAGAGAAGATTCAGTGCCAAAGGACATAGAGAGGGGAGGGTCATCCTGGTCCCATAGTCCAGAGATGATATCTTCATCCCAGATCATGTCCTGTGTTCACTCCTTCGCTGTCCTGGCCTGAGACCTCAGAGGTGGAGTGTGTCTTTATTTTCTGAACCCATTCTATTAGTGACACTACGATGCTCACACAGGTGTAGATTCCTACATCAGATCACAGCTCATAGGCCACAGATATCAAGTAAAATTCATCCTTCATCAAGAACACATGGAGTTCCCAAAACCATCATGGTGCTGTAAATATTTGCTCTTGGCCATGAGCTCTTACAGGGAGTCATAGAGGCTGCGCGTCAGTATCCCCATTTTGCAGTCAGCCTCTGCAGATACAAAAGGAGATGTTTTCCATATAAGAGAATGAGAGGGAGCTTCAAAGTTTAGTAATAGTTCAAGGGAATATTTATCATAATTAGGTTGTCTTCAGTGTAGGAAAAATAGGTAATAAACATCTTAATTTATAAGTTAAGTGGGAAAAAGTTTATTATGAAGATTACTTTGTCCCAGGCACTGGGAAAGGGAAGACCAGAATTTTCCAGTCCTCTCTCCCTTCCTTGAGGGGGGTAAGTGGTGGGACAGGTGAGGGGCAGGTGGGAGGCACCTCCAGGCAGGAGGAGCAGCTGTGTCTGACAGCACAGGGGTCTCAGCACAGAGGAGGGAGGAGGAAATGTGTGATCACAGGGAGGATGAGTGTTTGTGGACAGTGTTAGCCATTTAGCGCTAATAAAGTGGGGTGGGCAATGTTCATAGCAGCATTGTCCACAATAACTAAATCGTGGAAGGAACCGAGATGCCCTTCAACAGATGACTGGATTAAGAAGTTGTGGTCCATATATACAATGGAATATTACTCAGCCATCAGAAAGGATGATTACCCAACATTTGCTGCAACATGGACGGCACTGGAGGAGATAATGCTAAGTGAAATAAGTCAAGCAGAGAAAGACAATTATCATATGGTTTCTCTCATCTATGGAACATAAGAACTAAGAAGATTGGTAGGGGAAGAAAGGGATAAAGAAGGGGGTAATCAGAAGGGGGAATGAAGCATGAGAGACTATGGACTCTGAGAAACAAACTGAGGGCTTCAGAGGGGAGGGCGGTGGGGGAATGGGATAGGCTGGTGATGGGTAGTAAGAAGGGCATGTATTGCATGGTGCACTGGGTGTTATACGCAACTAATGAATCATCGAACTTTACATCAAAAACCAGGGATGTACTGTATGGTGACTAACATAATATAATAAAAAAAACATTAAAAAAATAAAAAAATTAAGTGGGGTGGGGCACGAGTTGGTGGTGCAAGGCCAAGAGCCTCTAACCTGTATTAGAGAAATAGGCAATGTCTGCAAGACTTGGACCTGACACATGCACCGTGAGGAGTCTGTACTTGAGAATGAAGGATGGCGCTGTAGACAAATGAAAAATATCCTTAAGTTCTCAGATCCTGGTTAGTAACCCCCCCCCCCCTGCCTGTTAGAAGCCTTGATGCCCAGGTCCTCCCCATCTGCAGGCTGCTTTACTAGGTGATCTCTGCTGCCCCCTGGTGGCCACTCCACGCAGGCTGCTGGAGGGGCAGGGGCCTCTCTTTGTAAAGATGTAAATTTATAGCCTAGAGTTCAGGTCCTGATTCCTGAATGGACTGCTGCTACAGTGAGGAATGAGTTTTGTATGTGTCCAGGAATGTGTCATGGCTTCTGCCTGCCTCGTGTTCTGGCTGATGGGCCTGGATTATCCATGAAAACATGAGCAGGCTCATTTGGAGGAGGAGAGCACTGGTTTAAGGTCATGCAGGTAGTAATGCAGCTTAGCACTGGGGGTGCCAGACTCAGGGGATGGCTCTCATTAGGGCCAATTGTGGATGCAGGGCTCAAGTGTGGGTGTGTGGGTGGGTGATCAAGGACTAATGCCCCAAAGACAAAGACAGGAGAGCTTCCACCAAGCAGACCAACATTGGTCTGGCATTCCATCCTGGGAATTCTGCATGAACAAGACACAGTTCTTGAAGAGGGAACTCTGGTGCTGCTCTTGGAATGGGAAGAGAAATAAGCAGTGTGACATGTATGGGAAGAACTGTGCCCTTGGCTAGCAGCAGGGAGTTAGAGGATAGGGAAGAGCAGGATAAAGCTGAGGGACCTGGATTCAAACCCACTTCAGGGCCAGTGTGGACTTTTCTCCTAAGGGGAGCATTCTGTGCACAGAGGGATGTGGTCAGGTGTGGTAAGAGACAATTTCCAGGTAATAAGTCAAGTTCTCTGGGCAGCTCCTGGGCACGTAGATGGTCTCCAGGGGAGAGCTGCTGGGGTGTGGACATATTTGACATAGGTGGGTTCAGAAAAGTCCTGAGTTCTCCATAAGTCACCTGAAGGCTCAAGCCACTCAGGGGAGTGGTTACTACTCCTTTTGTCCCTCTAATCCAACTGCAGTTACAGGGACTAAGATTATACATGTGTATCTGGATCTGTCCCCTGTCTTGTCCCCAGTTGATGACCAGCACTGCTTTCTCCAGTGCCCCACAGACTGGCTGAGCTGAGCAGGAAATGAGGGAGGTGTGCACCTGACAAGGAAGGGAGGCCAGGGGAGGAGTGCAGGTCCCTGGTCCCTGGAGAGGGAGAGAGAAGAGCAGAAACTGGCAGGTGCAAATCAGCAGCCGTCCCCTGCACCAGGTGAGGAAAGCTGCCCAGGCTGAGAGGGGATGTGGGACAACCTCAGCCAAATGTTCCAGGTCCTGAGGGAGACAGCTTCCTGCTCTCCGTTCTGCCAGAAGCCTGTGGGGGGCACTCCTGCACTTACCCATGGGGCCACCTAGGCCCTGGGAGGTGCCAGCCCATTCACTGTTATGTTGATGAGAAAGACTGATTAATATATTTTATTTTTTTTATAAAAATTTTTCTTATGTTAGTCACCATACAGTACATCCCAAGATTTTGATGTAAAGTTCCATGATTCATTATTTGCGTATAACACCCAGTGCACCATGCAATACGTGCCCTCCTTAATAGCCATCACCAGCCTATCCCGATCCCCCACCCCCTCCCCTCTAAAGCCCTCAGTTTGTTTCCCAGAGTCCATAGTCTCTCATGGTTCATTCCCCCTTCTGATTACCCCCCCTTCTTCTTCCCTTTCTTCCCCTACTGATCTTCTTACTTCTTATGTTCCATAGATGAGTGAAACCATAAGATAATTGTCTTTCTCTTCTTGACTTATTTCACTTAGCATAATTTCCTCCAGTGCCGTCCATGTTGCAGCAAATGTTGTGAAATTGTTCTTTTTGATGGCTGAGTAATATTCCATTGTATATATGGACCACATCTTCTTAATCCAGTCATCTGTTGAAGGGCATCTAGGCTCCTTCCACAATTTGGTTATTGTGGAAAATGCTGCTATGAACATTGGGGTGCATATGGCCCTTCTCTTCACTACGTCTGTATCTTTAGGGTAAATACCCAGTAGTGCAATGGCTGGATCATAAGGTAGCTCAATTTTTAACTTTTTAAGGGAACTCAACGCTGTTTTCCAAAGTGGCTGTACCAACTGGCATTCCTACCAACAATGTAAGAGGGATCCCTTCCTCCACATCCTCTCTAAGATTTGTTGTTTCTTGCCTTGTCCATTTTTGCCATTCTAACTGGCGTAAGGTGGTATCTCAAGGTGGTTTTGATTTGAATTTCCCTGATGGCTAATGATTTTGAACATTTTTTCATGTGTCTGTTAGCCATTTGTATGTCTTCTTTGGAAAAGTGTCTATCCATATCTTCTGCCCTTTTTTGATTTGATTATTTGTTTCATGTGTATTGAGTTTGAGAAGTTCTTTGTAGATCTTGGATACTAATCTTTTATCTGTGCATGGTGCACTGGGTGTTATATGCAAATAATGAATCATGGAACTTTACATCAAAATCTTGGGATGTACTGTATGGTGACTTTTGCAAATATCTTCTCCCATTCTGTGGGCTGTCTCTTAGTTCTTTTGACTGTTTCCTTGGCTGTGCAGAAGCTTTTTATCTTGATGAAGTCCCACAAGTTCATTTTTTCTTTTGTTTCTCTTGCCTTTGGAGATGTGTCGTGAAAAAAGTTGCTGTGGCCGATGTCAAAGAGGTTGCAGCCTATGTTCTCCTCTAGGATTTTGATGGATTCCTGTCTCACATTGAGGTCTTTCATCCATTTGGAATTTACCTTTGTGTGTGGTGTGAGAGAGTGGTCAAGTTTCATTCTTTTGCATGTAGCTGTCCAATTTTCCCAGCACCATTTCTTGGAGAGACTGTCTTTTTTCCACCAGATGGTTTTTCCTGCTTTGTTAAAGATTAGTTGCCCAAAGAGCCAAAGGTCCATTTCTGGGTTCTCTATTCTGTTCCATTGGTCTATGTGTCTGTTTTTGTGCCAGTACCATGCTTCTTAGTGATCACAGCTTTGTAGTATAGTTTGAAAACTGGCAACGTGATGCTCCCAGCTTTGTTTATCCTTTTCAACAATTCCTTGGCGATTCGGGGCCTTTTCTGGTTCCACACAAATTTAAGGGCTGTCTGTTCCAGTTCTTTGAAAAATGTCATTGGTATTTTGATCGGGATGCCATTGAAAGTGTAGATTGTTCTGGGTACCATAGACATTTTAACTATGTTAATTCTTCCAATCCATGAGCGTGGAATATTTTTCCATCTTTTTGTGTCTTTTCCTTCAATGTCTTTCAAGAGTGATTTGTAGTTTCTAGAATATAGATCCCTTATGTCTCTGGTTAAGCTAATTCCGAGATAATGTATGATTTTTGGTGCTACTGTAAATGGAACGGATTCCCTAATTTCTCTTTCTTCAGTCTCATTGTTCGTGTATAGAAATGCAACTGATTTCTGAGCATTGCTTTTGTATCCTGCCACATTACTGAATTGCTCTATAACTTCTAGAAGTTTGGGGGTGGAGTTGTTTGTGTTTTCCATATAGAGTATCATGTCACCTGCGAAGAGAGACAATTTGACTTCTTCTTTGCTGATTTGGATACCTTTTATCCCTTTTTGTTGTCTGATTGCTGTTGCAAGGACTTCTAGTACTATGTTGAATAATAGTGGCGAGAGTGGGCATTCTTGTCGTGTTCCTGATCTTAAGGGAAAGGCTTCCAGCTTTTCCCCATTGAGAATGATATTTGCTGTAGGCTTTTCATAGATGGTTTTTTTAAATTGAGGAATGTACCTTCTATCCCTTCACTCTGAAGTGTTTTAATCAGGAAAGGATGCTGTATTTTGTCCAATGCTTTTTCTGCATCAATTGAGAGGATCAAATGGTTCTTGACTCTTTTCTTGTTGATATGATCTATCACACTGATCGATTTGCGAACGTTGAACCATCCTTGCGTCCCAAGGATGAATCCCACGTGTTCATGATGGATAATCCTTTTTAATGTACTGTTGGATCCTATTAGCTAGGATCTTGTTGAGAATTTTGGTGTCCATATTCATTAGGGATATCTGTCTGTAATTCTCCTTTTTGACGGGGTCTTTGCCTGGTTAGGGGATCAAGGTAATACTGGCCTTATAGAATGAGTTTGGTAGTTTTCCTTCTGTTTCTATTTTTTGAAACAGCTTCAGAAGAATAGGTATTATTTCTTCTTTGAATGTTTGGTAGAATTCCCTGGGGAATCCATCAGGCCCTGGGCTCTTGTTTTTGGGGAGGTTTTTGATCACTGCTTCAATGTCTTCATAATTAATCGGTCTCTTTAAAAAATCAATTTCTTCCTGTTTCAGTCTTGGTAGTTTATAGGTTTCCAGGAAGGCCTCCATTTCTTCCAGGTTGTTTAATTTATTGGCATAAAGCTGTTGATAAAAGTTTCTAATAATCCTTCCTATTTCATTGGTGTTGGTTGTGACCTCTCCCCTCAAAGCATTGTGGTTTGAGAATATGCAGGGAATATTTTCATTCTTTTGGTATTGGTTGAGACCTGTTTTGTGACCCAGTATATGGTCTATTCTGGAGAAAGTTCCATGTGCATTCGAAAAGAATGAGTATTCTGTTGTTCTGGGGTGTAGTGTTCTGTATATGTCTATGAGGTCCATCTGGTCTAGTATGGCATTCAAAGTCCTTGCTTCTTTGTTTGTTTTGTGCTTAGGTGATCTGTCTATTGCTGAGAGCGGAGTGTTGAGGTCCACTACTATTAATGTATTATTATCTATATGTCTCTTTATTCTGGTTAAGAGTTGGCTTATGTATCTAGCTGCTCCCGTGTTGGGGGCATAGATATTTATAATTGCCATTCCACTTGTTGGATACATCCTTTAAGAATAATATATTGTCCTTCTGTATCCTTTGCCAGATTAGGGAAGTTTTCAGCTACAATTTGTTCAAATATCTCTTCTTTTTTTATTTATAATAATATTTTTTTGTTATATTATGTTAGTAAAATGTCTCTTCTAGACCTCTGTCTTTCTCCACCCCCTCGGTGATGCTGATGATTCTGACATTGGAACGTTTCATTGAGTCAGTAATCTCCCATAACCTACATTCTTGAGATTGGATTTTTTTGAGCCAAGTTTCTGTTTTAACTTTCTCTTCTACCATCCCATCCTCCAATTCACTAATTCGTTCTTCTGCCTTATTTACCCTGGCCATCAGAACATCTAGTTTTGACTGCATTTGATTCATAGCATTTTTAATTTCTGCCAAATTCACTCTCATTTCCAACCTTAGAGATTCTATATTCTCTTTAATATTTTTAATTTTTTTCAAGTCTACACATCATCTTGACCATTGTTACTCTGAACTCCATTTCTGATAATTTGGCTATATCCATATCCTTCAGTTCTGTGGCAGAGGCCACAGACTCATTATCTTTTCTTTGCTGGGGGGGATTTCTCCTTCTTGTCATTCTGATGAGGAGAGGTTGCGGGGTTGCCCAGAGCCCAAATTATTGACCAGAACCCAGGCAGTGTGCACTTGTTTTTTATGGTCCTTAGGGATGTGGGCTTCTTGATTTTTCAGCCAGCCTTCTGGGGGAGGGGCCTGCTGCACTGATACTCAGGCAACCCTGTTTGGGTAGAGTCTCCCTGTCCCCTGAGAGGGGGGATGGGGATGGGCACAATGTGACCTGGTATTTCTGGGCTTTTGTTCTCTGGCGGCTTTCCCTGGCAGTTTTCTGTGACTCTTCTGAGAGTCAGAGCAGCAGTGGCTGAATCCCAGCCTGTGTCTCAGAACAGAGAGATCGCAGTCCTCTCTCCACTGAGCTCTCTTGGCCACTTTAACTCTGTTTCTGTTGGTGCTGCCAAAAACCCTGCAGTGTCCCGGGTTGTGCGCCCTACAGCCGGTGTCTCAGCCCTCACTTCCAGGGCCAGCACATCTCTGTCCTTTGTGCTTCTAACACTGCCAGCTGCCCCCGGTTCCCGTGCGTGCTCCCGAGCCCCCTGTTTCAGTGTGGTTCACGCACACTCCAGAACGCCAGTTTTCAGTCTGGTCGCAAGCACGCTCCCGAGCTTTGGTTTTAGTCTGGTTCCAGTGAGCGCTCCAGAGCTCCTGTTTTCAGTCTCGTTCCCCGCGTTCCCAGGCTAACGGTCTCAGTCTATTTTTTCATGGGTTCTGGTCCACACGTCCGGCCCACTCCCCAGGGCAGGTGGCTACAGCTTCCTGGTGCCCGAGCGCGGCAGCTCCTTCCCCCTTCCATTTATCTTCTGATATCTGTGCGCAGGTTCACGGCTCCCCACTTCGTACCTCAATACTCAGCGCTGGAGATATTCATTTGTAGAGATCCAGATGTATGTTCCTGCATCTCAGGCTGATTCAGTGGGTTTTCAGGATGGTCTGGTACATATCCAGCTTGACTCAGGGGACCAGCTGAGAAAGGGGTCCCCTACTCCTCCACTGTCTTTTTTCCCTCTGTCTTACCTATAAATTCTATCATCAATACAATTTTAGAACCAGTTCAGACTGATCCTTCCTTCCTTCCTTCCTTCCTTCCTTCCTTCCTTCCTTCCGGGTCTCTGGAATCACACTCAGTGATGGACAGTTGCATACAGAAAGGTTTTAGGGTGATGCCTTTAAAAGGAAATGTAAGAGGCAAGATTTAGAAGACGTGTAATGTAATTGCAATTGAGGCCTTAGCTGGGAGGGCCTACAAAGTCATTCTGTACTGAGACAGGAAGTTGGGGTCTTGACCACAGGCAGTATTAGACCTGAGCCACATTCTGAGATGGGGCATAGCCTTGAGAGAGACAGTCCTCCACAATAGCAATTCCCAGTGAGTGCCCAGCAGTGAGCTGCCAGGAGCTCCCAGTAGGTTTGGGTAGGTGGTACATGGGTCATCTCTGAGAAGGAGACCTTGGTGGATACTACAGTGTCCACTACTACACTGGATTGCTCTGTTCAGAATTCAAGGCTGCTATAATATTCTGGAGCTTCAGGAGCTCAGGTAAGTTGGGGATTTCTGGGGATTAGTGCAGAAAAATTGGGCTGATGAGTGCTCCCTCACTACCGTATGGACATCCAGGGCCAATTACCACTGGGTGCATGTCTCCCTCAGTCTGTCCTTCTATTCAGGCCCCTTTTCCCTAACACATATCTGCAGACAACAGGACAGCCTGGTCCTGCCAGCCCTAACTGTACTTCTGATCCACCCTGTGCAGAGCCTGTGTGGAGGGCAGAGGGAAGAAGGAGTTTCTGGGGACCTGAGTTCTAAAGATCTGGGCCAGATGTGCTCACTGCTTTGTCCATAGTCCTCCTGGAGATGGAGGGGAGTGTGACACAGATGGGGATGGGATTTGTGTCTCACTTCTCCCTCTGCCTGTCACTGTGACATTGTTACTGCTGTCATATGATTGACAATAATTGCTTCATCCTCAGCATGGACCCCCCTGATGGTCAGGGTGGCTGCATCCCGAGTTGGAGCCAGAGAATCAGTCAGGGGTGTCCAAAGGCAGGTCACTCTCAGTGTATGTGACCAGTGTGGGGGCCTGGCCTGGTTTCTACTGATACCAGTTAGCCAAACCACTTCCAAAGATGTCTCCCTGGCAGGTAATACTAGCCATCTGTCCCAAGGCCACAGATACCACAGGTAGCTGAATGAGCTCAGAAGCAGCCACAGGACCTGAGAGAGAAGAGAGGTGCATCTGAGAATGAGAGTCTTATTCTCAAGGGTTCATACCATGTAACATCCTCTGTTCTGAGCTGAAGATCAAGGCCAGGCTGATCCCTGGTATCTCTGGGAGCTGAGTTGTTGGGGGGGAAGCACCTGTGCAGAGAAGGAGGAGGGGGAGAAAGAAAGGAGTCCAGGCCATGGTAGAGATGCCTCAGGCTCTACCTCTGAACCCAAAGTTGGGGATGGAGCATCAGAAGTTCTCTTATCCTCAGGAACGGGTTGTCCTCATGCAGATCTACTTCTTTACTTGTGGCCTTGTTGAGTGGCTCCTTGTTGAGCAGAGAACAACTGGGTTTACTGGAGAATTTAAGTTTGGGCCCTAACTTCAAAGCCTGTACTCGGGTTCCCCAGAACTCTCTCTGATGTTTAGTCTGTGCCCTGGGCTTCCTCTCTGGGCTTGGCAAGAATACTTCAGTCATCCACTCTAGTGATGAGATCATCCATGGTGGTAGGTTGCAGAGTGCATGAAACAGGGCTTATAGGGACAGTGGTCATGGGCCATAGGAGAGGCCATAATTCCATCATCTAACACAGTGAACTGGTCCTGCAGCTCTTAGGTAGTTTGTTGTTTGTTTGCTTGTCTGTTCTATGTGTTAGAAAATTACATAGGAGAAAATCATCAGGATCTAGGGATATGCATAAGTTTTTGATGACACCAGAAGCATTATTTGTAAAAGGAAAGTTTCATAAACTGAACCTCATGAAAATTAAAACCTGCTTTGCAGAAATATCTAAAGAGAATGAAATAAAGAGGTAACAGACAGAAAATATTTGAAAACCACATATATAACAAACAACTGGTGTATAGAGTATATACAGAGCTATCAAAAATTAAGGAGTAAAAAAACCAACAACAAATTCAATCATTCAAGAGGATATAAAGATGGCAAATGGCACATGGAAAGATGTTCATCATTTCCCAGTAGAGTCATGCAAATTAAAACTACAATAAGATATCACTACATATCTATCAGAACAGCTAAGATAAAATGAAAGATGAAGAAGCAGGCATGAGCAGAGAAGGAGGTGCGCTGTGAGATTGTGACAGCCAGGCCTACAGTAGAAATTATGGGAGCTCTGTTGCTGGGTATATTCCTCAGAATCCTACAGAATAGACTGCAGGGGCCCAGCTGTTATCCCACCCACATGCAGAGGTCACCAGATGCAGGCTGCTATCAGGAAGGTGACATGCCCCTGCTGTACCAGATGTCTTCAGCAGAAGTAAGTCCTGGAGTTGTGGTTGCCAACACACCCCACCTCTGGGGAAATGAGAGTTTCAATCATGTAGGTGAAGGTTAGGATTCTGGTTGTCACACAGGACTTCTAGTACAATAACAGACTCAATATCACTATTTTTGGTATTGTGACCACTACAGAATAAAGTCAGGCAGACAGACAGACTGATACACAAACACACATACTCTAGGACAGAAAAAAATTGTGGAAAGAATATATGAAAGAAGAACACACAGTATAGGATGCAGCTGGGATACTGGAAGAATTAAATAGAACATGACAAATGGGGAGTATTTCAGACATCTCCAGAGAAAGAGATTGAAATGAGAACTTCTCAAAAAAGATTATTTATTTATTTATTTATTTATTTATTTATTTATTTATTTGACAGAGACAGAGAGAGTGCACAAGCAGGGGGAGTGCGAGGCAGAGGGAGAGGAAGAAGCAGGTTCCCCACTGAGCAGAGAACCCAACTTAGGCCTCGATCTCAGGACCCCAGGATCATGACCCAAGCCGAAGACAGACACTCAACCATCTGAGTCACCCAAGTGCCACAAAAGTGAGAACTTTTGATAATTAGTGAGAATGGGGAGATAGGGGTGAAGGGAGATAGGGAAGAAGGGAGGGAGATGCAGAATAAGTAGGGGGACACTAGGGAAAGGAGACCTCCTTCAACATATGCTCACTCTTCGTTCAGCTTGCCTGGTCTCTCCTGTCACACTGTCAGTGACATCACCTCCTTCTCTCCTCCTATCTAGATATTGTTTCCTGTTTCATCTGCTCCCTGAGTTAAATTATAAATACCTCATCAGGTCCAAGAGATTCCCCAAATGAGACAATGATACTAAGGGACTTCCATTCTGGAGAACTTTGCTAAGACCACAATCTACACAGGAATGTTTGAGATAAATTTCATTACTGATCTCAGAATCACCTAGAAATCTGTTAAGCCAATAGCCACTGAAGAGGAACAATCCAGGAAGTGGAACTCACTCTTGACACTGTTCATTATTCACTTTCACATAACAAGCTGACCAGTGGTCTCTTACTGAGACCCTGAACCTATTAATGGCCACTAATGGAATACTTTGACCCCTTTTAACCAACTCTTTGTAGTTGTTACTGCCTCATTGGTTGGTTACCATCTAAACACAACAAGGAATGCTCTTTATCTGCCTCCCTTTTCCATTCAATGTCCTTGCTTCCACAGTTTGTCCATCTGTCTGTCCATATAAGACCCCTGGGTTACTTTCTTCAAAGTTATAAATACCAAAAGGCCCCAAGTGGGTTTGAAGGTGGCATGATTCACAGTATGGCCTTGGATATTATTTCTGTACAATCCTTTTGACTGCCTTTCTTACAATGTAAGTGGTGTAGCAAAATCCCTACTAAAAAGACCTGTGGGGGCCTTTTTTGGAGACAAAACCACTGCAAACCCTTCGTAGAGAATGATCTTTTACTGGAGTGAGTAGGATGGACCTTCGATCCCTTGTGACTCCAGGACCTGATGTTCACCTCTCCTCTCACTCCTTCTGCACCCCTGCCGACTCCATCTCCAGAAGAACAGCCACTTTCTCTCCTCCTACCCACTTGGGAGTTTTCCAGGCTATTGGCAGCTCCTGGATTTTCCATCTCAGAGCTTCATCACTAAGGGGACCCAACCTGACTTTCTGGGATCCAGACTCAAAATCTCCCAACCCTGTTCAAGCCAGCACCCAGGAACCAGTGTTACCTTGATCAATACAGATGCTCAATGTTAACACAAAAGTGTGGGTGTGTGCGACACATGCTTGTTTTTCAGATGCTTAAAAACTATGGAGGAAACCAATATGTCAAAGAAGCTTGCCCCCATTCCAGCATACATTTGAGGGTCACAGGGCTGGGATTCAGGAGATTCAATATATTTACCATGTAAGCACTCCCCCTTCAACAGGCCGTGCTGTAGTCCTAGTAGATATGGTCCTGGGCAGACCCAAGAGGTCCTATATGCAGGATGTGGACTCATTCTTGGCACCAAAAGCTGAGAATTGACTGCAGATGGAGAAGCCCAAGTCATAGTCCACGTTGGTCCTGACACAGATATCTTAACATGCACTCTGTTTTCCTACTAGACTTCAGCTCTGCACCTACCATGAGTCTAAGACTCTCTGTCCTGCCTCCTTTGGGGAGAACATTCAACACTGGTAGGAGTCCTATCATACTCCATGATGAAACTATAGTGAAGATATTCAGGGGTGACTGGGTGGCGCAGTCGTTAAGCATCTGCCTTCAGCTTGGGGCATGATCCCAGCGTTCTGGGATTGAGCCCCATGTCAGGCTCCTCTGCTAGGAGCCTGCTTCTTCCTCTCCCACTCCCCTGCTTGTGTTCCCTCTCTCGCTGGCTGTCTCTGTCAAATAAATAAAATAAAAAATCTTAAAAAAAGAAGGTATTCACTGAACTAACTTTCTTGGTCAAACCCAGAACCCTGAGATCTCTGTCTATTCCCTGAGTGAGACCCATCATGGATGCACATGGTCTGATGGCTCTTGGGGTCATTTCAGCCCAGCTACCTTCTCAGGATAGTTTTCTTGCCTGGGTTGGTCTGATATTTCCCTGCACTGTGGTAGAGGAAAGAGAATGTTCTGTTGTCAAAAATGACCTAAATTATGACCTCTGTCTGCCTTTCTGTAGTGGTGTCTTGGGAGAGAGGCACAGGATGACAGTGTTTATAAGAAGAGTCAAAGATCTCAGGGTCCTGGAGAGGGACAGGCAGCAGCTCCATCTTAGTCCCCATGGGAAGAGGAGAGAGAGGGTGGGAAGTTTTGGCCTCACTTCCCCTTTATGGGTATCACTGTGGTTTAACCATATTGACCATCGATTGCATAGTCTGCACCATGGTAAGACTCATCCTCATCCTCATCCTCATCCTCATCCTCAGACTGGACGTTGGAGATGGTTAAATAGCAGTCAACCCCAGAGCTGGAGCCTGAAAAGTGACTGGGGATCCTGTCCCCCTTTCTGTAGCTTCTGTCACTATTAACCTTCATCACATACTGAGGGGCCTTCCCTGGTTGCTGTTGAAACCAGTAAACAAAGTAATTGCTGTGCTCACTGCTCAGGGTGCAGGTGAGCTTGACCAAGGCTCCCACGGAAGTGGATGCAGATTGAGGCTGGGTCAGCAAAGGTAGAGCACAGAAGCCTGGAAACACAAAACACAAGAATGATGCAGAATGTACTGGACACAGGACAGAGGTCCCCAGTCACTGTGCTTGGAGGGAAATAACATGGAGGTGGAACCCTGACCTGTAGAGAAAATAAAGGGCAGGAGGTAGAAGGGAACCCAGTCCATGGTGGGGAGGAGCTGTAGAAACTGCTCTGAGGCTGTCCTGCTGGGGCTGAACTCTCCAAAGTCCCATCTTATCCTCTGTTTTTGCAGCTCAAGGAAGGAGGGGCATCAGATGAAAATCTATTTTACATTCTTTAGTGTGTCTCTGTAAGCTCATGTCTGAGCCCTGAGATTAAGGGCCTCATGCTAGTAATTTCCTGAGGCCAGAAGGGCCAGGTGTGGGTTTCAAGAATGGAGAGTTGATTTTACACAACACAAGTCTCTTCAAAGGAAGCATCAGTCATACCCTTTGCACTTAAGCACAGCCCAGGGGATTTGGACTTACTGGGCTCCAAAACCAAGACCCACAGTGTCCCCTAGTGGCCTCCAGGTTGAATGTCACTCTATATGTATTCCTCTCTCTGTCTCTGTGTCTCTGTGTCTCTGTGTCTCTGTGTCTCTGTCTCTGTCTCTCTCTCTCTCTCTCACACACACACGCGCACGCACCCTCAGAGGAACTCTCTTCGCACAGGTCACAAGAGGCACATCCTCTCAGGGTGCCATCCTGCTTGCTGGGTCTTCCAGCCCAGGGACATGGTCCTGGTTCTCCAACAGAGACATCATGGGATGTCCCAGCAGAACTACAGCAGAACTACTTCCTGCTTGTCCAGACTCTGTGACATGTGCCATGTCATCCCCATCATCTCACTAGAGGTGCCCTACCTGTGACTTCCTAGTTCTGGGAGGGAGAACCGAGTTCTGCAGAAACTGCAAACCTGAACTACACAGGTTGACAGTCAGCGTGTGTCCTCTGACCTGACCACAGAGGGTAGCACGGAGGCCTGGGTGGGCATAGGGGAGGGATGATGGGCCTCAGGGCTGGGGCTGGTCTCACTGAGTGAAGAGAGGCTGGGGCAGAGAGACCAGGGGCACCTCACACTGATCCCTCTAGGAGTCAGAGAAGCACAATGGGGATTTCACAGGCTATAGACATGCCATGTCCCCAGCAGAGCTGCGGTGGGCTCAGGAGGTCTTAGATGCACAGGTGCAGGAGAAGCAGATCATCTTGGTGTCCTGGGGGAACTCCATCAGGAAGGCAGCTGGCACTGCACTCCATGTCCTGATGATTATGAGATTCTTGTCTCACTTCTGATCTGATTGGGAGAATGTGGAAGCCATCTTGTCATGTCAGAGATTCATTCACTGTGCTGATAATCAGAAAGCAAGGATGGAGCCTGGATGTCAAGGCAGAGAGGCCATTTAGGAGATGGTCAGGGCTTCTTCTGGGCTAGTAGGTATGCCCCCCTGATCCTTGAGAGCTTTGTGGTGCCCATTCAACCTGCAGAATCCCCCAAGGGCAGGGAGGGGCCAACCTTGGCAGAGACAGTTGTGGGTTGAATTATGTCCCACTGCCCCCAAGTGTATATGTTTCAGTCCTAACCTCCAGTATCTCTCACTGGGACCTTCTTTCAGTATAGGATCATTGCAGATGTAATTAGTTAAATTAAGACGAGGTTGCACTGGAGTAGGGTGGGCCCCAATCCAATTTGACTGGTGTCCTTATACAAAGGGAAAATTTGGAGACAGACTCTGTCAAGGGAGAACACCATATGAAGATAGAGGCAGAATCTACAAGGTAAAGAATACCAAAGATTGCCAGAAAGCCACCAGGCGCTGGAAGAGAGGCATGGAACAGATTCTCTTTCACAGCCTACAAAACAATAGCAGCCCTGCCAGTGCCTTGATCTCAGACTGCTGACCTTAGAGTTGTGAGATAATATATTTCTATTGTCAACTCCATCCCCAGCTTGTGGTGATCTGTTATCACAGTCCTAGCAAACTAATACAGTCACCCATAAGAACTCTGATTTTCAGGGCAGTAGCAACGTGGCTGGGTTCCTTCCAGTCTGTTATCACAGCACCTGTGGAAAGGCCTACCTATTTTTCTCCTCTCATAGAGTATCTGATTCTCATCCCCAGAGGCCTGCCTCAAGTTCCCCAGACAGCAAAGTGTCGGTCCTATAACCTAAGTTTCCTCCTGGGATCATGGTGGTGATTGGTGCACATGGTCTCCAGGGTCTTGTCCTGTCCCACAAGGGCATTCTGTAGTTTCCAATGTAAGTTATCAGCATGACTGTAGATATTCAAAATTACTAGTTTGTTGGGACCTGTGCACTATCTCTTTCACACAGAACTGAGTCTAACAGTAACAATAGGTATTGAGATATTACCTGTGTCAGAACATTGTGAGAGGGGAGTATGGGATCCTATGAGAATATTTAGCAAAAATATCTCACTTATTCTTCCTTTCATGGTTGACCTCCTAAGGTTGGGATTTTTAAATAAATTATCCTCCTCTTGAAGGGATAATTTGGAGTTAACCAAGTAAGGGCCAGTACCCCAGGAAGGGATGAGGGACAAAGAGTGGAGATTAACCATGAGATGGGAGAAAGGGGTTGATGAGGATATATGAGCATATAGTTGTATGTTTGTCATCCAGTTTGACAATCTCTGCCTTTAATTGCCTTTAATCTTTGCTTAATTCATTCACATTAATGTTCTTAGGCTTATAGCTGAATTTACATCTGCCAGTTTATTTCTGATTCTATGTCACATGGTTTTTATTATCTTGTCTTCTTCCTTTACTACTTTCTTTTGCATTATGTGAATATTTTCTAGTTGTCATTTAAACTTTTTAATGATTGTTTTCACTTAATTTGTTATTTTCTTAGTAGTTACTTTAGAGCTTACCATGTGTAACTTAATATAACAGTATCCACTTGAGATTTATACAAACTTAATTCTCGTGAGATATAGAAATACTACTTCTATGTACTTCCATCCTACCTCCTTCTTCTCCACCCATCTTTCTCTTGAGATGCTGTTGACAGATCACTATTGCTGTATGCCTGTATATGTTACAAACTCAACAGTGTATTATTTCAATCATTACTTCATACAATTTTATGTCTTTTAAAGAAGCTGAGAGAATAAAGGAGAGCAAGTATCTATTTATTGAATTTGTTATAGGTACCTTAATTTTTACCATTTATGGTTCTCTTCATTTGTCCTTTCCAATAGGAGTTACCATCCAATGTCATTTCTTTGCTATAGTATAGCTTTTCTCCTGCTCACCATTTTGTGTTATTATTGTCAAATAAAATTTATACACACTGCTTTATACAATTGCTTTTAAAATCAGTTTATAGAAGAAAACAGAAGAAATATGAACTTATACTGTTTTTTATAATTACAATATTCCCCCCTTACCTGCAGAGGGTCTTGTGTTCCAAGACAACCAGTGGATGTCTGAAATCACAGATAGTACCAAGCCCTATATAATTTTTTTCCTGTACATATATTCCTTTGGTAACATTTAATTTATAAACTAAGCATAGTATGAGCTTAACAACAATAATGAAAACTAATGTAGAATGATTATAATAATATACTGTACTAAAAGTTATGTGAATGTAGTCTCTTCCCCTATCTCAAAATATCTCATTGTCCTGTACTCACCCCTCTTCTTGTGATGTGAGATGATAAAATGTCTACATGATGAGAAGTAAGGTGAATGATGTAGACATTATAATGAAGCAGACATGATACATCAGAAGGAGGATCATCTGCTTGTAGACTGCTGTTGACTACAGGTAACAAAAACCACAGAAAGCAAAACCACGGGTAAGAGGTGGGGGCTATTGCACATAATTACATTTACTGGTACTCCTTGCTTTTGTTGTTGTTATTGTTTTGTTGTTATGGATTAGAATTACTCTTGGTGGTCACTTGCTTTTAGCTTGAACGACTTTCTTTAGTGTTTCTTGAATAGTAGGCCTGTGTAGCAATGTACTCTTCAATTTTTACCTGGGATTACCTTTATTTCATCTTTATTTTAGTTTTGCTAGATATAAGATTCTTGAATGACAATTTTTTTCTGACAACACTTTCAATATGTCATCCCACTGCCTTCTAACCTCCATTGTTTCTGATGATCAGTTGGCTATTAATATATTGGGGTTTCCTTATACATGATAAGTCATTTTCATCTTGTTGCTTTCAAGATTTTCTTAATTCTCCAGTGTGTGGATCTCTTTGGAGGTTGCTCAGCTTCTTGGGGAGATATATATATATATATATATATATATATATATATATATATATATATATATTCTTCATCACATAGATGTTTTTAACCATTTTTTGAATATTTTAAACATTTCTCTTTATCTTCTTTCCTTCTGGTACTCCCACTATACACATGCTTGTGTGCTTAATGGTGTCCCACTTTTCTTTGAGGTTTTGTTAATTTTGCTTCATTCTTTTCCCTCTATGATTTTTGGGTGGCACACTATCATTCTTTCTGTTAAGTGTGCTGAAGCTTTCTTCAGCTAGTTGAAATCTACCTTTGGTCCCCTCTCATGATTTTTTTCAATGCAGTTATTGTATTTTTCAAATTCACCATTTCCACTTGGTTGCTTTTCATATATTTTTTCTCTTTACTGAAATTCTCTACTTGATGAGACATAGCATACTCTTTTTTAGTTCTTTAAGTATGGTTCCTTATAGCTCTTTAAATATATTGATAATAGTTACTTTAAAGTCTTCTTCTGCTAAATCTGATATCCTGGCCCTCTTGCAGATAGTTTGTGCTCCTTCCACTTCCCCCCCATGTATGGATAACACTTTCCTCTTTCATCATATGTCTCATCGTTTCCTATTGATTTTTTGTAATTTGAGGTAATATTTTCTAGCAACTCTGGATACTGATCCCCTTGTCCCCTCCAGGAGGTGAGGGGATGGGGTAACTGGGTGATAGACACTAAGGAGGGCACATGATATAATGAGCACAAGGTATTATATAAAAGTGATGAATCACTGACTTCTACCTCTGAAAGAATAATACAACATGTTAATTAATTTAATTTAAATAAAAAATGGAACTGAAAACAAAAACATAAAAATAAATAAATAAAGTAAGGATTCCCTGCAAATTGCAGGAAGAACAGTGTAGGGGTCTGATGGCCTCCAGTTCCTGTCATTGCAGAGTTGGAAAGAGTCATTATCTAGGACCAGGTCCTAGAAACAAATAAGGTCTGTCATGTCCCAGACAATTAGGTGGAGTATGTTTCCTCTCACTTTAGCTTGAAGAGAGAGAGAGAGCAGTGACACTTGAATTCTCAACACCATGCTACATGAACCTCCTATTCACAGAGTTAGGAAGCATCTTCAGAGCAAGTGGGAAGCCTGTGAGCACAAGGCAGGTTTTGGTCTCACTTCCAAATGAACTTGGACCACTATGGAAAGTGCCACCAGGAGCATATGAGCAGCAGTGATAACCAGCCTCATACTTAGGCTGGAGCTGAGAGATGGTCAGGGAGTTTGTGTTCCTAGACTTGGAGCCAGAGAAGTGAGCAGGGATTCCTGAGGGCTGAGAATGTGTATAGTAAATCAGGAGTATGGAGGCCATGCCTGGGTGCTGTTGGTACCAGAAGACAGCATTATAATGTCCAATGAAATTGCTTCTTCCAGCAAAGGTGAGTGTCCATCCCACAGTCCCAGGCAGCCATTCATGGCAGACTGGTCTCAAGACCCTGAAAAAAGGAAGAAGTCACTCTGCTGAGATCAGTGCTGGAGCCTTAACAAAACTGAGAAAAAGAAGACAAATGATCAGGTTAGATGTCCCTGTGGTCCCTTTTGTGGAAGACTCACCAATGCCCTGGGTAAGGAAGGTGAAGACGACCATCAAGCACATGGTAGAGATGCCCAAAGGTCACTGCCTTCTGAAACCACAAACCTTTTCCTGGCTCCTCCAGACCTCTCATATCCCCTTTCCTGCTTCAGAGGAGTGAGGGACCTCACACAAATATGCTTCCAGCACCTCCCACTCCTCACCCCCTCTGATCTAACCCTTCATTCTAGATAGTTATGCTTCCCAGGGCACAGAACTTAGAAGAAGGATTAAACAGTTTGACATGAATTTTCTTGGACAGAGTTCATATTTGTGCCCAGCAAATGGAGCCAGACTTGGAATGCCCCTTAGTTCCTGTTCTGGGAATCCCCATATAGTTGAGGAATAATCCGAGTACTTTCTTTCTGTGCTGTGTGGATTGTGGGTGGGGAGAGGATGCAGAGGGGATGGAATTAGGAGAGATTCACTCTTTCCTTTGTAGGCACCAAAAACAGAGAAGGGGGTGGTTCACATTACTTATCTCCCTCCTATCCTCCTAACTAGGATTGGTCTTCATGCTTCTCTGTCCCCTTCCTTGAAGGACTCTGAGGCTCAGGCCTGGGGGTGTCTGTGGGTCTTTCAGGGAAAGAACTTATTGGGCCCCAAAATATGTGGATCACCCCTCACACAAGGTCCTCCTTTGCATAACTCAGGAAGAATCAGCGCTTGGGACTTCATACAGGCCCGGGTATATCACAGCCATGACCTTCCCCAAATTCAGGCCCTTGCTGTCTCTTGAGGGCCACATTTGGTGCAACCCAAGTACCAGGGAAGGCACTGAGTGAGAGCTGGAATCCCTGCTCTGCTCCTTCTCCTCCCTCTTTCTTCCCCTCCCAGTTAGTACCAGGTCCCTAGATCACCCTTAAATTCATCCAAAGACATTTGCCTTTGTCTCCATCTTCCTCAAGAAAGGAATGCGTCACCTGCTACACAAGGTCCTTCAGAGCCCACCCCTCAGAACCAGGTAGCTTGTCCCCCTGAACAGCATTGTCACAGGGTTTGTGTTATTGTGGTAGATCTGGGCTCAGGGCTGAGGAAATGTTAGAGGTCAAATAAAACCAAGCCCTGAAGGAAGCCTGGACAAGAACAATGGCATGGGGAGAAAAATGATTGGATTCTTACAATGTTGAAACAAAAAATATGGGAGAGAAGAGAGACACAGAGAGAAAGAGAAAGCTCAGTCAGCTTTGAGAACACTCCAAATAAACAGGAGTAGAGTTTTCCAGGGTTTGTGGATGTGGTTGAAGGAACTGGAGTCAGGATAGCCCTAAAGACCCCAACTCCAGGACCTCCCATCAGAGTGCATTTCTCTATTACGTGGGGCAGAGGACTTTCTTCTTATGTTCTCTGTACAGATACTAACTTACCTCAGAGCTATGCAATTTCCTGAGGTTAATTATTTTCCATCTGCACAGAGATCCCTGACCTAGATGGTTTAAAGGGGAAAACCAATCAAGGCTGACTGGTCCATGCCAGAAGACAAATGTCCCCTCAGGAAACAGACTAGGAATTCTATGAAGTGTGAATATTCTGAAGAAAACACTCCACCTGTCCCAGAGAAGGGGGGCCTCCATGGAAATGAGCTGCCAGATGTCCCCATGTTGGGTAAGCATCTTCAAAATAAGGAGAGTGCCTGTGAGCAGAGGGCAGGTTTTGGTCTCACTTCCTCATGAACTTACACCACTGTGAGAATTATCACTCGAAGTAACTGAGGTGCAATAATAATCCCCCTCGTCTTCAGCCTGGAGCCCAGAGATGATCAAGATGGCTGTGTTTCCAGTCTTCAAGCCAGAGAAGCGATCAGGGATCCCTGATGGACGGGAACTTACACGATAAATCAGGAGCTTGGGGGAAGTGCCTGGCGGGTGCTGATACCAGGAGATGTAATTATTACCTCCAATGTTACTGCTGCTTCCAGCACAGGAGATGGTGACAGTACTTCCCAGAGCCCCTGATAATGAGGGAGGCTGAGTCAGGGTAGACTGGGCCCAGGACCCTGAAAACAGAAAGAACACAGTCTAGTGAGTTTAGTGCTGGAGACCCAAGTGAGGCTGAGGAGGAGACAAAGGATCAGCCCAGATGTCCCTGTGCTCCCTTCCCTGGAGGCCTCACCCATGCCCTGAGTGAGGAGGGTGAGGAGGACCAGAGCTCGGGCCATGGTGGAGACTCCTCAATAACAATGCCTTCTGAGACACCAACCCTGGGTCTGGCTTCCCCATAAATCTCTTATCCATTGCCCCTGCCTCAGTGAAGGGAGGGGCCTCCATGCAAATGTGTTTCCTGACCTGCCTCTCCTCATCCACTCTGATCTATCTTTATATTCTAGATACTTCTGCATCCCTGGAGGGCAGAGCTTAGCTGTCCAGACATTAAAATGCTTTGACATGGATTTTCTGAGTCATGACAGATTGAGCCTAGGGATTCAAGTCAGCACTGGAATATCCTTACCTTCCACTGGGGAAGTCTTGGTATGGATGGGAGAGGAATCCCAGGACCACACTGCTATGTGGGAGGAGGGTAAGAAGAGCTCTCCAGGCTGGCTGAGATTAGGGGAATCCAATTACTCCTTTTCCCAGGAGCACAGGCAGAACTGGGATCTCATTGTCCTTCAACTCCATCTTGGTGCCCCTCAGTTACCTGGTCCTCAAGCATCACTCTGTGCCCTGCTCTGCAGTGGTTTGAGTCTAGATGTTTACTGGCACATTGAGAAGGGAATTATTGGAACACAACAGATATTAGGGCCCCCTTCCCTGGTGTTCCACTTAGAGTGGCTCCAGAAGGAGGTACTGGAAATGCTTAAAGGACAGAACAACAAAAATTGCTTTTCCTGAATTCAAGCCTTTGTTGTTCCCTAGTGGACTCAGAGCATAAAGGCCAAGCACCAGAGAAGGCAGCTGACAGAGTGCTGGAAACCCATGCTCTGCTCCTTCTCCTGCCCTCCCTCCAAACCCTCCCAGCTCAGTCCCAAGGCCCCAGATTCCTTCTGATGCAATTCAAGATCCTTTCCACTTGTTCTTTACTCCCTGCAAAATGAATTATGGCACCTGCAAAAGCGAGTGGCCCAAATGCTCCCTCCCAGAGTCACCTTGCTCATAACAGGAAGGCCATGTCACAGGTATAGAGTATGTGAGGGGGATATCGCTTAGGGTGAAGAAACATCACATATTAAATTAATACAACCCCAGTCAGTATGAGGATGAGAAAAAAGGGACCATGAGAACACAACTGAATTCTCAAAATGATTAGAAAACAAGATTAATGCAAGAAAGATAGCTGATTCAGGAAAGAGAGATACCTCATTAAAATCAAAAGAAAGGAATCCAGGGTCTGAGCCTCTGGGGGAAGGGGACAGGAGTCAAGATTGGCCTCAGGTGCCCAGCTCCTGCGACTTCTCACTAGGGCAAGTCTGTGTGTCACAGGGGACACAGGATGCTCTCTGTCTGTCTCTGGTGCACACTTCATTTTGTTTTTGTTTCTTTTTTTAATTATGTTCAATTAGCCAGCATCATTGTTTTTTGATGTAGTGTTCAATGATTCATTAGTTTTGTATAACACCCAGTGCTCATCACAACACGTGCCCTCCTTAATACCTATCACCTGGTTACCCTATTCCCCCACCCCCTCCCCTCTGTAACCCTCAGTTTGTTTCCTGGAGTCCAGAGTCTCTCATGGTTTGTCTCCCTCTCTGATTTCTTCTCATTCAGTTTTCCCTCCCTTTCCTATGTTCCTACATGCTATTTCTTATGTTCCACACATAAGTGAAACCATATGATAATTGTCTTTCTCTAGTTGACTTATTTCACTTAGCATAATCCCCTCCAGTTCCATCCATGTCAATGCAAATGGTGGGTATTCATTTTTTTCTGATGGCTGAGCAATATTGCATTGTATATATGGACCACATCTGCTTTATCCATTCATCTGTTGAAGGGCATCTCAGCTTCTTCCACAATTTGGCTATTGTGGACATTGCTGCTATCAACATTGGGGTGCATGTGCCCTTTCTTCTCACTACATCTGTATCTTTGGTGTAAATACCCAGTAGTGCAATTGCTAGGTCATAGGGTAGCTCTATTTTTACCATCCTGAGGAACCTCCATACTGTTTTCCAGAGTGGCTGTATCAGCTTGCATTCCCACCAACAGTGTAAGATGGTTCCCCTTTCTCCACATCCTTGCCAACACTTGTTGCTTCCTCTCTTGTTAATTTTTGCCATTCTAACTGTTGTAAGGTGGTATCTCATTGTGGTTTTGATTTGTATTTCCCTGATGGCTAGTGATGTTTAGCATTTTTTCATGTGTCTGTTAGCCATTTGTATGTCTTCTTTGGAGAAGTGTCTGTTCATGTCTTTGGGCATCTTTTGACTGGATTATTTGTTTTTGAGTGTTGAGTTTGAGAAATTCTTTACAGATCTTGGATATCAGCCCTTTATCTTGTGCACACTTTGTGACCTGATCTTGCAGCTGTGTGTGTCCTGGGGCAAATTCTTTTCATCCACAGAGATGTTTGACCTACTGTGCTTTTCTAGAAGGTTTGGAGAAAAACTGATCAGGACTGACAGATCCTTTCCAGGAGTTCTATGGACTATAGATGCTCTGATGACACTCTTTTCCTATCACTGTTCATACCACATGACAGGTGATTCCAAGAGGTCCTGAACAATGTTTTCTTGGGCCAGATCATGAGATGAGCAGAGTGGTGGCCACTGGGATGGGGGAAAGGAAAAGTATTTTGGGGAAGAAGATTTTGGGACTTGAGTTTATTGCTTGTGTGTTTTAAACATTCAACTACTGAAATATTTAGATATTTGTTTAGGTAAAGATGCCTATTTTTTTTGATAATAATAACATGGTAACTACATGATGACTTTGTCTTAAATCAGTCAGTGAAGCATCTGAAACTAGATTTGTAGCCCATTAGTTTGGATCCCTGTCTCTTGGTCTTGCTACAGAGAGACGTCCTGTGAACATTCCAGGTATCCAGATGCTTCCTGCAAGAAACCAACCACTGATCTTCATGAGGAGCTGCCTTGCATCTGCTCTATCTTCTGTGAGTTCTAGGAATACCCTCAGAACCCCCTATAATAGAGGAGTAAGGGTTTCATGTAAAATTCTGCTGAATATTGTGCTCACACAATTACACAAGACACAGAAATAATAAGCTTGACTTCCACAGAAGGAAGTGAAATTAACACTTGCATATAATATGATGAAAGAACAATAAACCTAAAGAATGTAAAAAATTTTGAAATCATAAAATCAATACCTGGATTCTTTTATTTAAGGATACAAGAAATACAGAGATTCCTTAAAGAATCACAGATTACAAGATGCACGTAGAGAGAGAGAAATATCAAGAAAACATATATGGCACCTGACTCAGAAAATCAATGGGGAGGGAGGAGATAAGATGGTGGAGGAGTAGGGGTCCCCTTTTTCAGCTGGTTCCCTGAGTCAAGCTGTATATGTACCAGGCCATCCTGAAAACCCATGGAATCAGCCGGAGACACAGGAAGATACATCTGGATCTCTACAAAGGAACATCTCCAGCACTGAGTATTGAGGTACAAAGCGGGGAGCCGTGAATCCGTGCACAGATATCACAAGATAAATGGAAGGGGGAGGAGGCACTGCACTTGGGCGCTGGGAAGCAGTAAACCCCTGCACTGGGGAGTGGGCTGGACTCGTGGACTGGCACCTGCGAGAGAGCAGACTGAGACTGTGAGCCTGGAAACGCATGTGCGACCAGACTGAAATCCTGAACTCTGGAAAGCACACTCAAACTAGACTGAAACTGAGAGCTTGGGAGCGCTCGTGCAACCTGACTGAAAACTGGAGCTCCGGAGTGCTCACTGGAACTGGACTGATACTGGGAGGTCGGGAGCGCGTGTGCAACCAGACTGAAAACAAGCGCTCTGGAGTGCGCGCGAACCACACTGAAACAGAGAGCTTGGGAGCGCGCGTGGGAACCGGGGGCGGCAGGCACTGTTAGAAACACAAAGGACAGAGATATGATGGCCCTGGAAGTGAGGGCTGGACACTGGCTGTGGGGTGCACAACCCGGGATGCTGCAGGGTTTTTAGCAGCACCAACAGAAACAGAGTTAAAGAGGCCAAGAGAGCTCAGTGGAGAGTGGACTGCGATCTCTCTGTTCTGAGACAGAGGCTAGGATACGGCCACTGCTGCTCTGACTCTCAGAAGAGGCACAGAAAACTGCCAGGGAAAGCCACAGGAGAACAAAAGCCCGGAAATACCGGCTCACAGTGTGCCCAGCCCCATACCCTCTCACAGGGGACAGGGCGACTCTACCCAAACAGGGTTACCTGAGTATCAGCACAGCAGGCCCCTCCCCCAGAAGGCAGGCTGAAAAATCAAGAAGCCCACATCCCTAAGGTCCCTATAAAACAAGTGCACACTGCCTGGGTCCTGGTCAATAATTTGGGCTCTGGGCAACCCTGCAACCTTTCCGAGTCAGAACGATGAGAAGGAGAAATCCCCCCCAGCAAAGAAAAGATAATGAGTCTGTGGCCTCTGCCACAGAACTGAAGGATATGGATATAACCAAATTATCAGAAATGGAGTTCAGAGTAACAATGGTCAAGATGATGTGTAGACTTGAAAAAAATGTTAATGATAATATTAACGAGAATATACAATCTCTAAGGGTGGAAATGAGAGCAAATCTGGCAGAAAATAAAAATGCTATGAATCAAATGCAGTCAAAACTAGATGCTCTGACAACCAGGGTAAATGAGGTAGGAGAACAAATTAGTGAATTGGAGGATGGGATGGTAGAAGAGAAAGTTAAAACAGACACTTGGCTCAAAAAAATCCAATCTCAAGAATGTAGATTACAGGAGATTACTGACTCAATGAAACGTTCCAATGTCAAAATCATCGGCATCCCCAAGGGGTTGGAGAAAGAGAGAGGTCTAGAAGAGATATTTGAACAAATTATAGCTGAACACTTCCCTAATCTAGCAAAGGAAACAAGGATTCGTGTCTAAGAGGCAGAGAGGACTCCTCGCAAGTTCAACCATGCCATACCTACAACACGTCACATCATAGTGCAATTCGCAAATATTAGATCCAAGGCTACAGTATTGAAAGCAGCCAGGGCGAAGAAATTTCTCATGCATAGATGCAAAAATATCAGAATTATGTCACACCTGTCTACACAGACCTGGAATGAGAGAAAGAGTTGGCAGGGTATTTTTAAAGCTCTATCTGAGAAAAACATGCAGCCAAGGATCCTTTATCCAGCAAGGCTGTCAAACAGAATTGATGGAGAGATAAGGACCTTCCAGGATTCGCAGAAACTGACCAATTTAGTAACCACGAAACCAGCCCTACAGGAGATATTAAGGGGGGTTCTATAAAAGTAAAAAGGCCCCAAGAGTGATACAGAACAGAATTTTACAATCTATAGAAACAAAGTACTTACAGGCAACATGATATCATTAAAATCATATCTCTCAATAATCAGTCTCAATGTGAATGGCCTAAATGCTCCCGTAATATGCCACAGGGTTCTAGATTGGATAATAAGACATGACTCTTCCATTTGCTGTCTACAAGAGACTCATTTTGAACCTAAAGATACATCCAGACTGAAAGTGAAGGGATGGAAAAGCATTTTTCATGCCAATGGACTTCAAAAGAGAGCTGGGGTAGCAATACTCAGACAGATTAAACTTTAAACAAAAGACTGTAGTTAGAGATACAGAAGGACACTATATTATTCTTAGAGGGTGTATCCAACAAGTGCATATGATAATTATAAATATCCATGCCACCAAAAGGGGAGCAGCTAGATACACCGCCAACTCTAAAAACAGAATAAAGAGACATACAGATAAAAATACGTTAATAGTAGGGACCTCAATACTCCACTATCAGCAATAGACAGATCACCTAAGCAGAAAATCAACAAAAAAACAAGAGCTTTGAATGACACACTAGGCCAGATGGATCTCATAGATATATATATAGAACACTACACCCCAGAACAAAAGAATACTCATTCTTTTTGAATGCACATAGTACATTCTCCAGAAGAGACCATATACTTGATCACAAAACTGGTCTCAAGTGATACCAGAAGACAGAAATTATTCCCTGCACATTCTCAGACCACAGTGCTTTGAAATTGGAATGCAATGACAAGGAAATATTTGGAAGACACTCAAACACTTGGAAACTAAGAGCCAACCTGCACAAGAATGATTGCATAAACCAGGAAATTAAAAATCAATTTAAACAATTTATGGAGACCAATGAGAATGAAAAGACAATGGTCCAAAACTTTTGGGACATTGCAAAGGCAGTCCTAAGGGGAAAATACATAGCCATCCAACTCACTCAAAAGAATAGAGAAATCCCAGTGTTCATAGCAGCATTGTCCACAATAGCCAAATCGTGGAAGGAACCGAGATGCCCTTCAACAGATGAATGGATTATGAAGTTGTGGTCCATATATACGATGGAATATTACTCAGCTATCAAAAAGAATGAGTTCTCAACATTTGCTGCAACATGGACGGCACTGGAGGAGATAATGCTAAGTGAAATAAGTCAAGCAGAGAAAGACAATTATCACATGATTTCTCTCATCTATGGAATATAAGAAGTAGGAAGATCGGTAGGGGAAGAAAGGGATAAAGAAAGGGGTGGTAATCAGAGGGGGAATGAAGCATGAGAGACTATGAACTACGAGAAACAAACTAAGGGCTTCAGAGGGGAGAGAGGTGGGGAAATGGGATAGACTGCTGATGGGTAGTAAGGAGGGCACGATTTCAAGGTGCACTGGGTGTTATACGCAACTAATGAATCATCGAACTTTACATCAGAAATCGGGGATGTACTGTATGATGACTAACATAATATAATAAAAAAAACATTAAAATTAAAAAGAAATAAATAAAATGCAGCTTTTATATTCTCACTTCAAGAAGCTGGAGCAGGAACTGAAGAACAGGTCGAACCCATGCACGGGAAAGAAGTTGATCAAGATTAGAGCAGATTTCAATGAATTAGAAACCAAGAGCACAGTAGAGCAGATCAACAGAACTAGAAGCTGGTTCTTTGAAAGAAAAAATAGGATCAATAAGCCACTGGCAAGACATATTCATAAGAAAAGAGAAAGGACCCAAAAATAAAATTATGAACGAAAAGGGAGGGGTCACAACCAACACCAATGAAATTAGAAGGATCATTAGAAACTTTTATCAACAGCTTTATGCCAATAAATTAAACAACCTGTAAGAAATGGATGCCTTCCTGGAAACCTACAAACTACCAAGACTGAAACAGGAAGAAATTGATTTTTTAAACAGACCTATTAAGTTACCTTGGAATTAACTTAACCAGACATGTAAAGGATCTATATTCCAAAAACTATAAATCACTCTTGAAAGACATTGAGGAAGACACAAAAAGATGGAAAAATATTCCATGCTCATGGATCTGAAGAATTAATATAGTTAAAATGTCCATGCTACCCAGAGCAATCTACACTTTCAATGCTATCCCGATCAAAATACTGATGACATTTTTCAGGGAACTGGAACAAATAGTCCTTAAATTTGTGTGGAACCGGAAAAGGCCCTGAATCGCCAAGGAACTGTTGAAAAGGAAAAACAAAGCTGGGGGCATCACAATGCCGGATTTCGAGCTGTAATACAAAGCTGTGATCACAAAGACAGCATGGTACTGGCACAAAAACAGACACATACACCAGTGGAACAGAATAGAGGATCCAGAAATGGATCCTCAGCTCTTTGGGCAACTAATCTTTGATAAAGCAGGAAAAAAACATCCAGTGGAAAAAAGACAGTCTCTTCAATAAATGGTGCTGGGAAAATTGGACAGCTACATGCAAAAGAATGAAACTTGACCACTCTCTCACACCATACACAAAGACAAACTCTAAATGGATGAAAGACCTTGACGTGAGACAGGAATCCATCAAAATCCTAGAGGAGAACATAGGCAGCAACCTGTAGGACATCGGCCACAGCAACATTTTTCATGACACACCTCCAAAGCCAAGAGAAACAAAAGAAAAAAAATGAACTGGTCGGGCTTCATCAAGATAAAAAGCTTCTGCACAGCCAAGGAAACAGTCAAAAAAACTAAGAGGCAGCTCACGGAATGGGAGAATAAATTTGCAAATGACACTACAGAGAAAAGACTGGTATCCAAGACCTACAAAGAACTTCTTAAACTCAATACATGAGAAACAAATAAACAAATCATAAAATGGGCAGAAGATATGAACAGCCACTTTTCTAATGAAGACATTCAAATGGCTAACAGACACATGAAAAAAATGTTCAAAATCATTAGCTATCAGGGAAATTCAAATCAAAACCACATTGAGATACCACCCTACACCAGTTAGAATGGCAAAAATTGACAAGGCAAGAAACAACAATTGCTGGAGAGGATGTGGAGAAAGGGGATCCTTCCTACATTGTTGGTGGGAATGCAAGTTGGTACAGCCGCTCTGGAAAACAGTGTGGAGGTCCCTTAAAAAGTTAAAAATTGAGCTACCCTCTGATCCACCATTGCACTACTGGGTATTTACCCCAACGATACTGACGTAGTGAATAGAAGGGCCATATGCACCCCAATGTTCATAGCAGCATTGTTCACAATAGCTAAATCATGGAAGAAGCCTAGATGCCCTTCAACAGATGACTGGATTAAGAAGTGGTGGTCCATATATACAATGGAATATTACTCAGCTATCAAAAAGAACGATTTCTCAACATTTGCTGCAACATGGACGACACTGGAGGAGATAATGCTAAGTGAAATAAATCAAGCAGAGAAAGACAATTATCATATGATTTCTCTCATCTATGGAACATAAGAACTAGGAAGTTCGGTAGGGGAAGAAAGGGATAAAGAAAGGGGGGTAATCAGAAGAGGGAGTGGAGCATGGGAGACTATGGACTCTGAGAAACAAACTGAGGGCTTCAGAGGGGAGGGGGCCAGGGGTATGGGATAGACTGGTGATGGGTAGTAAGGAGGGCACATATTGCATGGTGCACTGGGTGTTATACGCAGCTAATGAATCATCGAACCTTGCATCAGAAACCAGGGATGTACTGTATGGTGACTAACATAATGTAATAAAAAACATTAAAAAAAATAATAAAAAAATAAAAGCCTGTTTGACACCTAAAAAAGAAAAAAATAAACAGACCGATTAATTATGAAGAAATTGAAGCAGTGATCAAAAACCTCCTCAAGAACAAGAGTCCAGGGCCTGACAGATTCCCCAGGGAATTCTACCAATTATTCAAAAAAGAAATAATACCTATTCTCCTGAATCTGTTTCAAAAAATAGAAACAGATGGAAAACTACCAAACTCATTCTATGAGGCCAGTATTACCTTGATCATCAAACCAGGCAAAGACCCTGTCAAAAAGGAGAATTACAGACCAATATCCCTGATGAATATGAATGCCAAAATTCTCAACAAGATACTAACTAATAGCTCCAACAGTACATTAAAAGGATTATCCATCAACACCAAGTGGGATTCATCCCTGGGATGCAAGGGTGGTTCAACATTTGCAAATCGATCAGTGTGATAGATCATATCAACAAGAAAAGAATGAAGAATGATATGATTCTCTCAATAGATGCAGAAAAAGCATTTAACAAAATAAAGCATCATTTCCTGATTAAAACCCATCAGAGTGTAGGGATAGAGGGCACATTCATCAATTTCATAAAAAGCATCTATGAAAAGCCTACAGCAAATATCATTCTCAATGGGGAAAAGCTGGAAGCCTTTCCCTTAAGATCAGGAACACGACAAGGATGCCCACTCTCACCGCTATTATTCAACAGAGTACTAGAAGTCCTTGCAACAGCAATCAGATGACAAAAAGGGATAAAAGGTATCCAAATTGGCAAAGAAGAAGTCAAATTGTCTCTCTTTGCAGATGACATGACACTTTATATGGAAAACCCAAAAGACTATACCTCCAAATTACTAGAACTAATAGAACAATTCAGGAATGTTGCAGGAATCAAAATCAATGCTCAGAAATCAGTTGCATTTGTATACACGAACAATGAGACTGAAGAAATAGAAATTAGGGAATCCATTCCATTTACAATAGCACCAAAAAGAACACGTTACCTTGGAATTAACTTAACCAGAGATGTAAAGGAACTATATTCTAGAAACTATAAATCACTCTTGAAGACATTGAAGAAGACACAAAAATATGGAAAAATATTCCACGCTCATGTATCAGAAGAATTAACATAGTTAAAATGTCTATGCTGATGAATAGCGCAATCTACACTTTCAATGCCATCTTGATCAAAATACCAATTATATTTTTCAAAGAACTGGAAGAAACAGCCCTTAAATTTGTGTGGAACCAGAAAAGGCCCTGAATCGCCAAGGAATTGTTGAAAAGGAAAAACAAAGCTGGAGGCATCACGTAGCCGGATTTCGAGCTGTAATGCAAAGCTGTGATCACAAAGACAGCATGGTACTGGCACAAAAACAGACACATAGACCAATGGAACAGAATAGAGAACCCAGAAATGGACCCTCAGCTCTTTGGGCAACTAATCTTTGACAAAGCAGGAAAAAAAAAAAAAACATCCAGTGGAAAAAAGACAGTCTCTTCAATAAATGGTGCTGGTAAAATTGGACAGCTACATGCAAAAGAATTAAACTTGACCACTCTCTCACACCACACACAGAGAACAACTCCAAATGGATGAAAGACTTGATGTGAGACAGGAATCCATCAAAATCTTAGAGGAGAACATAGGAAGCAACCTCTTTGACATCAGCCACAGCAACTTTTTTCATTACACATCTCCAAAGGCAAGAGAAACAAAAGATAAAATGAACTTGTCTGACTTCATCAAGATAAAAAGCTTCTGCACAGCCAAGGAAACAGTCAAAAAAACTAAGAGGCAGCCCACGGAATGGGAGAATATATTTGCAAATGACACTACAGAGAAAAGACTTGTATCCAAGATCTATAAAGAACTTCTCAAAATCAATACATGGGAAATAAATAATCAAATCAAAAAATGGGCAGAAGGTATGAACAGACACTTTTCCAATGAAGACATACAAATGGCTAACAGACACACGAAAAAATGTTCAAAATCATTAGCCATCAGGGAAATTCAAATCAAAACCACATTGAGATACCACCTTACACCAGTTAGAATTGACAAGGCAGGAAACAACAAATGTTGAAGAGGATGTGGAGGAAGGGGATCCCTCTTACAATGTTGGTGGGAAGGCAAGCTGGGACTGCCACTTTGGAAAACAGTGTGGAGGTCCCTGAAAAAGTTAAAAATTGAGCTACGCTATGTTCGAGCAATTGCACTACTGTGTATTTACCCCAGAGATACAGACGTAGTGAAGATAAGGACCATATGCACCCCCATATTCATAGAAACATTGTCCACAGTAGCCAAATTGTGGAAGGAGCCGAGATACCCTTCAACAGATGACTGGATTAAGAAGATGTGATCCATATATACAATGGAATATTACTCAGCCATCAGAAAGAACAATTTCACAACATTTGGACGGGACTGAGGAGATAATGCTAAGCGAAATAAGTCAAGGAGAGAAAGACAATTATCATATGGTTTCACCCATGTATGGAACATAAGAAGTATGAAGATCAGTAGGAGAAGAAAGGGAAGAAGAAAGGGGCATAAAAAGAAGGTGGAATGAACCATGAGAGACTATGGACTCTGAGAAACAAACTGAGGGCTTCAGAGGGGATGGGCATGGGGTCTCGTGATAGGCTGGTGATGGGTATTAAGGAGGGCACATATTGCATGTTGCACTGGGTGTTATATGCAAGTAATGAATCATGGAACTTTATGTCAAATCTTGGGATGTACTGTATGATGCGTAACATAACATAATAAAAAATTTTTATAAAAAAAGAATGGCAAAAATTGAGAAGGCAGGAAACAACAAATGTTGGAGAGAATGTGGAGAAAGGGGATCCCTCTTACACTGTTGGTGGGAATGCAAGTTGGTACAGCCACTTTGGAAAACAGTGTGAGGTCCTTTAAAAAGTTAAAAATCGAGCTACCCTATGATCCAGCAATTGCACTACTGGGTATTTACCCCAAAGATACAGACGTAGTGAAGAGGAGGGCCATATGCACCCTAATATTCATAGAAGCATTGTGTGCAATAACTCAATTGTGGAAGGAGTCAAGATGCCCTTCAACAGATGACCAAATTAAGAAGATGTGGTCCATTTATGAAATGGAATATTACTCAGCCATCAAAAAGAACGATTACCCAACATTTACAGCAACATGGATGGGAGTGGAGGAGATTATGCTAAGTGAAATAAGTCAAGCAGAGAAAGACAATTATCATATGGTTTCACTCATTTATGGAACATAAGAAATAGGAAGATCTGTAGGGGAAGGAAGGGAAAAAGGAAGGGGTGGTAAACAGAGGGGGAATGAACCATGAGAAACTGTGGACTCTGGGAAACAAACTGAGGGCTTTAGAGGGGAGGGGGGTGGGTGATTGGGATAGGCTGGTGATGGGTATTAAGGATGGTACATATTGCATGGTGCACTGGGTGTTATACACAGCTAATGAATCATGGAACACTACATTAGAAACTAAGTATATAGTGTATCTTGACTAACATAACAGAATAAAAAATTATTATAAAAAATAAAAATAAATAAATTTTCATGTAGTATAATTTTTGAGAGAATTTAGGTAACAGTGTCTATTATTTTATACAATACCAAATGGTACGTGTTGTATAAAATACCAAAAAGTTGACTTTTTCATAAGTCAATCAGCTGGACATCCGAACATATCTTTGTAGCCTCATTGACTGGATACTTGTCCCTTGAAATCACTTTATAGAAGCCTCATGAGAATTTTCTGGATCTCAGGCACTTAATGTAGGAAGTAAACCTTGAAGTTTACAACGAGCCATTTGCTTCTGTTCCGTGTTCTGTTAGTACCAGAAACAAATTCCTCTCTCCCTCTGCAAAGGCAGGAGCCACTGATTGATTTCAAACCCTTTGGATTTTTGTGTCCACACAATAAGATATGATATCAAACAATAAATCCCACTATCATCCAAAAGTGACAAAATGACCACATGTCCACAATATCCTTATGTTCCAATGAGAAACATAGAAAATATGATTAAAAATATAAGAAATCAATACCCAGCATCTTACTTTATAAGACAAATGAAAGACAATGATTCCTTATACACTAGCAATTTAAAATAAGAAAAATTCAGAAATGTTGCCCAGGAGAATGAGTGGCACTTAATGAGAAATTCTATGAGCTAATCAATGAGAATTGAATGGAGGTGCTCTTTCCCTGATTACATTGAACAGAAAAACACTGCTGGATATTTAGATTATAGGGACCCTTAGAATATTCAGATCATCTCTCTCAAAAGTAACCTCATTAGGGGTACATGGCTAGCCCAGTCAGTAGAGCGTGTGACTCTTGATCAGGATCATAAGATTAAGATCCATGTTGGGTGTGGAGACTACTTTTTAAAAAGTTAAAAAATATTTTTTAAAAGGGCACCAGGGTGGCTCAGTCGGTTAAGGGTCTGCCATTGGCTCAGTCCATGATGCCAGGCTCCTGGAATGAAGCCCTGTGTCAGGCTCACTGCTCAGTGGGAGTATGCTTCTTACTCCCCACTCCCCACTCGTGCTTTCTCTCTCATTTTCTCTCTATCTCTCTCAAGTACATAAGTTACTTAATTAAAAAACATGTTTTAATAAGTGACCTCTATCCACATAAAACTAACATAATATCATATACCAATTTTACCTAAAAATTTTTAAATGTTTTTTTATTATACTATGTGAGTCACCATACATTACATCCCTGGTTTTTGATGTAAAGTTCGATGATTCATTAGTTGCATATAACACCCAGTGCACCATGCAATACATGCCCTCCTTACTACCCATCACTAGCCTATCCCATTCCCCCATGCACCTCCCCTCTGAAGCCCTCAGTTTGTTTCTCAGAGTCCATAGTCTCTCATGCTTCATTCCCCCTTCTGATTACCCCCTTACTTTATCCCTTTCTTCCCCTACTGAACTTCCTAGTTCTTATGTTCCGTAGATGAGAGAAATCATATGATAATTGTCTTTCTCTGCTTGACTTATTTCACTTAGCATTATCTCCTCCAAGTGCCATCCATGTTGCAGCAAATGTTGAGAAATCATTCTTTTTGATAGCTGAGTAATATTCCATTGTATATATGGACCACCACTTCTTAATCCATTCATCTGTTGAAGGGCATCTCGGCTCCTTCCACGATTTAGCTATTGTGGACAATGCTGCTATGAACATTGTGGTGCCTATGGCCCTTCTCTTCACTACATCTGTATCTCTGGGGGTAAATACCCTGTAGTGCAATGGCTGGGTCATAGGGTAGCTCAATTTTTAACTTTTTAAGGGACCTCCACACTGTTTTCCAGAGTGGCTGTACCAACCTGCATTCCCACCAACAATGTAGGAGGGATCCCCTTTCTCCACATCCTCTCCAGCAATTGTTGTTTCTTGCCTTGTCAATTTTTGCCATTCTAACTGGCGTAAGGTGGTATCTTAGTGTGGTTTTGATTTGAATTTCCCTGATAGCTAATGATTTTGAACATTTTTTCATGTGTCTCTTAGCCATTTGTATGTCGTCATTGGAAAAGTGTCTGTTCATATCTTCTGCCCATTTTATGATTTGTTTATTTGTTTCTCGTGTATTGAGTTTGAGAAGTTCTTTGTAGGTCTTGGATACCAGTCTTTTATCTGTAGTGTCATTTGCAAATATATTCTCCCATTCCGTGGGCTGCCTCTTAGTTTTTTTGACTGTTTCCTTGGCTGTGCAGAAGCTTTTTATCTTGATGAAGTCAGACAAGTTCATTTTATCTTTTGTTTCTCTTGCCTTTGGAGGTGTGTAATGAAAAAAGTTGCTGTGGCCGATGTCCTACAGGTTGCTGCCTATGTTCTCCTCTAGGATTTTGATGGATTCCTGTCTCACATCGAGGTCTTTCATCCATTTGGAGTTTATCTTTGTGTATGGTGTGAGAGAGTGGCCAAGTTTCATTCTTTTGCATGTAGCTGTCCAATTTTCCCAGCACCATTTATTGAAGAGACTGTCTTTTTTCCACCGGATGTTTTTTCCTGCTTTATCAAATATTAGTTACCCAAAGAGCCAAGTGTCCATTTCTGGGTTCTCTATTCTGTTCCATTGGTGTATGTGTCTGTTTTTGTGCCAGTACCATGCTGTCTTTGTGATCACAGCTTTGTAGTACAGCTCAAAATCTGGCATTGTGATGCCCCCAGCTTTGTTTTTCCTTTTCAACAGTTCCTTGGTGATTCAGGGCCTCTTCTGGTTCTATACAAATTCAAGGACTATTTGTTCCAGTTCTTTGAAAAATGTCATTGGTAGTTTGACCGGGATGGCATTGAAAGTGTAGATTGCTCTGGGTAGCATGGACATTTTAACTATGTTAATTCTTCGAATCCATGAGCATGGAATATTTTTCCATCTCTTTGTGTCTTCTTCAATGTCTTTCAAGAGTGATTTATAGTTTCTAGAATATAGAACCTTTACGTCTCTTGTTAAGTTAATTCCAAGGTAACGTATGGTTTTTGGTGCTTTGTAAATGGAAGGGATTCCCTAATTTCTCTTTCTTTAGTCTCATTATTTGTGTATAGAAATGCAACTGATTTCTGATCTTTGATTTTGTATCCCGCCACATTACTGAATTGCTCTATAACTTCTAATAGTTTGGGAGTGGATTCTTTTGTGTTTTCCACATAGAGTATCATGTCATCTGCGAGGAGAGACAGTTTGACTTCTTCTTTGCTGCTTTGGATACGTTTATCCCTTTTTGTTTTCTGATTGCTGTTGCAAGGACTTCTAGTACTATGTTGAATAATAGTGGCAAGAGTGGGCATCCTTGTCATGTTCCTGATCTTAAGGGAAAGGTTTCCAGCTTTTCCCCATTGAAAATGATATTTGCTGTAGGCTTTTCATAGATGGTTTTTATGAAATTGAGGAATGTACCCTCTATCCCTACACTCTGAAGGGTTTTAATCAGGAAAGAATGCTGTACTTTGTCAAATGCTTTTTCTGCATCTATTGAGAGAATCTCATGATTTTTGGCTTTTTCCTTCTGGATAAAGTCTAAGACACTGATCGATTTGCAAATGTTGAACCACCCTTGCATCCCAGGGATGAATCCCACTTGATCATGATGGATAATACTTTTAATGTACTGCTAGATTCTATTAGCCAGGATCTTGTTGAGAATTTTAGCGTCCCTTTTCATTAGGGAAATCGGTCTGTAATTCTCCTTTTTGATGGGGTCTTTGTCTGGTTTGGGGATCAAGGTAATATTGGCCTCATAGAATGAGTTTGGTAGCTTTCCTTCTGTTTCTATTTTTTGAAATAGCTTTAGGAGAATAGGTATTATTTCTTCTTTGAATATTTGGTAGAGTTCCCCAGGAAAACCGTCTGGTCCTGGAGTTTTGTTTTTTGGAAGGCTTTTTATCACTGTTTCAATCTCTTCATAATTAATTGGCCCTTTTAAAAAATTAATTTCTTACTGTTTCAGTCTTGGTATTTTATAGGTTTCCAGGATGTCCTCCATCTCTTCCAGATTGCTTAATTTATTGGCATAAAGCTGTTGATAAAAGTTTCTAATAATCCTTCCAATTTCATTGGTGTTGGTTGTGACCTCTCCTTTTTCATTCATAATTTTATTAATTTGGGTCCTTTCTCTATTCTTTTGGATAAGTCTTGCCCGTGGCCTGTCAGTTTTATTTATTCTTTCAAAGAACCATCTTCTAGTTCTGTTCATCTGCTCTACTGTGCTCCTGGTTTCTAATTCATTGATCTCTGCTCTAATCTTGATCAAATGCTTTCTCGTGCATGGATTAGGCCTGTCCCTCTGTTGCTGTTCCAGCTTCTTGAGGTGAGAATATAGAAACTGCATTTTTGATTTTTCTATTCTTTTGAGTGAGGCTTGGATAGCTATGTATTTTCCCCTTAGGTCTGCCTTTGCAGTATCCCATAGGTTTGGACCGTTGTGTTTTCATTCTCATTGGTTACATAAATTGTTTAAATTGATTTTTGATTTCCTGATTTACGAATCATTCCTGAGCAGGATGGTTCTTAGTCTCCAAGTGTTTGAGTTTCTTCCAAATTTTTCCTTGTGGTTGAGTTCCAATTTCAAAGCGTTGTGGTCTGAGAATATGCAGGGAATAATTTCAGTCTTTTGGTATCAGTTGAGGCCTGTTTTGTGACCCAGAAGATGGTCTATTCTTGAGAATGTTCCATGGGCATTAGAATAGAATGTGTATTCTCTGGTTCTGTGGTGTAGTGTTCTATATATATCTATGAGGTCCAACTCGTCGAGTATAGCATTCAAAGCTCTTGTTTCTGTGTTTGTTTTCTGCTTCAGTGCTCTGTCTATTGCTGATAGTGGAGTGTTGAGGCCTTCTACTGTTAGTGTATTTTTATCTATATGTCTCTTTATTCTGGTTATGAGTTGGCTTGTGTATCTTGCTGCTCCCCTTTTGGGGGCATTCATATTTATAATTGTCATATCCACTTGCTGGATACATCCTTTAAGAATAATATAGTGCCCTTCTGTGTCTCTAACTATCGTCTTTAGTTGAAAATCCAATCTGTCTGATATGAGAATTGCTACCCCAGCTTTCTTTTGAGGTCCATTGGTGTGAAAGATGGTATTTCATCCTTTTACTTTCAGTCTAGATGTATTTTTAGGTTCAAAATGAGTCTCTTGTAGACAGCAAAGGATGGGTCATGTCTTTTTATCCAATCTGCAACCCTGTGGTGTTTTACGGGAGCATTAGGCCATTTACATTAAGACTGATTATTGAGAGATTTGATTTTAATGATGCCATGTTGCCAGTAAAGTCTTTGTTTCTATAGATTGTCATTTTCTGTTCTGTATCACTCTTGGGGCCTTTTTACTTTTATAGAACCCCCCTTAATATCTCCTGTACGGCTGTTTTTGTGGTTATGAAATTGGTCAATGACTGGCGATTCTGGAAGGTCTTTATTTCTCCATCAATTCTGAATGGCAGCCTTGCTGGATAGAGGATCCTTGGCTGCATGTTTTTCTCTGAAGGAGCTTTAAAAATATCCCGTCCAACCCTTTCTCTCATTCCAGGTCTGTGTAGACAGTTCTGACGTAATTCTGATACCTTTGTCTTGGTACGTGAGAAATTTCTTTGCCCTGGCCACTTTTGACACTGTATCCTTGGATCTAATATTTGCGAAATGCACTATGACGTGATGTGGCATAGGTTTGTCATGGCTGAGCTTGGGAGGGGTCCTCTCTGTGTCTTGGACATGAATGCTTGTTTCCTTTGCTAGATTAGGGAAGTTTTCAGCTACAATTTGTTCAAATATCTCTTCTAGACCTCTGTTTTTCTCCACCCCCTCAGGGATGCCAATGATTCTGACATTGGATAATTTCATTGAGTCAGTAATCTCCCGTAACCTACATTCTTGAGATTGGATTTTTTTGAGCCCAGTTTCTAATTTGGCTTTCTGTTCTACTAACCCATTCTCCAACTCGCTGATACGTTCTTCTGCCTCATTCACCCTGGCTGTCAGAGCCTCTAGTTTTGACTGCATTTTGCTCATAGAATTTTTAATTTCTGATGGATTCTCTCTCCTTTCTGCCCTTAGAGAATTTATATTCTCATGAACATTTTCATTGATACTTTTTTCAGGTCTACACATCATCTTGACCATTGTTACTCTGAATTCCATTTCTGATAATTTGGTTATATCCATATCTATTAGTACTGTGGCAGAGGCCACAGACTCATTATCTTTTGTTTGCTGGGGGGGATTTCTTTTTCTCGTCATTCTGATGAGAAGAGGTTGCGGGATTGTCTAGAGCTCAAATTATTGACTGGGACCCAGGCAGTGTGCCCTTGTTTTATAAGGATCTTAGGGATGTGGGCTTCTTGATTTTTCAGGCTGCCTTCTGGGGGAGGGGCCTGCCTCACTGATACTGAGGCAACCCTGTTTGGGTAGTGTCTCCATGTCCCCTGGGAGGGGAGATTGTGATGGGCCCACTGTAAGCTGGTATTTCCAGGCTTTTGTTCTCTCGTGGCTTTCCCTGGCATTTTGCTGTGCCTCTTCTGAGAGTCAGAGCAGCAGTAGATGAATCTTAGCCTCTGTCTCAGAAGAGAGGGATCATGGACCATTCTCCACTGATGTTCTGGCCACTTTAACTCTGTTTCTGTTGTTGCTGCTCAACCCTGCAGAGTCCCGGAATGTGCACCCCACACCCGCTGTCCCAGCCCTCACTTCCAGGGCTGGGGCGTCTCTGTCCTTTGTGTTTCTCACCCCGCCAGCAGCCATCCGCCCCCGCATGCGCCGGAGCTCTGGGTCTCAGTCTGGTTCCAGTGAGTTCCAGTGAGTCTGGTTCCCCCACTCCTCCGCCATCTTAACTCTCAATTTTACCTAAATTTTTGAAGCAGCAACCTCTCTCATCTTTTCATAAAAATATTTACGTGTATACTGCTTCACTTTTTCAGAATACCTAAGTGGCTGTTCCTACACTTGAGTCTCCACATACTCAAAACATAAAGGGCTATGGCTTCCCATTATGTCATACTGGAGCCATCCGGTTCAAACGATATCTATGCTTAGGATTACTCTGTAAGATTCCCTATTATTAACATACTAACTATTGTCTCAGAAAGATATTGTGGCCCCACCTTAAAAGGAGACTCGTTAGAATAGGAAATGGTGCCTCCCACACTCCTCTGCCCATGTAGATACTTGTTAAAGAACCTATTGATGTCATTCCAGTCTGGAAGCACACTTATGCCAGATACCACAGAGAATAACCAGACAGTGGCTCCTCTACCTCCTTCAGGTTTTCTCCACCAGGACACACATCCAACATGCAGATATAGTCTTTATACAGCATTCCACAAACATGAGGGACTAACTTAGGTTTTTATGCTGTGTCCTCAAAAGCAAATGCTCCTTCCTGCTGTGATTTGACCAGATGCTTAGGGGTCGTGTGTGGAACATTCCCAGCCTCAATGATTAACTCATGAATGTATTATTGGAGAATGAAAGGAGGTAACTGGAAAAAAATTTGGAAAATTAACTAAAGGAGTGAACGTAATGAGAGAGACTGAGTTCTCAGCTAAGCTTACCTTGCATCCTAATTGCCACAGAGTGAGGGCCCTTCTAGGATCTGGCACTTTCACTGTTAAAACTAGGAAAGTTCTGGCAAACTGAGATCAATTGGTTATTGAAACAGGTTTTCTGTGGCCTACACCAGCTTTAATTAAGGGATAAAGAATCCATGGACATATATGATGTGTATGTGTATTTAGTGATTTGTCATAACTGGGATTCCATGTAGAACTTAGGCTGGCTCCTTATGAAAATCAGATATAATGGGTTCCCTGAGGAATGGAGGCAAGCCTTCTCTTCCCATGTGGAAAACGGAACCATGTTGGAAAGAGCCCACCCTGTCAGGGAGATGGGGCTGAATCCGGGATAAGGATTCATCGGTCTGAGGGAAGGGGTGCTTCTACATAGCATTCAGTCTGAACTCCAAATTCTCTGCTCAGCTTCCTTGGATATGGGGGCATTGATGAAGGGGCACTGGAAAAACAACATCTTCCTTTTCTACTCATTCCTTCAGCTAGATCTTCAGCTTTTCACTGTGTTGCTGTTTTCTCAAACACTGACATGCAGAACAATATCCCACCAAGATGGATCATGTTGAGTAGAGAATGGCAGACACTGAGTTGAGTAAGAAAAGGTCATTTCTGGGGCGCCTGGGTGGCACAGCGGTTAAGCGTCTGCCTTTGGCTCAGGGCGTGATCCCGGCGTTACGGGATCGAGCCCCACATCAGGCTCTTCCGCTATGAGCCTGCTTCTTTCTCTCCCACTCCCCCTGCTTGTGTTCCCTCTCTCGCTGGCTGTCTCTATCTCTGTCGAATAAATAAATAAAACCTTTAAAAAAAAAAAAGAAAAGGTCATTTCTGGATAAATGACTCCCACCTGGACTAACAGGAGTGAGAGGATGTCATTTAAAATAAGGATGTTCCTGAGAACTGTAAAAATTATACAGAGCACAGGTCTCTTTATCCCTCTCTTCCTGCCACTGAGGATTGGGAAGACTATCTTCTGCGAACATGTCAAGGAACAAAGAGACTGACAATTTCCCAGACAATTCACAAGGGAGCTGGTTCCATTTTACTACAATCCAGGAGGAAGACGACCTGAGAGAGAACTGAATTCTCAAGGCCATATTTCATAAAGCCCCCTTTATACATGGTTAGGATTGGGGAATTATCTTCAGAGCAAGGAGGGAGGCTGTGAGAACAGGAGAGATTTTGGTTTTACTTCCCCATGAACTTAGACCACTGTGGTAAGTGCCACCACTTCTAGGTGAGGCACAGTAACACTCAACCTCATCCTCAGCCTGGAGTCCAGAGATGGTCAGGGAAGATGTGTTGCCAGACTTGGAGCCAGAGAAGCGATCAGGGATCCCTGATGGCCGAGTATTTACATCATAAATCAGAGTTTTGGGAGCCATGCCAGGATACTGTTGGTGCCAGGAGACATAATTATACTTCCCAATGTCATTGCTGGTTCCAGTACAAGAAATGGTAACTGTCTGTCCCAGAGCCCCAGACACTGAGGCTGGCTGAGTCAGGGTAGACTGGGCCCAGGAACCTAAAAAAAAGGATAAATGTAATCGTTAGCTCTGTGCTGGGGCCTCAGGTGAAACTGAAGAGGAGAGAAATGATCAGCTTAGATGTCCCTATGGACCCTTCCCTGGGGACCTCACCTGTGCCCTGAGTGAGGAGACTGAGAAAGACCAGAGTCCAGGCCATGGTGGTGACTCCTCAACAGCACTGCCTTCTGAGACCACCAATCCCAGGCTTGTCTCCCCCAGACCTCTATTATCTCCTCCCCCTCCCTGCCTCAGGGAGGGTGTGGCCTGCATGCAAATGTGCTTCCTGCACCTTCCTCCCTCCCTCACCCCCTCTGATCTGACCCTTCATTCTAGATTCTTTGCATCCTTGGGCAGCAAAGCTTAGTTGAATAGACTCAAACACTTTGACATGTATTTTCTGAAGGTCAAGAATTTCAATTTTGATGCCTGATTTACCCAAAAGAGAAGGATCCCCTGAAGACCTCATGTATGTGAACTCCTAGACCTTCTGTGTTTCTGCAATACCATGAGTGTTCTCTGTGACCATGCAAGACTTGGGGCCCTTCCTTCTGTGCCCTCTGCTGGGCACCAACTTCTGAGTATCTCTCTACTGTTAGGAAAGCGCCACTGCTGACGCCAATGGAAACATCTGCTGTGAGTTGGCAGTTGGTGCTGGGCTCTCCTCCACCTGCAGGCTGCCACGGTCCCACCCATACTTGTTTGTGCTGATGGACATGCAACATTGACACCCACCAGCTTGTTAGTCCCCTCAGGTGTTTACCTACATGCCATATGGAGGGTCAGGTCCACAGGTGTAAGCAAACCCAAGGAAGGGAAAAGAAACACCTGCCAGGACATTGTGCACATTCCACTCATGAACAAGCCACTTGCCCTTCTTCAGACTCAAATCTCAACCTGCAAAATCAAGGAGAAAGTTACACTGTCCATGGTACATAATCTAAGGAGAGATGAATCAGAGCAGGGATGTGCAGGTTTGATAATGGGACATTCCTCGGTGCCCAGGTGCTTAATTGTTATAAGATTTATATTATCCAGCTCTCATTCCATTTATATTTGATCTGTTTGTCTAGCAATAGTCACATTTTTTTTCTACTCAGGGTTTCATCACCACTCACCCACTGGTCACCATAAAAGTAATCTCTGGACCTTGGACCACTGAGGGAATAGAACCATTATAGAGTATCCATTCCTATTTCTTTCCTGTGGAACTTTAAAAATTCATTTTCAATTTCTCCTTTTCCCTAATGCCTGTTTCAACAGGTAACATAGCCCAAAATGGAAGTACTATAACTCGGCTCAGTTTCGATTCAGGACATAGTGAGCAGACACCACAATTCCCCAATGAATGCTGCTGTAAGCCAAGAAATAATGCACGTGGGAGCTGTTTGAGTCCCTCAAAGAAGCTCCTACAAGCCAGATTGGGAATGACATTGACATTTCAAGTAGCATAGAAATAATGCTGACTTTCCTCTTTTCCCTTCACAGTTTTGCCACCTGCCCTCGGGCAGCTGGGAGCCAGGACCAGGCACCACCTTGAGACAGAAAGAGATCCCAGAATAGCCCATTATTCTGGCTTGATATGTGAGAATATCAACATAGATAGAGCAACATTGGTTATCCAATTTTATGTTCTTTTAGGGTTTCTTCTTTTCCTTCTCTATGTGCCTTCAGAAAGGAAGTACATTTCTTGTGAGAAAAATAACAGTGGTGGCCCTAGGAAGTTGCTTTTTGGCCCCAAATACAATCCTCTCTGTCCTCGTGCAACATGGCCCAGACATCAGCACTGTCAGGGGAATTGCATGGCAGTGGAGTGGAGCCATAAATCCACGGATATGTCCACAAGAGAAGAAGGAAGTTCCAGTGAACTGGAAATACTGGGGAGACGGTAGAGGGAGAGAAGCCTGGGAAAGCAATGCTGCAACTTGTTTATGAGTTCATGGTTCATCTCTAAGCTGCACTTGTGCAGTGTCTGATACTAAGGAGAATGGAACAATGTGGGTAACAAAACGGAAAAGGACTTCCAAAGACATCCTAGATGTGACCTGTGGAGCTCACTCTGTAGCTTCCCCTTAGGACAGATGCAAATAGCAGAGCAAAGGTTTTGCAAACTGACACAGAAATTACATTCCACAGAAGGCTGTTTGAAACTACAAGCTTGGACCTGGTTAGGTCAAGTATGTACTAAAAAAAAACCTTCAGTTAGGATTTACACAGGAATCCCAGTTTCATAACATAACATAACACTGGATAGATTCAGGACAGGTGCCAAAATTACTCAGTATATGATACAAGGAAAATCTCAGCTGGCCTGGAAAAGAAATTTAAAGATACTTAAGCCAGTACGACAGATTATTTGGATTTTCTCATAAAGACTTTCAACCAGCTACTTAAAAACTGACACAAAAAAAGGGGAGAATTTCTCTGAAAATTACTCGAGGGATAGTACATATCAGCCAAGAAATGGAAGACATAATGAAGAAAATCTCAATAGTACATTATATGGAACTTACCAGAGATTGGAAAATAAAAGACTAATGACCTCAGGGGATAGCAAAGAAATGCGTACAATCTAAAATACAGAGGGAAAAAAGATTTAGGGATCAAAAACTATCAAAAAACTGTGGAATCTCTTCAGCTGCCCCAAAATGCATAGAATGGGGGATCCTAAAAGAGAAGACAAAGAGAACAAGAAGGAAACATGTGCTTCCAGAAGCTGAACAAACCCTAAGGACAAGAAACATGAAGAAAACCATGTGAAGGCTCATTTTACTTGATTCGTGGTTGTGTGGACCCTTTTCCAGACAACTGTTTGACGTGAGTAACTATTCATTTCTTAATAAACCTTCAAGCGAGGAATTCTGTTCCCTCATGATTCTCAGCTGGTCATGAGCATCGAAATGATGATGGTGATGAAAACAAAAATTAGAGTGAGTGCAAGTTAGTACATACGTAGGTAAGTCTCCACATCCCCTCTCCCTGGTGTAGAAAGACTAATAGTCCATGTTCTACCAGAACCTCCCCAGACAGATTTGTCTCAGCAGAGCATAAAACACACCTGCCTGGATCAGCGGAAGCCAAGTAGAGTTGGCAGTGTGCTATTAGGATGAGAACATGGGTGTGATAAAGATGTTGAGATCTGGGGCGACCTCCCTCAGGGGATCATCCCCTTTTCAGACTCTTCCTCAAGCAAACGAAAAGCTCATCCATGAGGAAACTGACATCACTAAGGGGCTGGGAACACTGATACCAGCTTGAAATGCCTGTGTGTCTCTAGCCTGGATTCCTTTTGAGTACTTTCTGGTCTGAGCTAGGTTGGTCTTGACATGACAAAGCACCAATGTCATGGTCAGTCAAGAGGATACCCTCTCTCTCCCTCAAAAGAGGTGTCCAGGGTCTCCTCCCAGAGGACATGCTGAGCCAATTAGTACAGGACTTGGGATCAACCTGTGACAATATTCACCTTTTCCTAGGTCCTTATCTCTCCTCTTCAGTAGGTGCTGTGAAAAACTCCCAGGAGACTAACTCACACTGGCCCAGATGCTCTCTTAAGCTTAATGTCCCTGAGATCTCACCTAATGGATATATTGTCCTTTCCTTTCTCAGTTTGTTTCTTGCTTTACACTCACTGTATCACTTTTCTACACACCGTTTCACCCAAATGTTTGGTGATGCATGCAGAGGTGCAAAGAATGTATAGGAAATAAAAGGGATGAATAACACCACACTCAGTATACAGTTAATTGCAGATTGGATAGACAGCTGAGTGGTTTTATTTTTTAAAAGGTGGCTCTGCTTTGAGTGGGTAGATGTGGTTTCCATTTATTATTCTTTCTAAAAGTATAAACATTTATTTTATGCACTATTGTTTAGATAAGCATTATCATGAAAGAATTTGGAAAACAATCTCAAATATACCTGAGCACTTTTCCTGTCCTTTATGTAGAGCAGATTGTGAACAAATATAGAAGACAGTGTTGCCATGAGAAACAGGATGTAAAAGGAGAAAACAATGCCCCTTGGGTATTTTGCTTTTCATTTAAATACACACGGTATCCATGAGAAACAAACTGAAAAAGAGAACAAGCCTTGGTAGGACAAAGCCACTCTCCCATGGTTCTGTTGCGGCTGTGGTCTGTGACCTCCCTCCTGGCTCACCCCAGCATGTTCAGGGCAGATCCAGAGGGCAGGTAAAAAGGAAGGAAAGATGAGGCTGAATATGGAATGCTTTGGAGGCACAAAGACAAGACAAGAATATGCCAGGCTGTCTCCTGAGTAATTCCCTACAAATGTGCCTTGATTTTTGAATTATAAATATAAATCTAAAAAAATAAAATAAAGTGTGTGTGGGGGGTGAAATTTTCTCTGATCACCAAGAAGGGAAGGCCTTCCTCTCTTTCCTTTTCGTATTTACCAAGAAAACATGAGTTCTCAATTTTTTCTCTGCTCTCACTTAAATTACCTAATGTGTTTCACAGGTAAATAAGACCCTTGTCAGGTTTACAACCAAGGGATCTCTTTCTCAAGTTCTTGAGACTCATCACTTTGAAATGAAAACATCAAGGTGACAGTGTCCCTACTTAACAATTTCTTTGGGATGAAGAGGATGGGTCTAACATGCCTTGGAACCTGGCTCCAAGTTGCAAAAGTACTTCCTGGCATGAATGTAGGAAATTGTTTTTCCTAGAAATTTTGGATATTAACCCCTTATATGATGTATATGTTATAAACATTCTTTCCTATTCCATAGGTTGTCTTAACTTTGTGAAATTTCCAGGCATCCTACTCCATTCCTGACGTTTTGTTGGGTCACAAGTTACACGGGAAACCAGCTGTGTCCTGTACCAGTGTGAGCAATGGTGGAATTTAGGGTGAGAATTTCCCCAAAAACAGGTGGAGTGTGCTTAGGTGGGGTCTCCACTTACTCTGCTCCCATCACTGAAGATTTAAAAGGAATGACCACCCAGGAATACATCACACAAAGAAGAGGAAGCTGACTCTGTCCCTAGAAAATGCATCAAGGGAATGTCTTCCTTTCGGACGTCGTTGGAGGACAAGAGAGGGTGAAGAACTGAATTCTTGTGGCCACATTGCAGGAAGCCCCCTCTGCACAGGATTGGCTATCATCTTCAGAGCAAGGAGGGAGCCTGTGAGCTCAGGACAGGTTTTGGTGTCACATCCCCATGAATTTCCACCACTGTGATAACTGTCACTGGCTGTATATGAGTCACAGTCATAATCAGCCTCATCCTCCGATGGGAAACCAGAGATGGTCAGGGAGGCTGTGTTGCCAGAGCCGGAGCCAGAGAAGCAATCAGGGATCCCTGAGGGCTGCTTATTGACACAATGAATCAAAACTTTAAGATTCGATCGCAGGTGCTGTGGTTGCCAGGAGACATAGTCAGAGGACCCATTATCACTGCTGCTTCAGGCACAGGAGATGGTGACAGCCCTTCCCAGAGACCCAGATACTGAGGGAAGCTGATTATGATTAGGGGCATACTGGGTCCAGGACACTGAAAAGTACAAAACACACCCTTTTTAATTCATTGCTGGGTCTGGTCATACCGAGGAGGAGAAAAAAATGGGCCCACATGTACCCATGGTCCCTTGTATGGAAGCCTCAAATGTGCCCTGAGTGAGGAGGGTGAGAAGGACCAGAGCCCAGGCCGTGGTGGAGACACCCCAAGAGCACTGACTTCTGAGACCCCAACCTTAAGGCTGGCTGCCCCCCTCCTCTAACCACCCTCCCCTGCTTGGAAGAGGAAGAGGCCTCCATGTAAATGTGCTTCCTGCACAAGCCTCTCCTCACCCCCTTGCTTCTGACCCTTCATTCTCGGTATATCTGCATCCCGGGGCAACAGAACTTTGCTGAAGGATTCTAATAATTTGACATGGATTTTCTAGGACAGAGCTCATGTTTCTGCCCAGGAAATGGAGCCAGACTTGGAATGTCCCTTAGTTCCTACTGTGGGAGTCCCCATATAGTTGAGGAATGATCCCATTCCTTTCCACTTGTGTTGTGCTGATTGTGCCTGGGGAAAAGAACCAGAGGGGCTGGAGTTAGAGAGATTCACTCTTTCCATGGCAGGCTCCAAAAACAGAGCAGGGGTGGTTCACATCCCTTATCTTCTTCCTCTCCTCCACAGTAGGGTGGGTCCTCCTGCTTCTCAGTACCCTTCCTTGCAGGACTCTGAGGCTGAGGCCTGGAGTGTCTCTAGGCCTCTCATGCAGGGGACTTATTGGGGCAAAATAGACTTGGATCACCCTTCACACATGGTCCTCCTTTGCATGACTCAGGAGGAATCAGCTCCTGGGACTCTGCATAGGTCAGGGTAAATCTCAGTCATGACCTTCCCCAAATCCAGGTCCTTGCTGCCCCCTGTTGGTCACAGATGGTGCAACCCAAGCACCAGGGAAGGCTGCTGAGTGAGAGCTGGAATTTCTTCTCTGCTCCTTCTCCCCCTTCCTTTTTCCCCTTCCAGTCAGTACCAAGTCCTGAGATTCCTCTTAAATCCATCTTCCTCAAGAAAGGAATGGGTCACCTGCCACACCAGGGGCTTTAGACCCTACCACTCAGAAGTAGCGCGCTTTTCCCCCTTAACAGCCTTGTCACAAGGTTTGTGTTAGTGTGGCAGGTTTTGGCTCAGGGATGAGGAAATATTAGAGGTCAAATTAAATGATATCCTGAAGAAAGCCAGGATAAGAACAATCGGACAAGCAGAAAAAAAAAGTATTAGTTACTTATACTTTTGAATCAAACAATATTGGGAGAGAGAATGAGAAAGAGAGTTCAGTCAGCATCTGAAACAGCCAAAGTAAACAGGAGCAGTTTTTCCAGGGTTCGTGAATTAGGTAGAAGGGAACTGGGGTCAGGATTACTCTAAAGAGCCCACCTCTGGGACTTAACATCAGAGTGCATTTCTCTATCACATGGGGCAGAAGCCATTCTTCTCTTAATCTCCTCTGTACAGAGACTAACAACTCATAGTTGTGCACCTTCCTGGGGAGAAGTCCTTTCCACTCAGAAAGAGCTGCCTGTCCTAGTGTGCTTTCTCATTAGATGATTTAAAGGGGAAATACCATTGGGGAACCTGGGTGGCTCAGAGTTAAGCGTCTGCCTTTAGCTCAGGGCGTGATCCCAGCATTCTGGGATCCAGGCCAGCATCAGGCTCCTCCGCTGGGAGCCTGCTTCTTCCTCTCCCACTCCCCCTGCTCATGTTCCTTCTCTCGCTGGCTGGCTGTCTCTGTCAAATAAATAAATAAAACTTTAAAAATTTTTTTAAAAAATAAAGGAGAAATACAAATCAGGCTGAATGGTCCGTTTCAGAAGAGACAGGTCTTTCAGGAAACGGGCTACGACATTTGCGAAGTGTGAATTCCTAAAGAAACTACTGCACCTGCCCCAGAGAATGAAGGGGCCTCCATGGAAATGTGCATCCAGATGTCCCCATGTTGGGTGAGCATCTCAGGGCAAGTAGGGAGCCTGTGAACAGAGGGCAGGTTTTGCTCTCACTTCCTCATGAAATGGGATCACTGTGAAAAATTGTCGCTACCACTATATGAGCAGCAGTAATACTCAGGCTCATGTTCAGGCTGGAGACAGGAGATGGTCAGGGAGGCCGTGTTTCCAGATCTGGAGCCAGAGAAGGGGTCAGGGATCCCTGATGGCTGAGTATTTACATTATAAATCAGGAGTTTGGGGGACGTGCCTGGGAGCTGCTGATACCAAGAGACATAATTACCACTCCCAAAGTTTTTGCTGCTTCCAGCTCAGGAGATGGTGATGGTCTGACCCAGGGCCCCAGATACTGAGAGAGGCTGAGTTAAGGAAGACTGTGCCCAGGATCCTGAAAAATGAATGAACATGATCTAGTGAGTTTAGTGCTGGGGCCCCGGGTGAGTCTGAGGAGGAGACAAAGGATCAGCCCAGATGTCCCTGTGCTCCCTTTCCTGGAGGGCTCACCTGTGTCCTGAGTGAGGAGGGTGAGGAGGACCAGAGCCCAAGCCATGGTGGAGACGCTCCAAGAGCACTGATTTCCCAGACCCCAACCCTGAGCCTGGCTCCCCCATAATTCTCTTATCCAATCCCCCTGCCTCAGAGAAGGGAGGGCCTCCATGCAAGTGTACTTCCTGCCCTGCCTCTCCTCACCCACTCTGATGTGATTCTCTATACCAAATACTTCTTCATCGCTGGTAACAAAGCCTAGGTGTCCAGATGTTAACACGTCAGATGCATTCGCTGAATCACGAGAGGCAGAGTCTGTGACAGACTCCAGGATTTCAAGCCAGCCTTGGAATATCCTTGCCTTCTACTGGGGAAGTCTTGGTGTGGCTGGGGGTGGAATCCCAGGACCACTTTGCTGTGCAGGAGGAGGGTTAGGGAAGCTCTCCAGGGGGCTGAGATTAGGGGAAATTCAATTACTCCTCTCGCCAGGAGCACGGGCAGAGCTGGGGTCTCATTCTCCCTCAAATCACTCTTGGTGCCCTCAGTTAATTTTCTCAAGACTCACTCTCCTGCTCTACAGTGCCTTGAGATTAGGAGATGTTTCCTGGAACTTCCATAAAGGGAACTACTGGAATACAACAGATATTAGGCCCCCCTTCCCTTGTGTCGCACATAGAGTGGCTCCAGAAGCACTTTTGGACCTACCTTCAGGATAACAGAACAGCAAAAATTGCTTTTCCCAAATTCAGGTCCTCGCTTTCCCCTAGTGGCCAAGAGGATAAAGGCCAAGCACCATGGAAAGCAGCTGAGGGAGCTGGAAACCCATGCTCTGCTCCTCCTCCTGCCCATCCTCCAAATCCTCCCAGCTCTGTCACAAGCTCTGATCCTTTCTGGTGTAATTTGAGATCCTTCCCATTTCTCCTTTATTTCGTACATAACGAAATATGGTACCTGCCTCATTGAGTGGCCCACATGCTCTTTCTCAAAGTCACCAGGAAGCCACATCGCAGGGATAGAGTGTGTAGGGGGAGGTGGCTCAGGGCTGAGGAAACATCACACATTGAATTATTCCAGCCCCGGCTGGTTCGAGGATGACAAAATAGGGATATTGAGAAAATGCTTTTATTCTCAACATGATTAAGAAATAAGAATAATGCAAGAGAGACAGCCGAGGAGGGTGGAGAAATACCTCATTGAAATCCAGAGAAAGGATTCAGGGTCTGAGCCTCTGGGAGAAGGAGACGGGAGTCAAGATTGGCCTCAGGGGTCCCGCTCCAGGGACATCTCACAGGGCAAGTCTGTGTGCCCAGGAAACACAGGATGTTCTCTATCTGCCTCTTGGTGCACATTTGTGACCTGACCTCAAAGTTAGGTACTTCCTAAGCAAAGTCTCTTCATCCACAGAGATGTTTGATCTAGTGTGTTTTCTAGTAGCAGGTGGGTTTGGAGAAAAACTGTTCAGCACTCACGGATCCTTTCTAGGAGTTTTGTGGAATAGAGATGCTCTGATGAGACTTTTCATATCACTATTCATAACATAAGACAGTGGCTTCAAGAGCTTCTGAACAATGTGTCTCTGGACCAGACCATGGGATGAGCAGAGTGGTGACCACTGGGATGGGGGCAAGGAAAAGTGTTCTGGGAAACAAGAATTGTTTGGGACTTGAGATTCTTTATGTGCTTTAAACATTCAACTACTAAACTCTTTAGACCATTGTTTAAGTAATGATGTCTAATTTTTGGATAAGAATACCATCATAACTAGATCATGACTTTGTCAGAATCAGGGATGCATCTGAAACTAGACTTGCAGCCCATTGGTTTGGATCACTGTGTCTTGGGATCACAGCAGAGAGACCACCTGTGAACATTCTGGTGTCCACATGCTTCCTGCAGAAAACCAACACTGCTCTTCCTGAGGAGATATCATGCATCTGTTTCATCTCTGTGAGTACTAGCAGCACCCTCAGGGCCTCCATAAGAGAGGACTAAGGGTTTCATGTCAAGTCTTTTTGAGTATTCTGCCCACACAATCACACATCACAGAAATAATAAGCTTGATTACCACAAAAGGAGGCAAATTGAACACTTGCACATAATATGATGAATGCACAATGCAGCTAAAGCGTGTAAAGTTTTTAAAATCACAAAAATCAATATCTAGGTTGTATCATTCAGGATATAATAAGTATAGAGATTCCTTTAATAATAGCAAGTTAAGGGATAGAGAGAGAAAGAGAGAGAAAACATCCAGATCACACGTATGGCATCTGACCCAGAAAATCAATGGACACATGAATGGTTACTCATTCACATGCTGATTCCTTCCCATGTAGTATAATAAAAGCACGGGCGGATTAGTTGGCCTCAGGGACTTCTAAAACATTTCAAATCATTCTATCTGAAGTGTCTATTTTCTCATCTTTTAAAAGAAGCTTTTGAAATAGGTACTGTTGAATTATTTGAGGAGACCTAGAAGACTGTTCTTGCAGTTTGAGGCACAGCATACGAGACAGAAGGGCTATGGCAGCTCCACAGATCTCATGTTGGAGTGATCCTGTTCACTCCGTATCTAGCCTGTGATGTTCCTGGCAACTTCCCTATTATGAAAATAGAGACTAATTTCTCAAAAGGAAACTGTGGTCCCATCTAAGAGGAGACAGAGTCCAAATGGCTGTTGGGGCTCCCTGCCCTCCTGTGCACATGTGGGTACTTTGTAAAGATCTCACTGATGCCATGACAGTCAGGGAGCACGGCTTCCACTAGAGGTCCTAGAGCCCACCCAGACAATGGTCCCTCTGCCAACTTGTTTGTCTCCATGAAGAACCACACCCTACAGCAGGTGCAGCCTCTGACCAGCCTCTCATAGACAGGGATCCATTAGTCAGGACACTATTCTGTGTTCAGTAGCACAGACTCCGTTCCCACTGTGCTGACAAAGATCCTGTAACATTCCATGTACGACACTGTTCTGGCCTCAATAATTCAATAATTCGACAACGAAAGTGCTGACTGTTTACTGGGGAAAGGAAGAACGTACGTGGTGAGAAGATTTTTGAAAATAATTGATGGTGAGAACATTATGGAAAGATTGCGCTCTCAAGTGGGTGAGGACTATCCAGAGAAACCAAACTATACGCATTGTGTTGTATGTGTGTATATGTGTGTATATGTATGTGTGTGTTTATTTGTTGTATTTTAAAATATATGATGTACTTATATGCATTTATATAAGTGTATAATATACTTTATACATATATAATATGTTTTGTACATAAGTATAATATATATAAATTATATGAGATCTATATTATATATAAATATACAAAAATGATACTTACACATTTAAAATGTACTTCTGTACTTGTGAAATTGTATCCAATCAGGAAGGACTCACATGATTATTGGACAGGGAAGTTCGTGAGCTGCCATCTGCCACCTACAGAACCAGTATAGTCAGCGGCATAATTCACTTAGGTCCCAAAGGCCTGAGAACCAGGGAAGCCAGCGGATCCAGGCCTTCCAGCCCATCGGGAGAAGAAGGTGAGATAAGATTCCCAGCTCAACCAGCGATGTTAGCAGTGAGGTGAATTCCTCCGTCCGTGGCCTTTGTTCCGCTCAAGCCCTCATGCATTGGGTCAGGCACACACACCTTAAGTACAGCAATCTACTGTGTTGAACCCACAAATTCAAATTCTAATCTCAGCCAGGAACACCCTCAGAGGGACACCCAGAAATAATGTTTCCTCTTTGCACCCCATGCAGGTTGACGCAAAAACCTCACCATCTCAGTGACCATCATTCCTGATTCTCCAACAGGTAATGAGGTAGTTGAGAGGACATGGCATTTCCAGTGATCAACTGGGAAACTTCTGGCAACAGGACTAGAGTTGGTCGCCCCCGGGGTCTTGTGATACCCAGGCCTAGATTTATTCAGTTGTTCAAGGACTCCATAGATTTACTGTTAAACCTTTTAATAAATTTATTTAGGTTTATATAATTAGTGATCCATTCTAACTGCAACTCCAGCTAGATATCGGTTGCTCGTCAGGGAAACTGATGCATTGGCTTTCCTGAGGAAAGAGGGACACATCCAACAGCATTCTCTTCCAATCTAGAAGAAAAGGACCCATTTTTGAAAAAGCTCTGGCTAACGGGGACAGTCTCCTCATTTCTATGTGGCTGAAATGAAAAGTTGGGAAGAGTCCCATTCTGGGACCAGAGCACAAAGGCAAAGAGGAAGCCATCATTGTACTCATCGGATGCAGTGTTGCGCTAGGATGTTCTGGTGATCAAGCAGAGGAGATAAAGGAGAACTGTTTTCCTAAGGCCACCCTGCATGAAGCCCCCTCTGTACAGGGTTGGGAAGCATCTGCAGGGCAAGGGGGGAGCCTGTGAAGACAGGGCAAGGTTTGGTCTCACCTTCCCATAACATTGGAAATTAATACTACCAGCAGTGATAACCAGTCTCACCTTTAGTCTAGCGTCTGGAGTTGGTCAGGGAGGCTGTCTTGCCAGACTTGGAGCCAGAAAAGCAATCAGGCACACCTGAGGGCCCAGTATTGGTATAGTAAACTATTAGTTTCAAAGCCATTCCTGGTTACTGTTGGTACCAGGAGTTTTCATTATGAATCCCCAATATCATGCTGCTTCCAGCACAGGAGCTACTGACAGTCTTTCCCAGAGTCTTGCAGAACACGAGAGGCTGAGTTAGGATAGACTGAGACCACGGCCTAAAAAGGGAAGAACACACATTGCTGAGTTCAGTCCTGGGGCCTTAAAGATACTGAGGAAAAGGAGACAAACGATCAGCCCAGATCTCCCTTTGGTTCCTTCCACAGAACTTCAAGAATGCCTTGAGTAAGGAAGTTGAGAAGGACTGGAGCCCAGGCCCTGGTGGAGACACCCCAGAACACTCACTTCTGAGACCCCTACCCCTGTCCAGGCTCCCCAAGCCCTAACTTATCCCCTGCCCTTGCCCCAGAAAATGGAAAGACCTCTTGGCAAATGTGCTTCCTGTATGTGCCTTTCATCAACCCTCCTTACCTACCCTGCATTCTAGATACTTTTCCATCCCAGGGCAGCAGAACATAGCTGAAGGATTAAAACATGTTGACATGAATTTTCTAGGACACAGCTCATGTTAGTGCCCAGGAAATGGAGCCACACTTGGAATACCCCTTAGTTCCTACTGTGAGTATCTCCATGCAGTTGACAAATAATCCCAGAACTTACCTTTGTGCTGTGTGGATCAAGGGTGAGAACAGGGCCATGAAAGCCTGGAGTTAGGAGACATTCACTCTTTCTTCTGTAGGCACCAAAAACAGAGCTGGAGTTGTTCACATGTCTCAAACACTCCTCTCCTCCTCACTAGCATGGGTTCTCATGCCTCTTTTGGTCCCCTTCTTCACAAGGCTCTGAGTCTGAAGACTGGAGGTGTTTGTTGGACTTTTGAGTAAGAACTTATTGAGACAGAATAGATTTGGATCACCCCTCCCACATGGTCCTCTTCTGCAGCACTCAGGAGGAATCAGCTCTTGGGAATTCTACAGGTTAGGGTAAAGCACATTCATGACCTTCCCTAAATCCATATCCATGGTGTCCCCTGGTGGCCACACATGGTGCAACCCAAGCACCAGGGGAGGAAGCTGAATGAGAGCTGGAATCCCTGTTGTGATCCTTCTCCTCCATCCATCTTCCCAGCCCTGTTACTACCAAGTCCCTAGATTCCTCTTCAATCCATTAGAGTTCATTTGACATTTTTCCATCTTCCTCATGAACGGAATAATTCACATACCATACCAGGTGGCATGGACTCACCTCTCAAGACCAGGTAGCTTCTCCCCTTCCCCAGCCTTGTCACAGAGTTCCTGTTAGTGTGAGAGTTCTTGGCTCAGGGCCAGGGTAATGTTAGAGGTCAAATAAAACCAACCCCTGAGGGAAATCTTGATGAGCACAATGGCACAGGGAGACCAAGAGTTGGTTTCTCATGATCTTGATATCAAAACTATTGCAGAAAGGATAGAGAGCTCAGACAGCATTGAGACCAACCTAACAAAAATCGTGATTTCATTTTCCACTACTTGTGGATCTGTTAGAAGGCAACTGGGGTCAGGTATATTCTAAAGGGCTCAACTCCTGGGACCTCTCATCAGAGTGCATTTTTCTGTTGATTACATCGGAGAGAAGACATTCTTGTCTTAATCTTCTCTATAGAGAGACTAACTTAGCTCAGAGCTGTGCACCTTCCTGAGGTAAATTCCTCTCCATCCAGAAGGAGATGCCTGACCTAATGTGCTTTCTACACAACATGGGTTAAAGGGGGAAATTCTGATCAAGGTTGATGGTCCCTGCCACAAGAGAAATGTCCCCTCAGGAAACAGATTAGGAATTCTACACAGTATGGATGTCCTAAAGAAACCATTTAAGTACTACTATTCACATATCTGTAACAGGTGTTTCTCAGGGCACAAGTTAGATGACACTCTGGCCTAGGATTGGACCAGTTAGCTCCCTCGTGGCCTCAGTGATTGGGGCAGAAGGAAATAGTTGGGATAGCTTTGGTATTGACAATCACAGTCATTCCCGTGTGCTTTAAATTCTCACATACTATAATTTTGGAGGGAATTTAGATAACAGTGTCTATTATTTTATACAATACCAAAAAGTAACAAGTTGACTTTTTCATAAATCATTCAGCTGGACATTGAGCATGGCTTTGTAGCCTCATTGACTGGATATTTGTCTCTTGATACCACTTTGGAGATGCTTCCTGTGAATTTTCTGGATCTCAGGCACTTCTTGCAGGAAGTAAACCCTGAACGTTACAGTGAGCTGGTTGCTTCTGTTCCGTGTTTTGTTAGCACCAGAAACAAATTCAGCTCTCCCTCTGCAAAAGGCTGGAGGCACTGACTGATTTCAATCCCTTTGGATTTTTGTGTCCACACAATAAGACATGATATTCAAACACTAAAAATGACAGTCATCCAAAAGTGACAAAATGACCGCACGTATGCAATATCCTTATGTTCCAATTGGAGACTAAGCAAATATGATTAAAAATATACAGAAATCAACATCCAGTATCTTATTTTACAAGACAAATGGAAGATGATGATTCCTTATACACTAACAATTTTAAATTTACAATAGCACCAAAAATCATAGGCTATCTTGGAATTAACTTAACCAGAGACATAAAGGAGCTATATTCTAGAAACTACAAATCACTCTTGAAAGACATTGAGTAAGACAAAAAAGATGGAAAAATATTCCATGCTCATGGATCAGAGGAATTAACATAGTTAAATTATCCATGCTACCAAGAGCAATCTACACTTTCAAAGCTATCCCGATCAAAATACCGAGGACATTTTTCAAAGAACTGGAACAAATAGTCCTTAAATTTGTGTGGAACCAGAAAAGGCCCCGAATCACCAAGGAATTGTTGAAAAGGAAAAACAAAGCTGCGGGCATCACAATGCCAGATTTCAAGATGTACTACAAAGCTGTGATCAAAAAGACAGCATGGTACTGGCACAAAAACAGACACATAGACCAATGGAACAGAATAGAGAACCCAGAAATGGACCCTCGGCTTTTTGGGCAACTAATCTTTGACAAAGCAGGAAAAAACATCCAGTGGAAGAAAGACAGTCTCTTCAATAAATGGTGCTGGGAAAATTGGACAGCTATGTGCAAAAGAATGAAACTTGACCACTCTCTCACACCATACACAAAGATAACTCCAAATGGATCAAAGACCTTATTGTGAGACAGGAATCCATCAAAATCCTAGAGGAGAACATAGGCAGCAACCTCTATGAGATCGGCCACAGCAACCTTTTTCATGACACATCTCCAAAGTCAAGAGAAACAAGAGATAAAATGAACTTGTGGGGCTTCATCAAGATAAAAAGCTTCTTCACAGCCAAGGAAACAGTAAAAAAAACCTACGAGGCAGCCCATGGAATGGGAGAATATATTTGCAAATGATACTACAGATAAAGACTGGTATCCAAGATCTACGAAGAACTTCTCAAACTCAATACACGAGAAACAAATAAACAAATCCTAAAATGGGCAGAAGATCTGAACAGACACTTTTCCAATGAAGGCATACAAATGGCTAACAGATACATGAAAAAATGTTGAAAATCATTAGCCATCAGGGAATTTCAAATCAAAACCACACTGAGATACCACCTTCCGCCAGTTAGAATGGCAAAAATTGACAAGGCAAGAAACAACAATTGTTGGAGAGGATGTGGAGAAAGGGGATCCCTCCTACGTTGTTGGTGGGAATGCAAGTTGGTACATCCACTCTGGAAAACACTGTGGAGATCCCTTAAAAAGTTAAAAATTGAGCTACCCTATGACCCAGCCATTGCACTACTGTGTATTTACCCCACAGATACAGACGTAGTAAAGAGAAGGGCCATATGCACCCCAATGTTCATAGCAGACTTGTCCACAATAGCTAAATCATGGAAGTAGCCGAGATATCCTTCAACAGATGACTGGATTAAGAAGACGTGGTCCATATATACAATGGAATATTACTCAGCTACCAAAAAGAATGAATTCTCAACATTTGCTGCAACATGGACAGCACTGGAGGAGATAATGCTAAGTGAAATAAGTCAAACAGAGAATTATCATATGGTTTCTCTCATCTATGGAATATAAGAACTAGGAAGATCTGTAGGAGAAGAAAGGGATAAAGTAAGGGGTGTAATCAGAAGGGGGAATGAAGCATGAGAGACTATGGACTCTGAAAAACAAACTGAGGGCTTCAGAGGGGAGGGGGTGGGAGAATGGGATAGGCTGGTGATGGGTAGTAAGGAGGGCATGTATTTCATGGTGCACTGGGTGTTATACGCAACTAATGAATCATGGAACTTTACATCAAAAACCAGGGATGTACTGTATGGTGACTAACATAATATAATAAAAATATTATTATGAAAAAATAAAGTAAGAAAAAATGCAGAAATGATGTCAAAGAAAATAACTGGCACTTAATTAGAAATTCTATGACCCCTTCAATGAGAATTGCCTGAAGCATTGATTCTCTGACTACACTGTAGAGAAAAATACTACTCAATATTTAGATCATTTGGACACCTAAAAATTTTCAAATTATCTCTATCAAAAGTAACCTCATTAGGGGTACATGGCTTACTCAGTCAGTAGAGCGTGTGACTCTTGATCAGGTTCATAAGTTTCAGCACCATGTTGGGTGTGGAGACTACTGTTGAAAAAGTTGAAAAACAATTTTTAAGGGGCACCTAGGTGGCTCAGTCAGTTAAGGGTCTGCCTTAGGATCAGTTCAGGATCCCAGGACCCTGGAATGAAGCCCTGGGTCAGACTCAGTGCTCAGGGGGAATATGCTTCTCCCTCTCCCCACTCGTGTTTTCGCTCTAATTTTTGCTCTCTCTCAAATAAATAAATTAATTTATTTAAAAACATGTTTTAAAAATGACCTCTCTCCACCTAAAACTAACATAATATCATATACCAATTTTACCTACATTTTTGAAGCAGCGACCACTCTCATCTTTTCATAAAAATATTTAAGTGTATGCTGCTTCAATTTTTCAGAATACCCAAGAGGCTGTTCCTACAACTTGAGTCTCCACATACTCAAAACATAAAGGGATATGGCTTCCCATTATGTCATACTGGAGCCATCCTGTTCAAACAATATCTATGCTTAGGATTACTCTGTAATGTTCCCTATTATTAACATACTAACTACTGTCTCAGAAGGATATTGTGGCCCCATCTTAAAAGGAGAGTCATTAGAATAGGAAATGGTGCCTCCCACACTCCTCTGCCCATGTAGATACTTGTTAAAGAACCTATTGATGTCATTCCCGTCTGGAAGCACACTTATGCCAGATACCACAGAGAATAACCAGACAGTGGCCCCTCTACCTCCTTCAGGTTTTCTCCACCAGGACACACATCCAACATGCAGATATAGTCTTTATACAGCATTCCACAAACATGAGGGACTAACTTAGGTTTTTATGCTGTGTCCTCAAAAGCAAATGCTCCTTCCCACTGTGATTTGACCCAAATGCTTAGGGGTCCATGTGAGGCTCATTTCCAGGTGGATGAATAACACATGAAGGTACTGAGCATTTGTTAGAGGAAGAAAGGAGGTAACAGATGGCTGAGTAATATTCCATTTTATCTATGGACCACATTTTCTTAATCCAGTCATCTGTTGATGGGCATCTCGGCTCCTTCCACAATTTATCTATTGTGGACAATGCTGCTATGAACATTGGGGTGCATATGGCCCTTCTCTTCACTACATCTGTGTCTTTGGGGTAAATACCCAGTAGTGCAATGGCTGGATCATAGGGTAGTTCGATTTTTCACTTTTTAAATGACTTCCACACTGTTTTCCAGAGTGGCTGTACCAACTTTCATTCCCACCAACAATGTAAGAGGGATCCCCTTTCTCCACATCCTCTCCAACGTTTGTTGTTTCCTGGCTTGCCAATTTTTCCATTCTAACTGGTGTACGATGATATCTCAATGTGGTTTTGATTTGAATTTCCCTGATGGCTAATGATTTTGAACATTTTTTCATGTGTCTCTTAGCCATTTGTATGTCTTCTTTGGTAAAGTGTCTGTTTATATCTTCCGCCCATTTTTTGATTTGATTATTTGTTTCTTGTTTATTGAGTTTGACAAGTTCTTTGTAGATCTTCCATACTAATCTTTTATCTGTAGTATCATTTGCAAATATCTTCTCCCATCCCGTGGGCTGCCTCTTAGTTCTTTTGACTGTTTCCTTGGCTGTGCACAAGCTTTTTTCTTTTTTTACCTTCAGGATGAGTTAACATTTATTTATTATTTATTTTTTATAATAATATTTTTTCTTATATTGTTAGTCACCATACAGTACATCCCTGGTTTTTGACGTAAAGTTCCATGTATCATTAGTTGCGTATAACACCCAGCGCACCATGCAATACATATCCTCCTTACTACCCATCACCAGCCCATCCCATTCCCCACCCCCCTTCCCTCTGAAGCCCTCAGTTTTTTTCTCAGAGTCCATAGTCTCTCATGCTTCATTCTCCCTTCTGATTACCCCCCTTTCTTTAAAAGCTTTTTATCTTGAAGTCCCACAAGTTCATTTTTTCTTTTTTTTCTCTTGACTTTGGATATGTGTCATGAAAAAGTTGCTGTGGCTGATGTAAAGGGGGTTGCAGCCTATGTTCTCCTCTAGGATTTTGATGGATTCCTGTCTCACAACGAGGTCTTTCATCCATTTGGAGTTTATCTTTGTGTATGGTGTGAGAGAGTGGTCAAGTTTCATTCTTTTGCACATAGCTGTCTAATTTTTCCAGCACCATTTATTGAAGAGACTGTCTTTCTTCCACTGGATGTTTTTCCTGTTTTGTCAAAGATTAGTTGCCCAAAAAGCCGAGGGTCCATTTCTGGGTTCTCTATTCTGTTCCATTGGTCTGTGTATCTGTTTTTGTGCCAGTACCATGCTGTCTTTTTGATCACAGCTTTGTAGTATTGCTTGAAATCTGGCACCGTGATGACCTAACCTTGTTTTTCCTTTTCAAGAATTCCTTAGTGATTCGGGGCCTTTTCTGGTTCCACACAAATTTAAGGGCTGTTTGTGCCAGTTCTTTGAAAAACGTCTTTGGTATTTTGATTGGGATGGCATTGAAAGTATAGATTGCTATGGGGAGCATAGACATTTTAACTGTGTTAATTCTTCTGATCCATGAGAATGGAATATTTTCCTAACTTTTTGTGTCTTTATCTTCAATGTCTTTAAGAGTGGTTTGTAATTTCTAGAATATAGATTCTTTACGTCCCAGGTTAAGTTAATTCTGAGATAATGTATTATTTTTGGTGCTATTGTAAATGGATTGAATTCCCTAATTTCTCTCTCTTCAGTCTCATTGTCCCTGTATAGAAATGCAACTGATTTCTGAGAATTGATTTTGTATCTCGCCACATTACTGAATTGCTCTATAACTTCTAGTAGTTTGGGGGTGGATTCTTCTGGGTTTTCCATATAGACTAATATGTCATCTGTGAAGAGTCACAGTTTGATTTCTTCTTTGCCAACTTAGATACCTTTTATCCTTTTTGTTGTCTGATTGCTGTTGCAAGGACTTCTAGTACTATGTTGAATAATAGTGGTGAGAGTGGGCATCCTTGTCGGGTTCCTGATCTTAAGGGAAAGTCTTCCAACTTTTCCCTATTGAGAATGATATTTGCTGTAGGATTTTCATAGGTGGTTTTTATGAAATTGAGGAAGGTACTCTCTATCCCTACACTCTGAAGTGTTTTAATCAGGAAAGGATGCTGTATTTTGTCAAATGCTTTTTCTGCACTCAGACATCAAAAAGAATGATTTCTCAACATTTGCTGCAACATGGACGGGACTGGAGGAGATAATACTATTGAAATAAGTGAAGCAGAGTAAGACAATTATCACATGGTTTCACTCATTTTTGGGACATAAGAAGCAGGAAGATCAGCAGGAGAAGAAAGTGGGGGTAAACAGAAGGCGGAATGAACCATGAGAGACTATGGACTTTGGGAAACACACTGAGGGCTTCAGAGGGGAGGGAGTGGGGGAATGGGATAGTCTGGTGATGCGTATTAAGGCGGGCACATATTGCATCGTGCACTGAGTGTTATATGCAAGTAATGAATCATGGAACTTTACCTCAAAAACTAAGGATGTACTGTATGGTGACTAACATAATATAATAAAAAATTATTATTAAAAAAAAGAAAGGAGGTAACTGGAAAGAGATTTGGAGAAGTAACTAAATGAGAGAACAGAATGAGAAAGACTGAGATCTTAGGTATGCTGACCTTGGATCCTGAATTGCCCGAGAGCGAGGGAATTGCTAGGATGTGACACTTTCACTGCAAAAACTAGGACAATTCTGGCAAACTAAGAACAATTGGTTACTGAAACAGGTTTTCTGTGGTCTACACCAGGCTTAATTAAGGGACAGAGAATCCGTGGATATATATAACGTGTATTTGTATTTAGTGATTTGTCATAACTGGGATTCCCTGTAGAACGTGGACTAGCTCCTCTTGAAACTCAAGTATAATGGGGTTCCTGAGGAATGGACACAAGCCTTCTCTTCCCATGTGGAAAATGGAACCATGTTGAAAGAGTCCACCCTGTCAGGAAGACAGGGCTGAATCCAGCATAAAGATTTATTGGTCGGATGGTAGGGGAGCTTCCACATATGCTATAATCTCAACACCAAATCCCCCGCTCAGCTTCCTTGGATATGGGGTCCACAAGAAGGGGCACTGGAAAAACAACATCTTCCTTTTCTACTCATTCCTTCAGCTAGATCTTCAGCTTTCACTGTGTTGCTGTTTTCTCAAACACTGACATGCAGAACAATATCCCACCAAGCTGGATCATGATGACTAGAGTATGGCAGACACTGAGTTGAGTAAGACAAGGTCATTTCTGGATAAATTATTCCAACGAGGCCTAACAGAAGTGAGAGGCTGTCATTGAAAGTAAGGATGTCCCTGACCTGTGAAAATTAGACAGAACAGAGATCTCTTTGTCAGTCTCTACTTACTGTTGATGAATGGGAAGATCATATCTGGGAACATATAAAAGAACAAAGAGACTGACAATTCCCCAGAGAATGCACCTGGAAGCCTATTCTATTTTATTATATTGCATGAGGGAAAACTGAAATCTGAGAGAGAACCAAAATCTCAAGACCATATTGCATGAAGCCCCCTCTGTAAATGGTTAGGATTGAGGAAGCATCTTCCGAGCAAGGAGGGAGGCTGTGAGAACAGGGCAGGTTTTGGTTTTACTTCCCCATGAACTTAGACCATTGTGATAAGTGCTACCACTTCTAGCTGAGGCACAGTAATACTCAGCCTCATCCTCAGCCTGGAGTCCAGAGATGGTCAGGGTAGCTGTGTTACCAGACTTGGAGCCAGAGAAGCGATCAGGGATCCCTGATGGCCGAGTATTTACATAATAAATCAGAGTTTTGGGGGCCATGCCAGGATACTGTTGGTACCAAGAGACATAATTATACCTTCCAATGTCATTGCTGGTTCCAGTACAAGAAATGGTAACTGTCTGTCCCAGAGCCCCAGACACTGAGGCCGGCTGAGTCAGGGTAGACTGGGCCCAGGAACCTAAAAAAAGGATAAATGCAATAGTTAGCTCTGTGCTGGGGCCTCAGGTGAACCTGAAGAGGAGAGAAAGGATCAGTTTAGATGTTGCCAAGAACCTTCCGTGGGGACCTCACCTGTGCCCTGAGTGAGGAGACTGAGAAAGACCAGAGTCCAGGCCATGGTGGTGACTCCTCAACAGCACTGCCTTCTGAGACCCCCAATCACAGGCTTGTCTCTCCCAGACCTCTATTATCTCCTCCCCCTCCCTGCCTCAAGGAGGGAGTGGACTGCATGCAAATGTGCTTCCTGCACCTTCCTCTCCTCACACCCTCAGATCTGACACTTCATCCTAGATATTTGACATCCTTGGGCAGCGGAGCTTAGCTGAATAGACTCAAACACTTTGACATGTACCTTCTGAAGGTCAAGAATTTGAATTTTTATGCCTGATATATCCAGAAGAGAAGCATCTCCTGACGACCTCATGCATGTGAGCTCCTGGACCTTCTGTGTTTCTGCAATACCATGAGTGTTTCTCTGTGACCATGCAAGATTTGGGGCCCTTCCTTCTGTGCCCTCTGCTGGGCACCAACTTCTGAGGATCTCTCTACTGTTAGGAAAGTGTCTCTGCTGATGCCAGTGAAAACATCTGCTGTGAGTTGGCGGTTGGTGCTGGGTTCTCCTGCAGCTGCAGGCTTGACACGGTCCCACCCATACTTGTTGGTGGTGATGGACATGCAACATTGAAACCCATCAGCTTGTCAGTCACCCCAGCTACTTACCCACATGCCATGTGGAGGGTCAGGTCCGCAGGTGAAAGCAAATCCTAGGAGGGGAAAAGGAGCACCTGCCAGGACATTCTGCACATTCCACTCATGAACAAGCCACTTGCCCTTCTTCAGCCGAAAATCTCAACATGAGAAATGAAGAAGAAAGTTACACTGTCCATGGTACATTATCTAGTGAGAGATGAATCAGAATAGGGTTGTGTAGGTTTGATAATGAGACATTTCTCAGTGCCCAGAGTGTTATTTGTTATAAGATTTATATTATCCAGCTCTCATTTCATTTATATTAGATCTCTTTGTCTGGCAGTAGAGACATGTTTTATCTACTCAGTTTTACACCACCACTCACCCACTGGTAACCATAAAAGTAAACTCTGCACCTTGTACCACTGAAGGAACAGAAGCATTGTGGAATATCCCTTCCCTAATCTTTCCTGTAAAAGTTTTAAAATTCATTTTCAATTTCCCCTTTTCCCTAATGCCTGTTTCCACAGGTATCATAATCCAAATTGGAAGTACTGTTATGAGGCTCATTTTCCATTTAAGGCATAGTGAGCAGACACCACAATTCCCCAGTAAATGTTGCTTTAAGCGAAGAAATAATGTACGTGAGAACCATTTGAGTCCCTAGAACAAGCTCCTACAAGGCAGATTGGGAATGACATTGACATTTCAAGTAACATAGAAACAGTGCTGACTTTCCTCTTTTCCCTTCACAGTCTTGCCACCTGCCCTTAAGGCAGCTGGGAGACGGGACCATGCACCAGCTTGAGACAAATGGATATCCAGGACTAGCCCATTGTTCTGGCTTGACATGTGAGAAAGATGATTTCTAACACTCAGAGCATGATTGGATAACCATTTTTTTCTTTTCTTTTAGGGTTTTTTCTTTTCCTTCTCTATGCCCATTGAGAAAGGAAATATTTGTATAATGAGAAAAATAACAGTGATGAATTTGGCAACTTGCTTTTTGGCCCGAAACACTATCCTCTCTGTCCTCGTGGAACAAGGCTCAGATATCAGCATTTTTATGGGAATTCCATGGCAGTAGAAAGGAGCGAAATATCCAGGTTTCTATCCACAAGACCAGAAGGAAGATCCAGGGAACTTGAAATACTGGGGCGATGGTAGAGTGAGAGAAGCCTGGGAAAGCAATGCTGTAACTTGTTTATGAGTTCGTGATTCATCTCTAAGCCACACTTGTGCAGTGTCTGCTACTAAGGAGGATGGAAAGATGTGGGTAAGAGAACTGGAAGGGACTTCCTCCGACATCCCAAATGTGACCTGTGGAGCTCAATGTGTAGCTTCCCCTTAGGACAGATGCAAATAGCAGAACAAAGGTTTTGCAAAGTGTCTGACACAGAAATCACATTCCACAGAAGGCTCTTTGAAACTAGGAGCTTGGACCTAATTGGGTCAAGTATCTGCTAAAACAAAAACTTCACTTGGGATTTACACAGGAATCCCAGTTTCATAACATAACACTGGATAGATTCAGGACAGGTGCCAAAATTACTCAGTATATGAAACAAGGAAAATCCCAGCTGGCCTGGAAAAGAAATTTAAAGATATTTAACCCTATACGACAGATAATTAGGATTTTCTCACAAAGACTTTCAAACAGCTACTTAACAACTGACACAAAAAAAGGGGAGAATTTCTTTGAAAATTACCAGAGGGATAGTCCATCTCAGCCAAGAAATAGAAGACATAATGAAGCACATCTCAAAAGTACATTATATGGAACTGACTACATATTGGAAAAGAAAAGAATAATGACCTCAGGGTCATAGCATACAAAAGTATGCAATCTAAATTATGGATGGAAAAAAGATTTAGGGATCAAAAATTATCAGAAAATTGTGGAACCTCTTCAGGTGCCCCAAAATGCATAGAATAGGGTATCCTAAAAGAGAAAACAAAGAGCACTAGAAGGAAACGTGTTTCCAGAAGCTGAAAAAACCCCAAGGACAAGAAACCTAAAGAAAGGCACATTTTATTTGATTTGTGCAGGTGTGGACCCTTTTCCAGACAACTGTTTGACTTGAGTAAGTATTGATGTTGTAGTAATTCATCAACCAAGGAATTTTGTCCCCTCATGACTCTCAACTGGTCATGAGTATCGAAATGATGATGGAGATGAAAACAAAAATTAGAATGAGTGCAAGTTATTACATAAACAGCTAAGTCTCTATAACACCTCTCTCTAGTGTAGTAAGACAATAGTCCGTGTTCTACCAGCCCCTCCACAAACAGATTCGTCTCAGGAGAGCATAAAACATGGTGCTTTCTTGTCTGAGCTGGGTTTGTCTTCATAGGACAACGCACCAATGTCATGGTCAGTCAAGATGACACCCTTTCTCTCCCTCAAGAGAAGGGTCCGGAGACTCCTCCTGGAGGACATGCTGAGCCAGTTAGTAGAAAATTTGGGAGTCCTAAACCCTGACAATATTCCTGCTAGATACTCAGTAACTGGCGCACATAGAGCAAGACCAGATTTCCAGTTCTAGAAGTCGCTCATCTTCTCCCAGGGCCTTGTCGGTCCTCTTCAGTAGGTGCTGTGCTAAACTCCCAGGAAACTCAACCCACACAGATCCTGAGGCTCTCTTAAGCTTAAGGTCTCCTGGGATCTCACCCAAAGGACACATTATCCTTTCCTTTCTCAGCTAGTTTGTCGCTTTCTACTCACTGTTTCAGATTCCCAAAAGTTTGGGGATTCATACCAAGGTGAAAATAATGTGTGGGAAATAAAAGGGGTGAATAATACCCCACACAATATACGAGTTAATTGCAGATAGGATAGACAGCTGATAGGTTTTATTTATTTTTTTTAGGTGGCTCTGCTTTGAGTGGGTAGATGTGGTTTCCATTTATTTTTCCTTCTTAAAGTAAAAACATTTATTTTATGCACGTTTGTTTAGATATGATAAGCATCATAATGAAAGAATTTTGAAAGCAAACTCAAACAGACGTCAGCAATTTTCCTGTCCTTTACGTAGAGCAGACTGTGAACAAATATAGAAGAGAGCATTGCCATGAGCAACAAGATGAAAAAGGAGAAAACACTATCCCTGTGGGTATTTTGTTTTTCGTGGAAATAAATTCACACAGACTCCTTGAGAAGAAACTCTAAAAGAGAACAAGTCAATGGTAGGACAAAGCCACTCTCCCGTGGTTCTGGTGAGGCTGTGGTCTGTGACCTCCCTCCTGGCTCACCCCAGCATGTTCAGGGCAGATCCAGAGGGCAGGTAAAATGGAAGGAAAGATGAGCCTGAATATGGAATGCTTTGGAGACACAAAGACAAGACAAGAATATGCCAGGCTGACTCCTGAGTAATTCCCTACAAATGTGCCTTGACTCTAACAGTAAATACAAAACTAAAAAAAAAAAAAAAGGTTGGGTGGGAATGAAATTGTCTCTGATCACCAAGAAAGAAAGGCCTTGCTCTCCTTACTTTTCATGTTTACCAAGAAAACATGAGTTGTAAATTTTTTCTCTGCCCTCAGTTAAATTACTTAATGTGTTTCACACACATATAAGACCCTTTTCAGGTGTACAACCAAGGGATCACTGTCTCAAGTTCCTGAGACTCATCACTTTAAAATGAAAACAGCAAGGAAGAGAGTGTCCCTACTTTACCGATTCTTTGACAGATGAGAGAATCGGTCTAACATGACTGGGAACCTGGCTCCAAGATGCGAAGATACTTCCTGGCATGAATGTAAGAAATTGTTTTCCCTAGAAAGTTTGGATATTTACCACTAATGCTATGTATATGTTTTAAATATTCTCTCCCATTCCATAGGTTGTCTTCACTTGGTGAAATTCCCCAGGCATCCTACTCCATTCCTGAAGTTTTGTTGGATCACAAGTCACAAAGGGAAACCAGCATTGCCCTCTACCAGTGTGAGCAATGGTGCAATTAAGAGTGAGACTTTCCCCAAGAACAGGTGGAGTGTGCTTACGTGGAGTCTCCACTTACTCTGCTCCCATCACTGAAGACTTAAAAGGAATGACCACCTTGGAACACATCACACAAGGAAGTGGAAGCTGACTCTGTCCCTAGAAAATTCATCAAAGGAATGTCTTCCTTTCGGACATCCTTGGAGGACAAGAGAGGGTGAATAACTGAAGTCTTGTGACCACATTGCAAGAAGCCCCCTCTGCACAGGATTGGCAAAAGTCTTCAGAGCAAGGAGGGAGCCTGTGAGCTCAGGATAGGTTTTGGTGTCACATCCCCATGAATTTCCACCACTGTGATAACTGTCACTGGCTGTATATGAGTCACAGTCATAATCAGCCTTAACCTCAGGTTGGAACCCAGAGATGGTCAGGGAGGCTGTGTTGTCAGAGCCAGAGCCAGGGAAACGATCAGGGATCCCTGAGGGCTGCTTAGTGACACAATGAATTACAGGTTTAAGAGTCAATCACAGGTGCGGTTGCTGCCAGGAGACATAGTCAGTTGCCCCAATATCACTGCTCATTCATGCACAGGAGATGGTGACAGTCCTTCCCAGAGACCCAGGTACTGAGTGAGGCTGATTCGGGGCACACTGGGTCTAGGACACTGAAAAGTACAAAACACACTCTTTTTAATTCATTACTGGGCCCCAGTTAAGACTGAGGAGGAGAAATAGGAGTGCCCACATGTACCCATGGTCTCTTCTATGGAGACCTCACCTCTGCCCTGAGTGAGGATGGTGAGGAGAACCAGAGCCTTAGTCGTGATGGAGAAACCCCAAGAGCACTGACTTCTGAGACCCCAACCTTAAGGCTGGGTGTCCCCCTCCTCTAATTCCCTTCCCCTGCTTGGAAGAGGAAGAGGCCTCCATGCAAATGTGCTTCCTGCCAAGCCTCTCCTCACCCCCTCTGATCTGACCCTTCATTCTAGGTATATCTGCATTCTGGGGCAACAGAACTTAGCTGAAGGATTCCAGTACTTTGACATCAGTATTCTAGGACAGAGCTCATGTTTCTGCCCAGGAAATGCAGCCAGAATTGGAATGTCCCTTAGTTCCTACTGTGGGAATCCCCATATAATTGAGAAATGATCCCATTCCTTTCTACTTGTGTTGTGCTGATTGAGCTTGGGGAAAAGAACCAGAGGGGCTGGAGTTAGAGAGATTCATTCTTTCCTTGATAGGCTCCAAAAACAGAGCAGGGGATTATTCACATTCCTTATCTCCTTCCTCTCTTCCTCAGTATTGTGGGTCCTCTTGCTTTTCAGTCCCCTTCCTTGCAGGACTCGAGGCTGAGGCCTGGGGGTGTCCATTGGCCTTCGATGCAGGGAACTTATTGGGGAAAATTAGATTTCGATCACCCTTCACACATGGTCCTCCTTTGCATGACTCAGGAAGAATCTGCTCTTGGGTCTCTGCACAGGTCAAGGTAAATCTCAGTCATGACCTTCCCCAAATCCAGGTCCTTGCTGCCCCCTGTTGGTCACAGATGGTGTAAGCCAGCACCGGGGAAGCCTGCTGAGTGAGAGCTGGAATTTCTTCTCTGCTCCTTCTGCTCTTTCCTTCCTCCCCTCCCAGTCAGTACTAAATCCTTAAATCCCTCTTAAATCCATCATCCTCAAGAAAGGAATGGGTCACCTGCCACACCAGGTGCTTCAGACGCTATCCCTCATAACCAGGTAGCTTGTCCCCCTGAACAGCCTTGTCACAGGGTTTGTGTTAGTGTGGCAGTTGTGGGCTCAGTGTTGAGGAAATATTAGAGGTCAAATTAAACCATCCCCTGAAGAAAGCCTGGATGAGAACTATGGCACAGGCAGAAAAAAAAATATTCTTTACTTCTGTTGAAACAAAATATATTGTGAGAGAGAAAGAGAAAGAGAGAGAGTTCAGTCAGCATCAGAAACAGCCAAAGTAAACAGGAGCAATTTTCTAGGGTTTGTGAATTAGGTAGAAGGGAACTGGGGTCAGGATTACTCTAAAGAGCCTAACTCTCCGAGTTAATATCAGAGTGCATTTCTCTATCATGTGGGGCGGAAGACATTCTTCACTTAATTTTCTCTGTACAGAGACTAACAAGTCATAACCGTGGACCTTCCTGGGGTAAAGTCCTTTCCATTCCCAGAGAGCTGCCTGACCTTGTGTGCTTTCTCATTAGATGGTTTAAAGGGGAAATACCAATCAAGGCTCAATGGTCCCTTTCAGAAGAGACAGGACTTTCAGGAAACAGACTACTAATTTTGTGAAGTGTGAATTCCTAAAGAAACTACTGCACCTGCCCCAGAGAATAAGGGGCCTCCATAGAAATGTGCATCCAGATGTCGCCATGTTGGGTGAGCACCTTCAGTACAAGTAGGGAGCCTTTGAACAGAGGGTAGGCTTTGGTCTCACTTCCTCATGAAATGGGATCACTGTGAAAAAGTGTAGCTACCTACCATATGAGTATCAGTAATACTCAACCTCGTTTTCAGCCTAGAGCCCAGAGATGGTCAGGGAGGCCATGTTTCTAGATCTGGAGCCAGAGAAGGGATCAGGGTTCCTTGATGGCCGAGTATTTCCATTATAAATCAGGAGTTTGGTGGACGTGCCTAGGAGTTGCTGATACCAGGAGACAGAATTACCACTACCAATATTACTAATGCTTCTGGCACAGGAGATGGTGATGGTCTGACAAAAGAGGGACATTGAGAAAATGATTGAGTTCTCAATATGATTAGAAAAGAAGAATAATGCAAGAAAGAGAGAGGGGAGTAGGGTGGAGAAATACCTCATTGAAATCCAGAGAAAGGATTCAGGGTCTGAGCCTCTGGGAAAAAGGGACTCGGAGTCATGTTTGGCCTCAGGGACCCAGCTCCAGGGACTTCTCACCAGGGCAAGTCTGTGTGCTACAGGGGACACAGGATCTTCTCAGTCTGTCTCTTCGTGCACACTTTGTGACCTGACCTACAGCTGTGTTTTTCCTGGGGCAAGTTCTCCTCATCCACAGCAAGAAACTTGTGTGTTTTTGTAAGAGGAGGTGGATTTGTAGAGAAACTGGTCAGCACTGACAGATCTTTCCAGGAATTTTATGGAATAGAGATGCTCTGATGACACTCTTTTCATGTCACTGTTTATACCACCTGACAGGTGATTGCAAGAAGTTCTCAACAATGTGTTGCTGGCCCAGAGCATGGGATGGACAGAGTGGTGGTCTCTGGTATGGGGGAAAGGAAAAGTGTTTGTGGGAAAAAAATAGTTTAGATTGTGAGATGATTGTTTGTGTGCTTGAAACATTCAACTACTGAACTATTTAGACCTTTGTTTAGGTAATGATGTCTATATTTTGGAGAATAATAGAATAATAGATCGTGACACTGTCAATATCAGCACCCATCTGAAATGAGATTTGCAGCCCATTAGTTTGGATCCCTATCTCTTGGGATGGCTGCAGAGAGACCTCCTGTGAACATCCCAAGCATCCAGATGCTTCCTGCAAAACACCAACCACTGATCTTCACGAGGACCTGCCTTGCACCTGTTCCATTTTCTGTGAGTTCTAGAGGCACCATCAGCACCACCTATAATAGAAGAATTAGTGTTTTATGTAAAATTCGGCTGCAATAATGTGCCCATTAATTACACGTGACATAGATATAATAATCTTGACTGCCTCAAAAAGGAGGCAAAATGAAAACTGGCACATAAAATAATGAATGAGTAATAGAGCTAAAGCATGTAAATTTTTAAAAATAAAAAAATCAATAACTACGTTCTTTTCTTTTAGGTTATGATAAATATAGAGATTCCATAAACAATAGCAAATTAAAAGAGACAGAGAGAAAGAGAGAAAAAATATTGAGACAACATGTCTGGTATCTGACCCAGAAAATGAATGGGCATGTGAATGGTGATTCTTTCACATGCCAATTCCATTCCCATGTAGAATAATAAAAGCACTGATGTAAGGCAGGAATCTACCAATATCCTGAGGAAGAACGTAGGCAGTAACCTCTTTGACATAGGCCACTTAACTTCTTTCAAGACACGTCTCTAAAGTCAAGGTAACAAAAGCAAAAATGAACTTTTGGGACTTCATCAAGATAAAATGCTTCTGCACACCAAAGGAAACAGTCAACAAAACTAAGAGACAATCTATGGAATGGGAGAAGATATTGTAAATGATATTAGAGAAAAGGGCTGACATCTAAGATCTATAAAGAACCTCTCAAACTCAACACCCAAAAAAAACAAATAATCCAGTCAAAAAATGGGCAAAAGACATGAACAGACACTTCTCCAAAGAAGACACACAAATGGCTAACAGACACACTAAAAAAATGCTCAACAAATCAAAACCACAATGAGATACCACCTTACAGCAGATAGAATGACAAAAATTAAGGAGGCATAAAAAATGTTGACAAGGATGTGGATAAAAGGGAACCCCCTTACACTGTTGGTAGTAATGTAAGCTGGTACATACACTCTGGAAAACGGTATAGAGGTTCCTCAAGATGCTAAAAATAGAGCTACCCTATGACTCAGCAATTGCACTACTGGTGTTAAGCAAAAGATACAGATGTAGTAAAAAGAAGGGGCTCATACACCCCAATGTTGATAGCAACAATGTCCACAATAGCCAAACTGTGGAAGGAGCCTAGATGCTCTTCAACAGACCAATGGATAAAGAAGATATGGTTCATATATACAATGTAATATTACTCAGCTATCAGAAAGAATGAATACCCACCATTTGCATTGACTTGGATGGAACTGAAAGGGAATATGTGAAGTGAAATAAGTCAAGCAGAGAAAGACAATTATCTTATGTGGAACATAAGGAATAGAACAGAGGACATTATGGGAAGGAAGGGAAAACTGAAGGGGGAGGAATCATAGGGGAAGGTGAACCATGAGAGACTATGCATTCCAGGAAACAATCTGAGGGTTTCAGAGGGGAGGGGATCGGGGCATGGGGTATCCAGGTGATGGGTATTAAGGAAGGTACATGTTGTGGTGAGTACTGGTTTATATGTAACTAATGAATCATTGAACACTACATCAAAAACTAATGATGTACTATACAGTGGCTAACTGAACAGAAAAAAAAAATTGAACTCCAGACTTCAGATGGAGAAAAAAAAAAGACATCGATGGATATACTGACCTTAAGAACTTCTAAAACATTTCCAGTTGTTTTATCAAAGGTGTCTCTTTTCTCGTCTTCAAAAGAAAAAAGATTTGAAAATATGGATAGTTGAATTATTTGAGAAGACATAGAAGACTGTTCCTATAGTTTGAGTCACACCATACAAGATGCAATGGCAGCTCCACAGATCTCATACTCGATTGACCTGTTCACTTGACATCTAGCCTGTGATTTTCCTGGTAATTTCCCTATTATGAAAATAGAAACTAATTTCTCAGAAGGAAACTGTGGTCCCATTTAATAGGAGACACAGTTGAAGTGGCATGGGGGCTCCCTGCCCTCCTATGCGCATGTGGATACTTTGTAAAGATCTCACTGATGCCATGACAGTCAGGGAGACGTCTTACACTAGAAGACCTCAGGCCAACTGTCAGTGTTCCCTCTGCCAACTTGTTTGTCTCTGTGAAGACCCACACCCCACAGCAGGTGCAGACTCTGACCAGCCTCACATAGACAAGGGTTCAGAGAGACCTCCTGTGAACATCCCAAGCATCCAGATGCTTCCTGCAAAACACCAACCACTGATCTTCACGAGGAGCTGCTGTGCATCTGTTCCATTTTCTGTGAGTTCTAGAGGCAACATCAGCACCACCTATAATAGAAGAGTTAGTGTTTTATGTAAAATTCTGCTGCAATAATGTGCCCACATAATTACACGTGACATAGATATAATAATCTTGACTGCCTCATAAAGGAGGCAAAATGACTCCATGACTCAAAATGTCCATGACTCAAGACACTATCCTGTTTCGTAGCACAGGCCCCCTTTCCACTGTGCTGGGACCCGCCTGCTAAGGGTTTCCATATATGACAGTGTTCTGGCCTTGATGATTCAAGCCTAAAGTTGCTGACTGTTATCAGGGAAAGGAATATGGTAGGTGGTCAAAAGATTTGAAAATAACTGATGGTGAGAACATTATGGAAAGACTGAGCTCTCAAGTGGGCGACTATTATTCAAGGCTTTCCCCAGAAACAGAACTAATATGAGTTGTATGTGCGCATGTGTGTGTGTGTGTGTGTGTGTGTGTGTGTATATATATATGTCTGTGTATATTTATATTTTAAATATATTATGTGCAATGTGTATAGATATATAAATATATATCATATTTTGTACATAACTATATAATGTTTTGCACATAATTATATACATATACATTATAGGAAATATATATTATATAGAATGTACAAAAAAGATAGATATACATTTAAAATATTTTTTCATACATATGAAATTTTATGTATATGAAAATTGGTGCACATGATTATTGAAGCATGGAAGTTAATGAGCTTCCATCTGCAACTTACAGGCCCCAGAAGGTCAATGGTGTGATTCACTTAGAGTCCAAGGCCGGAGAACTAGGGAAGCCAATGATGTGAATTCCTGTCTAAAGGCAGGAGAAGTTGAAATAAGATTTCCGGCTCAACCAGAGATGAGATTAGGGAGGTGAGTTCCTCCATGTCTGGCTTCCGATCCACTCAAGCCCTCATGGATTGGGTCATTCACACACACTTTAGGAACAGCAATCTGCTGTACTGAACCCACAAATTCAAATTCTAATCTCAGCCAGGAATACTGTCAACACCCAGAAATAATGTTGCATCTGGGCACCCTCTGACCCGCATAGACAGACACAAAAACTTAACCATCACAGTGACCATCTTTCCTGATACCCCACCAGGGAATGAGGCTGTTGTGAGGACATGGCACTTCCAGTGCTAAACTGGGAAACTTCTGCAACATGACGTGCGCCTTCTAGATCTTCTGATGCCCAAGCCTTGCTTCATTCAGTTGTTCAAACAATTCATGGATCTATTTATAAATTATTAAAGTACATAATTTATTTTTATATAATTAGCAATTAATCGCAACTGAAGCTCCAGCTACACACTGGTTGTTCATCAGGGAAATAGATGCTTTGACTTTCCAGAGAAAAGGGGGACAAACCCATCAGCTATGTCTTCCTTTCTAGAAGAAAAGGAGATATTGTAGAAAGAGCCTGTGCTGGTGGAGACACTGACTCTTCATTTCTTTGTTGATGAGTTGAAAAGATGAGAAAAGTCCCACTCTGGGACAGAGCAAAACGGGAAAGAAGAAGCCATCATTGTACTAAAGGAAAAGAGCATAGGGAGTGTGGCTCCTGGATCTTATGTTGATCAAGGAGAGGACCTGAGAGAGAACATAATTCTCAAGAGCATGCTGCATGAAGCCCCTGGTTCAAAGGGCTTGGAAAGCATCCTTACAACAAGGGGAGAGCCTGTGAGCACAAGGCAGGCTTTGGTGTCAGTTCCTCACGAACTCGGACCACTGTGGAAAGTGCCACTATCAGCATATGAACAACAGTAATACTCAGCCTCATCCTCAGCCTAGAGCCCAGAGATAGTCAGGGCGGCTGTGTTTCCAGGCTTGGAGCCTGAGAAAGGATCAGTGATCCCTGACAGCCGAGTATGGACATTATAAATCATATCTCTGGGGCCCATGCCTGGATGCTGTTGGTGCCAGGAGACATCATTATGCCTGCCAATGTCATTCCTGTTTCCAGAGCCCCAGGCCCTGAGGGAAACTAGTTAGGGCAGTCTGGGCCCAGAAACACAAAAAGAGGAAAAACACACTCTTATTAGGTCAGTGCTGGAACCTCAGGGGAATCTGACTAGAGACAGTGGATCAACCCAGATGTCCTCATGGTGCCTTCCCTGGAGACCCCACATGTGCCCTGAATAAGAGGGATACTTCTGAATCTTTGGACAACAGAGCTTAGTGGAAAAGGTTGAAACACTTTCCATGTATTTCTGAAAGTCAGGAACTTGAATATCCATGCCTTGTTTGTCCAGAAGATAAAGAGCTCCTGATACTCATGGTGATGAGCTTCTGGACCTTCTGTGTTTCTGCTCTGTCATGACCTTGTCTCTGTGAACATTCGAGGCAGGGGCACTTTCTTTTGTGCCCTCTGCTGGGGTCCTTCTGAGAATGTTTCTACTCTTAGGACAGAGTTACTGCCCACCCCAGTGGAAACATCTATTGTGAGTTGGTGGTGGTGGTGGGCTCTCACCCAGCTGCAACCTGTCACCGTCCCCACCCCTACTTGTTTGTACTGGTGCATGGGCAACATCAAAACCCATCAGCTTATTTGTAAATAACTTGCATTGAACACACAGGTGTGCTGAAGGCCCTTGAGTTGATGGGTACCTGGTCCTTCAGTGTCTCTGCTATGACGTGGCTATGTCTCCTTGGTGATCCCAGGCCTGTGTTGCCCAGGAAATGCCCCCTGAAAGGTGCCCACTCGTCAGAGTCTCTCTATGGTTAGGAAAGTGTTGTTGTTTATGATACACAAACACCTGCTGTTGGTGGGGGAGGGAGGCAGGGTCTCCCCTTGCTGCAGGCTCATCACTGACCCCACCCCAACTCCTCTGTGCTGAAGCATCTGCAATACTGGATCCCACTAGTATATCAGTCATCCCTAAGCACTCACCACCGGCCCATAGAGAAGAAGGTGGGCAGGTGTGAGGAAACCACTGGAGGGAACCAGGAGCACAGGCCAGGAGCAACAGCTGTACATCTGTGTCTGCTCTTCCTCCTTCTGCCCTTTCATCCTCAAACAAACAGCTTCCCTTTCCCCTACTCTGATTCTCAACCTAAAAATGAAGAATAAAAATTATGCTGCCCATGGCAGGTGTTCTATGGAGGGATGAACCTGAGAAGGCAAGGGCAGGTTGATGGCGAACATGTCTGTGTGCCCAAGACTGGTATTCATTATAAATGTCATATTGCTCAAGATTCCATTCCATTTTAGCCTAGAGTTGTTTTCTCAGTCACATGTGTGTGTGTGTGTGTGTGTGTGTGTGTGTGACAGATTTTATTTGTTTATCTGAGAGAGAGATTGAGAGGGAAGGATCAGGGGGAGTGGCAGAGGGAGAAACAGACTCCCTGCTGAGCTGTGGGGCTCTATCCCAGGACTCCAGATCTTGACCTGTGCTGAAGGCAGATGCCTAACCAAGTGTGCCACCCAATGACCCTCAGTGTGTGTGTGTCTGTATGTCTCTGTGTGTGTGTTTCAGTTTTCTTGGCTTTCTTCCTTCTCTAAATGAAAGGCTAAAGCAATAATCTTTACTGGTAAGTACCACACTGGCAGGTAAGTCAGGGGGGCCTGCAGTGCATGGGAAGCCCCCATCTGCTATTAGCAAAACCTTTCTTGACTTTCCTCCTTAACGACCCTCTCTGAGTTTCCTAAACTGTCCACATGTGGTCTTCCTAGAAGAGGTGACCATTCACTGTAAACCAACGTGGCATACGGAGTCATGTATGCATACAATAGGCAGTAGCTACACATCACTGGAAAAACATCATGATCACAACCCGCAACAGGCAGCAGTAACAGGACACACACAGGAAGGAAGGATAAACTGGACACCAATTCAATGTGGCCATCAGCTTGAGCAGGGAACCTGTGGAGAGGACGACCTGCCGGGTGGTGGTGCAAGGAAGTACATCTGCCCATTGCCAACTCCCCCAGTGCACTGAGGGCCGTGGCCCTGCCTCTGCGCCTGGAACACTCTGCCCTTCCTTCATGCTCTGGGACATACAACTACTCAGGTGCACCTGGCAAGGCTGGGGTTCAGGCTCTACTCTTAGCTCTCCCGTCTCCACACCATGCAGCAGCACCTGGGTCTCTCCAGCCCCAGGTGCTGAGGACATGCTGGTGCCTGCTGGAGTCCTGGAGAACCTAGGGCCGACTCAGATTCCCTCTTCCCGTCCCAGCAACCCTCGCCCTGGTGCATGGGAGTCGGGGAGGGAGGAGGGCAAGGCTGTGCCCCAAACCAGTTCCCTCCTGGTTTCCTTGCAGTAGACACAGGGGAGGTGGGGTCAGAGCCTCCGAGCCAGGACCATCAGGGTGCTCATTGGTACTAAGCACACTCAGTAGACAATGAAACAAAGGAGGTATTTGAGAGTCAAGGGAGACACTCTCTGCTACCACCAGCCCCTCGACCTCTGCTCCATCCACTCCCTAGGGCCCGCCATCCCCCTTGATTCTCCTCTGGCTGACACAGTGGGACCCTCCCTTTGGAAGGAGGACAACCTTTGGCTGAAGCCCTTCTTTGTCAACCCTGTTGGCTTCCAGGGACTGGATGCTGATGGGAAAACTGGGAGAAGCCAGAGCCAAGTGACTAGAGCTCCAAGTCGACCCCCTAATTGCACCCATGGTCTGGGAAGAATGCTTTGAATCTCCCCAGCAGCCTTGACCTGGGCACCATGTCTGCCCCAGGAGACCTGATCAATCTCCTCTGGCCAAGCCCCTCCCCTGGGTCTCTTACTTCCTGCCTTGGTGCCAGGACAGGGACCCTGTTCTGACACCTTTTTGTCTCAGCACTCCCTAGTCCCTGATTTCCTGGCCCCTCTCCAACTTTGCTGCATGGAGGGATGTTAGCAGACACAGTGGGACCTCCTCTAAAAGCTTTCAAAACTCTTTTCCAGTTTCCCCCCTTTTCTACTCCCTATGGCTCAAACTGACAAATTTCCATATTAACATCAGCGTTATCCCTTTTGGGTTCCATTTAAGTCAGAAGAAGAAGACACTGCCATTACTCTCTCTGCATACCACCATAATCCCAGGGGCCCTGCAAAGGGTTAGATGGTCCCATCCCTAGAAAACTGAAGCACAGAGAATAGATGGGGGAAGGCACTGACATTTGAAGCAACATCAAACCCATGGTGAGTTTCCTATCTTTCAATCAGTGTCCCATGGCCTGGACCAAACACAGTGCAACACATGGGAAAAACACCATCCCTTTTCCCCTATAGGAGGGTCCAATGGATGAAAGAGCTCTTGGGTCTTAATCAGGACTGGGTAAACCACAACCATGCCCTTCTCCCAATGCAGGCCCTCACTGTCCCATGGTGGCCTCCCATGGTGCAACCCAAGGAGCAGAGAAGATAGCTAAGTGGGATCAGGAAATCTCTCCTGTGTTCCTCTACTCCAGCTTCCTTGCCCTCCCTGTTCAATATAAGGCCCCTGGCCCCTCCAAAGGCATCTCTTCCGCCTCCTGCTGCTGTTTTCCTGATTTAACCCAGCAAGGAGGGTCATCGTTCTTTTCCCCGTAATTTCTTTAATATCGCTAAAAGATATGGACTTCTTTTTAATTTTTTCTTTACTTTTTTAAATTTGAATTCAATTAATTAACATGTAATGTATAATTAGTTTCAGTGATAGAGTTAAGTGTTTCATAAGTTGCATATAACATCCAGTGCTCATTATATCAAGTGCCCTCCTTAATGCCCATCACCCAGTTACCCCATTCCATTATCCACCTCCCTTCCAGCAACCCTCAGTTTGTTTCTTGTAGTTAAGAGTCTCTCATGGCTTGTCTCCCTCTCTGATTTTGTCTTATTTTATTTTCCCTCTCTTCCCCTCTGATTCTGTTCTGTTTCTTAAATTCTACATATGAGTTAAATCGTATTATAATTGTCTCTCACTGATTGACTCACTTTGCTCAGCCAAATAACTTCTTGTTCCAACCATCCTTGCAAATGGAAAGATTTCATACTTTTGATGGCTGAGTAATATTCTATTTTATATCTGTGTGTATGTACACATTTATAAACCACATCCTCTTTATCCATTCATCTATCAGTGGACATCTGGGCTCTTTCCATCGTTTGGCTATTGTGGACATTGCTATTATAAACACTGGGGTGCAGGTGCCTCTTCGGAGCACTACATTTGTAATCTTTGGAATAATACCTGGTAGTACAATTGCTGGGTCATAGGGTAGCTCCATTTTCAACTTTTAGAGGAACCTGCAGGTTGTTTTCCAGAGTGGCTGCACCAGCTTGCGTTCCCACCAACAGTGCAAGAGGGTTCCACGTTCTCGGAATCCTTGCCAACATCTGTTGTTTCCTGAATTGTTAATTTTAGCTAGATTATTCTATTATATATATATATATATATTAATTATATATATATAATTAATATATATATAATTTATATATATATATAATATTTAGTTAATTCTGCCTGGTGTGAGGTGGCATCTCATTGTGGTTTTGATTTGTATTTCCCTGTAGCCAAGTGATGTACAGCATTTTTCATGTGTCTGTTGGCCATTTGTATATACTCTTTTGGGAAATGTCGTTCCTTTTTTCTGCCCATTTCTTGACCGGATTCGTTGTTTTTGGGTTGTTGAGTTTGATAAGTTCTTGATAGATTTTGGATACTACCCCTTTATCTGATAAGACTTTTGCATATGTATTCTCTCATTCTCTAGATTGTGTTTTAGTTTTCTCGACGGTTTCCTTTGCTGTCCAAAAGGCTTTTGTCTTGATGAGATCCCAAGAGTTCTGTCTTCTTTTTAGTTCCCTTGCCTTTAATCATGTCTAGCAGGAAGTGATTGCAGACAAGGTCAAAGAGGTTGCTGCCTCTTTCAAGGAGGGTCATCTTGATTACAGCATGATAGAGAGGAGAGTAAGTCAATGACAATGCAAGCGTCCTTTCTCTAGGCCAATCTGCACTGGTGTAGGAAATGGAGGCATGTAAAGTGAGGATTTTCCTGAGAGTTGTGGTCATTGCACTGAGTAGGCATCTCCTTCAGCCTCTGTTCTCCTGTTGAGGAGTTTGAAAGAGTTACCTTCTGGAGTCATATCACACAGAGCAGAAGCTGTGACCCTCCCCAGACAATTCCACAGAGAGTGTGTCTGTGGCTCACACGGACTTGGGCATTCTTCATCTTATCCCTTAGTGCATATTGAAAGGAATTCCCCCTCAGAGCTGTGTGGCTTCTAAAGTAAAATCCTTTCATCCACAAACTGATTTTTGACCTACCATGTTTTCTAAAAGAGATGGGTTTGGGGCAAAGACTCCAATCAAGGCTGACAGTCCTTGTGAGAACAGAAATGGGAATGCATATTCAGAAAATGGGCATATTTCTAGAGTGTGAATGTTCGGATAAACCTATTTTAGCGTCCTTGCTCATACCCCAGGAAAGACTGTTGAAGAGCACAAAAGAAGTGATGCCTTGGTCAAGGGTGGGAGGAAATAATTGGTGTACATGGCGGTGTGGAAAAGAAAATCTGTAGCGTGAGAAAGTGATAGCATTCTTATTTGAATGCATTGTTTATGTGTGTTTTGAACTTACGTGTCTTATATTACTTCAGAATTAATGATGTGTATTACTGAGATAATAATAAAATGGTAACCGCTTAATGACCTCTTAAATCCATCAGTTAGTTTTTGGGGTCAGTTAGTAGTCTTGTGATTAGATCATGGACTCCTGAGATCACTATAGAGAGGTTCCCTGGGTATAATCCAGGTGTCCAAGTTCTTCTTGTGTGGTACTTACAGGAGCTGAATTCTGATCCATGCTCTGTTAGTACAATTCATGCTCTGTTAGAAAAAATTCAGGACATCATGGTGCAGGGAACACTATTTGTTTTTATTATTCTGCATTTTTGTGACCTCAAAAGAAAGCATGAAATACAAATAAGAAGCAAGACTGTCCTGAATGGGAGGAAAGTGGCCATTTTTCACAAATATGATTAATAACTGATAATCAATAAACTAAAGTAAATTAAATAAAAAATTAGTGCCAAGATCCTTATCTTTCAGGTTGAATGAAGCAAGATGCTTCCATAACTATAGAAAGTGGGGAAAAAAGAAAGATAAAATATCCAGAACAGATGAAACGGAAAATGAGTGGCCCTTAACTCAAAGTAACACTCTCTCATGAGATCAGTGCTGGGGCCTCAAAGAAACTGAGGAAGAGAAGACAATATACCAGCCCAGATGTCCCTGTGGTCCTTCCTGGAGGTTCCATGTGCCCCAGGTGAAGAGGGTGAGGAAGACCTGAATCCAGGCCATGGTGGAGATGGTCCCAAAGGCACTGCCTTCTGAGCCCTAACCCCAGGCCTGGCTCCCCCACAACTCTGTTATACCTTCCCCCAGCCTCAGAACGTGAGGGGTCTTCAAGCAAATATGCTTCCTACCAGCCTCTCCTTACCTCCTCCTATCTGACCCTTCATTTTAGAAATTTCTGCATCTAAAGCAGAAACACTTGGATGAAGGATTAAAACATTTTGACATGGATGTTCTAAGGCAGAGTGCATGTCACTGCCCAGGAAATGGAGTCAGACTTGGAATGTCCCTTAGTTCCTACTGTGAGAGTCCCCATGTATTTGACAAATAATCTCAGAACTTACATTTGTGCTGTGTGCATTGACGGTGGGAAAAAATCCAGAAGGGCTGGAATTAGAAGAGATTCACTCTTTCTTTGTAAGCACCAAAAACAGCTGGAGTTGTTCACATGTCTCACAGCCTTCCTCTCCTCCTCAGTAAGGTGGGTTCTCATGCATCTTTTTGTTACCTTCACCACAAGGCTCTGAGCCTGAGGCCTGGGGGTGTTTGTTGGATTTTGAGTAAGAACTTATTGAGACACAATAGATTTGGATCAACCATCTCACGTGGTCCTTCCTTGCAGGACTCAAGAAGAATCATCTCTTGGGACTTCATGCAGGTCAGGGTAAATCACAGCCATGACTTTCCCAAAATCCAGGTCCATGCTACCCCTTGGCGGCCACAGATGGTGAAACCCAAGCACCAGGGAAGGCAGCTGAGTGAGAGCTCGAATCCTTCATGTTATCCTTCTGTTCCTTCCTTCTTCCACTCCAGTCACTACCAGGTCCCTAGATCTCTCTTCAATGCGTTAGAGTTCATTTGTCTTTGTCTCCATCTTCCTCAGGAATGGAATAGGTCACCTACCACACCAGGTGACTTGGGTCCGCCTCTCAAGACCAGGTAGATTTTCTTCCTCCACAGCCTTGTCACAGGGTTCCTGATAGTGTGACAGTTCTTGGGTTAGAGGTCAAATAAAACCAACCCCTGAAGGAAGTCTGGATGAGAACAATGGCATGGAGAGAGAAAGGATTGGTTTCTCTTGATGTTGATATCAAAACTATTGCAGAAGGATAGAGAACTCAGTCAGCACTGAGAATAACCTAAAGAAAACCATGATTTCGTTTTCCAGTGTTTGTGTATCTGGTAGAAGGGAACTGGGGTCAGGATTACTCAAAAGGACTCAACTTCAGGAACCTCTCATCAGAGTACATTTCTCTATTGAGTCCATTGGACAGAAGTTCATTCTTGTCTTAATCTTCTCTGCAGAAAGACTAACTTACCTGAGAGCTGTGCATCTTCCTGAGGTAAATTCCTCTCCATCTAGAAGGAGATGCCTGACCTAATGTGCTTTCTAAACAACATGGTTTAAAGGCAGGAAACTTCAATAATTATCAGTATTAAAATGTGGGTAGCCACGTCTATAATTAAAAAAAAAAAAGCTCCACTTGCTCTTCCAAAGACCGAGTTTAATAATAAATAGGATGAAGTCATGTAAGGAAAATTTTGATATTCAATATATAGACAGAAAGACATGTCCGTAAAAGAACTTCTAATTTAAATACTTTATTTATTTTCTTATTTTTTTTAAGATTTTATTTATTTATTTATTTGACAGAGAGAGAGACAGCCAGCTAGAGAGGGAACACAAGCAGGGGAAGTGGGAGAGGAAGAAGTAGGCTCCCAGCAGAGGAGTCTGATTCTGGGCTCGATCCCAGAACACCAGGATCAGGCCCTTAGCCAACATCAGGCACTTAATGACTGAGGCACCCAGTTGCCTTTAAATGCTTTATTTAAAAAGCCTCCTTGTTGTATGGTGACTAACATAATATAATAAAAAATTATTATAAGAAATGAAAAAATAAAAAAAGCCTCCTTGTAAAAACAAATAATAAATAAATAAATACAAAAAAATAAAGGGGAAATTCTGATTGAGGCTGACTGGTCCTTGCCACCAGAGAAATGTCCCCTCAGGGAACAGATTAGGAATCTCCTCAGTGTGGATGTTCTAAAGAAACCATTTAAGTGTCACTATTCACATATCTTTAACAGGTATTTCTCAGAGCACAAGGGAGATGACATCCTGGCCTAGGGTTGGACCAGTTAGCTCCCTCATAGCCTCAGCGATTGGGGCAGAAGGAAAAGGGTCATTGCTAGAGGTGATAGATTTGGTTTCGACAATCACAGTCATTCTTGTGTGTTTTAGAGTCTCATGTAGTATAATTCTGGAGAGAATTTAGATAACAGTGTCTATTATACAATACCAAATGGTTGGTATGTATAAAATACCAAAAATTGACTTTTTCATAAGTCAATCACCTGGACATCTGAGCATGACTTTGTAGCCTCGTTGACTGGATACTTGTCCCTTGAAATCACTTTGGAGAGGCTCCTGAGAATTTTCAGGATCTCAGGCACTTCTTGCAGGAAGTAAACCTGAACTTTACAATGAGCCGGATGCTTCTGTTCTGTGTTCTGTTAGTAACAGAAACAAATTCAGCTCTCCCTCTGCAAAAGGCAGGAACCGCTGATTGATTTCAAACCCTTTGGATTTTTGTGTCCATACAATAAGACGTGATATTCAAACAATAAATCCCACAATCACCCAAAAGTGACAAAGTGACCACACGCACACAATATCCTTATGATTCAATAAGAAACATAGCAAATGTGATAAAAATATAAGAAATCAATACCCAACATCTTACTTCATAAGGCAAATGAAAGATGATGATTCCTTATACACAAGCAATTTTAAAATAAGAAAAAATGCAGAAATGATGCCCAGGAGAATGACTGGCACTTAATTAGAAATTCTATGAACTCATCAATGAGAATTGAGTGGAGGTGCTGATTCCCTGATTGCACTGAACAGAAAAACACTGCTGGAGATTTAGAGCATAGGGACACTTAAAATATTTCAAATCATCTCTATCAAAAGTAATCTCGTTAGGGGTGTCTGGCTGGCCCAGTCAGTAGAGCGTGTGACTCTTGATCAGGTTCATAAGTTTCAGCACCATGTTTGGTATGGAGACCACTTTTCAAAAACTTAAAAAATATTTTTTAAGGGGCACCTAGGTGGCTCAGTTAGTTAAGGGTCTGCCATCGGCTCAGTTCATGATCCAGGTTTTTGGAATGAAGCCCTGGGTCAGACTCACTGTTCAGTGGGAGTATGCTTCTCCCTCTCCCTCTCCCCACTCGTGCTTTCTGTCTCATTTTCTCTCTCTTTCTCTCAAGGTCAAATTACTTAATTAAAAAACATGTTTTAAAAAGTGACCGCTTTCCAATTAAAACTCATAAAATCTCGTACACCAATTTTACCTATTTTGTAAGTAGCAACCACTCTCTCATCTTTTCATAAAAGTATTTAAGTGTATACTGCTTCACCGTTTCAGAATACCCAGGAGGCTGTTGCTATAACTTGAGTCTCCACACACTCAAGACACAAAGGGCTACAGCAGCCCCATTATGTCATATTGGAGCCATCCTGTTCACACAATATCTATATGCAGGATTATTCTGTAAGGTTACCTATAATTAACATACTAAATACTTTCTCAGAAAGATATTGTGGCCCCTCCTTAAAAGAGACTCATTAGAATAGGCAATGGTGCCTCCTACCTCCTATGTACATGTCAATATTTGCTAAAGGTCCTATTGATGTCATTCCAGTCTGGAAGCACACTTATGCCAGATACCATACAGAATAACCAGACAGTGGCCCCTCTACCTCCTACAGGTTTTCTCCACAACGGCACACATCCAACATGCAGATATAGTCTGTGTACACCTTCCACAAACATGAGGGACTAACTTAGGGTTTCATGCTGTGTCCTCAAAAGCAAATGCTCCTTCCTATTGTGATTTGACCCAGAAGCTTAGGGGTCTGTTGTGGCAAATTCCCAGCCTGGATGATTAACACATGAAGGTATTGGCCATTTATTGGAGGAAGAAAGGAGCCAACTGGAAAGAGATTTGGAAAGTTAACTAAGGGAGAGAACAGAATGAGAGAGACTGCGTTCTCAGGTAAGCTGACCTTGCATCCTGAATTGCCCCAGAGTGAGGGCACTGCTACGACATGGCACTTTTACTGCTAAAACTAGGAAAATTCTGGCAAACTGAGATCAATTGGTTAGTGAAACAGGTTTTCTGTGGTCTACACAAGGTTCAATTAAGGGACAGAGAATATTTGCATATATATGATGTGAATGTATATTTAGTGATTTGTCATAACTGGGATACCAGGTAGAGCTTGGACTGGCTCCTAATGAAAATCAGATATGGTGGGGTTCCTTGAGGAATGGCAAGAAGCCTTCTGTTCCCAGGTGGAAAATGGGATCATGTTGGAAAGAACCCACCCTGTCAGGGAGACAGGGCTGAATCCAGGGTAGGGATTCATTGTTCTGAGGGGAGGGGAGCTTCTACATACAATGGAGTCTCAACACCACACCCCCTGCTCAGCTCCTTGGATATGGGGTCCACAAGAAGGGGCACTGGAAAAACAACTTGTTCCTTTTCTCCTCATTCCTTCAGCTAGATCTTCAGCTGTTTAGTGAGTTGCTGTTTTCTCAAACACTGACATGTAGCACAATATCCCACCAAGGTGGATCATGTTCACTAGAGTATGGTGGACACTGAGTTAGGTAAAAAAAGGTCATTTCTGGATAAATGACTCCCACCTGGACTAACAGGAGTGAGAGGCTGTCTTTTAAAGTAAGGATGTCCCTGAGAACTGTGAAAATTATGCAGTGCAGAGGTCTCTTTATCCCTCTATTCCTGCCATTGAGGAATGGGAAGATCATCTTCTGGGAACATGTCAAGAAATAAAGAGACTGACAATTCCCCAGGAAGCTTGTTCTATTTTACTACATTGCAGGAGTTAGAGGACCTGAGAGAGAACTGAATTCTCAAGGCCATACTGCATGAAGCCCCCTCTATACATAGTTAGGATTGAGGAAGCATCTTCCCAGCAAGGAGGGAGGCTGTGAGAACAGGACAGGTTTTGGTTTTACTTCCCCATGAACTTAGACCACTGTGATAAGTGCTACCACTTCTAGCTGAGGCACAGTAATACTCAGCCTCATCCTCAGCCTGGAGTCCAGAGATGGTCAGGGAAGCTGTGTTGCCAGACTTGGAGCCAGAGAAGCGATCAGGGACCCCTGATGGCCGAGTATTTACATAATAAATCAGAGTTTTGGGGGCCATTCCAGGATACTGTTGGTACCAGGAGACACCATTATACCTTCCAATGTCATTGCTTGTTCCAGTACAAGAAATGGTAACTGTCTGTCCCAGAGTCCCAGACACTGAGGCCGGCTGAGTCAGGGCAGACTGGGCCCAGGAACCTAAAAAAAGGATAAATGCAATAGTTAGCTCTGTGCTGGGGCCTCAGGTAAACCTGAAGAGGAGAGAAAGGATCAGCTTAGATGTCCCCAAAGACCCTTCCCTGGGGACCTCACCTGTGCCCTGAGAGAGGAGACCAAGAAAGACCAGAGTCCAGGCCATGGTGGTGACTCCTCAACAGCACTGTCTTCAGAGACCCTCAATCCCAGGCTTGTCTCTCCCAGACCTCTATTATCTCCTCCCCCTCCCTGCCTCAAGGAGGGAGTGGACTGCATGCAAATGTGCTTCCTGCACCTTCCTCTCCTCACCCCCTCTGTTCTAACCCTTCATTCTAGGTATATCTGCATCCTGGGGCAACAGAACTTAGCTGAAGTATTCCAGTACTTTGACATGGATTTTTCAGGACAGAGCTCATATTTTTGCCAGGAAATGCAGCCAGACTTGGAATGTCCCTTAGTTCCTACTGTGGCAGTCCCCATATAGTTGAGGATTGATCCCATTACTTTCTACTTGTGTTGTGCTCATTGAGCTTGGGGAAAAGAACCAGAGGCGCTGGAGTTAGAGAGATTCAGTCTTTCCTTGGTAGGCTCAAAAAACAGAGCAGGGGAAGGTTCACATCCCTTATCTCCTTCCTCTCCTCCTCAGTCGGGTGGGTCCTCTTGCTTTTCAGTTCCCTTCCTTGCAGGACTCTTGAGGCTGAGGCCTAAGGGTGTCCATTGGCCTTCTGTAATGGGAACAAATTGGGGAAAAATAGATTTGATTCACCCTTAACACATGGTCCTCCTTTGCATGACTCAGGAAGAATCTGCTCTTGGGACTCTGCATAAGTCAGGGTAAATCTCAGTCATGACCTTCCCCAAATCCAGGTCCTTGCTGCCCCCTGTTGGTCACAGATTCTGTAACCCAAGCACCAGGGAAGCCTGCTAAGTGAGAGCTGGAATTTCTTTTAATTAATTAATTAATGTATGTATGTATGTATTTATTTATTTTTATAATAATATTTTTTATTATATTATGTTAGTCACCATACAGTACATCCCTGGTTTTTGATGTAAAGTTAGATGATTCATTAGTTGTGTATAACACCCAGTGCACCATGCAATACATGCCCTCCTTACTACCCATCACCAGCCTATCCCATTCCCCCACCCCTCTCCCCACTGAAGCCCTCAGTTTGTTTCTTAGAGTCCATAGTCTCTCATAGGTTCTGCTCAGCTCCTTCTCCTCTTTTCTTCTTCCCCTCCCAGTCAGTACCAAGTCCTTAGATCCCTCTTAAATCCATCTTCCTCAAGAAATGAATGGGTCACCTGCCACACCAGGTGCTTCAGACCCTACCCCTCAGAGCCAGGTAGCTTGTCCCCCTAACAGCCGTATTACAGGGTTTGTGTTAGTGTGGCAGTTCTTGGCTCAGGGCTGAGGAAATATTAGAGGTCAAATTAAACCATCCCCTGAAGAAAGCCTGGATGAGAACAATGGCACAGGTAAGAAAAAAAAACTGTTGGTTACTTCTGTTAAACAAAAAACATTGGGAGAGAGAATGAGAAAGAGAGAGAGAGTTCAGTCAGCATCAGAAACAGTCAAAGTAAACAGGAGCAGTTTTCCAGGTTTTGTGAATTAGGTACAAGGGAACTGGGGTCAGAATTACTCTAAAGAGCCTAAATCTGCGAGTTAACATCAGAGTGCATTTCTCCATCATGTGGGGCAGAAGCCATTCTTCACTTAACCTTCTCCATACAGAGACTAACAAGTCATAACCATGCACCTTCCTGGGGAGAAGTCATTTCCATTCCCAGAGAGCTGCCTGACATGGTGTGCTTTCTCATTAGATGGTTTAAATGGGAAACACCAATCAAGGTTGAATCATCCCTTTCAGAAGAGACAGGACTTTCAGGAAACGGACTACTAATTTTGTGAAGTGTGAGTTCCTGAAGATACTAGTTCACCTGCCCCAGAAGATTGAGGGGCCTCCCTAGAAATGTGCATCCAGATGTTCCCCATGTTGGGTGAGCATCCTCAGGGCAAGTAGGGAGTGTTTGAACAGAGGGCAGGTTTTGGTCTCACTTCCTCATGAAACAGGATCACTGTGAAAAATTGTAGCTACCACCATATGACCATCAGTAATACTCAAACTTGTATTCAGCCTGGAGCCCAGATATGGTCAGGGAGGCCCATGTTTCCAGATCTGGAACCAGAGAAGGGATCAGGGATCCCTGATGGCCGAGTATTTACATTATAAATCAGGAGTTTGGTGGATGTGCCTGGGAGCTGCTGATACCAGGAGATATAATTACCACTCCCAAAGTTACTGATGCTTCTGGCACAGGAGATGGTGATGGTCTGACAAAAGAGGGACATTGAGAAAATGATTGAGTTCTCAATATGATTAGAAAAGAAGAATAATGCAAGAAAGAGAGAGGGGAGTAGGGTGGAGAAATACCTCATTGAAATCCAGAGAAAGGATTCAGGGTCTGAGCCTCTGGGAAAAGGGGACAGAAGTCAAGTTTGGCCTCAGGGACCCAGCTCCAGGGACTTCTCTCCAGGGCAAGTCTGTGTGCTACAGGGGACACAGGATCTTCTCAGTCTGTCTCTTCGTGCATACTTTGTGACCTGACCTACAGCTGTGTTCTTCCTGGGGCAAGGTCTCCTTATCCAGAGCAAGAAACTTGTATGTTTTTTAAGAGGAGGTGGATTTGTAGAGAAACTGGTCAGCACTGACAGATCTTTCCAGGAATGTTATGGAATAGAGATGCTCTGATGACACTCTTTTCATGTCACTGTTCATACCATCTGACAGGTGATTGCAAGAAGTTCTCAACAATGTGTCGCTGGCCCAGAGCATGGGATGAAGAGAGTGGTGCTCTCTGGTATGGGGGAAAAGGAAAAGTGTTTGTGGGAAAAAGAATAGTTTAGATTGTGAGATGATTGTTTGTGTGCTTGAAACATTCACCTACTGAACTATTTAGACCTTTGTTTAGGTAATGATGTCTATATTTTGGATAGTAATAGTCAATATCAGCACCCATCTGAAATGAGATTTGCAGCCCATTAGTTTGGATCCCTATCTCTTGGGATGGCTGCAGAGAGACCTCCTGTGAACATGCCAAGCATCCAGATGCTTCCTGCAAAACACCAACCACTGATCTTCACGAGGACCTGCCTTGCACCTGTTCCATTTTCTGTGAGTTGTAAGGGACCATCAGCGCTGCCTATAATAGAAGAATAAGTGTTTTATGTAAAATTCTGCAGCAATAATGAGCCCACATAATTAAACGTGATGCAGATATAATAATCTTGACTGCCTCAAAAAGGAGCCAAATGAACACTGGCACATAAAGTGATAAATGAATAATAGAGCTAAAGTATGTATATTTTTAAAAATAAAAAAATCAATATCTACTTTCTTTTCTTTTAGGGTATGATAAATATAGAGATTCCATTAACAATAGCAAGTTAAAAGAGAGAGAGAAAGAGAGAGAAAATATTGAGACAACATGTCTAGGATCTGACCCAGAAAATAAACGGGCACATGAATGGTGACTCTTTCACATGTGAGTTCCATTCCCATGTAGAATAATAAAAGCACTGCTTCAAAAAACACCAGCAGCTTCAGAGTTAAGATGGCAGAGGAGTAGGGGACCCCTTTTTCAGCTGGTCCCCTGAGTCGACTTGGATAGGTACCAGACCATCCTGAGTATCCATGGAATCAGCCTGAGATGCAGGAAGATACATCTGGATCTGTACAAATGAACATCTCCAGCGATGAGTATAGAGGTATGAAGCATGGAGCCATGAAACCACGCACAGATATCGGAAGATAAACCGAAGGGGGAGGGAGCTGCCGCATTCAGGCGCCGGGAAGCAGTAGCCACCTGCATGGGGGAGCGGGCGGACTCGTGGACTGGCACCCGTGAGAGAGCAGACTGAGACCATGAGCCCGGGAACGCGCGACTAGTCCGAGGGCCCGAGCTTCAGAACACTCGGGGGCGGCTGGCGGCTGGCCGTGTTAGAAACACAAAAGACAGAGACGCGCCAGCCCTGGAAGTGAGGATGGAATGCCAGCTGTGGGGCGCACATCCAGGGACACTGCAGGGTTGAGCAGCACCAACAGAAACAGAGTTAAAGTGGCCAGAACATCAGTGGAGAGCGGTCTGCGATCCCTCTGTTCTGAGACAGGCTGGGATTCGGCCACTGATGCTCTAACTCTCAGAAGAGGCACAGCAAACTGCCAAGGAAAGGCACCAGAGAACAAAAGCCTGGAAATACCGTCTCACAGTGTGCCCATCCCCATCTCCCCTTGCAGGGGACACGGAGACTCTACCCAAACAGGGTTGCCTCAGTATCGGTGCGGCAGGCCCCTCTCCCAGAAGGCAGGCTGAAAAATCAAGAAGCCCACATTCCTAAGGACCATAAAAAACAAGTGCACACTGCCTGGGTCCTGGTCAATAATTTGGGCTCTGGACAACCCCGCAACCTCTCCTCTTCAGAATGACGAGAAGGAGAAATCCCCCCCAGCAAAGAAAAGACAATGAGTCTGCGGCCTCTGCCACAGAACTAATGGATATGGATATAAACAAATTATCAGAAATGGAGTTCAGAGTAATAATGGTCAAGATGATGTGTAGACTTGAAAAAAGTATTAACGAAAATGTTAATGAGAATATAGAATCTCTAAGCGCTGAAATGAGAGCGAATCTGGCAGAAATTAAAAATTGTATGAATCAAATGCAGTCAAAACTAGATGCTCTGACGGCCAGGGTGAATGAGGCAGAATGTATCTGTGAATTGGAGGATGGGTTAGTAGAAGAGAAAGTCAGAATAGAAATTTGGATAAAAAAAATCCAATCTCAAGAATGTAGGTTACGGGAAGGGAGTTAAGATGGCGGAGGAGTAGGGGACCCCTTTTTCAGCCAGTCCCCTGAGTCGAGCTGGATAGGTACCAGACCAGCCTAAATAACCATGGAATCAGCCTGAGACGCAGGAAGATACATCTGGATCTCTACAAATGAACATCTCCAGCGCTGAGTATTGAGGTACGGAGAGGGGAGCCGTGAATCCGCGCACAGATATTGGAAGATAAACGGAAGGGGGAGGGAGCCACTGCGTTCGGGCGCTGGGAAGCAGTAGCCACCTGCATGGGGGAGCAGGGGGACTCATGGATGGCACCCTCGAAAGAGCGGACTGAGACCGGTGAGCTGGGAACGCATGCCACCAGGCATCTCGCGGAACACCGGAATCCCAGTGTGCTCACGGGATCCAGACTGAGACCGAGAGCTCCCGGAGCCTGTGCGGGGCGGCTGGCGGCTGGCAGCTGGCGGGCCACCTGCACGGGGAAGTGGAAGGACTCGCAGTCGGCACCCGCGAAACAGCAGACTGAGACCCTGAACCCGGTGCGCATGCCACCAGGCTTCTCATGGAACTCCGGAATCCCGGTGTGCTCACCTGGCATAGACTGAGACCGGGAGATCCGGTAGTGCACGGGGCGGCTGGCGGCATTAGAAACACAAAGGACAGAGACGCACCGGCCCTGGAAGTGAGGGCAGGGACACCAGGTGTGGGGCGCACATCCCGGGACGCTGCAGGGTTGAGCAGCACCAACAGTAACAGAGTTAAAGTGGCCAGAACATCAGTGGAGAATGGGCCACAATCTCTCTGTTCTGTGACAATTCAGCCTCTGCTGCTCTGACTCTCAGAAGAGGCATAGCAGACCGCCAGGGAAAGCCACCAGAGAACAAAAGCCTGGAAATACCGGCTCACAGCGTGCCCATCCCCATCCCCCCTTGCAGGGGACACGGAGACTGTACCCAAACAGGGTTGCCTGAGTATCGGTGCGGCAGGCCGCTCCCCCAGAACACAGAAGGCAGGCTGAAAAATCAAGAAGCCCACAACCCGGGGCGCCTGGGTGGCGCAGTCATTGATCGCCTGTCTCCGGCTTAGGGTGTGATCCCGGCGTTCCGGAAAGGAGTCCCTCATCGGGTTCCTCCACTGGGAGCCTGCTTCTTCCTCTCCCATTCCCATGCTTCTGTTCCCGTTCTTGCTGACTGTCTGTCTCTCTCTCTCAGATAAGTAAATAAATAAAATCATTAAAGAAGAAGCCCCCATCCCTACGATCCCTATAAAACAAGGGGCACGGCCTGGGACCCAGTCAATAATTTGGGCTCTGGACAACCCCGCAACCTCTCCTCATCAGAATTACAAGAAGCAGAAGCCCCCCCCCCCCAGCAAAAAAAGACAGTGAGTCTGTGGCCTCTGCCACAGAAATAATGGATATGGATGTAACCAAATTATCAGAAATGGAATTCAGAGTAACGATGGTCAAAATGATGAGTAGAATTGAAAAAACTATTAACGAAAAGGTTACTGAGAATATAGAATCCCTAAGGACAGAAATGAGAGCGAATCTGACAGAAATTAAAAATTCTATGAGCCAAATGCAGGCAAAACTAGAGGCTCTGACGGCCAGGATCACAGAAGCAGAGGAATGAGTTAGTGAATTGGAGGATGGGTTAATAGAGGAAAAAAACAAAATAGAACCTGCTCTTAAAAAAATCCAAGCCCACAAATGTAGGTTACGGGAGATTACTGACTCAATGAAACAATCCAATGTAAGAATCATCGGCATCCCCAAGGGGGTGGAGAAAAACAGAGGTCTAGAAGAGATATTTGAACAAATTGTAGCTGAAAACTTCCCTAATCTAGCGAGGGAAACAAACATTCGTGTCCAAGAGGCAGAGAGGACCCCTCCCAAGCTCAACCACGACAAATCTATGCCACGTCACATCATAGTGCAAATCGCAAATATTAGATCTAAGATACAGTATTGAAAGCGGCCAGGGCAAAGAAAATTCTCACGTACCAAGGCAAAGGCATCAGAATTACGTCAGACCTGTCTACACAGACCTGGAATGAGAGAAAGGGTTGGGGGAGCATATTTAAAGCTCCTTCAGAGAAAAACATGCAGCCAAGTATCCTTTATCCAGCAAGGCTGCCATTCAGAATTGATGGAGAAATAAAGACATTTCAGAATCGCCAGTCACTAACCAATTTTGTCACCACGAAACCAGCCCTACAGCAGATATTACGGGGGGTCTATAAAAGTAAAAAGGCCCCAAGAGTGATACAGAACAGAAAGTCACAGCCAATACAAACAAAGACTTTACTGGCAACATGGCATCATTAAAATCATATCTCTCGGTACTCAGTCTTAATGTTAATGGCTTAAATGCTCCCATAATATGCCATAGGGTTGCAAATTGGATAAAAAGAAATGACCCATCCATTTGCTGTCTACAAGAGACTCATTTCGAACCCAAAGATGCATTCAGACTGAGAGTAAGGGGATGGAGTACCATCTTTCACGCAAATGGACCTCAAAAGAAAGCTGGGGTAGCAATTCTCATATCAGATAAATTGGATTTTAAACTACAGACTATAGTTAGAGATGCAGAAGGGCACTATATTATTCTTAAAGGAAGTATTCAACAAGTGGATATGACAATTATAAATATATATGCCCCCAACAGGGGAGCAGCAAGATACACAAGCCAACTCTTAACCAGAATAAAGAGACATATAAATAAAAATACATTAATAGTAGGGGACCTCAACACTCCACTCTCAGAAATAGACAGAACACCCTGGCAAAAACTAAGCAAAGAATCAAAGGCTTTGAATGCCATACTCGACGAGTTGGACCTCATAGACATATATAGAACACTGCACCCCAGAACTAAAGAATACCCATTCTATTCTAATGCCCATGTAACATTCTCAAGAATAGACCATGTTCTGGGACACAAAACAGGTCTCAACCAATACCAAAAGATTGAAATTATTCCCTGCATATTCTCAGACCACAATGCTCTGAAATTGGAACTCAACCACAAGGAAAAATATGGAAGAAACTCAAACACTTGGAGACTAAGAACCATCCTGCTCAGGAATGACTCAATAAACCAGGAAATCAAAAATCAAATTTATGGAGACCAATGAGAATGAAAATATAACAGTCCAAAACCTATGGGATACTGCAAAGGCAGTCCTAAGGGGGAAATACATAGCCATCCAAGCCTCACTCAAAAGAATAGAAAAATCTAAAATGCAGTTTTTATATTCTCACCTCAAGAAGCTGGAACAGCAACAGAGGGACAGGCCTAATCCACGCACGAGGAAGCAGTTGACCAAAATTAGAGCTGAAATCAATCAAGCAGAAACCAGAAGTACAGTAGAGCAGATCAACAGGACTAGAAGCTGGTTCTTTGAGAGAATCAATAAAATTGACAGGCCACTGGCAACACTTATCCAAAAGAAAAGAGAAAGGACCCAGATTATTAAAATTATGAATGAAAAAAGAGAGGTAACGACGAACACCATTGAAATTGGAAGGATTATTAGAAATTTTTATCAACAGCTATATGCCAATAAACTAAGCAATCTGGAAGAGATGGGATCCTTTCTGGAAACCTATAAACTACCAAGATTGAAATAGGAAGAAATTGATTTCTTAAACAGGCCAATTAATTATGAAGAAATTGAGTCAGTGATAAACAAGCTTCCAAATAACAAAACTCCAGGCCCGGACGGTTTTCCTGGGGAATTCTACCAAACATTCAAAGAAGAAATAATACCTATTCTTCTAAAGCAATTTCAAAAATAGACAGAAGGAAAGCTACCAAACTCATTCTATGAGGCCAATATTACCTTGATCCCCAAACCAGGCAAAGACCCCTTCAAAAAGGAGAATTACAGACCGATTTCCCTAATGAATATGGACGCCAAAATCCTCAACAAGATACTTGCTAATAGAATCCAACAGTACATTAAAAGGATTATCCATCATGATCAAGTGGGATTCATACCTGGGATGCAAGCGTGGTTCAATATTCACAAATCAATCAGCGTGATACATCATATCAACAAGAAAAGACTCAGGAACCATATGATCCTCTCAATTGATGCCGAAAAAGCATTTGACAAAATACAGCATCCTTTCCTGATTAAAACCCTTCAGAGTGTAGGAATAGAAGGTACATTTCTCAATCTCATAAAGGGCATCTATGAAAAGCCTACTGCAAATATTATTCTCAATGGGGAAAAGCTGGAAGCCTTTCCCTTAAGATCAGGAACATGACAAGGATGCCCACTCTCGCCACTATTATTCAACATAGTACTAGAAGTCCTTGCAACAGCAATCAGACGACAAAAAGGGATCAATGGTATTCAAATGGGCAAAGAAGAATTCAAAATGTCTCTCTTCGTAGATGACATGAAACTCTATATGGAAAAACCAAAAGAAGCCACTCCCAAACTATTAGAAGTTATAGAGCAATTCAGTAACGTGGCGGGATACAAAATCAATGCTCAAAAATCAGTTGCATTTCTATACACGAATAACGAGACCGAAGAAAGAGAAATTAGGGAATCCATCCCATTTACAATAGCACCAAAAACCATACGTTACCTTGGAATTAACTTAACCAGAGATGTAAAGGACCTATATTCTAGAAACTATAAATCACTCTTGAAAGACATTGAGGAAGACATAAAAAGATGGAAAGATATTCCATGCTCATGGATCGGAAGAATTAACATAGTTAAAATGTCCATGCTATCCAGAGCAATCTACACTTTCAGTGCTATCCCGATCAAAATACCGAGGACATTTTTTAAGGAACTGGAACACATAGTCCTTAAATTTGTATGGAAACAGAAAAGGCTCCGAATCTTCAAGGAACTGTTGAAAAGGAAAAACAAAGCTAGGGGCATCACAATGCCAGATTTCGAGCTGTACTACAAAGCTGTGATCACAAAGACAGCATGGTACTGGCACAAAAACAGACACATAGACCAATGGAACAGAATAGAGAACCCAGAAATGGACCCTTGGCTCTTTGGGCAACTAATCTTTGATAAAGCAGGAAAAAACATCCGGTGGGAAAAAGACAGTCTTTTCAATAAATGGTGCTGGGAAAATTGGACAGCTACATGCAAAAGAATGAAACTTGACCACTATCTCACACCATACACAAAAATAAACTCCAAATTGATGAAAGACCTTGATGTGAGACAGGAATCCATCAAAATTCTAGAGGAGAACATAGGCAGCAACCTCTACAACATCGACCAAAGCAACCTTTTTCATGATACATCCCCAAAGGCAAACAAAAGATAAAATGAATTTATGGGACTTCATCAAGATAAAAAGCTTCTGCACAGCCAAGGAAACAGTCAAAAAAAAAAAAAAAACTAAGAGGCAGCCCATGGAATGGGAATATATTTGCAAATGACACTACAGATAAAGGACTGGTATCCAAGATCTACAAAGAACTTCTCAAACTCAATACACGAGAAACAAATAAACAAATCAAAAAATGGGCAGAAGATATGAACAGACACTTTTCCAATGAAGACATACAAATGGCTAACAGACACATGAAAACATGTTCAAAATCATTAGCCATCAAGGAAATTCAAATCAAAACCACACTGAGATGCCACCTTATGCCAGTTAGAATGGAAAAAATAGACAAGGCAAGAAACAACAATAGTTGGAGAGGATGTGGAGAAAGGGGATCCCTCCTACATTGTTGGTGGGAATGCTAGTTGGTACAGCCACTTTGGAAAACAGCGTGGAGGTCCCTTAAAAAGTTAAAAATTGAGCTACCCTATGATCCAGCCATTGCACTACTGGGTGTTTACCCCAAAGATACAGATGTAGTAAAGAGAAGGGCCATATGCACCCCAGTGTTCATAGCAGCAATGTCCACAATAGCTAAATCGTGGAAGGAACCGAGATGCCCTTCAACAGATGACTGGATTAAGAAGTTGTGGTCCATATATACAATGGAATATTACTCAGCTATCAGAAAGAACGTGTTCTCAACATTTGCTGCAACATGGACGGCACTGGAGGAGGGAATGCTAAGTGAAATAAGTCAAGCAGAGAAAGACAATTATCATATGGTTTCTCTCATCTATGGAACATAAGAACTAGGATGATCGGTAGGGGAAGAAAGGGATAAAGAAAGAGGGGGTAATCAGAAGGGGGAATGAAACATGAGAGACTATGGAGTAAGAGAAACAAACTGAGGGCCTCAGAGGAGAGGGGGTAGGGGAATGGGATAGGCTGGTGATGGGTAGTAAGGAGGGCACGTATTGCATGGTGCACTGGGTGTTATACACAACTAATGAATCATTGAGCCTTACATCGGAAACCGGGATGTACTGTATGGTGCATAACATAATATAATAAAAAATCATTCAAAAAAAGAATGTAGGATACGGGAGATTACTGACTCAAAGAAACGTTCCAATGACAAATCATTGGCATCCCCGAGGGGGTGGAGAAAAACAGAGGTCTAGAAGAGATATTTGAACAAATTATACCTGAAAACTTCCCTAATCTAGCAAGGGAAACAAACATTCGTGTCCAAGAGGCAGAGAGGACACCTCCCAAGCTCAACCATGACAAACCTATGCCACATCACATCATAGTGCATTTCACAAATATTAGATCCAATGATACACTATTGAACCTGGCCAGGGCAAAGAAATTTCTCATGTACCCAGGCAAAGGTATCAGAATTATGTCAGACCTGTCTATACAGACCTGGCATGAGAGAAAGGGTTGAGGGGGCATTTTTAAAGCACTTTCAGAGAAAAATATGCAGCCAAGGATCCTTTATCCAGCAAGGCTGTCATTCAGAATTGATGGAGAGATAAAGACCTTCCTGAATCGCCAGTCACTCACCAATTTCATAACCATGAAACCAGCCCTACAGGAGATATTAAGGGGGTTCTATAAAAGTAAAAAGGCCCAAGAGTGATACAGAACACAATGTCACAACCGATAGAAACAAAGACTTTACAGGCAACATGGCATCATTAAAATCATATCTCTCAATACTCAGTCTCGATGCAAATGGCATAAATACTCCCATAAGAGGCCACAGGGTTGCAGATTGGATAAAAAGACATGACCCATCCATTTGCTGTCTACAAGAGACTCATTATGAACCTAAAGAAACATCCAGACTGAAAGGAAAGGGATGGAATACCATCTTTCACGCCAATGGACCTCAAAAGAAAGCTTGGGTAGCAATTCTCATATCAGACAGATTGGATTTTAAACTAAAGACTATAGTTAGAGATACAGGAGGGCACTATATTATTCTTAAAGGATGTATCTAGCAAGTGGAGATGACAATTATAAATATCTATGCCCTCAACAGGGGAGCAGCAAGATACACAAGCCAACGCTTAACTAGAATAAAGAGACATATAGATAAAAATATGTTAATAGTAGGGGACCTCAACACTCCACTATCAGAAATAGACAGAGCACATAAGCAGAAAATTGACAAACAAACAGGAGCTTTGAATGCCATACTCGAGGAGTTGGACCTCATAAATATATACAGAACACTACACCCCAGAACCAAAGAATACTCATTCTATTCTAATACCCATGGAACATTCTCAAGAATAGACCATGTTCTGGGACACAAAACAGGTCTCAACCAATACCAAAAGACTGAAATTATTCCCTGCCCATTCTCAGACCACAACGCTTTGAAAGTGGACCTCAACCACAAGGAAAAATTTGGAAGAAACTCAAACGCTTGGAGACTAAGAACCATCCTGCTCTAGATGATTCAATAAACCAGGAAATCAAAAATCAATTTAAACAATTTATGGAGACCAACGAGAATGAAAACGCGATGGTCCAAACCCTATGGGATACTGCAAAGGCAGTCCTAAGGGGAAAACACAGAGCCATCCAAGCCTCACTCAAAAGAATATAAAAATCTAAAATGCAGTTTTCATAATCTCACCTCAAGAAGCTTGAACAGCAACAGAGGGACAGGCCTAATCCACGCACGAGAAAGCAGTTGACCAAAATTAGAGCAGAAATCAATGAATTAGAAAGCAGGAGCACAAACCGCAGATTAACAGAACTAGAAGGTGGTTCTTTGAAAGAGTAAATAAAACTGACAGACCACTGGCGAGACTTATCCAAAAGAATAGAGAAAGGACGCAAATTAATAAAATTATGAATGAAAAGGGAGAGGTCACAACCAACACCAATGAAATTGGAAGGATTATTAGAAACTTTTATCAACAGCTTTATGCCAATAAATTAAGCAAAAGAGATGGAGGACTCCCTGGAAACCTATAAACTACCAAGACTGAACAGGAAGAAGTTGATTTTTTAAACAGGCCAATTAATTATGAAGAGATTGAAACAGTGATAAACAACCTTCCAAAAAACAAAATTCCAGGACCGGATGGTTTTCCTGGGAAATTATACCAAACATTCAAAGAAGAAACAATGCCTATTTTCCTAAAGCTATTTCAAAAATTAGAAACAGAAGGAAAGCTACCAAACTCATTCGATGAGACCAATATTACCTTGATCCCCGAACCAGGCAAAGACCCCATCAAAGATTGATTTTCCTAATGAATATAGATGCCAAAATTCTCAACAAGGTCCTGGCTAATAGAATCCAACAGCACATGAAAAGGATTTTCCATCATGACCAAGTAGGATTCATCCCTGGGATGCAAGGGTGGTTAAACATTCGCAAATCGATCGGTGTCTTAGATTTTATCCAGAAGGAAAAAGCCAAAAATCATATGATTCTCTCAATAGATGCAGAAAAAGTATTTGACAAAATACAGCATTCTTTCCTGATTAAAACCCTTCAGAGTGTAGGGATAGAGGGTACATTCCTCAATCTCATAAAAGCAATCTTAAGAGCCTACTGCAAATATTATTCTCAATGGGGAAAAGCTGGAAGTCTTTCCCTTAAGATCAGGAACACAACAAGGATGCTCACTCTCGCAAGTATTATTCAACACAGTACTAGAAGTCCTTGCAACAGCAATCAGACGACAAAAGGGGATAAAAAGTATCCACATCGGCAAAGAAGAAGTCGAAATGTCTCTCTTGACAAATGACAGGATACTCTATATGGAAAACCCAAAAGAATCCACTCCCAAACTATTAGAAGTTATAGAGCGATTCAGTAATGTGGCGGGATACAAAATCAATGCTCAGAAATCAGTTGCATTTCTATACACGAATAATGAGACTGAAGAAACAGCAATTAGGGAATCCATCCCATTCTCCGAAGGGAAGAGAAACAAAAGAAAAAAGGAACTGGTGGGACTTCATCAAGATAAAAAGCTTCTGCACAGCCAAGGAAACAGTAAAAAAAAAAAAAAAAACTAAGAGGCTGCCCACGGAATGGGAGAAGATATTTACGAATGACACCACAGATGAAAGACTGGTGTCCAAGATCTACAAAGAAATTCTCAAACTCAATATGGGAGAAACAAATAAACAAATCATAAAATGGGCAGAAGATATGAACAGACACTTTTCCAATGAAGACATACAAATGGCTAACACACATGAAAAAATGTTCAAAATCATTAGCTATCAGGGAAATTCATATCAAAACTACACTAAGATACCACCTTATGCAAGTTAGAATGGCAAAAATCGACAAGGAAAGAAACAACAATTGCTGGAAAGGATGTGGAGAAAGGGGATCCCTCCTACATTGTTGGTAGGAGTGCAGGTTGGTGCAGCCACTCTGGAAAACAGTGTGGAGGTCCCTTAAAAAGTTAAAAATTGATCTACCCTATGACCCAGCCATTGCACTACTGGGTATTTACTGCAAAGATACAGACGTAGTGAAGAAAAGGGCCATATGCACCCCAATGTTCATAGCAGCATTGTCCACAATAGCTAAATCGTGGAAGTAACCCAGATGCCCTTCAACAGATGACTGGATTAAGAAGCTGTGGTCCATATATACAATGGAATATTACTCAGCTATCAGAAAGAACGAGTTCTCAACATTTGCTGCAACATGGAAGGCATTGGAGGAGATAATGCTAAGTGAAATAAGTCAAACAGAGAAAGACAATTATCAGATGATTTCTCTCATTTATTGAACATAAGAACTAGGAAGAGTGGTAGGGGAAGAAAGAGATAAAGAAAGGGGGGGTAATCAGAAGGGGGGAATGAAACAGGGGAGACTATGGACTCTGAGAAACAAACAGCGGGCTTCAGAAGGGAGGTTCGTGGGGAAATGGGATCGGCTGGTGATGGGTAGTAAAGCGGGCATGTATTGCATGGTGCACTGGGTGTTATACGCAAGTAATGAATCATGGAACTTTATATCAAAAACCAGGGATGTACTGTATGGTGTCTAAGATAATATAATAAAAAAACATTAAAAATAAAAAGAACATTATGGAAGGACTGAGCTCTCAAATAAGTGATTATTATTCGAGGCTCTCCCCAGAAACAGAACTGTTATGATTTGTGTGTGTGCATGTGTGTATGTGTGTATATATATATGTGGGTCTGTGTTTATTTATATTTTAAATATATTTTGTGCAATGTGTGTAGATATTTAAATATATATCATATTTTGTACATAACTATATAATGTTTTGCACATAATTATATACATATACATTATATAAATCTATATTATATGGAATGTACAAAAAAGATACATATACATTTAAAATATATTTTCATACATATGAAATTTTATCTAATTATGAGGATTGGTGCACATGATTATTGAAGCATGGAAGTTCATGAGCTTCCATCTGCAACCTACAGACCCCAGAAAGTCAATGGTGTGATTCACCTAGAGTCCAAGGCCCCAGAACCAGGGAAGCCAATGAGGTGAATTCCAGTGTAAGAGCAGGAGAAGTTGAAATAAGATTTCTGGTTCAACCAGAGATGAGATGAGGGAGGTGAATTCCTCCATGTCTGGCTTCTGATCCACTCAAGCCCTCATGGATTGGGCCATTCACACACACTTTAGGAACAGCAATCTGCTTTATTGAACCCACAAATTCAAATTCTAATCTCAGCCAGGAATACTGTCAACACCCAGAAATAATGTTGCATCTGGGCACCCTCTGACCCACGTAGATAGACACAAAAACTTAACCATCACGGTGACCATCTTTCCTGATACCCCACCAGGGAATGAGGCTGTTGTGAGGACATGGCACTTCCAGTGCTAAACTGGGAAATTTCTGGCAAAATGACGTACACCTTCTATATCTTCCGATGCCCATGCCTTGCTTCATTCAGTTGTTCAAACAGTTCATGGATCTATTTATAAATTATTAAGTACTTAATTTATTTTTATATAATTAGCAATTAATCACAACTGAACCTCCAGCTAGACATTGGTTGTTCATCAGGGAAAATAGATGCTTTGACTTTCCAGAGAAAAGGGGGAAAAAACCCATCAGCTATCTCTTCGTTCTTAGAAAAAAAGGAGCTCTTGTAGAAAGAGCCTGCACAGGTGGAGGCACTGACTCTTCATTTCTTTGTTGCTGAGTTGAAAAGATGAGAAAAGTCCCACTCTGGGACAGAGCAAAAAGGGAAAGAAGAAGCCATCATTGTACCAAAGGAAAAGAGCAGAGGGAGTGTGGCTCCTGAATCTTATGTTGATCAAGGAGAGGACCTGAGAGAGAACATAATTCTCAAGAGCATGCTGCATGAAGCCCCTGGTTCAAAGGGCTTGGAAAGCATCCTTAGAACAACAAGAGATCCTGTGAGCACAAGGCAGGCTTTGGTGTCAGTTCCTCATGAACTCGGACGACTGTGAAAAGTGCCACTATCAGCATATGAGCAACAGTAATACTCAGCCTCATCCTCATCCTAGAGCCCAGAGATAGTTAGGGCGGCTGTGTTTCCAGACTTGGAGCCTGAGAAAGGATCAGTGATCCCTGACAGCCGAGTATGGACATTATAAATCAGATCTCTGGGGCCATGCCCGGATGCTGTTGGTTTCAGGAGACATCATTATGCCTGCCAATGTCATTCCTGTTTCCAGAGCCCCAGGCCCTGAGGGAAACTAGTTAGGGCGGTCCGGGCCCAGAAACACAAAAAGAGGAAAAACACAACCTTATTAGGTCAGTGCTGGGACCTCAGGGGAGTCTGACTAGAGACAGTGGATCAACCCAGATGACCTCATGGAGCCTTCCCTGGAGACCCCACCTGTGCCCTGAATAAGAGAGATACTTCTGAATCTTTGGACAACAGAGCTTAGTGGAAAAGGTTGAAACACTTCCCATGTATTTCTGAAAGTCAGAAACTTGAATATCCATGCCTTGTTTGTCCAGAAGATAAAGAGCTCCTGATACTCATGGTGATGAGCTTCTGGACCTTCTGTGTTTCTGCTCTGCCATGACCGCGTCTCTGTGAACATTCGAGGCAGGGGCCCTTTCTTTTATGCCCTCTGCTGGGCTCCTTCTGAGAATGTTTCTACTCTTAGGACAGAGTCACTGCCCACCCCAGTGGAAACATCTATTGTGAGTTGGTGGTGGTGGCAGGCTCTCACCCAGCTGCAAGCTGTCACCGTCCCCACCCCTACTCATTTGTAGTAGTGAATGTGCAACATCAAAACCCATCAGCTTGTTTGTAAATAACATGCATTGAATTCACAGGTGTGCTGAAGTCCCTTGAGTTGATGGGTACCTGGTCCTTCAGTGTTTCTGCTATGACGTGCCTGTGTCTCCTTGGTGATCCCAGGCCTGTGTCGCCCAGGAAATGCCCCCTGAAAGGTGCCCACTCATCAGAGTCTCTCTATGGTTAGGAAAGTCTTGTCTATGATACACAAACACCTGCTGTTGGTGGGGGAGGGAGGCAGGGTCTCCCCTTGCTGCAGGCTCATCACTGACCCCACTCCAACTCCTCTGTGCTGAAGCATCTGCAACACTGGATCCCACTAGTGAATCAGTCATCTCTAACCACTCACCACCTGCCCTATAGAGAAGAAGGTGTGCAGGTGTGAGGAAACCACTGGAGGGAACCAGGAGCACAGGCCAGGAGCAACAGCTGTACATCTGTGTCTGCTCTTCCTCCTTCGGCCCTTTCATCCTTAAACAAACAGCTTCCCTTTCCCCTACTCTGATTCTCAACCTAAATGCAAAGACTAAAAATTATGCTGCCCATGGCAGGTGTTCTATGGAGGGATGAACCTGAGAAGGCAAGGGCAGGTTGATGGCGAACATGTCTGTGTGCCCAAGTCTGGTATTCATTATAAATGTCATATTGTTCAAGTTTCCATTCCATTTTAGCCTTGAGTTGTTTTCTCAGTCACGTGTGTGTGTGTGTGTGTGTGTGTGTGTGTGTGTGTGTGTGTGTTTACAAGATTTTATTTATTTATCTGAGTGAGAGGGAGGGAACAGGAGGAAGGGCAGAGGGAGAAACAGACTCCCTGCTGAGCTGTGGGGCTCTATCCCAGGACTCCAGATCTTGACCTGTGTGAAGGCAGATGCCTAACCAAGTGTGCAACCCAGGTGACCCTCAGCGTGTGTGTGTCTGTATGTCTCTGTGTGTGTGTGTTTCAGTTTTCTTAGCTTTTGTCCTTCTCTAAATGAAAGGCTAAAGCAATAATCTTCACTGGTAGGTACCACACTGGCAGGTAAGTCAGGGGGGCCTGCAGTGCATGGGAAGCCCCCATCTGCTATTAGCAAAACCTTTCTTGACTTTCCTCCTTAACGACCCTCTCTGAGTTTCCTAAACTGTCCACATGTGGTCTTCCTAGAAGAGGTGACCATTCACTGTCAACCAATGAGGCATACGGAGTCATGTATGCATACAATAGGCAGTAGCTACACATCACTGGAAAAACCTCATGATCACAACCCGCAACAGGCAGCAGCAACTGGACACACACAGGAGAAAGGATAAACTGGACAGCAATTCAATGTGGCCATCAGCTTGAGCAGGGAGCCTGTGGAGAGGACGACCTGCAGGGTGGTGGTGCAAGGAAGTACATCTGCCCATTGCCAACTCCCCCAGTGCACTGAGGGCCGTGGCCCTGCCTCTGTGCCTGGAACACTCTGCCCTTCCTTAGTGCTCTGGGAGATACAACTACTCAGGTGCACCTGGCAAGGCTGGGGTTCAGGCTCTACTCTTAACTCTCCCTTCTCCACACCATGCAGCAGCACCTGGGTTCTTCTGCCCCAGGTGCTGAGGATATGCTGGTGCCTGCTGGAGTCCTGGAGAACCTAGGGCCGACTCAGATTCCCTCTTCCCGTCCCAGCAACCCTCGCCCTGGTGTCTGGGAGTTGAGGAGGGAGGAGGGCAAGGCTGTGCCCCTCTCCAGTTCCCTCCTGGTTTCCTTGCAGTAGACACGGGGGAGGCAGGGTCAGAGCTTCCGAAACAGAACCATCAGGATGCTCAGTGGTTCTAAGCACACTCAGTAGACAATGAAACAAAGGAGATCAAGGGAGACACTCTCTGCTACCACCAGCCCCTCGACCTCTGCTCCTTCCACTCCCTAGGGCCCACCATACCCCTTCATTTTCCTCTGGCTGACACAGTGGGACCCTCCCTTTGGAAGGAGGACAACATTTGGCTGAAGCCCTTCTTTGTCAACCCTGTTGGCTTCCAGGGACTGGATGCTGATGGGAAAACTGGGAGAAGCCAGAGCCAAGTGACTAGAGCTCCAAAAGGACCCCCAAACTGCACCCATGGTCTGGGCAGAATGCTTTGAATCTCCCCAGCAGCCTTGACCTGGGCACCATGTCTGCCCTAGGAGACCTGAGCAATCTCCTCTGGACAAGCCCCTCCCCTGGGTCTCTTACTTCCTGCCTTGGTGCCAGGACAGGGACCCTGTTCTGCCACCCTTTTGTCTCTGCACTGCCTAGTCCTCGAATCCCTGGCCCTTCTCCAACTTTGCTGCATGGAGGGATGTTAGCAGACACAGTGGGACCTCCTCTAAAAGCTTTCAAAACTCTTTTCCAGTTTCCCCCCTTTTCTACTCCCTATGGCTCAAACTGACAAATTTCCATATTAACATCAGCATTATCCCTTTTGGGTTCCATTTAAGTCAGAAGAAGAAGACACTGCCATTACTCCCTCTGCATACCACCATAATCCCAGGGGCCCTGCAAAGGGTTAGATGGTCCCATCCCTAGAAAACTGAAGCACAGAGAATAGATGGGGGAAAGCACTGACATTTGATGCAACATCAAACCCATGGCGAGTTTCCTATCTTTCAATCAGTGTCCCATGGCCTGGACCAAACACAATGCAACACATGGGGAAAACACCATCCCTTTTCCCCTATAGGAGGGTCCAATGGATGAACGAGTTCTTGGGTCTTCATCAGGACAGGGTAAACCACAACCATGCCCTTCTCCCAATGCAGGCCCTCACTGTCCCATGGTGGCCTCCCATGGTGCAACCCAAGGAGCAGCGAAGATAGCTAAGTGGGATCAGGAAATCTCTCCTGTGTTCCTCTACTCCAGCTTCCTTGCCCTCCCTGTTCAATACCAGGCCCCTGGCCCCTCCAAAGGCATCTCTTCCGCCTCCTGCTGCTGTTTTCCTGAATTAAACCAGCAAGGAGGGTCATCGTTCTTTTCCCTGTAATTCCTTTAATATCGCTAAAAGATATGGACTTCTTTTTAAATTTTTTTATTTTTTTAAATTTGAATTCAATTAATTAACATATAATGTATAATTAGTTTCAGAGGTAGAGTTAAGTGTTTCATAAGTTGCATATAACATCCAGTGCTCATTATATCAAGTGCCCTCCTTAATGCGCATCACCCAGTTACCCCATCCCATTATCCACCTCCCTTCCAGCAACCCTCAGTTTGTTTCTTGTAGTTAAGAGTCTCTCATGGTTTGTTTCCCTCTCTGATTTTGTCTTATTTTATTTTCCCTCTCTTCCCCTCTGATTCTGTTCTGTTTCTTAAATTCCACATGTGAGTTAAATCGTATTATAATTGTCTCTCCTGATTGACTCACTTTGCTCAGCCAAATAACTTCTAGTTCCAACCATCCTTGCAAATGGAAAGATTTCATACTTTTGATGGCTGAGTAATATTCTATTTTATATCTGTGTGTACATACACATTTATAAATCACATCCTCTTTATCCATTCATCTATCAGTGGACATCTGGGCTCTTTCCATTCTTTGGCTATTGTGGACATTGCTACTATAAACACTGGGGTGCAGGTGCCCTTTCGGAGCACTACATTTGTAATCTTTGGAATAATACCTGGTAATACAATTGCTGGGTCATAGGGTAGCTCCATTTTCAACTTTTAGAGGAACCTGCAGATTGTTTTCCAGAGTGGCTGCACCAGCTTGCGATCCCACCAACGGTGTAAGAGGGTTCCGCTTTCTCGGAATCCTTGCCAACATATGTTGTTTCCTGTCTTGTTAATTTTAGCCATTCTGCCTGGTGTGAGGTGGCATCTCATTGTGGTTTTGGTTTGTATTTTCCTGCTGCCAAGTGATGTAGAGCATTTTTCATGTGTCTGTTGGCCATTTGTTTATACTATTTTGAGAAATGTCATTCCTGTCTTCTGCCCATTTCTTGACCGGATTATTTGTTTTTGGGTTGTTGAGTTTGATAAGTTCTTGATAGATTTTGGGTACTACCCATTTATCTGATAAGACATTTGCAAATATATTCTTCATTCTGTAGATTGTCTTTTAGTTTTCTCGATGGTTTCCTTTGCTGTCCCAAAGACTTTTATCTTCATGGGATCCCAAGAGATCAGTCTTCTTTTTAGTTCCCTTGCCTTTAATCATGTCTAGCAGGAAGTGATTGCAGACAAGGTCAAAGAGGTTGCTGCCTGTGTTCAAGGAGGGTCATACTGATTATAGCACAATAGAGAAGAGAGTAAGTGAATGATAATTCAAGCGTCCTTTCTCTAGGCCAATCTGCACTGGTGTAGGAGATGGAGGCATGTAAAGTCAGGATTTTCCTGAGAGTTGTGGTCATTGCACTGAGTAGGCATCTCCTTCGGCCTCTGTTCTCCTGTTGAGGAGTTTGAAAGAGTTACCTTCTGGAGTCATATCACACAGAGCAGAGGCTGTGACTCTCCCCAGAAATTCTGCAGAGAGTGTATCCATGGCTCACAGGGACTTGGACATTCTTCATCCTATCCCTTAGTGCATATTGAAAGGAATTCCCACTCAGAGCTGTGTGTCTTCTGAAGTACACTCTTTTCATCCACAAAGGGAGTTTTGACCTATCATGTTTTCTTTTTTTTTATAATAATATTTTTTATTATATTATTTAGTCACCATAAAGTACATCCCTGGTTTTTGGATGTTGAGTTCGATGATTCATTAGTTGCGCATAACACCCAGTGCACCATGCAACACGTGCCTTCCTTACTACCCATCACCAGTCCATCCCATTGACCTACCATGTTGTCTAAAAGAGATGGGTTTGGGGCAAAGACTCCAATCAAGGCTGACAGTCCTTGTGAGAACAGAAATGGGAATGTACACTCAGAAAATGGGCATATTTCTAGAGTGTGAATGTTTTGATAACCCTATTTTAGCGTCCTTGCTCATACCCCAAGAAAGACTGTTGAAGAGCACAAAAGAAGTGATGCCTTGGTCAAAGGTGGGAGAAAATAATTGGCGTACATGGCGGTGTGGAAAATAAAATCTGTACCAGGAGAAAGTGATAGCATTCTTATTTGAAAGCATTGTTCATGTGTGTTTTTAACTTATGTGTCCTTTATTACTTCAGAATTAATGATGTGTATTAATGAGATAATAATGAAATGGTAACTGCTTAATGACCTCTTAAATCCATCAGTTAGTTTTGGGGTCAGTTAGTAGTCTTGTAGATTAGATCATTGCCTCCTAAGATCACTATAGAGAGGTTCCCTGGGTACAATCCAGGTGTCCAGGTTCTTCTTGTGTGGTACTTACGGAAGCTGAATTTATTCTGATCCATGCTCTGTTAGTACAATTCATGCTCTGTTAGAACAAATTCAGGACATCATGGTGCAGGGGACACTATTTGATTTTATTATTCTGCATTTTTGTGACCTCAAAAGAAAGCATGAAATACAAATAAGAAGCAAGACTGCCCTGAATGGGAACAAAGTGGCCATTTTCACAAATATAATCATAACAGATATTCAATAAAGCTAAAGTAAATTGAAATAAAACAAAAATTAATGCCAAGATCCTTATCATTCAGGTTGAATGAAGCAAGATGCTTCCATAACTATAGAAAGTGGGAAAAAAAGAAAGATACAATATCCAGAGCAGACGAAATGGAAAATGAGGGGCCCTTAACTCAAAGTAACACACTCTCATGAGATCATTGCTGGGGCCTCAAAGAAACTGAGGAAAGGAAGACAAAATGCCAGCCCAGATGTCCCTGTGGTCCTTCCTGGAGGCTCCATGTGCCCCGGGTGAAGAGGGTGAGGAAGACCTGAATCCAGGCCATGGTGGAGATGGTCCCAAAGGCACTGCCTTCTGAGCCCTAATCTCAGGCCTGGCTCCCCCACAACTCTCTTATACCTTCCCCCAGCCTCAGAACGTGAGGGGTCTTCAAGCAATTATGCTTCCCACCAGCCTGTCCTTACCTCCTCCTATCTGACCCTTCATTCTACAAATTTCTGCATCTAAAGCAGAAGCACTTGGATGAAGGATTAAAACATTTTGACATGGATTTTCTAAGGCAGAGTGCATGTCACTGCCCAGGAAATGGAGCCAGACTTGGAATTTCCCTTAGTTCCTACTGTGAGAGTCCCCATGTATTTGACAAATAATCCCAGAACTTACCTTTGTGCTGTGTGCATTGACGGTGGGAAAAAATCCAGAAGGGCTGGAATTAGAAGAGATTCACTCTTTCTTTGTAAGCACCAAAAACAGCTGGAGTTGTTCACACGTCTCACAGCTTTCCTCTGCACCTCAGTAAGGTGGGTTCTCATGCATTGTTTGGTTACCTTCATCACAAGGCTCTGAGCCTGAGGCCTGGGGGTGTTTTTGGATTTTGAGTAAGAACTTATTGAGACACAATAGATTTGGATCAACCATCTCACGTGGTCCTTCCTTGCAGGACTCAAGAAGAATCAGCTCTTGGGACTTCATGCAGGTCAGGGTAAATCACAGCCATGACCTTTCCCAAATCCAGGTCCATGCTTCCCCTTGGGGGCCACAGATCGTGCAACCCAAGCACCAGGGAAGGCAGCTGAGTAAGAGCTGGAATCCTTCCTGTTATCCTTCTGTTCCTTCCTTCTTCCGCTCCAGTCACTACCAGGTCCCTAGGTCCCTCCTCAATGCATTAGAGTTCATTTGTCTTTGTCTCCATCTTCCTCAGGAATGGAATAGGTCACCTACCACACCAGGTGGCTTGGACCCGCTTCTCAAGACCAGGTAGATTTTCTTCCTCCACAGCCTTGTTACAGGGTTCCTGATAGTGTGACAGTTAGTTAAGGGTCTGCCATTGGCTCAGTTCATGATCCAGGGTTCTGGGATGAAGCCCTGGGTCAGACTCACTGCTCAGCGGGAGTAGGCTTCTCCCTCTCCCTCTCCCCACTCGTGCTTTCTCTCTCATTTTCTCTCTCTTTCTCTCAAGGTCATAAATTACTTAATTAAAAAACATGTTTTAAAAAGTGACCTCTCTCCACCTAAAACTATTAAAATCTCGCACACCAATTTTACCTAATTTTGAAAGTAGCGACCACTCTCTCATCTTTTCATAAATGTATTTAAGTGTATACTGATTCACCGTTTCAGAATACCCAAGAGGCTGTTCCTACAACTTGAGTCTCCACACACTCAAGACACAAAGGGCTACAGCAGCTCCATTATGTCATATTGGAGCCATCCTGTTCACACAATATCTATACGCAGGAATATTCTGTAAGGTGATCTATAATTAACATACTAAATACTTTCTCAGAAAGATATTTTGGCCCCACCTTAAGAGAGACTCATTAGAATAGGCAATGGTGCCTCCTACCCTCCTATGCACATGTCAATATTTGCTAAAGGTCCTATTGATGTCATTCCAGTCTGGAAGCACACTTATACCAGATACCATAGAGAATAACCAGACAGTGGCCCCTCTACCTCGTACAGGTTTTCTCCACAACGGCACACATCCAACATGCAGATACAGTCTGTGTACAGCCTTCCACAAACATGAGGGACTAACTAAAGTCTTTATGCTGTGTCCTCAAAAGCAAATGCTCAATCACACTGTGATGTGACCCAGATGCTTCGGGGTCTGTTGTGGCAAATTCCCAGCCTGGATGATTAACACATGAAGGTATTGAGCATTTATTGGAGGAAAAAAGGAGCCAACTGGAAACAGATTTGGAAAATTAACTAAGGGAGAGAACAGAATGAGAGAGACTGAGTTCTCAGGTAAGCTGACCTTGCATCCTGAATTGCCCCAGAGTGAGGGCACTGCTAGGACGTGGCACTTTCATTGCTAAATCTAGGAAAATTCTGGCAAACTGAGAACAATTGGTTATTGAAACAGGTTTTCTCTGGTCTACACAAGGTTCAATTAAGGGATAGAGAATCTTTGGATATATATGATGTGTATGTATATTTAGTGACTTGTCATAACTGGGATACCAGGTAGAATCTGGGCTGACTCCTAATGAAAATCAGATACAGTGGGGAACCCTGAGGAATGGAGAGAAGCCTTCTGTTCCCAGGTGGAAAATGGAACCATGTTGGAAAGAACCCACTCTGTCAGGGAGACAGGGCTGAATCCAGGATAGGGATTCATTGTTCTGAGGGGAGGGGAGCTTCTACATACCATAGAGTCTCAATGCCAAATCCCCTTCTCAACGTCCTTGGATATGGGGTCCACAAGAAGGGGCACTGGAAAAACAACATGTTCCTTTTCTCCTCATTCCTTCAGCTAGATCTTCAGCTGTTCAGTGAGTTGCTGTTTTCTCAAACACTGACATGCAGAACAATATCCCACAAAGGTGGATCATGTTGACTAGAGTATGGTGGACACTGAGTTGAGTAAGACAAGGTCATTTTTGGATAAATGATTCCCACCTGGACTAACAGGAATGAGAGGCTGTCATTTAAAGTAAGGATGTCCCTGAGAACTGTTAAAATTATACAGAGCACAGGTCTATTTGTCCCTCTCTTCCTGCCATTGAGGAATGGGAAGATCATCTTCTGGGAAATTGAGTCAGTGATAAACAACCTTCCGAATAACAAAACTCCAGGCCCGGACAGTTTTCCTGGGGAATTCTACCAAACATTCAAAGAAGAAATAATACCTATTCTCCTAAAGCTATTTCAAAAAATAGAAACAGAAGGAAAGCTACCAAACTCATTCTATGAGGCCAATATTACCTTGACCACCAAACCAGGCAAAGACAACCTCAAAAAGTAGAATTACAGATCGATTACCCTAATGAATATGGATGCCAAAATCCTCAACAAGATACTTGCTAATAGAATCCAACAGTACATTAAAAGGATTATCCATCATAATCAAGTGGGACTCATACCTGGGATGAAAGCGTGGTTCAATATTCTCAAATCAATCAGCGTGATACATCATATCAACAAGAAAAGACTCAGGAACCATATGATCCTCTCAATTGATGCCGAAAAAGCATTTGACAAAATACAGCATCCTTTCGTGATTAAAACCCTTCAGAGTGTAGGAATAGAAGGTACATTTCTCAATCTCATAAAAGCCATCTATGAAAAGCCTACTGCTAATATTATTCTCAATGGGGAAAAGCTGGAAGACCTTCCCTTAAGATCAGGAACATGACAAGGATGCCCACTCTCACCATTATTATTCAACATAGTACTAGAAGTCCTTGCAACAGCAATCAGATGACAAAAAGGGATCAAAGGTATCCAAACCGGCAAAGAAGAATTTAAAATGTCTCTCTTTGCAGATGACATGATACTCTATATGGAAAACCCAAAAGAAGCCACTCCCAAACTATTAGAAGTTATAGAGCAATTCAGTAACGTAGCAGGATACAAAATCAATGCTCAGAAATCAGTTGCATTTCTATACATGAATAACGAGACCGAAGAAAGAGAAATTAGGGAATCCATCCCATTTACAATAGCACCAAAAACCATACGTTACCTTGGAATTAACTTAACCAGAGACGTAAAGGACCTATATTCTAGAAACTATAAATCACTCTTGAAAGACATTGAGGAAGATATAAAGAGATGGAAAAATATTCCATGCTCATGGATCGGAAGAATTAACATAGTTAAAATGTCCATGCTACCCAGAGCAATCTACACTTTCAATGCTATCCCGATCAAAATACCGAGGACATTTTTCAAAGAACTGGAACAAATAGTCCTTAAATTTGTATGGAAACAGAAAAGGTCCCGAATCTCCGAGGAACTGTTTCTTTTTTTTTTAAGATTTTATTTATTTATTTGACAGACATAGAGATAGCCAGTGAGAGAGGGAACACAAGCAGGGGGAGTGGGAGAGGAAGAAGCAGGCCCATAGTGAAAGAGCCTGATGTGGGGCTCGATCCCATAATGCTGGGATCACGCCCTGAGCTGAAGGCAGACGCTTAACCGCTGTGCCACCCAGGTGCCCCAGGAACTGTTGAAAAGGAAAAACAAACCTGGGGCATCACAATGCCGGATTTCAAACTGTACTACAAAGCTGTGATCACAAAGACAGCATGGTACTGGCACAAAAAACAGACACATAGACCAATGGAACAGAATAGAGAACCCAGAAATGGACCCTCGGCTCTTTGGGCAACTAATATTTGATAAAGCGGGAAAAAACATCCAGTGGGAAAAAGACAGTCTCTTCAATAAATTGTGCTGGGAAAATTGGACAGCTACATGCAAAAGAATGAAACTTGACCACTCTCTCACACCATACACAAAGATAAACTCCAAATGGATGAAAGACCTCCATGTGAGACAGGAATCCATCAAAATCCTAGAGGAGAACATAGGCAGCAACCTCTACGACATCGGCCAAAGCAACCTTTTTCATGACACATCCCCAATGGCAAGAGAAACAGAAGATAAAATGAACTTATGGGACTTCATCAAGATAAAAAGCTTCTGCACAGCCAAGGAAACAGTCAAAAAAACTAAGAGGCAGCCCACGGAATGGGAGAATATATTTGCAAATGACACTACAGATAAAGGACTGGTATCCAAGATCTACAAAGAACTTCTCAAACTCAATACATGAGAAACAAATAAACAAATCAATAAATGGGCAGAAGATAGGGACAGACACTTTTCCAATGAAGACATACAAATGGCTAACAGACACATGAAAAAATGTTCAAAATCGTTAGCCATCAGGGAAATTCAAATCAAAACCACACTGAGATACCGCCTTCGCCAGTTAGAATGGCAAAAATAGACAAAGCAAGAGACAACAATTGTTGGAGAGGATGTGGAGAAAGAGGATCCCTCCTACATTGTTGGTGGGAATGCAAGTTGGTACAGCCACTCTGGAAAACAGTGTGGACGTCCCTTAAAAAGTTAAAAATAGAGCTACCCTATGATCCAGCCATTGCACTACTGGGTGTTTACCCCAAAGATACAGATGTAGTGAAGAGAAGGGCCATATGCACCCCAATGTTCATAGCAGCAATGTCCACCATAGCTAAATCATGGAAGGAGCCGAGATGCCCTTCAACAGATGACTGGATTAAGAAGTTGTGGTCCATATATACAATGGAATATTACTCAGCTATCAAAAAGAACAAATTCTCAACATTTGCTGCAACATGGACGGCACTGGAGGAGATAATGCTAAGTGAAATAAGTCAAGCAGAGAAAGACAACTATCATATGATTTCTCTCATCTATGGAACATAAGAAGTAGGATGATCAGTAGGGAAGGAAGGGATAAAAAGGGGGGGTAATCAGAAGGGGGAATGAAACATGAGAGACTATAGACTATGAGAAACAAACTGAGGGCCTCAGAAGGGAGGGGGGTAGGGGAATGGGATAGACCCGTGATGGGTAGTAAGGAGGGCACGTATTGCATGGTGCACTGGGTGTTATACGCAACTAATGAATCATTGAGCCTTACATTGGAAACCGGGGATGTACTGTAAGGTGACTAACATAATATAATAAAAAATCATTAAAAAATTTATACAGAGCACAGGTCTATTTGTCCCTCTCTTCCTGCCATTGAGGAATTGGAAGATCATCTTCTGGGAACATGTAAGGTACAAAGAGACTGACAATTCCCCCAGACAATTCACGAGGAAGCCTTTTCCACTTCACTACATTGCAGGAGGTAAAAGACCTGAGAGAGAACTGAATTCTCAAGGACATATTGCACGAAGCCTCCTCTAAACATGGTTAGGATTGAGGAAGCATCTTTAGAGCAAGGAGGGAGGCTGTGAGAATAGGACAGGTTTTGGTTTTACTTCCCCATGAACTTAGACCACTGTGATAAGTGCTACCACTTCTATATGAGGCACAGTAATACTCAGCCTCATCCTCAGCCTGCAGCCCAGAGATGGTCAGGGAAGCTGTGTTGCCAGACTTGGAGCCAGAGAAGCGATCAGGGATCCCAGATGGCCGAGTATTTACATTATAAATCAGAGCTTTGGGGGCCATGCCAGGATACTGTTGCTGCCAGGAGACACCATTATACCTTCCAATGTCATTGCTGGTTCCAGTACAAGAAATGGTAACTGTCTGTCCCAGAGCCCCAGACACTGAGGCCGGCTGAGTCAGGGTAGATTGGGCCCAGGAACCTAAAAAAGGGATAAATGCAATAGTTAGCTCTGTGCTGGGGCCTCAGGTGAACCTGAAGAGGAGAGAAAGGATCAGCTTAGATGTCCCCAAGGAACCTTCCGTGGGGACCTCACCTGTGCCCTGAGTGAGGAAACTGAGAAAGACCAGAGTCCAGGCCATGGTGGTGACTCCTCAACAGCACTGCCTTCTGAGACCCCCAATCCCAGGCTTGTCTCTCCCAGACCTCTATTATCTCCTCCCCTCCCTGCCTGAGGGAGGGAGTGGACTGCATGCAAATGTGCTTCCTGCACCTTCCTCTCCTCACACCCTCTGATCTGACCCTTCTTCTTAGATACTTCTGCATCCTTGGGCAGCACAGCTTACCTGAATAGACTCAAACACTTTGACATGTATTTTCTGAAGGTCAAGAATTTGAATTTTTATGCCTGATTTACCCAGAAGAGAAAGATCTCCTGAAGACCTCAGGTATGTGAGCTCCTGGACCTTCTGTGTTTCCACAATAAAATGACTATGTCTCTGTGACCATGCAAGACTTGGGGCCCTTCCTTCTGTGCCCCCTGCTGGGCACCAACTTTTGAGGATCTCTCTACTCTTAGGAAAGTGTCACTGCTGACGCCCATGGAAACATCTGCTGTGAGTTGGTGGTTGGTGCTGGGTTCTCCCCCAGCTGCACGCTTGCCATCATCCCACCCATACTTGTTTGTGCTGATGGACATGCAACATTGAAACCCATCAGCTTGTCAGTCACCTTAGCTTCTTACCCACATGCCATATGGAGGGTCAGGTCCACAGGTGTAAGCAAACCTTAGGAGGGGAAAAGGAGCACCTGCCAGGACATTCTGCACATTCCACTCATGAACAAGCCACTTCCCTTCCTCAGCCTCAAATCTCAGCCTGAGAAATGAAGAAGAAAGATACACTGTCCATGGTACATGATCTAGGGAGACATGAATCAGAATAGAGATGTGTAGGTTTGATAATGGGACATTTCTCAGTGCCCAGGAGGTTGTTTGTTATAAGATTTATATTATCCAAAAGAAAGTGGGGGTAATCAGAAGGGGGAATGAAGTATGACAGACTATGGACTATGAGAAACAAACTGAGGGCCTCAGAGGGGAGGGGGGTGAGGGAATGGGATAGACCGGTGATGGGTAGTAAGGAGGGCACGTATTGCATGGTGCACTGAGTGTTATACACAACTAATGAATCATCGAGCCTTACATCGGAAACCGGGGATGTACTGTATGGTGACTAACATATTATAATAAAAAATCATTTTAAAAAAAGATTTATATTATCCAGCTCTCATTCCATTTATATTTGATCTATTTGTCTGGCAGTAGACACATGTTTTTTCTACTCAGGTTTTCGTCATCACTCACCCACCGGTCACCGTAAAAGTAATCTCTGGAACTTTGACCACTGAGGGAATAGAACCATTGTGGAATATCCCATCCTATTTCTTTCCTGTGAAAGTCATAAAATTCATTTTCAATTTTCCCTTTTCCCTAATGCCTGTTTCAACAGGTAACATAGACCGAAATGGAAGTACTATATAACTTGGCTCAGTTTCAACTTAGGATATAGTGAGCAGACACCACAGTTCCCCATGAATGCTATTGTAAGCCAAGAAATAATGCACGTGGGAGCCATTTGAGTCCCTAGAACAAGCTCCTACAAGGCAGATTGGGAATGGCATTGACATTTCAAGTAGCATAGAAACAATGCTTCCTGTCCTCTTTTCCCTTCACCATCTTGCCACCTGCCCTCAAGGCAGCTTTGGAGCAAGAACTAGGAAACAGCTGGAGACAGAGAGAGATCTTGGAATAGCCCATTGTTCTGGCTTGATATGTGCGAAAGATGATTTCTAACACTCAGAGCAAGAATGGATATCCACTTTTTCTTTTCTTTTAGAGTTTCTTCTTTTCCTTCTCTATGCCCCTTCAGAAAGGAAATACTTCTCTTGTGAGAAAAATAACAGTGGTGGATTTGGGAACTTGCTTTTTGGCCCCTAACACAATCTTCTCTGTCCTTGGGCAACATGGCCCAGACAACAGCACTGCCAGGGGAATTGAACAGCGGTGGAGATGAGCCAAAGTTACAGGTTTCTATCCACAAGACCAGAAGGAAGATCCAGGGAACTGGAAATCCTGGGGAGAGAGTAGAGGGAGAAAAGCCTGGGAAAGCAATGCTGTAACTTGTTTATGAGTTCGTGGTTCATCTCTAAGCTGCATTTGTGCAGTGTCTGATAGTAAGGAGGATGCAAAGATGTGTTTAACAGAACCGGAAGGGACTTCCACCTACATCCCAGATGTGACCTCAGGAGCTCAATATGTAGCTTCCAAGTAGGACTGATGCCAATAGGAGAATAAATGTTTTGCAACGTGTCTGACACAGAAATCACATTCCACAGAAGGCTTTTTGAAACTAGGAGCTTGGACCTCATTGGGTCAAAAACCTACTAAAACAAAAACTTCACCTGGGATTTACACAGGAATCCCAGTTTCATAACATAACACTGGATAGATTCAGGACAGGTGACAAATTACTCAGTATATGAAACAAGGAAAATCTCAGCTAGCATCGAAAGGAAATTTAAAGATAATTGACCCAGTACAACAGATAATTTGGATTTTCACAAAGACTTTTAACCAGCTACTTAAAAACTGACTCAAAAGAGGGAAAATTTTTCTGAAAATGACGGGAGGGATAATACATCTCAGCCACGAAAAGGAAGACCTAATGAAGCACATGCAAAAAGTACATTATATGGAACTGACTAGAGATTGGATAATAAAAGACTAATGACCTCAGGGTCATAGCAAAGAAAAGCATGCAATCTAAAATATAGAGGGAAAAGATTTAGAGATCAGAAATTATTGAGGAACTCTGGAACGTCTTCAGGTGCCACAAAATGCATAGAATGGGGGATCCTAAAAGAGAAGACAAAGAGAACTAGATGGAACCATGTGCTACCAGATGCTGAACAAACCCCAAGGACAAGAAACATGAAGAAAACCATGTGAAGGCACATTTTACCTGATTCGTGGTTGTGTGGACCCTTTTCCAGACAACTGTGTGACTTGAGTAACTATTCATTTCTTAATAAACCATCAAGCGAGGAATTTTGTTCCCTCATGATTCTCAGCTGGTCATGAGTATCGAAATGATGATGGTGATGAAAACAAAAATTAGAGTGAGTGCAAGTTAGTACATAAGTAGGTAAGTCTCCACATCCCCTCACCCTGGTGTAGAAAGACTAATAGTCCATGTTCTACCAGACCCTCCCCAAACAGATTTGTCTCAGCAGAGTATAAAACACACCTGCCTGGATCAGGGGAAGCCAAGTGAGTTGGCAGTGTGCTATTAGGATGAGAACATGGGTGTGATATAGATGTTGAGATCTGGGGTGACCTCCCTCAGGCGATCATCCCCTTTTCAGACCCTTCCTCAGGAATCCAAAAAGCTCATCCATGAGGAAACTGACATCACTAAGGGGCTGGCAACAATGATACCAGCTTGAAATGCCTGTGTGTCTCTAGCCTGGATTCCTTTTGAGTACTTTCTGGTCTGAGCTAGGTTGGTCTTGACATGACAAAGCACCAACGTCATGGTCAGTCAAGAGGACACCCTCTCTTTCCCTCCAGAGAGGTGTCCAGGGACTCCTCCTGGAGGCCATGCTGAGCCAATTAGCACAGGACTTAACCTGTGACAGTATTCCTCCTACATACGCAGTAACTGGTGCACATAGAGCAAGACCAGGTGTCCAGGTCTAGGGGTCTCTCCTCCTTTCCCAGGACCTTGTCTCTCCTCTTCAGTAGGTGCTATGAAAAACTCCCAGGAAACCCAACCTACACTGACCCGGATGCTCTCTTAAGCATAACGTCTCCTGGGATCTCACCCAAAGGACACATTGTCCTTTCCTTTCTCAGGTAGTTTGTTGCTTTCTACTCACTGTTTCACATTCCCAAAAGTTTGGGGATGCATACAAAGGTGTAAAGGATGTATAGGAAATAAATGGATGAGTAATATCACACACAATATATGAGTTAATTGCAGATTGGATGGACAGCTGATTGGTTTTATTTATTTTTTTAGGTGGCTCTGCTTTGACTGGGTAAATGTGGTTTCCATTTATTTTTCCTTCTAAAAGTATAAACATTTATTTTATGCACTCTTGTTTAGATATGATAAGCATCATAATGAAAAAATTTTGAAAGCAACCTCAAATACACCTGAGTACTTTTCCTGTCCTTTACGTAGAGCAGACTGTGAACAAATATAGAAGAGACAGTTGCCATGAGCAACAAGATGAAAATGGAGAAAACACTACCCCGTGGGTATTTTCTTTCTTGTGGAAATAAATTCACGCAGAATCCTTGAGAAACGAACTGGAAAAGAGAATAAGCCAATGGTAGGACAAAGCCCCCCTCCCATGTTTCTGGTGAGGCTGTGGTCTGTGATCTCCCTCCTGGCTCACCCCAGCATGTTCAGGACAGATCCAGAGGGTAGGTAAAATGGAAAGAAAGATGAGTCTGAACGTGGAATGCTTTGGAGACACAAGACAAGACAAGAGTATGCCAGGCTGCCTCCTGAGTAATTCCCTACAAATGTGCCTTGAGTGTTTAATAGTAAATATAAATTTTTTAAAAAATGTGTTGGGGGGGAAGGAATTGTTACTGATCACCAAGAAAGAAAGGCCTTCCGCTCCTTCCTTTTCATGTTTACCAAGAAAACATGAGTTGTCAATTTTTTCTCTGCCCTCCCTTAATTACACAATGTGTTTCACATGTAAATAAGACCCTTGTCAGGTTTACAAGCAAGGGATCTCTTTTCCAAGTTCCTAAGACTCATCACTTTGAAATGAAAACAGCAAGGGTGACAGTGTCCCTACTTACAGTTTCATTGGGATGAAGAGCACGGGTCTAACATGACTGGGAACCTGGCTCCAATTTGCAGAACTACTTTCTGGCATGAATGTAAGAAATTGTTTGTCCTAGAAATTTTAGATATTGACCCCTTATGTGATGTATATGTTATAAATATTCTATCCTATTCCATAGGTTGTCTTCACTTTGTGAAATTCCCAAGGCATCCTGTTCCATTCCTGAACTTTTGTTGGACCACAAGTTACAAGGGGAAACCAACTGTGCCCTGTACTAGTGTGAGCAATGGCGGAATTTTGTTTTTATTTTTTAATAATAATTTTTTAATACTCTAAGCTGACTCTGTCCCTAGAAAATTCATCAAGGGAATGTCTTCCTTTCGGACGTCATTGGAGGACAAGAGAGGGTGAAGAACTGAATTCTCATGGCCACATTGCAGGAAGCCCCCTCTGCACGGGATTGGCAATCATCTTCAGACCAAGGAGGGAGCCTGAGAGCTCAGGACAGGTTTTAGTGTCACATCTCCATGAATTTCCACCACTGTGATAACTGCCACTGGCTATGTATGAGTCACAGTCACAATCAGCCTCATCCTTGAAAAGGATACCAGAGATGGTCAGGGAGGCTGTGTTGCCAGAGCTGAAGCCGGTGAAGCGATCAGGGATCCCACAGGGCTGCTTATTGACACAATGAATCATAGGTTTAAGAGTTGATTGCAGGTGCTGTTGCTGCCAGGAGACATAGTCAGAGGCCCCATTATCACTACTGCTTCAGGCACAGGAGATGGTGACAGTGTTTCCCAGAGACCCAGGTACTGAGGGAGGGTGATTCGGGGCATACTGGCTCTAGGACACTGAAAAGTACAAAACACACCCTTTTTAATTCATTACTGTGCCTAGTAATACCGAGGAGGAGAAACAGATAGGCCCACATGTACCCATGGTCCCTTGCATGGAGGTCTCACCTGTGCCTTGAGTGAGGAGGGTGAGGAGGACCAGAGTCCAGGTCGTGGTGGAGACGCCCTAAGAGCACTGACTTCTGAGACCCCAACCTTAAGGCTGGCTGCCCCCCTCGTCTAATCCCCTTCCCCTGCTTGGAAGAGGAGTAGGCTTCCGTGCAAATGTGCTTCCTGCACAAGCCTCACCTCACCCCCTCAGTTCTGAGCCTTCATTCTCGGTATATCTGCATCCCAGGGCAAAAGAACTTAGCTGAAGGATTCCAATAATTTGACACGGATTTTCTAGGACAGAGCTCATGTTTCTGCCCAGGAAATGGAGCCAGACTTGGAATGTCCCTTAGTTCCTGCTGTGGGAGTCCCCATATAGTTGAGGAATGCTCCCATTCCTTTCCACTTGTGTTGTGCTGATTGTGCCTGGGAAAAATAACCCGAGGGGCTGGAGTTAGAGAGATTCACTCTTTCCATGGCAGGCTCCAAAAACAGAGCGGGGGGTGGTTCCCATCCCTTATCTCCTTCCTCTGCTCCTTAGTAGGGTGGGTCCTCCTGCTTGTCAGTCCCCTTCCTTGCAGGACTCTGGGGCTGAAGTCTGCGGGCGTCGCTTGGCCTCGCACACAGGGGACTTATTGGAGCAAATAGTTATGTATCACCCTTCACACATGGTCCTCCTTTGCATGACTCAGGAGGAATCTGTTCTTCGGACTCTGCATAGGTCAGGGTAAATCTCAGTCATGACCTTCCTCAAATCCAGGTCCTTGCTGCCCTCTGTTGGTCACAGATGGTGCAACTCAAGCACCAGGGAAGGCTGCTGAGTGAGAGCTGGAATTTCTTCTCTGCTCCCTCTCCCCCTTCCTTTTTCTCCTTCCAGTCAGTACCAAGCCCTAGATAACTCTTAAATCCATCTTCCTCAAGAAAGGAATGGGTCACCTGCCACACCAGGGGCTTCAGACCCTACCCCTCAGAAGTAGCTAGCTTGTCCCCTTAACAGCGGTGTCACACGGTTTGTGTTAGTGTGGCAGTTCTTGGCTCAGGGCTGCGGAAATATTAGAGGTCAAATTAAACCACCCCCCTAAGAAAGCCAGGATAAGAACAACGGCACAACGAGGGAAAAAAACCTATTGTTACTTATACTGTTGAATCAAAAAATATTGGGAGAGAAAAGGAGAAAGAGAGAGAGTTCAGTCAGCATCACAAACAGCCGAAGTAAGCTTGAGCAGTGTTCCAGGGTTTGTGAATTATGTAGAAGAGAACTGGGGTCAGGATTACTCTAAAGAGCCCACCTCTGGGACTTAACATCAGAGTGCATTTCTCTATCATGTGGGGCAGAAGACATTCTTCACTTAACCTTCTCTGTAGAGAGACTAAGAGCTCATAACCATGCACCTTTCTGGGGTAAAGTCCTTTCCATTCCCAGAGAGCTGCCTGACCTATGTGCTTTCTCATTAGATGGTTAAAGGGGAAATACCAATCAGGCTGAATGGTCCGTTTCAGAAGAGACAGGACTTTCAGGAAATGGACTTTGACTTTTGCGAAGTAAATTCCTAAAGAAACTACTGCACCTGCCCCAGAGGATGAAGGGGGCTCCATAGAAATGTGCATCCAGATTTCCCCATGTTGGGTGAGCATCCTCAGAGCAAGTAGGGAGCCTGTGAACAGGGGGCAGGTTTTGGTCTCACTTCCTCATGAAATGGGATCACTGTGAAACATTGTAGGTACCACCATATGAGCAGCAGTAATACTCAGCCTTGTCTTCAGCCTGGAGCCCAGAGATGGTCAGGGAGGCCGTGTTTCCAGATCTGGAGCCAGAGAAGGGATCAGGGATTCCTGAAGGCCGAGTATTTACATTATACATCAGGAGTTTGGGGGACGTGCCTGGGACCTGCTGATACCAGGAGACATAATTACCACTCCCAATGTTACTGCTGCTTCCAGCTCAAAAGATGGTGATGGTCTGACCCAGGGTCCCGGATACTGAGGGAGGCTGAGTTAGGGAAGACTGTGCCCAGGATCCTGAAAAATGAATGAACACGATCTAGTGAGTTTAGTGGTGGGGCCCCAGGTGAGTCTGAGGAGGAGACAAAGGATCAGCACAGATGTCCCTGTGCTCCCTTTCCTGGAGGGCTCACCTGTGTCCTGAGTGAGGAGGGTGAGGAGCACCAGAGCCCAAGCCACGGTGGAGACGCTCCAAGAGCACTGATTTCCCAGACCCCAACCCTGAGCCTGGCTCCCCCAAAACTCTCATATCCACTCCACCTTCCTCAGAGAAGGGAGGGTCTCCATGCAAATGTACTTCCTGCCCTGCCACTCCTCACCCACTCTGATGTGATTCTCTATACCAAATACTTCTTCATCGCTGGTAACAAAGCCTAGGTGTCCAGATGTTAACACATGTCACATGCATTCGCTGAATCACGAGAGGCAGAGTCTGTGACAGACCCAAGGATTTCAAACCAGCCTTGGAATATCCCTGACATCCACTGGGGAAGTCTTGGTGTGGCTGGGCGAGGAATCCCAGGGCCACTTCGCTGTGCAGGAGGAGTGTTAGGAAAGCTTTCCAGGCTGGCTGAGATTAGGGGAAATTCAATTACTCCTCTCGCCAGGAGCACAGGCAGAGCTGGAGTCTCATTCTCCCTCAAATCACTCTTGCTGCCCTCAGTTAACATTTTCTCAAGACTCACTCTCCTGCTCTACAGTGCCTCGAGGTAAGGAGATGTTTCCTGGAACTTCCATAAAGGGAACTACTGGAATACAACAGATATTAGGCCCCCCTTCCCTTGTGTCACACATAGAGTGGCTCCAGAAGCACATTTGGACCTACCTTCAGGATAAGAGAACAGCAAAAATTGTTTTTCCCAAATTCAGGTCCTCACTGCCTCCTAGTGGCCACAGAGGATAAAGGCCAAGCACCAGGGAAGGCAGCTGAGGGAGCTGGAAACCCATGCTCTGCTCCTCCTCCTGCCCACCCTCCAAATCCTCCCAGTTCTGTCCCAACCTCTGATCCTTTCTGGTGCAATTCAAGATCCTTCCCATTTTTCCTTTATTTCCTCCATAATGAAATATGGCACCTGCAACATCGAGTGGCCCACATGCTCTTTCTCACAGTCACCAGGAAAGCCACGTCAGAAGAATAGAGTGTGTGAGATGGACGTGGCTCAGGCCTGAGGAAACATCACACATTGAATTAATGCAGCCCCAGTCGGTTCGAGGACGACAAAGGAGGGATATTGAGAAAATGAATGATTTCTCAACATGCTTAGGAAACAAGAATAATGCAAGAAAGAGAGCTGAGGAGGGTGGAGAAATACCTCATTGAAATCCAGAGAAAGGATTCAGGGTCTGAGCCTCTGGGGGAAGGGGACGGGAGTCAAGCATGGCCTCAGGGGTCCTGCTCCAGGGACATCTCACAGGGCAAGTCTGTGTGCCCAGGAAACACAGGATCTTCTCCGTCTGCCTCTTGGTGCACATTTGTGCCCTGACCTCACAGCTAGGTACTTCCTAAGCAACATCTCTTCATCCACAGAGATGTTTGGCCTAGTGTGCTTTTCTAGAAGGAGGTGGGTTTGGAGAAAAACTGTTCAGCACTCACGGATCCTTTCTAGGAGTTTTGTGGAATAGAGATGCTCTGATGAGACTTTTCATATCACTATTCATACCATAAGACAGAGGCTTCAAGAGCTTTTGAACAATGTGTCTCTGGACCAGACCATGGGATGAGCAGAGTGGTGACCACTGGGATGGGGGCAGGAAAAGTGTTCTGGGAAACAAGAATCGTTTGGGACTTGAGATTGTTTATGTGCTTTAAACATTCAACTACTAAACTATTTAGAACTTTCTTTAGGTAATGATGTCTACTTTTGGGATAAGAATAGCATAGTAACTAGATCATGACCTTGTCATAATCAGGGATGCATCTGAAACTAGACTTGCAGCCCATTAGATTGGATCACCGTGTCTTGGGTCACAGCAGAGAGACCACCTGTGAACATTCTGGTGTCCACATGCTTCCTGCAGAAAACCAACACTGCTCTTCCGAGGAGATAGCATGCATCTGTTTCATCTCTGTGAGTGTTAGCAGCACCCTCAGGGCCTCCATAATAGAGGACTAAGGGTTTCGTGTCAAGTCTTTTTGAGTATTCTGCCCACACAATTACACATCACAGAAATAATAAGCTTGATTACCACAAAAGGAGGCAAATTGAACACTTGCACATAATATGATGAATGCACAATACAGCTAAAGCATGTAAAGTTTTCAAAATCACAAAAACCAATATCTAGGTTGTATCATTTAGGATATAATAAGTATAGAGATTCCTTTAATAATAGCAAGTTAAGGATAGAGAGAGGAAGAGAGAGAAAATATCCAGATCACACGTATGGCATCTGACCCAGAAAATCAATGGACACATGAATGGTTACTCCTTCACGTGCTGATTCCTTCCCATGTAGCATAATAAAAGCACGGGTGGATTAGTTGGCCTCAGGGACTTCTAAAACATTTCAAATCATTCTATCAAAACTGTTTATTTTCTCATTATTAAAGGAAGATTTTGAATTAGGTACTGTTGAATTATTTGAGGAGACCTAGAAGACTGTTCTTGCAGTTTGAGGCACAGCATTCGAGACAGAAGGGCTATGGCAGCTCCACAGATCTCATGTTGGAGTGATCCTGTTCACTCCACATCTAGCCTGTGATGTTCCTGGTAATTTCCCTATTATGAAAATAGAGATTAATTTCTCACAAGGAAACTGTGGTCCCATCTATGAGGAGACAGAGTCCAAGTGGCAGTGGGGGCTCCCTGCCCTCCCGTGCACATGTGGGTACTTTGTAAAGATCTCACTGATGCCATGACAGTCAGGGAGCATGTCATACACTAGAGGACCTCAGGCCAACCAGACAGTGGTCCCTCTGCCAACTTGTTTGTCTCCATGAAGAACCACACCCTACAGCAGGTGCAGCCTCTGACCAGCCTCTCATAGACAGGGATCCATTAGTCAGGACACTATTCTGTGTTCAGTAGCACAGACTCTGTCCCACTGTGCTGACAAAGATCCTGTAACATTCCACGTACGACACTGTTCTGGCCTCAATAATTCAATAATTCAACAACGAAAGTGCTGACTGTTTACTGGGGAAAGGAAGAACATACGTGGTGAGAAGATTTTTGAAAATAATTGATGGTGAGAACATTATGGAAAGATTGAGCTCTGAAGTGGGTGAGGGCTATCCAGAGAAACCAAACTATACACATTGTGTTGTGTGTGTGTATATGTGTGTGTGTGTTTATTTGTTGTATTTAAAAATATATGATGCACTTATATGCATTTATATAAGTATATAATATACTTTATACATATATAATATGTTTTGTATGTAAGTATAATATATATAAATTATATGAGATCTATATTATATATAAATATACAGAAATGATACTTACACATTTAAAATGTATTTCTATACTTGTGAAATTGTATCCAATCAGGACAGACTCACATGATTATTGGACAGGGAAGTTCGTGAGCTGCCATCTGCCACCTACAGAACCAGTATAGTCAGCGGCATAATTCACTTAGGTCCCAAAGGCCTGAGAACCAGGGAAGCCAGCGGATCCAGGCCTTCCAGCCCATGGGGAGAAGAAGGTGAGATAAGATTCCCAGCTCAACCAGCGTTGTTAGAAGTGAGGGGAATTCCTCCGTCTGTGGCCTTTGTTCCCCTCATGCCCTCATGCATTGGGTCAGGCACACACACCTTAAGTACAACAATCTACTGTATTGAACCCACAAATTCAAATTCTAATCTCAGCCAGGAACTCCCTCACAGGGACACGCAGAAATAATGTTTCACCTTTGCACCCCGTGCAGGTTGACAAAAAAACCTCACCATCTCAGTGAACATCTTTCTTGATTCCCCAACAGGGAATGAGGTAGTTGCGAGGACATGGCATTTCCAGTGCTAAACTGGGAAACTTCTGGCAACAGGACTAGAGTTGGTGGCCCCCGGGTTCTTCTGATACCCAGGCCTAGCTTTTTTCAGATGTTCAAGGACTCCATAGATTTACTGTTAAAACTTTTAATAAATTTATTTAGGTTTATACAATTAGCGATCCATTCTAACTGCAACTCCAGCTAGATATCAGTTGCTCATCAGGAAAACTGATGCATTGGCTTTCCTGAGGAAAGAGGGACACATCCAACAGCTTTCTCTTCCAATCTAGAAGAAAAGGACCCATTTTTGAAAGAGCTCTGGCTAACGAAGACAGTCTCCTCATTTCTATGTGGCTGAATTGAAAAGTTGGGAAGAGTCCCATTCTGAGACGAGAGCACAAAGGCAAAGAGGAAGCCATCATTGTACTCATCAGATGCAGTGTTGTGCTAGGATGTTCTGGTGATCAAGCAGAGGAGATAAAGGAGAACTGATTTCCTAAGGCCACCCTGCATGAAGCCCCCTCTGTACAGGGTTGGGAAGCATCTGCAGGGCAAGGGGGGAGCCTGTGAAGACAGGGCAAGGTTTGGTCTCACCTTCCCATAACATTGGAAATTAATACTACCAGCAGTGATAACCAGTCTCACCTTTAGTCTAGCGTCTGGAGTTGGTCAGGGAGCCTGTCTTGCCAGACTTGGAGCCAGAAAAGCAATCAGGCACACCTGAGGGCCCAGTATTGGTATAGTAAACCATTAGTTTCAAAGCCATTCCTGGTTACTGTTGGTACCAGGAGATTTCATTATGAATCCCCAATATCATGCTGCTTCCAGCACAGGAGCTACTGACAGTCTTTCCCAGAGTCTTGCAGAACACGAGAGGCTGAGTTAGGATAGACTGAGACCACGGCCTAAAAAGGGAAGAACACACATTGTTGAGTTCAGTCCTGGGGCCTTAAAGATACTGAGGAAAAGGAGACAAACTATCAGCCCAGAAGTCCCTTTGGTTCCTTCCACAGAACTTCAAGAATGCCTTGAGTAAGGAAGTTGAGAAGGACTGGAGCCCAGGCCCTGCTGGAGACATCCCAGAACACTCACTTCTGAGACCCCTACCCCTGTCCAGGCTCCCCAAGCCCTAACTTATCCCCTGCCCTTGCCCCAGGAAATGGAAAGGCCTCTTGGCAAATGTGCTTCCTGCATCTGCCTTTCCTCACCCCTCCTTACCTACCCTGCATTCTAGATACTTTTCCATCCCAGGGCAGCAGAACATAGCTGAAGGATTAAAACACATTGACATGAATTTTCTAGGACACAGGTCATGTTAGTGCCCAGGAAATAGAGCCACACTTGGAATACCCCTTAGTTCCTACTGTGAGTATCTCCATGCAATTGACAAATAATCCCAGAACTTACCTTTGTGCTGTGTGGATCAAGGGTGAGAACAGGGCCATGAAAGCCTGGAATTAGGAGACATTCACTCTTTCTTCTTGAGGCACCAAAAACAGAGCTGGAGTTGTTCACATGTCTCAAACACTCCTCTCCTCCTCACTAGCATGGGTTCTCATGCCTCTTTTGGTCCCCTTCCTCACAAGGCTCTGACTCTGAAGACTGGAGGTGTTTGTTGGACTTTTGAGTAAGAACTTATTGAGACAGAATAGATTTGGATCACCCCTCCCACATGGTCCTCTTCTGCAGCACTCAGGAGGAATCAGCTCTTGGGAATTCTACAGGTTAGGGTAAAGCACATTCATGACCTTCCCTAAATCCATATCCATGGTGTCCCCTGGTGGCCACACATGGTGCAACCCAAGCACCAGGGGAGGAAGCTGAATGAGAGCTGGAATCCCTGTTGTGATCCTTCTCCTCCATCCATCTTCCCAGCCCAGTTACTACCAAGTCCCTAGATTCCTCTTCAATCCATTAGAGTTCATATGACATTTTTCCATCTTCCTCAGGAACGGAATAATTCACATACCATACAAGGTGGCATGGACTCACCTCTCAAGACCAGGTAGCTTCTCCCCTTCCCCAGCCTTGTCACAGAGTTCCTGTTAGTGTGAGAGTTCTTGGCTCAGGGCCTAAGGTAATGTTAGAGGTCAAATAAAACCAACCCCTGAGGGAAATCTTGATGAGCACAATGGCACAGGGAGACCAAGAGTTGGTTTCTCATGATCTTGATATCAAAACTATTGCAGAAAGGATAGAGAGCTCAGTCAGCTTTGAGACCAACCTAAAGAAAATCGGGATTTCATTTTCCACTACTTGTGGATCTGTTAGAAGGCAACTGGGGTCAGGTATATTCTAAAGGGCTCAACTCCTGGGACCTCTAATCAGAGTGCATTTTTCTGTTTATTACATCAGAGAGAAGACATTCTTGTCTTAATCTTCTCTATAGAGAGACTAACTTAGCTCAGAGCTGTGCACCTTCCTGAGGTAAATTCCTCTCCATCCAGAAGGAGATGCCTGACCTAATGTGCTTTCTACACAACATGGTTTAAAGGGGGGAAATTCTGATCAAGGTTGATGGTCCCTGCCACAAGAGAAATGTCCCCTCAGGAAACAGATTAGGAATTCTACACAGTATGGATGTCCTAAAGAAACCATTTAAGTACCACTATTCACATATCTGTAACAGGTGTTTCTCAGGGCACAAGTTAGATGACACTCTGGCCTAGGATTGGACCAGTTAGCTCCCTTGTGGCCTCAGTGATTGGGGCAGAAGGAAATAGATGGGATAGCTTTGGTATTGACAATCACAGTCATTCCCGTGTGTTTTAAATTCTCACGTACTATAATTTTGGAGAGAATTTAAATAACAGTGTCTATTATTTTATACAATATGAAAAGGTAACCAGTTGACCTTTTCATAAATCAGTCAGCTGGACATTGAGCATGGCTTTGTAGCCTCATTGACTGGATATTTGTCTCTTGATATCACTTTGGAAATGCTTCCTGTGAATTTTCTGGATCTCAGGCACTTCTTGCAGGAAGTAAACCCTGAACATTACAGTGAGCTGCTTGCTCCTGTTCCGTGTTTTGTTAGCACCAGAAACAAATTCAGCTCTCCCTCTGCAAAAGGCTGGAGGCACTGACTGATTTCAATCCCTTTGGATTTTTGTGTCCACACATTAAGACATGATATTCAAACACTAAAAATGGCAATCATCCAAAAGTGACAAAATGACCGCATGTATGCAATATCCTTATGTTCCAATCGGAGACAAAGCAAATATGATTAAAAATATACAGAAATCAACATCCAGTATCTTATTTTACAAGACAAATGAAAGATGATGATAACTTATACACTAGCAATTTTAAATTTACAATAGCACCAAAAATCATAGGCTATCTTGGAATTAACTTAACCAGAGACATAAAGGAGCTATATTCTAGAAACTACAAATCACTCTTGAAAGACATTGAAGAAGACAAAAAAAGATGGAAAAATATTCCATAATCATGGATCAGAGGAATTAACATAGTTAAATTATCCATGCTACCCAGAGCAATCTACACTTTCAATGCTATCCCGATCAAAATACCGAGGACATTTTTCAAAGAACTGGAACAAATAGTCCTTAAATTTGTGTGGAACCAGAAAAGGCCCCGAATCACCAAGGAATTGTTGAAAAGGAAAAACAAAGCTGCGGGCATCACAATGCCGGATTTCAAGATGTACTACAAAGCTGTGATCAAAAAGACAGCATGGTACTGGCACAAAAACAGACACACAGACCAATGGAACAGACTAGAGAACCCAGAAATGGACCCTCGGCTTTTTGGGCAACTAATCTTTGACAAAGCAGGAAAAAACATCCAGTGGAAGAAAGACAGTCTCTTCAATAAATGGTTCTGGGAAAATTAGACAGCTATGTGCAAAAGAATGAAACTTGACCACTCTCTCACACCATACACAAAGTTAAACTCCAAATGGATGAAAGACCTCATTGTGAGACAGGAATCCATCAAAATCCTAAAGGAGAACATAGGCATCAGCCTCTATGAGATCGGCCACAGCAACCTTTTTCATGACACATCTCCAAAGTCAAGAGAAACAAGAGATAAAATGAACTTGTGGGGCTTCATCAAGATAAAAATCTTCTTCACAGCCAAGGAAACAGTCAAAAAACCTAAGAGGCAGCCCATGGAATGGGAGAATATATTTGAAAATGATATTACAGATAAAAAACTGGTATCCAAGATCTATGAAGAACTTCTCAAACTCAATACATGAGAAACAAATAAACAAATCAATAAATGGGCAGAAGATATGAATAGACACTTTTCCAATGAAGACATACAAATGGCTAACAGATACATGAAAAAATGTTGAAAATCATTAGCCATCAGGGAATTTCAAATCAAAACCACACTGAGATACCACCTTCTGCCAGTTAGAATGGCAAAAATTGACAAGGCAAGAAAAAACAATTGTTGGAGAGGATGTGGAGAAAGGGGATCCCTCCTACGTTGTTGGTGGGAGTGCAAGTTGGTACATCCACTCTGGAAAACAGTGTGGAGATCCCTTAAAAAGTTAAAAATTGAGCTACCCTATGACCCAGCCATTGCACTACTGTGTATTTACCCCAAAGATACAGACGTAGTGAAGAGAAGGCCCATATGCACCCCAATGTTCATAGCAGACTTGTCCACAATAGTTAAATCATGGAAGGAGCCGAGATATCCTTCAACAGATGACTGGATTAAGAAGATGTGGTCCATATATACAATGGAATATTACTCAGCTATCAAAAAGAATGAATTCTCAACATTTGCTGCAACATGGACGGCACTGGAGGAGATAATGGTAAGTCAAATAAGTCAAGCAGAGAAAGAGAATTATCATATGGTTTCTCTCATCTATGGAATATAAGAACTAGGAAGATCTGTAGGAGAAGAAAGGGATAAAGAAAGGGGTGTAATCAGAAGGGGGAATGAAGCATGAGAGACTATGGACTCTGAAAAACAAACTGAGGACTTCAGAGGGGAGGGGGTGGGAGAATAGGATAGGCTGGTAATGGGTATTAAGGAGGGCACGTATTGCAGGGTGCACTGGGTGTTATACGCAACTAATGAATCACGGAACTTTACATCAAAAACCGGGGATGTACTGTATGGTGACTAACATAATATAATAAAAATATTATTATGAAAAAATAAAGTAAGAAAAAATGCAGAAATGATGTCAAAGAAAATAACTGGCACTTAATTAGAAATTCTATGACCCCTTCAATGAGAATTGCCTGAAGCGTTGATTCTCTGACTACACTGTAGAGAAAAATACTACTCAATATTTGGATCATTTGGACACCTAAAAATTTTCAAATTATCTCTATCAAAAGTAACCTCATTAGGGGTGCATGGCTTAGTCAGTAGAGTGTGTGAGTCTTGATCAGGTTCATAAGTTTCAGCACCATGTTGGGTATGGAGACTACTGTTGAAAAAGTTGAAAAACAATTTTTAAGGGGCACCTAGGTGGCTCAGTCAGTTAAGGGTCTGCCTTAGGATCAGTTCAGGATCCCAGGACCCTGGAATGAAGCCCTGGGTCAGACTCACTCCTCAGGGGGAATATGCTTCTCCCTCTCCCCACTCATGTATTCTTTCTAATTTTTGCTCTCTCTCAAATAAATAAATTAATTTATTTAAAAACATGTTTTAAAAATGACCTCTCTCCACCTAAAACTAACATAATATCATATACCAATTTTACCTACATTTTTGAAGCAGCGACCACTCTCATCTTTTCATAAAAATATTTAAGTGTATGCTGCTTCACTTTTTCAGAATACCCAAGAGGCTGTTCCTACAACTTGAGTTTCCACATACTCAAAACATAAAGGGCTATGGCTTCCCATTATGTCATACTGGAGCCATGCAGTTCAAACAATATCTATGCTTAGGATTACTCTGTAAGGTTCCCTATTATTAACATACTAACTACTGTCTCAGAAGGATATTGTGGCTGAATCTTAAAAAGAGAGTCATTAGAATAGGAAATGGTGCCTCCCACACTCCTCTGACCATGTAGATACTTGTTAAAGAACCTATTGATGTCATTTCAGTCCGGAAGCACACTTATGCCAGATACCACAGAGAATAACCAGACAATGGACCCTCTACCTCCTACAGGTTTTCTCCACCAGGACACACATCCAACATCCAGATATAGTCTTCCTACAGCCTTCCACAAACATGAGGGACTAACTTAGGTTTTCATGCTGTGTCCTCAAAAGCAAATGCTCCTTCCTACTGTGATTTGACCCAAATGCTTAGGGGTCCATGTGAGGCTCATTTCCAGGTGGATGAATAACACATGAAGGTACTGAGCATTTGTTAGAGGAAGAAAGGAGGTAACTGATGGCTGAGTAATATTCCATTGTATATATGGACCACATTTTCTTTTTTCTTTCTTTTTTTTTTTTTTAAAGATTTTATTTATTTATTTGACAGAGAGAGAGACAGCCAGCGAGAGAGGGAACACAAGCAGGGGGGAGTGGGAGAGGAAGAAGCAGGCTCCTAGCAGAGGAGCCTGATGTGGGGCTCGATCCTGTAATGCCAGAATCACGCCCTGAGCCGAAGGCAGACGCTTAACCGCTGTGCCACCCAGGCGCCCCTGGACCACATTTTCTTAATCAAGTCATCTGTTGATGGGCATCTCGGCTCCTTCCACGATTTATCTATTGTGGACAATGCTGCTATGAACATTGGGGTGCATATGGCCCTTCTCTTCACTACGTCTGTATCTTGGGGTAAATACCCAGTAGTGCAATGGCTGGATCATAGGGTAGCTTGATTTTTCACTTTTTAAATGAATTCCACACTGTTTTCCAGAGTGGCTGTACTAACTTTCATTCCCACCAACAATGTAAGAGGGATCCCCTTTCTCCACACCCTCTCCTACATTTGTTGTTTCCTGGCTTGCCAATTTTTCCATTCTAACTGGTGTAAGATGATATCTCAATGTGGTTTTTTTATGATTTTTTATTATATTATGTTAGTCACCATACAGTACATCCCCGGTTTCCGATGTAAGGCTCGATGATTCATTAGTTGTGTATAACACCCAGTGCACCATGCAATACGTGCCCACCTTACTACCCATCACTGGTCTATCCCATTACCCCACCCCCTCCCCTCTGAGGCCCTCAGTTTGTTTCTCATAGTACATAGTCTCTCATGTTTCATTCCCGCTTCTGATTACCCCCCCTTTCTTTATCCCTTTCTTCCCCTACCGATCATCCTAGTTCTTATGTTCCATAGATTAGAGAAATCATATGATAATTGTCTTTCTCTGCTTGACTTATTTCACGTAGCATTATCTCCTCCAGTGCCGTCCATGTTGTAGCAAATGTTGAGAACTCGTTCTTTCTGATAGCTGAGTAATATTCCATTGTATATATGGACCACATCTGCTTAATCCAGTCATCTGTTGAAGGGCATCTTGGCTCCTTCCACAATTTAGCTATTGTGGACATTGCTGCTATGAACATTGGGGTGCATATGGCCCTTCTCTTCACTACGTCTGTATCTTTGGGGTAAACACCCAGTAGTGCAATGGCTGGGTCATAGGGTAGCTCAATTTTTAACTTTTTAAGGGACGTCCACACTGTTTTCCAGAGTGGCTGTACCAATTTGCATTCCCACCAACAATGTAGGAGGGATCCCGTTTCTCCACATCCTCTCCAACAATTGTTTCTTGCCTTGTCTATTTTTGCCATTCTAACTGGCGTAAGGTGGTATCTTAGTGTGGTTTTGATTTGAATTTCCTTGATGGCTAATGATTTTGAACATTTTTTCATGTGTCTGTTAGCCATTTGTATGTCTTCATTGGAAAAGTGTCTGTTCATATCTTCTGCCCATTTTTTGATTTGTTTATTTGTTTCTCGTGTATTGAGTTTGAGAAGTTCTTTGTAGATCTTGGATACCAGTCCTTTATCTGTAGTGTCATTTGCAAATATATTCTCCCATTCCGTGCGCTGCCTCTTAGTTTTTCTGACTGTTTCCTTGGCTGTGCAGAAACTTTTAATCTTGATGAAGTCCCATAAATTCATTTTATCTTTTGTTTGCCTTTGGGGATGTATCATGAAAAAGGTTGCTTTGGCCGATGTCATAGAGGTTGCACCTATGTTCTCCTCTAGAATTTTGATGGATTCCTGTCTCACATTGAGGTCTTTCATTCATTTGGGGTTTATTTTTGTGTATGGTGTGAGATAGTGATCAAGTTTCATTCTTTTGCATGTAGCTGTCCAATTTTCCCAGCACCATTTATTGAAGAGACTGTCTTTTTCCCACCGGAAGTTTTTTCCTGCTTTATCAAAGATTAGTTGCCCAAAGAGCCGAGGGTCCATTTCTGGGCTCTCTATTCTGTTCCATTGGTCTATGTGTCTGTTTTTGTGCCAGTACCATGCTGTCTTTGTGATCACAGCTTTGTAGTACAGCTCGAAATCCGGCATTGTGATGCCCCCAGCTTTGTTTTTCCTTTTCAACAGTTCCTTGGAGATTCGGGGTCTTTTCTGTTTCCATACAAATTTAAGGACTATTTGTTCCAGTTCCTTAAAAAATGTCCTCGGTATTTTGATCGGGATAGCATTGAAAGTGTAGATTGCTCTGGGTAGCATGGACATTTTTACTATGTTAATTCTTCCGATCCATGAGCATGGAATATTTTTCCATCTTTTTATGTCTTCCTCAATGTCTTTCAAGAGTTATTTATAGTTTCTAGAATATAGGTCTTTTACGTCTCTGGTTAAGTTAATTCCAAGGTAACGTATGGTTTTTGGTGCTATTGTAAATGGGATGGATTCCCTAATTTCTCTTTCTTTGGTCTCGTTACTCGTGTATAGAAATGCAACTGATTTCTGAGCATTGATTTTGTATCCCGCCATGTTACTGAATTGCTCTATAACTTCTAATAGTTTGGGAGTGGCTTCTTTTGGTTTTTCCATAAAGAGTATCATGTCATCTGCGAAGAGAGACATTTTGACTTCTTCTTTGCTGATTTGAATACCTTTGATCCCTTTTTGTCCTCTGATTGCTGTTGCAAGGACTTCTAGTACTATGTTGAATAATAGTGGCGAGAGTGGGCATCCTTGTCGAGTTACTGATCTTAAGGGAAAGGCTTCCAGCTTTTCCCCATTGAGTATAATATTAGCAGTAGGCTTTTCATAGACAGCTTTTATGAGATTGAGAAATGTACCTTCTATTCCTACACTCTGAAGGGTTTTAATCAGGAAAGGATGCTGTATTTTGTCAAATGCTTTTTCGGCATCGATTGAGAGGATCATATGGTTCCTGAGTTTTCTCTTGTTGATAGGATGTATCACGCTGATTGATTTGCGAATATTGAACCACGCTTGCATCCCAGGTATGAATCCCACTTGATCGTGATGGATAATCCTTTTAATGAACTGCTGGATTCTCTTAGCAAGTATCTTGTTGAGGATTTTGGCATCCATATTCATTAGGGAAATCGGTCTGTAATTCTCCTTTTTGAGGGGGTCTTTGCCTGGTTTGGGGATCAAGGTAATATTGGCCTCATAGAATGAGTTTGGTAGCTTTCCTTCTGTTTCTATTTTTTGAAATAGCTTTAGGAGAATAGGTATTATTTCTTCTTTGAATGTTTGGTAGAATTCCCCAGGAAAACTGTCCAGGCCTGGAGTTTTGTTATTTGGAAGGTTGTTTATCACTGACTCAATTTCTTCATATTTAATTGGCCTGTTTAAGAAATCAATTTCTTCCTGTTTCAGTCTTGGTAGTTTATAGGTTTCCAGGAAGGATTCCATCTCTTCCAGATTGCTTAGTTTACTGGCATATAGCTGTTGATAAAAATTTCTAATAATCCTTCCAATTTCAATGGTGTTCATCATGACCTCTCCTTTTTCATTCATAATTTTAATAATCTGGGTCCTTTCTCTTTTCTTCTGGATAAGTCTTGCCAGTGGTCTGTCAATTTTATTGATTCTCTCAAAGAACCAGCTTCTAATCCTGATGATCTGCTCTACTGTATGTCTGGTTTCTGCTTGATTGATTTCACCTCTAGTTTTGGTCAACTGCTTCCTCGTGCATGGGTTAGGCTTGTCCCTCTGTTGCTGTTCCAGCTTCTTGAGATGAGAATATAAAAACTGCATTTTAGATTTTTCTATTCTTTTGAGTGAGGCTTGATGGCTATGTATTTCCCCCTTAGGACTGCCTTTGCAGTATCCCATAGGTTTTGGACTGTTGTATTTTCATTCTCATTGGTCTCCATAAATTGTTTAATTTGATTTTTGATTTCCTGGTTTATCGAGTCATTCCTGAGCAGGATGGTTCTTAGTCTCCAAGTGTTTGAGTTTCTTCCAAATTTTTCCTTGTGGTTGAGTTCCAATTTCAGAGTGTTGTGGTCTGAGAATATGCAGGGGATAATTTCAGTGTTTTGGTATCGGTTGAGACCTGTTTTGTGTCCCAGAACATGGACTATTCTTGAGAATGTTCCATGGGCATTAGAATAGAATGAGTATTCTTTGGTTCTGGGGTGCAGTGTTCTATATATATCTATGAGGTCCAACTCGTCGAGTATGGCATTCAAAGCCTTTGATTCTTTGCTTAGTTTTTGCCAGGGTGTTCTGTCTATTTCTGATAGTGGAGTGTTGAGGTCCACTACTATTAATGTATTTTTATTTATATGTCTCTTTATTCTGGTTAAGAGTTGGCTTGTGTATCTTGCTGCTCCCCTGTTGGGGGCATATATATTTATAATTGTCATATCCACTTGTTGAATACTTCCTTTAAGAATAGTATAGTGCCCTTCTGCGTCTCTAACTATAGTCTGTAGTTTAAAATCCAATTTATCTGATATGAGAATTGCTACCCCAGCTTTCTTTTGAGGTCCATTTGCGTGAAAGATGGTACTCCATCCCCTTACTCTCAGTCTGAATGCATCTTTGGGTTCGAAATGAGTCTCTTGTAGACAGCAAATGGATGGGTCATTTCTTTTTATCCAATCTGCAACCCTGTACCATTTTAAGGGAGTAATTAAGCCATTAACATTAAGACTGAGTACTGAGAGATATGCTTTTAATGATGCCATGTTGCCAGTAAAGTCTTTGTTTGTATTGGCTGTGACTTTCTGTTCTGTATCACTCTTGGGGCCTTTTTACTTTTATAGAACCCCCCATAATATCTCCCATAGGGCTGGTTTCGTGGTTACGAAATTGGTTAGTGACTGGCGATTCTGAAATGTCTTTATTTCTCCATCAATTCTGAATGACAGCCTTGCTGGATAAAGGATCCTTGGCTGCATGTTTTTCTCTGAAAGAGCTTTAAATATGCTCCCCCAACCCTTTCTCTCATTCCAGGTCTGTGTAGGCAGGTCTGACATAATTCTGTTGCCTTTACGTTGGTACGTGAGAAATTTCTTTGCCCTGGCCGCTTTCAATACTGTATTCTTGCATCTAATATTTGTGAAATGCACTATGACGTGATGTGGCGTAGGTTTGTCGTGGTTGAGCTTGGGAGGGGTCCTTTCTGCTTCTTGGACACGAATGTTTGTTTCCCTCGCTAGATTAGGGAAGTTTTCAGCTACAATTTGTTCAAATATCTCTTCTAGACCTCTGTTTTTCTCCACCCCCTCGGGGATGCCGATGATTCTAACATTGGATCATTTCATTGAGTCAGTAATCTCCCGTAACCTACATTCGTGGGCTTGGATTTTTTTAAGAGCAGCTTCTATTTTGGTTTTTTCCTCTATTAACCCATCCTCTAATTCACTAACCCGTTCCTCTGCTTCTGTGATCCTGGCCGTCAGAGCCTCTAGTTTTGCCTGCATTTGGCTCATAGAATTTTTAATTTCTGTCAGATTCATTCTCATTTCTGTCCTTAGGGATTCGATATTCTCAGTAACCTTTTCGTTAATAGTTTTTTCAATTCTACTCATCATTTTGACCATTGTTACTCTGAATTCCATTTCTGATAATTTGGTTACATCCATATCCATTATTTCTGTGGCAGAGGCCACAGACTCACTGTCTTTTTTTTGTTGGGATGGCTTCTCCTTCTTGTCATTCTGATGAGGACAGGTTGCGGGGTTGTCCAGAGCCCAAATTATTGACTGGGTCCCAGGCCGTGCCCCTTGTTTTTTAGGGATCTTAGGGATGTGGGCTTCTTCTTTAAAGATTTTATTTATTTATTTATGTGGCAGCCAACCAGCGAGAGAGGGAACAGAAGCAGGGGAGTGGGAGAGGAAGAAGCAGGCTCCCAGCGGAGGAGCCCGATGAGGGACTCCTTTCCAGAACACCGGGATCACGCCCTAAGCCGAAGACAGGCGCTCAATGACTGCACCACCCAGGCGCCCGGGTTGTGGGCTTCTTGATTTTTCAGACTGCCTTCTGTGTTCTGGGGGAGGGGCCTGCCGCGCCGATACTCAGGCAACCCTGTTTGGGTAGAGTCTCCGTATCCCCTGCGAGGGGGGATGGGGATGGGCACTCTCTGAGCCAGTATTTCCAAGCTTTTGTTCTCAGGCGGCTTTCCCTGGCGGTTTGCTGTGCCTCTTCTGAGAGTCAGAGCAGCAGCGGCCGAATTTCAGCCTCTGTCACAGAACAGAGGGATTGCGGCCCGTTCTCTACTAATGTTCTGGCCACTTTAACTCTGTTACTGTTGGTGCTGCTCAACCCTGCAGCGTCCCAGGCTGTGCACCCCACACCCAGCGTCCCTGCTCTCACTTCTAGGGCCGGCGCGTCTCTGTCCTTTGTGTTTCTAACGCCGCCAGCCGCCCTGCGCGCGCTCCGGAAGCTCCCAGTCTCAGTCTGGATTCAGTGAGCGCACCGGGATTCCGGTGTTCTGCGAGATGCCTGGTGGCGCGCGCACCCAGCTCACGGTCTCAGTCTGCTGTTTTGCCAGTGCCGTCCGCGAGCCCCACCCGCTCTCCCATGCAAGTGGCTACCGCTTCCCAGCGCCCGAACGTGGCGGCTCCCTCCCCCTTCCATTTATCTTCCAATATCTGTGCACGGTTTCAGGGCTCCCCGCTTTGTACCTCAATACTCAGCGCTTGGGATGTTCATTTGTAGAGATCCAGATGCATCTTCCTGCGTCTCAGGCTGGTTCTGTGGTTGTTTAGGCTAGTCTGGTACCTATCCAGCTCGACTTGGGGGACCGGCTGAAAAAGGTGTCTCCTACTCCTCCGCCATCTTAACTCCTCCTTCTCTCAATGTGGTTTTGATTTGAATTTCCCTGATGGCTAATGATTTTGAACATTTTTTCATGTGTCTGATAGCCATTTGTATGTCTTCATTGAAAAAGTGTCTGTTCATATCTTCTGCCCATGTTTTGATTTATTTGCTTCCTGTGTATTGAGCTTGAGAAGTTCTTTGTAGATCTTAGATACTAATCTTTTATCTGTAGTGTCATTTGCAAATATCTTCTCCCATCCCGTGGGCTGCTTCTTAGTTCTTTTGACTGTTTCCTTGGCTGTGCACAAGCTTTTTTCTTTTTTTACCTTCAGGATGAGTTAACATTTATTTATTATTTATTTTTTATAATAATATTTTTTCTTATATTGTTAGTCACCATACAGTACATCCCTGGTTTTTGACGTAAAGTTCCATGTATCATTAGTACGTATAACACCCAGGGCACCATGCAATACATATCCTCCTTACTACCCATCACCAGCCCATCCCATTCCCCACCCCCCTTCCCTCTGAAGCCCTCAGTTTTTTTCTCAGAGTCCATAGTCTCTCATGCTTCATTCCCCCTTCTGATTACCCCCTTTCTTTAGAAGCTTTTTATCTTGAAGTCCCACAAGTTCATTTTTTCTTTTGTTTCTCTTGACTTTGGAGATGTGTCATGAAAAAGTTGCTGTGGCTGATATAAAAGGGGTTGCAGCCTACGTTCTCCTCTAGGATTTTGATGGATTCCTGATTCACACCTAGGACTTCCATCCATTTGGATTTTATCTTTGTGTATGGTGTGAGAGAGTGATCAAGTTTCATTCTTTTGTACATAGCTGTCTAATTTTCCCAGCACCATTTATTGAAGAGACTGTCTTTCTTCCACTGGATGTTTTTTCCTGCTTTGTCAAAGTTTAGTTGCCCAAAAAGCCGAGGGTCCATTTCTGGGTTTTCTATTCTGTTCCATTGGTCTATGTGTCTGTTTTTGTGCCAGTACCATGCTGTCTTTTTGATCACAGCTTTGTAGTATTGCTTGAAATCTGGCACCGTGATGACCCAACCTTGTTTTTCTTTTTCAAGAATTCCTTGGCGATTTGGGGCCTTTTCTTGTTCCACACAAATTTAAGGGCTGTCTGTTTCAGTTCTTTGAAAAATGTCTTTGGTATTTTGATTGGGATGGCATTGAAAGTATAGATTGCTATGGGGAGCATAGACATTTTAACTGTGTTAATTCTTCTGATCCATGAGAATGGGATATTTTCCTAACTTTTTGTGTCTTTATCTTCAATGTCTTTAAGAGTGGTTTGTAATTTCTAGAATATAGATTCTTTACATCCCTGGTTAAGTTAATTCTGAGATAATGTATGATTTTTGCTGCTATTGTAAATGGATTGAATTCCCTAATTTCTCTCTCTTCAGTCTCATTGTTCGTGTATAGAAATGCAACTGATTTCTGAGAATTGATTTTGTATCTCGCCACATTACTGAATTGCTCTATAACTTCTAGTAGTTTGGGGGTGGATTCTTCTGGGTTTTCCATATAGACTAATATGTCATCTGCGAAGAGTTTGATTTCTTCTTTGCCAACTTGGATACCTTTTATCCTTTTTGTTGTCTGATTGCTGTTGCAAGGACTTGTAGTACTATGTTGAATAATAGTGGTGAGAGTGGGCATCCTTGTCATGTTCCTGATCTTAAGGGAAAGTCTTCCAACTTTTCCCTATTGAGAATGATATTTGCTGTAGGATTTTCATAGGTGGTTTATATGAAATTGAGGAAGGTACTCTCTATCCCAACACTCTGAAGTGTTTTAATCAGGAAAGGATGCTGTATTTTGTCAAATGCTTTTTCTGCACTCAGACATCAAAAAGAACGATTTCTCAACATTTGCTGCAACATGGACAGGACTGGAAGATAATACTATGTGAAATAAGTCAAGCAGAGTAAGACAATTATCATATGGTTTCACTCATTTTTGGGATATAAGAAGTAGGAAGATCAGCAGGAGAAGAAAGGGAAGAAGAAAGTGGGGATAAACAGAAGGCGGAATGAACCATGAGAGACTATGGACTTTGGGAAACACACTGAGGGCTTCAGAGGGGAGAGGGTGGGGGAATGGGATAGTCTGGTGATGCGTATTAAGGCGGGCACATATTGCATCGTGCACTGAGTGTTATATGCAAGTAATGAATCATGGAACTTTACCTCAAAAACTAAGGATGTACTGTATGGTGACTAACATAATATAATAAAAAATATTATTATTAAAAAAAAAGAAAGGAGGTAACTGGAAAGAGATTTGGAGAAGTAACTAAATGAGAGAACAGAATGAGAAAGACTGAGCTCTTAGGTATGCTGACCTTGCATCCTGAATTGCCCCAGAGCGAGGGAATTGCTAGGATGTGACACTTTCACTGCAAAAACTAGGACAGTTCTGGCAGACTAAGAACAATTGGTTACTGAAACAGGTTTTCTCTGGTCTACACCAGGCTCAATTAAGGGACAGAGAATCCGTGGACATATATAAAGCGTATTTGTATTTAGTGATTTGTCATAACTGGGATTCCTTGTAGAACGTGGGCTGGCTCCTCTTGAAACTCAGGTATAATGGGTTTCCCTGAGGAATGCAGACAAGCCTTCTCTTCCCATGTGGAAAACGGAACCGTGTTGAAAAGAGCCCACCCTGTCAGGAAGACAGGGCTGAATCCACCATAAGGATTTATTGGACGGATGGTAGGGGAGCTTCCACATATGCTATAGTCTCAACTCCAAATCCCCTGCTCAGCTCCTTGGATATGGGGGCATCGATGAAGGGGCACTGGAAAAACAACATCTTCCTTTTCTACTCATTCCTTCAGCTAGATCTTCAGCTTTCACTGTGTTGCTGTTTTCTCAAACCCTGACATGCAGAACAATATCCCACCAAACTGGATCATGATGACTAGAGTATGGCGGACACTGAGTTGAGTAAGACAAGGTCATTTCTGGATAAATTATTCTAATGAGGCCTTACAGAAGTGAGAGGCTGTCATTGAAAGTAAGGATGTCCCTGACCTGTGAAAATTAGACAGAACAGAGATCTCTTTGTCAGTCTCTTCTTACTATTGATGAGTGGGAAGATCATATTCTGGGAACACGTAAAGGAACAAAGAGACTGACAATTCCCCAGAGAATGCACCAGGAAGCCTATTCCATTTTATTATATTGCATGAGGGAGAACTGAAATCTGAGAGAGAACCGAAATCTCAAGACCATATTGCACGAAGCCCCCTCTATAAATGGTTAGGATTGAGGAAGCATCTTCCGAGCAAGGAGGGAGGCTGTGAGAACAGGGCAGGTTTTGGTTTTACTTCCCCATGAACTTAGACCACTGTGATAAGTGCTACCACTTCTATACGAAGCACAGTAATACTCAGCCTCATCCTCAGCCTGGAGTCCAGAGATGGTCAGGGTAGCTGTGTTGCCAGACTTGGAGCCAGAGAAGCGATCAGGGATCCCTGATGGCCGAGTATTTACTCTGTAAATCAGAGTTTTGGGGGCCATGCCAGGATATTGTTGGTGCCAGGAGACATCATTATAACTTCCAATGTCATTGCTGGTTCCAGTACAAGAAATGGTAACTGTCTGTCCCAAAGCCCCGGACACTGAGGCCGGCTGAGTCAGGGTAGACTGGGCCCAGGAACCTAAAAAAAGGATAAATGTAATCATTAGCTCTGTGCTGGGGCCTCAGGTGAAACTGAAGGGGAGAGAAATGATCAGCTTAGATGTCCCCGTGCACCCTTCCCTGGGGACCTCACCTGTGCCCTGAGTGAGGAGACTGAGAAAGACCAGAGTCCAGGCCATGGTGGTGACTCCTCAACAGCACTGCCTTCTGAGACCCCCAATCCCAGGCTTGTGTCTCCCAGACCTCTATTATCTCCTCCCCATCCCTGTCTCAGGAGGGTGTGGCCTGCATGCAAATGTGCTTCCTAGACCTTCCTCTCCTCACCCCCTCTGATCTGACACTTCATTCTAGATACTTTACATCCTTGGGCAGCAGAGCTTAGCTGACTAGACTCAAACACTTTGACATGTGTTTTCTTAAGGTCAGGAATTGCAATTTTTATGCCTGATTCACCCAGAAGAGAAAGAGCTCCTGAAGACCTCAGGTATGTTAGCTACTGGACCTTCTGTGTTTCCACAATACCAGGACTATGTCTTTGTGACCATGCAAGACTTGGGGCCCTTCCTTCTGTGCCCTCTGCTGGGTATCAACTTCTGAGGATCTCTCTACTGTTAGGAAAGCATCACTGCTGACGCCAATGGAAACATCTGCTGTGAGTTGGTGGTTGGTGCTGGGCTCTCCCCCACCTGCAGGCTGCCACAGTCCCACCCATACTTGTTTGTGCTGATGAACACGCAACATTGACAACCACCAACTTGTCAGTCACCTCAGCTGTTTACCTACATGCCATATGGAGGGTCAGGTCCACAGGTGTAAGCAAACCCTAGGAGGAGAAAAGGAGCACCTGCCAGGACATTCTGCACATTCCACTCACGAACAAGCCACTTGCACTTCTTCAGCCTCAAATCTCAATATGAGAAATGAAGAAGAAAGCTACACTGTCCATGGTACACTTTCTAGTGAGAGATGAATCAGAATAGAGTTGTGTAGCTTTGGTAATGGGACATTTCTCATTGCCCGGGGGGTTAATTGTTATAAGATTTATATTATCCAGCTCTCATTCCATTTATATTTGATCTATTTGTCTAGCAATAGTCACATTTTTTTTTCTACTCAGGTTTTCATCACCATTCACACACTGGTCACCATAAAAGTAATCTCTGGACCTTGGACCACTGAGGGAATAGAACCATTATAGAGTATCCATTCCTATTTCTTTCCTGTGGAACTTTTAAAATTCATTTTCAATTTCTCCTTTTCCCTAATGCCTGTTTCAACAGGTAACGTAGACAGAAATGGAAATACTATAACTCGGCTCAGTTTTGAATTAGGACATAGTGAGCAGACACCACAATTCCCCATGAATGCTGCTGTAAGCCAAGAAATAATGCACATGGGAGCTGTTTGAGTCCCTCGAACAAGCTCCTATAAGGCAGATTGGGAATGACATTGACATTTCAAGTAGCGTAGAAACAATGCTGACTTTCCTCTTTTCCCTTCAGAGTCTTGCCACCTGCCCTCGGGCAGCTGGGAGCCAGGACCAGGCACCAGCTTGAGACAGAAAGAGATCCCAGAATAGCCCATTATTCTGGCTTGACATGTGAGAAAGATGATTTCTAACACTCAGAGCAACATTGGATATCCAATTTTCCATTCTTTTAGGGTTTCTTCTTTTCCTTCTCTATGTCCCTTCAGAAAGGAAGTACATCTCTTGTGAGAAAAATAACAGTGGTGGCCCTAGGAAGTTGCTTTTTGGCCCCAAATACAATCCTCTCTGTCCTCGTGCAACATGGCCCAGACATCAGCACTGTCAGGGGAATTGCATGGCAGTGGAGTGGAGCCATAAATCCACGTATCTGTCCACAAGACAAGAAGGAAGATCCAGTGAACTGGAAATACTGGGGAGACAGTAGAGGGAGAGAAGCCTGGGAAAGCAATGCTGCAACTTGTTTATGAGTTCATGGTTCATCTCTGAACTGCACTTGTGCAGTGTCTGATACTAAGGAGAATGGAACAATGTGGGTAACAAAACGGAAAGGGACTTCCGAAGACATCCTAGATGTGACCTGTGCAGCTCACTCTGTAGCTTCCCCTTAGGACAGATGCAAATAGCAGGGCAAAGGTTTTGCAAACTGTCTGACACAGAAATTACATTCCACAGAAGGCTGTTTGAAACTATGAGCTTGAACCTGGTTGGGTCAAGTATCTACTAAAACAAAACCTTCAGTTAGAATTTTCACAGAAATCCCAGTTTCATAACATAACACTGGATAGATTCAGGACAGGTGCCAAAATTACTCAGTATATGAAACAAGGAAAATCTCAGCTGGCTTGGAAAAGAAATTTAAAGATACTTAACCCAGTACGACAGATAATTTGGATTTTCTCACGAAGACGTTCAACAAGCTACTTAAAAACGGACACAAAAAAGGGGAGAATTTCTTTGAAAATTACCAGAGGGATAGTACATCTTAGCCAAGACATAGAAGACATAATGAAGAACATCTCAATAGTACATTATATGGAACTTACCAGAGATTGGAAAAGAAAAGACTAATGACCTCAGGGTGATAGCAGGAAAAGTGTGCAATCTAAAATACAGAGGGAAAAAAGATTTAGGGACCAAAAACCATAAAAAAACTGTGGAATCTCTTCAGCTGCCCCAAAATGCATTGAACAGGGGATCCTAAAAGAGAAGACAAAGAGAACAAGAAGGAAACATGTGCTTCCAGAAGCTGAACAAACCCCAAGGACAAGAAACATGAAGAAAACCATGAGAAGGCACATTTTACTTGATTCGTGGTTGTGTGGACCTTTTTCCAAACAACTGTTTGACTTGAGTAACTATTCATTTCTTAATAAACCATCAAGCGAGGAATTTTATTCCCTCATGATTCTCAGCTGGTCATGAGTATCGAAATGATGATGGTGATGAAAACAAAAATTAGAGTGAGTGCAAGTTAGTACATAAGTAGGTAAGTCCCCACATCCCCTCTCCCTGGTGTAGAAAGACTAATAGTCCATGTTCTACCAGACCCTCCCCAGACGGATTTGTCTCAGGAGCATAAAGCACACCTGCCTGGATCAGGGGAGCCAAGTAGAGTTGGCAGTGTGCTATTAGGATGAGAACATGGGTGTGATAAAGATGTTGAGGTCTGGGGCGACCTCCCTCAGGTGATCATCCCCTTTTCAACTCTTCCTCAAGAAACCAAAATGCTCATCCATGAGGAAACTGACATCACCAAGGGGCTGGGAACACTGATACCAGCTTGAAAGCCTGTGTGTCTCTAGCCTGGATTCCTTTTGAGTACTTTCTGGTCTGAGCTAGGTTGGTCTTGACATGACAAAGCACCAATGTCATGGTCAGTCAAGAGGACACTCTCTCTCTTCCTCAAGAGAAGTGTCCAGGGTCTCCTCCCAGAGGACATGCTGAGCCAATTAGTACAGGACTTGGGATCAACCTGTGACAATATTCACCTTTTCCCAGGTCCTAATCTCTCCTCTTCAGTAGGTGCTGTGAAAAACTCCCAGGAAGACTAACCCACACTGGCCCAGATGCTCTCTTAAGCTTAATGTCCCTGAGATCTCACCTAATGGATATATTGTCCTTTCCTTTCTCAGCTTGTTTCTTGCTTTACACTCACTGTTTCACTTTTCTATGCACTCTTTCACCCAAATGTTTGGTGATGCTACAAAGGTGCAAAGAATTTATAGGAAATAAAGGGGATGTATAATACCACACTCGGTGTACAGTTAATTGCAGAATGGATGGACGGCTGTTTGTTTTTATTTTTTAAAAGGTGGCTCTGCTTTGAGTGGGTAGATGTGGTTTCCATTTATTTTTCTTTCTAAATGTATAAACATTTATTTAATGCACTCCTGTTTAGATAAGCATTATAATGAAAGAATTTGGAAAACAATCTCAAATATACCTGAGCACTTTTCCTGTCCTTTACGTAGAGCAGATTGTGAACAAATATAGAAGAGAGCGTTGCCATGAGAAATGGGATGTGAAAGGAGAAAACACTGCCCTGTGGGTATTTTGCTTTTCATTTAAATAAATACACACAGTATCCATGAGAAACAAACTGGAAAAGAGAACAAGCCAATGGTAGGACAAAGCCACTCTCCCATGGTTCTGTTGTGGCTGTGGTCTGTGACCTCCCTCCTGGCTCACCCCAGCATGTTCAGGGCAGATCCAGAGGGCAGGTAAAAAGGAAGGAAAGATGAGGCTGAATATGGAATGCTTTGGAGGCACAAAGACAAGACAAGAATATGCCAGGCTGTCTCCTGAGTAATTCCCTACAAATGTGCCTTGATTCTTGAATTGTAAATATAAATCTAAAGAAATAAAATAAAATGTGTGTGGGGGGGTGAAATTTTCTCTGATCACGAAGAAGGGAAGGACTTCCTCTCTTTCCTTTTCGTATTTACCAAGAAAACATGAGTTCTCAATTTTTTCTCTGCTCTCACTTAAATTACCTAATGTGTTTCACAGGTAAATAAGACCCTTGTCAGGTTTACAACCAAGGGATCTCTTTCTCAAGTTCCTGAGACTCATCACTTTGAAATGAAAACATCAAGGTGACAGTGTCCCTGCTTTACAATTTCTTTGGGATGAAGAGGATGGGTCTAACATGCCTTGGAACCTGGCTCCAAGTTGCAAAAGTACTTCCTGGCATGAATGTAGGAAATTGTTTTTCCTAGAAATTTTGGATATTAACCCCTTATACGATGTATATGTTATAAATATTCTTTCCTATTCCATAGGTTGTCTTCACTTTGAAATTTCCAGGCATCCTACTCCATCCCTGACGTTTTGTTGGATCACAAGTTACACGGGAAACCAGCTGTGCCCTCTACCAGTGTGAGCAATGGTGGAATATCTTTTTTATTTATAATAATTTTTTATTACGCTATGTTGACTGTGTCCCGAGAAAATTCATCAAAGGAATGTCTTCTTTTCAGACATCGTTGGAGGACAAGAGAGGGTGAAGAACTGATTTCTCGTGGCCACATTGCAGGAAGCCCCCTCTGCACAGGATTGGCAATCGTCTTCAGAGCGAGGAGAGAGCCTGTGAGCTCAGGACAGGTTTTGGTGTCACATCCCCATGAATTTCCACCACTGTGATAACTGCCACTGACTGTATATGAGTCACAGTCATAATCAGCCTCATCCTTGGATGGGAGACCAGAGATGGTCAGGGAGGCTCTGTTGCCAGAGCTGGAGCCAGAGAAGGGATCAGGGATCCCTGAGGGCTGCTTATTGACACAATGAATCATAGGTTTAAGAGTTGATCACAGGTGCTGTTGCTGCCAGGAGACATAGTGAGAGGCCCCATTATTATTGCTGCTTCAGGCACAGTAGATGGTGACAGTCCTTCCCAGAGCCCCAGGTACTGAGGGAGGCTGATTCGGGGCACACTGGGTCTAGGACACTGAAAAGTACAAAACACACTCTTTTTAATTCATTACTGGGCCTGGTAATACCGAGGAGGAGAAACAGATGGGCCCACATGTACCCATGGTCCCTTGCATGAAGGCCTCACCTGTGCCTTTAGTGAGGAGCGTGAGGAGGTCAGACTCCAGGCTGTGGTGGAGACAGCCCAAGAGCACTGACTTCTGAGACCCCAACCTTAAGGCTGGCTGTCCCCCTCCTCTAATCCCCTTCCCCTGCATGGAAGAAGAGGAGGCCTCCATGTAAATGTGCTTCCTGCACAAGCCTCTCCTCACTCCCTTGATCTGACCCTTCATTCTAGGTATATCTGCATTCCGGGGCAACAGAATTTAGCTGAAGAATGCCAATAATTTGACATGGATTTTCTAGGACAGAGCTCATGTTTCTGCCCAGGAAATGGAGCCAGACTTGGAATGTCCCTTAGTTCCTACTGTGGGAGTCCACATAGTTGAGGAATGATCCCATTCCTTTCCACATGTATTGTGCTGATTGTGCCTGGGGAAAAGAACCAGAGGTGTTGGAGTTAGGAGAGATTCACTCTTTCCATGGCAGGCCCAAAAACAGAGCAAGGGGTGTTTCCCAACCCTTATCTCCTTCCTCTCCTCCTCAGTAGGGGGGTCCTCCTGCTTCTCAGTCCCCTTCCTTGCACGACTCTGAGGCTGATGTCTGGGGGTGTCTCTTGGCCTCTCACGCAGGGGACTTATTGGGGCAAAATAGACTTGGATCACCCTTCACACATGGTCCTCCTTTGCATGACTCAGGAGGAATCAGTTCTTGGTACTCTGCAAAGGTCAGGGTAAATTACAGCCATGACCTCCCCCAAATCAGGTCCTTGCTGTCCCCTGTTGGTCACAGATGGTGCTACCCAAGCACCAGGGAAGGCTGCTGAGTGAGAGCAGGAATTTCTGCTCTGCCTCTTCTCCCTCTTCTTCTTTCCCCCTCCAGTCAGTACCAAGTCCTGAGATTCCTCTTAAATCCATCTTCCTCAAGAAAGGAATGGGTCACCTGCCACACCAGGGGCTTCAGACCCTACCCCTCAGCACCAGCTAGCTTTTCCCCCTTAATAGCCTTATCACAACGTTTGTGTTAGTGTGGCAGTTCTTGGCTCAGGGCTGTGGAAATATTAAGGGTCAAATTAAACCATATCCTGAAGATAGCCGGGATGAGAACAATGGCACAGGCAGAAAAGAAAAAAACTGTTGGTTACTTATACTTTTGAATAAAAAAATATTGAGAGAGTGAATGAGAAAGAGAGTTCAGTCATCATCTGAAACAGCCAAAGTAAACAGGAGCAGTTTTTCCAGGGTTCGTGAATTAGGTAGAAGGGAACTGGGGTCAGGATTACTCTAAAGAGCCCAGCTCTGGGACTTAACATCAGAGTGCATTTCTCTATCACATGGGGCAGAAGCCATTCTTCTCTTAATCTCCTCTGTACTGAGACTAACAACTCATAGCTGTGCACCTTCCTGGGGAGAAGTCCTTTCCACTCACAAAGAGCTGCCTGTCCTAGTATGCTTTCTTATTAGATGATTTAAAGGGGAAATAGCATTGGGGCGCCTGGGTGGTTCAGCAGTTAAGCATCTGCCTTTAGCTCAGGGCATGATCCCAGCATCATGGGATCCAGCCCAGCATCAGGCTCCTCCGCTGGGAGCCTGCTTCTTCCTCTCCCACTCCCCCTGCTCATGTTCCTTCTCTCGCTGGCTGGCTGTCTCTGTCAAATAAATAAATAATACCTTTAAAAAAATTTTAAAAAATAAAGGGGAAATATCAATCAGGCTGAATGGTCCCTTTCAGAAAAGACGGGACTTTCATGAAATGGACTGCGAATTTTGCGAAGTGTGAATTCCTAAAGAAACTACTGCACCTGCCCCAGAGGATGAAGGGGGCTCCATAGAAATGTGCATCCAGATGTCCCCATGTTGGGTGAGCATCCTCAGAGCAAGTAGGGAGCCTGTAAACAGAGGGCAGGTTTTGGTTTCACTTCCTCATGAAATGGGATCACTGTGAAAAAATGTAGCTACCATCATATGACCATCAGTAATACTCAGCCTCATCTTCAGCCTGGAGACGAGAGATGGTCAGGGAGGCCGTGTTTCCAGATTTGGAGCCAGAGAAGGGATCGGGGTTCCCTGATGGCCGAGTATTTACATTATACATCAGGAGTTTGGGGAAGTTCCTGGGAGCTCCTGATACCAGGAGACATAATTACCACTCCCAATGTTACTGCTGCTTCTGGCACAGGAGATGGTGATGGTCTGACCCAGGGCCCCAGATACTGAGAGAGGCTGAGTTAGGGAAGACTGTGCCCAGGATCCTGAAAAATGAATGAACACGATCTAGTGAGTTTAGTGGTGGGACCCCAGGTAAGTCTGAGGAGGAGACAAAGGATCAGCCCAGATGTCCCTGTGCTCCCTTTCCTGGAGGGCTCACCTGTGTCCTGAGTGAGGAGGGTGAGGAGGACCAGAGCACAAGCCATGGTGGAGATGCGCTAAGAGTACTGACTTCTCAGACGCCAACCTTGAGCCTGGCTCCACCATAATTCTCTTATCCACTCCTCCTGCCTCCAGGGAGGGCCTCCATGCAAGTGTACTTCCTGCCCTGCCTCTCCTCACCCACTCTGATGTGATTCTCTATACCAAATACTTCTTCATCGCTGGTAACAAAGCCTAGGTGTCCAGATGTTAACACGTCAGATGCATTCGCTGAATCACGAGAGGCAGAGTCTGTGACAGACCCCAGGATTTCAAGCCAGCCTTGGAATATCCTTGCCTTCTACTGGGGAAGTCTTGGTGTGGCTGGGGGAGGAATCCCAGGACCACTTTGCTGTGCAGGAGGAGGGTTAGGGAAGCTCTCCAGGTGGCTGAGATTAGGGGAAATTCAATTACTCGTCTCGCCAGGAGCACAGGCAGAGCTGGGGTCTCATTCTCCCTCAAATCACTCTTGGTGCCCTCAGTTAACTTTTCTCAACACTCGCTCTCCTGCTCTACAGTGCTTTAAAGTTAGGAGATGTTTACTGGAACTTCCATAAAGGGAACTACTGGAATACAACAGATATTAGGCCCCCCTTCCCTTGTGTCGCACATAGAGTGGCTCCAGAAGCACTTTTTTTTTAAAAGATTTTATTTATTTATTTGATAGAGACAGTCAGTGAGAGAGGGAACACAAACAGGGGGAGTGGGAGAGGAAGAAGCAGGCTCCCAGCGGAGGAGCCTCATGTGGGGCTCGATCCCATAACGCTGGGATCACGCCCTGAGCCGAAGGCAGACGCTTAACGACTGAGCCACCCAGGCGCCCCCCAGAAGCACTTTTGGACCCACCTTCAGGATAACAGATCAGCAAAAATTGCTTTTCCCAAATTCAGGTCCTCGCTGCCTCCTAGTGGCCACAGAGCATAAAGGCCAAGCACCATGGAAGGCAGCTGAGGGAGCTGGAAACCCATGCTCTTCTCCTCCTCTTGCCCACCCTCCAAATCCTCCCAGCTCTGTCCCAAGCTCTTATCCTTTCTGGTGCAATTTGAGATCCTTCCCATTTTCCCTTTATTTCGTACATAATGACACATGGCATCTGCAACATTGAGTCGCCCACATGCTCTTTCTCAAAGTCACCAGGAAGCCACATCACAGGGATAGAGTGTGTAGGGGGAGGTGGCTCAGGGCTGAGGAAACATCACACATTGAATTAATCCAGCCCCAGCTGGTTCAAGGATGACAAAAGAGGGATATTGAGAAAATGTTTGTATTCTCAACATGATTAAGAAATAAGAATAATGCAAGAAATAGAGATCTGAGTAGAGTGGAGAAATACCTCATTGAAATCCAGAGAAAGGATTCAGGGTCTGAGCCTCTGGGAGAAGGAGACGGGAGTCAAGATTGGCCTCGGGGGTCCTGCTCCAGGGATATATCACAAGGCAAGTCTGTGTGCCCAGGAAACACAGGATGTTCTCTATCTGCCTCTTGGTGCACATTTGTGACCTGACCTCACAGCTAGGTACTTCCTAAGCAAAGTCTCTTCATCCACAGAGATGTTTGACCTAGTGTGCTTTCCTAGAAGCAGGTGGGTTTGGAGAAAAACTGTTCAGCACTCACGGATCCTTTCAAGGAGTTTTGTGGAAAAGAGATGCTCTGATGAGACTTTTCATATCACTATTCATACCATAAGACAGAGGCTTCAAGAGCTTCTGAACAATGTGTCTCTGGACCAGACCATGGGATGAGCAGAGTGGAGACCACTGGGATGGGGGCAAGGAAAAGTGTTCTGGGAAACAAGAATTGTTTGGGACTTGAGATTGTTTATGTGCTTTAAACATTCAACTACTAAACTCTTTAGACCATTGTTTAAGTAATGATGTCTAATTTTTGGATAAGAATACCATCATAACTAGATCATGACCTTGTCAGAATCAGGGACGCATCTGAAACTAGACTTGCAGCCCATTGGTTTGGATCACCGTGTCTTGGGATCACAGCAGAGAGACCACCTGTGAACATTCTGGTGTCCACATGCTTCCTGCAGAAAACCAACACTGCTCTTCCCGAGGAGATAGCATGCATCTGTTTCATCTCTGTGAGTACTAGCAGCACCCTCAGGGCCTCCATAATAGAGGACTAAGGGTTTCATGTCAAGTCTTTTTGAGTATTCTGCCCACACAATTACACATCACAGAAATAATAAGCTTGATTACCACAAAAGGAGGCAAATTGAACACTTGCACATAATATGATGAATGCACAATACAGCTAAAGCATGTAAAGTTTTTAAAACACAAAAATCAATATCTAGGTTGTATCATTCAGGATATAATAAGTACAGAGATTCCTTTAATAATAGCAAGTTAAAGGATAGAGAGAGGAAGAGAGAGAAAATATCCAGATCATATGTATGGTATCTGACCCAGAAAATCAATGGACACATGCATGGTTACTCCTTCACGGCTGATTCCTTCCAATGTAGTATAATAAAAGCACGGGTGGATTAGTTGGCCTCAAGGACTTCTAAAACATTTCAAATCGTTCTATCTGAAGTGTCTATTTTCTCATCTTTTAAAAGAAGATTTTGAAACAGGTACTGTTGAATTATTTGAGAAGACATAGAAGACTGTTCTTGCAGTTTGAGGCACAGCATACGAGACAGAAGGGCTATGGCAGCTCCACAGATCTCATGTTGGAGTGATCCTGTTCACTCCACATCTAGCCTGTGATTTTCCTGGCAATATCCCTATTATGAAAATAGAGACTAATTTCTCAGAAGGAACCTGTGGTCCCATCTAAGAGGAGACAGAATCCAAGGGCAATGGGGGCTCCCTGCCCTCCCGTGCGATGTGGGTACTTTGTAAAGATCTCACTGATGCCATGACAGTCAGGGAGCACGGCTTCCACTAGAGGCCCTAGAGCCCAATCAGACAATGGTCCCTCTGCCAACTTGTTTGTCTCCGTGAAGAACCACACCCTACAGCAGGTGCAGCCTCTGACCAGCCTCTCATAGACAGGGATCCATGACTCAGGGCACTATTCTGTGTTCAGTAGCACAAACTCCGTTCCCACTGTGCTGACAAAGATGCTGAGGGATTCCATGTACGACACTGTTCTGGCCTTAATAATTCAATAATTCAACAAGGAAAGTGCTGACTGTTTACTGGGGAAAGGAAGAACGTATGTGGTGAGAAGATTTTTGAAAATAATTGATGGTGATACATTATGGAAAGATTGAGCTCTGAAGTGGGTGAGGCCTATCCGGAGAAACCAAACTATACACATTGTGTTGTGTGTGTGCATATGTGTGTGTGTGTTTAATTATTGTATTTTTAAATGTATGATATACTTATATGCATTTATATAAGTATATAATATACTTTATACATATATAATATGTCTTGTACATAAGTATAATATATATAAATTATATGAGGTCTACATTATATATAAATATACAAAAATGATACATATACATTTAAAATATATTTGTATACTTGTGAAGTGTATCCAATCAGGACGGACTCACATGATTATTGAGACAGGGAAGTTCGTGAGCTGCCATCTGCCACCTACAGAACCAGTATAGTCAGCGGCATAATTCACTTAGGTCCCAAAGGCCTGAGAACCAGGGAAGCCAGCGGATCCAGGCCTTCCAGCCCATCGGGAGAAGAAGGTGATGTAAGATTCCCAGCTCAACCAGCGATGTTAGAAGTTAGGTGAATTCCTCCACCTATGGCCTTTGTTCCCCTCAAGCCCTCATGCATTGGGTCAGACACACACCTTAAGTACAACAATCTACTGTATTGAACCCACAAATTCAAATTCTAATCTCAGCCAGGAACACCCTCACAGGGACACCCAGAAATAAAGTTTCCTCTTTGCACCCTGTGCAGGTTGACACAAAAACTTCACCATCTCAGTGAACATCCTTCCTGATTCCCCAACAGGGAATGAGGTTGTTGTGAGGACATGGCATTTCCAGTGATCAACTGGGAAACTTCTGGCAACATGTCTAGAGTTGGTCGCCCCCGGGGTCTTCTGATACCCAGGCCTAGCTTTATTCAGTTGTTCAAGGACTACATAGATTTACTGTTAAATCTTTTAATAAATTTATTTGGGTTTATATAATTAGTGATCCATTCTAACTGCAATTCCAGCTAGATATCAGTTGCTCATCAGGAAAATGGATGCTTTGGCTTTCCTGAGGAAAGAGGGACACATCCAACAGCTTTCTCTTCCAATCTAGAAGAGAAGGAACCATTTTCTAAAGAGCTCTGGATAACGGGGACTGTCTCTTCATTTCTATGTGGCTGATTTGAAAAGTAGAGAAGAGTCCCATTCTGGGACCAGAGCACAAAGGCAAAGAGGAAGCCATCATTGTACTCATCAGATGCAGTGTTACCCTAGGATGTTCTGGTGATCAAGCAGAGGAGGTAAAGGAGAACTGATTTTCAGGACCATCCCTCATGAAGCCCCCTCTGCACAGGGTTGGGAAGCTTCTGCAGGGCAAGGGGGAGCCTGTGAACACAGGGAAAGTTTTGGTCTCACATTTCCATAACGTTGGAAATTAATACTACCAGCAGTGATAACCGGTCTCACTTTTAGCCTAGCGTCTGGAGATGGTCAGGGAGGCTGTCTTGCCAGACTTGGAGCCAGAAAAGCAATCAGGGACACCTGAGGGCCCTGTTTTTGTACAGTAAACCAGCAGTTTCAAAGCCATTCCTGGGTGCTGTTGGTACCAGGAGATTTCATTATGACTCCCCAATATCATGCTGCTTCCAGCACAGGAGCTACTGACAGTCATTCCCAGAGTCTTGCAGAACACGAGAGGCTGAGTTAGGTTAGACCAATCCCATGGCCTAAAAAGGGAAGAACACACACTGCTGAATTCAGTCCTGGGGCCTTAAAGAACTGAGGAAAAGGAGACAATGATCAGCTTAGATGTCCCTTTGGTTCCTTCCACAGAACTTCAAGAATGCCTTGAGTAAGGAAGTTGAGGAGGACCCGAGCCCAGGCCGTGGTGGAGACACCCCAAGAACACTGACTTCTGAGACCCCTACCCCGGTCCAGGCTCCTCAAAACCTCACTTATCCCCTGCCCTTGCCCCAGAGAATGGAAAGGCCTCTATGCAAATGTGCTTCCTGTATCTTCCTTTCCTCACCCCTTCTTACCTACCCTGCATTCTAGATAGTTTTCCATCCCAGGGCAGCAGAACATAGATGAAGGATTAAAACATGTTGACAAGAATTTTCTAGGACACAACTCATGTTGGTGCCCAAGAAATGGAGCGAGACTTGGAATGCCCCTTAGTTCCTACAGTGAGTATCCCCATGCAGTTGACAAATAATCCCAGAACTTACCCTTTGTGCCATGTGGATCGAGGGTGAGAACAGGGCCATGAAAGGCTGGGATTAGGACAGATTCACTCTTTCTTTTGTAGGCACCAAAAACAGATCTGGAGTTGTTCACATGCCTCACAGCCTTCTTCTCCTCCTCGATAGCATGGGTTCTCATGGCTCTTTTGGTCCACTTCCTCAAGGGGCTCTGAGTCTGAGGACTGGAGGTGTTTGTTGGACTTTCAAGTTACAACTTATTGAGACAGAATAGATTTGGGTCACCCCTCCCACGTGGTCCTCTTCTGCAGCACTCAGGAGGAATCAGCTCTTGGGAATTCTCATTCATGACCTTCCCTAAATCCATATCCATGGTACCCCCTGGTGGCCACACGTGGTGCAACCCAAGCACCAGGGAAGGAAGCTGAATGAGAGCTGGAATCCCTGCTGTGATCCTTCTCCTCCATCCTTCTTCCCAGCCCAGTTACTACCAAGTCCCTAGATTCCTCTTCAATCCATTAGAGTTCATTTGACTTTTTTTCCATCTTCCTCAGGATTGGAATAAGTCACATACCATACAAGGTGGCTTGGACTCACCTCTCAAGACCAGGTAGCTTCTCCCCTTCCCCAGACTTGTCACAGGGTTCCTGTTAGTGTGAAAGTTCTTGGCTCAGGGCCAAGGTAATGTTAGAGGTCAAATAAAAGCAACCCCTGAGGGAAATCTTGATGAGCACAATGGCACGGGGAGACCAAGTGTTGATTTCTCATGATCTTGATATCAAAACTATTGCAGCACGACAGACCCCTCCACCAGAAGGCAGGCTGAAAAATCAAGAAGCCCACATCCCTAAGGTCCCTGTAAGAGAAGTGCACACTGCCTGGGTCCTGGTCAATAATTTGGGCTCTGGACAACCATGCAACTCTCCCCATCAGAATGATGAGAAGGAGAAATCCCCCCCCCCCAGCAAAGAAAAGACAATGAGTCTGTGGCCTCTGCCACAGTACTAATGGATATGGATAAAACCAAATTATCAGAAATGGAATTCAGAGTAACAATGATCAAGATGATGTTAGACTTGAAAAAAGTATAAACAAAAATGTTAATGAGAATATAGAATCTCTAAGGGCGGAAATGAGAGTGAATCTGGAAGAAATTAATAATTCTATGAACCAAATGCAGTCAAAACTAGATGCTCTGATGGACAGGGTCACTGAGGCAGAAGAACATATTAGCAAATTGGAGGATGGGTTAGTAGAAGAATAAGCGAAAATAGAATCTGGACTTAAAAAATTCCATGCCCACGAATGTAGGTTACAGGAGATCACTGACTCAACAAAACGATCTAATATAAGAATCATCGGCATCTGTAAGGGGGTGGAGAAAAACAGAGGTCTAGAAGAGATATTTGAACAAATTGTAGCTGAAAACTTCCCTAATCTAGCAAGGGAAACTATCATTCGTGTCCAAGAGGCAGAGAGGACCCCTCCCAAGCTCAACCAAGACAAACCTATGCCAAGTCACATCATAGTGCAATTCGCAAATATTAGATCCAAGGACACAGCATCGAAAGCGGCCGGGGCAAAGAAATCTCTCACGTAGCAACGCAAAGGTATCAGAATTACGTCAGACCTGTCTACACAGACCTGCAATGAGAGAAAGGGCTGGGGGGGGCATTTTTAAAGCACTTTCAGAGAAAAACATGCAACTAAGGATCCTTTATCCAGCAAGGCTGTCATTCAGAATTGATGGAGAAATAAAGACCTTCCAGAATTGCCAGTCATTGACCAATTTCGTAACCAGAAACTGGCCCTCCAGGAGATATTAAGGGGGGTTCTATAAAGGTAAAAAGGCTCCAAGAGTGATACAGAACAGAAAGTCACAACCAATAGAAACAAAGACTTTACTGGCAACATGGCATCATTAAAATCATATCTCTCAATACTCAGTCTCAACATAAATGTCCTGAATGCTCCCATAAAAGCAACAAGGTTGCAGATTGGATAAAAAGAAATGACCCATCCATTTGCTGTCTACAAGAGACTCATTTCGAACCCAAAGATACATTCAGACTGAAAGGAAAGGGATGGAATACCATCTTTCATGCAAATGGACCTCAAAAGAAAGCTGGGGTAGCAATTCTTATATCAGATAGATTGGATTTTAAACTAAAGGCTATACTTAGAGACACAGAATGGCACTATATTATTCTTAAAGGATGTATCCAACAAGTGGAGATGACAATTATAAACATATGTGCCCCCAACAGGGGAGCAGCAAGATACACAGGCCAACTCTTAACCAGAATAAAAAGACATATAGATAAAAATACATTAATAGTAGCAGACCTCAACACCCCACTATCAGAAATAGACAGAACACCCATGCAACAACTCAGTAAAGGAACAAAGGCTTTGAATGCCATACTCAACGAGTTGGACCTCACAGATATATATAGAACACTACACCCCAGAACCAAAGAATACTCATTCTATTTTAATGCCCATAGAACATTCTCAAGAATAGACCATGTTCTGGGACACAAACCAGGTCTCAACCGATACCAAAAGACTGAAATTATTCCCTGCATATTCTCAGACCACAACACTTTGAAATTGGAACTTAACCACAAGGAAAAGTTTGGAAGAAACTCAAACACTTGGAGACTAAGAACCATCCTGCTCAGGAATGATTTGATAAACCAGGAAATCAAAAATCAAATTAAACAATTTATGGAGACCAACGAGAATGAAAACACAATGGTCCAAAACCTTTGGGATACTAGCAAAGGCAGTCCTAAGGGGGAAATACATAGCCATCCAAGCCTCACTCAAAAGAATAGAAAAATCTAAAACGCAGTTTCTATATACTCACATCAAGAAGCTGGAACAACAACAGAGGGTCAGGCCTAATCCATGCACGAGAAAGCAGTTGACCAAGATTAGAGCAGAAATCAATGAATTAGAAACCAGGAGTACAGTAGAGCAGATCAACAGAAACAGAAGCCGGTTCTTTGAGATAATTAATAAAATTGACAGACCCCTGGCAAGACTTATCCAAAGAATAGAGAAAGGACCCAAAATAATAAAATTATGAATGAAAAAGGAGAGGTCACAACCAACACCAATGAAATTGGAAGGATTATTAGAAACTTTTATCAACAGCTTTATGCCAATAAAGTAAGCAATCTGGAAGAGATGGAGGCCTTCCTGGAAACCCATAAACTACCAAGACTGAAACAGGAAGAAATTGATTTTTTAAACAGGCCAATTAATTATGAAGAGATTAAGTCAGTAATAAACAACCTTCCAAAAAATAAAACTCCAGGCCCAGATGTCTTTCCTGGGGAATTCTACCAAACATTCAAATAAAATAATACCTATTCTTCTAAAGCTATTTCAAAAAATAGAAACAGAAGGAAAGCAACCAAACTCATTCTATGAGGCCAATATTACATTGATCCCCAAACCAGGCAAAGACCCCAACAAAAAGGAGAATTATAGACTGATTTCCCTAATAAATATGGACACCAAAATTCTCAACAAGATCCTGGCTAATAGAATCCAGCAGTACATTAAAAGGATTATCCATCATGACCAAGTGGGATTCATCCCTGGAATGCAGGGGTGGTACAACATTCGCAAATCTATCAGTTTCTGAGATTTTATCCAGAAACAAAAATTCAGAAATCATATGATTCTCTCAATAGATGCAGAAAAAGCATTTGACAAAGTACAGCATCCTTTCCTGATTAAAACCCTTCAGAATGTAGGAATAGAGGGTGCATTTCTCAAGATCATAAAAGTCATCTATGAAAAACCTACAGCAAATATTATTTTCAATGGGGAAAAGCTGGAAGCCTTTCCCTTAAGATCAGGAACACGACAAGGATGCCCACTCTCGTCACTATTATTCAACATAGTACTAGAAGTCCTTGCAACAGCAATCAGACGACAAAAAGGTATAAAACATATCCAAATCGACAAAGAAGAAGTCAAACTGTCTCATTCGCAGATGACATGATACTCTATATGGAAAACCCAAAAGGATCCACTCCCAAACTATTAGAAGAGATAGAGCAATTCAGTAATGTGGCAGGATACAAAATCAATGCTCAGAAATCAGTTGCATTTCTATACACGAATAATGAGACTGAAGAAACAGCAATTAGGGAATCCATCCCATTTACAATAGCACCAAAAACCATACGTTACCTTGGAATTAACTTAACCAGAGACGTAAAGGACCTATATACTAGAAACTATAAATCACTCTTGAAAGACATTGAGGAAGACACACAAAGATGGGAAAATATTCCATGTTCATGGATCGGAAGAATTAACATAGTAAAAATGTCCATGCTACCCAGAGCAATCTACACTTTCAATGCTATCCCGATCAAAATACCGAGGACATTTTTCAAGGAACTGGAACAAATAGTCCTCACATTTGTGTAGAACGAGAAAAGGCCCCGAATCACCAAGGAACTGTTGAAAACGAAAAACAAAGCTGGGGTATCACAATGCCAGATTTCGAGCTGTACTACAAAGCTGTGATCACAATGACAGCATGGTACTGGCACAAAAACAGACACATAGACCAATGGACCAGAATAGAGAACCCAGAAATGGACTCTTGGCTCTTTGGGCAACTAATCTTTGATAAAGCAGGAAAAAACATCCGGTGGAAAAAAGACAGTCTCTTCAATAAATGGTGCTGGGAAAATTGGACAGCTACATGCAAAAGAATGAAACTTAACCACTCTCTCACACCATACACAAAGAAAAACTATAAATGGATGGAAGACCTTGATGCGAGACAGGAATCCATCAAAATCCTAGAGGAGATCATAGGCAACAACCTCTATGACATCAGCCAAAGCAACCTTTTTCATGACACATTTCCAAAGGCAAGAGAAACAAAAGATAAAATGAACATGTGGGACTTCATCAAGATACAAGCCTTCTGCACAGTCAAGGAAACAATCAGAAAAACTAAGAGGAAGCCCACGGAATGGGAGAATATATTTGCCAATGATGCTACAGATAAAAGACTGGTATCCAAGATCTACAAAGAACTTCTCAAGCTCAATACATGAGAAACAAATAAAAAAATCATAAAATGGGCAGAAGATATGAACAGACACTTTTCCAATGAGGACATACAAATGGCCAACAGACACATAAAAACATGTTCAAAATCATTAGCCATCAGGGAAATTCAAATCAAAACCACACTGAGATACCACCTTACGCCAGTTAGAATGGCAAAAATTAAAAGGCAGGAAACAGCAATTGCTGGAGAGGATGTGGAGAAAGGGGATCCCCCCTACATTGTTGGTGGGAATGCAGGTTGGTGCAGCCACTCTGGAAAACAGTGTGGAGGTCCCTTAAGAAGTTAAAAATTGAGCTACTCTATGACCCAGCCATTGCAATACTGTGTATTTACCCCAAAGATACAGACGTAGTGAAGAGAAGGGCCATATGCACCCCAATGTTCATAGCAGCATTGTCCACAATAGCTAAATCATGGAAGGAACCGACATGCCCTTCAACAGATGACTGGATTAAGAAGTTGTGGTCCATATATACAATGGAATATTACTCAGCTATCAGAAAGAACGAGTTCCCAACATTTGCTGCAACATGGACCGCACTGGAGGAGATAATGCTAAGTGAAATAAGTCAAGCAGAGAAAGACAATTATCATATGATTTCTCTCATCTATGGAACATAAGAACTAGGAAGATCGGTAGGGGAAGAGAGGGATAAAGAAAGGGGGGGTAATCAGAAGGGGGAATGAAGCGTGAGAGACTATGGACTATGAGAAACAAACCGAGGGCTTCAGAGGGGAGGGGGGTGGGGGAATGGGATAGACCCGTGATGGGTAGTAAGGAGGGCACGTATTGCATGGTGCACTGGGTGTTATACGCAACTAGTGAATCATCGAACTTTGCATCAGAAACCAGGGATGTACTGTATGGTGACTAACATAATACATTAAAAATATTATTAAAAAATCTGCATCTAAAAAAAAAAGAAAAGGGGTTCTTGTGTGCACAGCGGTTAAGCATCTGCCTTCGGCTCAGGGTGTGGCCCCGCCGTTATGGGATCGAGCCCCACATCAGTCTCCTCCGCTATGAGTCTGCTTCTTCCTCTCCCACTCTCCCCGCTTGTGTTCCCTCTCTCGCTGGCTGTCTCTATATCTGTCAAATAAATAAATAAAATCTTTTAAAAAAAGAAAAAAAAGAAATGATGTCAAAGAAAATGGCTGGCACTTAATGAGAAATTCTATGATCGCTTCAATGAGAATTGCCTGAGGCACCGAATCTCTGATTACACTGGAGAGAAAAATACTAGTCAATATTTTGATCATTTGGACACCTAAAATTTTTCAGATCATCTCTATCAAAAGTAACCTCATTACGGGTGCATGGCTGACTCAGTCACTAGAGCGTGTTACTCTTGATCAGATTCACAAATTTCAGCACCATATTGGGTGTGGAGACTACTTTCGAAAGACTTGAAAAGCAATTTTTAATGGGCAGCTACATGGATCAGTCTGTTAAGGGTCTGCCTTAGGATCAGTTCATGATCCGAGGGCCCTGGAATGAAGCCCTGGGTCAGACTCACTGCTCGGAGGGAGTATGCTTCTCCCTCTCCCTCTCCCCACTCATGCTTCCTCTCTAATTTTTGCTCTCTCTCAAATAAATTAATTAATTTAAAAACATGTTTTAAAAAGTGACCTTTCTCCACCTAAAACTAAAATAATATTATATACCAATTTTACCTAAATTTTTGAAGCAGCTACCACTCTCATCTTTTCATAAAAATATTTAAGTGTATGCTGCTTCAATTTTTCAGAATACCCAAGAGGCTGTTCCTATAACTTGAGTCTCCACATACTCAAAACATAAATGGCTATTCCTTCCCATTATGTCATACTGGAGCCATCCTGTTCAAACAATATCTATGCTTAGGATTACTCTGTAAGATTCCCTATTATTAACATATTAACTACTGTCTGAGAAGGATATTGTGGCCCCATCTTAAGAAGAGACTCATTAGAATAGGAAATGGTGCCTCCCACACTCCACTGTCCATGTAGATACTTGTTAAAGAACCTATTGATGTCATTCCAGTCTGGAAGCACACTTATGCCAGATACCACAGAGAATAACCAGACAGAGGCCCCTCTACCTCCTTCAGGTTTTCTCCACCAGGACACACATCCAACATCCAGATATAGTCTTTCTACAGCCTTCCACAAACATGAGGGACTAACTTAGATTTTTATGCCATGTCCTCAAAAGCAAATGCTCCTTATTACCATGATTTGACCCCAATGCTTAGGGGTCCATGTGAGGCTCCTTTCCATCCTGGATGTATAACACATGAAGGTACTGAGCATTTATTGGAGGAAGAAAGGAGGTAACTGATGGCTGAGTAATATTCCATTGTATATATGGACCACGTCTTCTTAATCCAGTCATCTGTTGAAGGGCATCTTGGCTCCTTCCACGATTTAGCTACTGTGGACAATCCTGCTATGATCTGTGGTGCATATGGCCCTTCTCTTCACTATGTCTGTATCTTTGGGGTAAATACCCAGTAGTGCAATTGCTGGATCAGAGGGTAACTCAATTTTTAACTTTTTAAGGGACCTCCACGCTGTTTTCCTAAGTGGCTGTAACAACTTGTATTTCCACCAACAATGTAGGAGGGATCCCCTTTCTCCATATCATCTCCAACAATTGTTGTTTCCTGCCTTGTCAATTTTTGCCATTCTAACTTGTCTAAGGTGGTATCTCAGTGTGGTTTTGATTTGAATTTCTCTTATGTCTAATGATTTTGAACATGTTTTCATGTGTCTGTTAGCCATTTGTATGTCTTCTTTGGAAAAGTGTCTGTTCATATCTTCTGCCCAATTTTTGATTTGATTATTTGTTTCACGTGTATTGAGTTTGAGAAGTTCTTTGTAGATCTTCGATACTCATCTTTTATCTGTAGTGTCATTTGCAAATATCTTCTCCCATTCCGTGGACTGCCTCTAAGTTCTTTTGACTGTTTCCTTGGCTGTGCAGAAGCTTTTTTCTTGATGAAGTCTCACCAGTTCATTTTTTCTTTTGCTTCTCTTTCCCTTGGAGATGTGTCATTTAAAAAAGTTGCTGTGGCTGATATCGAAGAGGTTGCTGCCTATGTTCTCTTCTAGGATTTTGGTGGATTCCTGTCTCACATTGAGGTCTTTCATCCATTTGGAGTTTATCTTTGTGTATGGTGTGAGAGAGTGGTTAAGTTTCATTCTTTTGCATGTAGCTGTCCAATTTTCCCAGCACCATGTATTGAAGAGACTGTCTTTTTTCATTGGATGTTTTTTCCTGCTTTGTCAAAGTTTAGTTGCCCAAAGAGCTGAGGGTCCATTGCTGGGTTCTCTATTCTGTTTCATTGGTCCATGTGTCTGTTTTTGTGCCAGTACCATGCTGTCTTTATGATCACAGCTTTGTAGTACAGCTTGAAATCCGGCATTGTGATGCCCCCAGCTTTGTTTTTCCTTTTCAACACTTCTTGGCGATTCATGGCCTTTTCTGTTTCCACACAAATTTAGGGGCTTTTTGTTCCAGTTCTTTGAAAAATGTCATTGGTATTTTCATCGGATGCCATTGAAAGTGTAGATTGCTCTGAGTAGCATGGACATTTTAACTATGATAATTCATCCAATCCATGAGCATGGAATATATTCCCATCTTTTTGTGTCTTTTTCTTCAATGTCTTTAAGAGTGGTTTGTAATTTCTAGAATATAGATTCTTTATGTCTCTGGTTTAGTTAATTCTGAGATGACGTGTGATTTTTGGTGCTATTGTAAATGGAATGCATTCCCTAATTTCTCTTTCTTCAGTCTCATAGCTAGTGTATAGAAATGCAACTGATTTTTGAGCATTGATTTTGTATCCCTCCACATTGCTGAAATGCTCTATAACTTCTAGTAGTTTGGGGGTGGATTCTTTTGGGTTTTCCATATAGAGTATCATGTCATCTGCAAAGAGAGGCAGTTTGACTTCTTCTCTGCCAGTTTGGAAAGCTTTTATCCCTTTCTGTTGTCTGCTTGCTGTTGCAAGGACTTCTAGTACTATGTTGTAAAATAATGGTGAGGGTGGGCATCCTTGTGGTGTTCCTGATCTTCAGGAAAAGGCTTCAAGATTTTCCCCATTAAGAATGATATTTGCTGTAGGCTTTTCATAGATGGTTTTTATGAAGTTGAGGAATGTGCCCTCTCTCCCTACACTGTGAAGGATTTTAATCAGGAAAGGATGCTGTATTTTCTCAAATGCTTTTTCTGCCCACAGCCATCAAAAAGAACGATTTCTCAACATTTGCTACAACATGGACGGAACTGGAGGAGATAATGCTAAGTGAAATAAGTCAAGCAGAGAAAGACAATTATTATATGGTTTCACTCATTTATGGAACATAAGAAGTAGGAAGATTGGTAGGAGAAGAAAGGCAAGAAGGAAGGGGGGAAAACAGAAGGGGGAATGAAGCATGAGAGCCTATGGACTCTGAGAAACAAACTGTGGGCTTCAGAGGGGAGGGGGTGAGGGAATGGGATAGGCTGATGATGAGTATTAAGGAGGGCATGTATTGCATGGTGCACTGGGTGTTATATGTAACTAATGAATCATCGAACTTTACATCAGAAACCAGGGATGTACTGTATGGTGACTAACATAATATAATAAAAAACATTAAAAAAAAAACAACCTAGGGATGTACTGTATGGTGACCAATGTAATATAATAAAAAATAATTACTAAAAAATAAAGAGAGGAGGTAACTGGAAAGAGATTTTTAAAAGTAACTAAATGAGAGAACAGAGTGAGATACTGAGTTCTTAGTTATGCTGACCTTGCATCCTGAATTGCCCCAGAGAGAGTAATTGCTAGGATGTGGCACTTTCACAACAAAAACTAGGAAGGTTCTGGCAAACTGAAAGCAATTGGTTACTGAAACAGGTTTTCTGTGGTCTACACCACGCTCATTTAAGGGACAGAGAATCCTTGCATATATATAATGTGTATTTGTATTTAGTTATTTGTCATAATTGGGATTCCATGTAGAACGTGAGCTGGCTCCTCCTGAAATTCATTTATAATGGGGTTCCTGAGGAATGGAGACAAGCCTTCTCTTCCCATGTAGAAAATGGAACCATGTTCGAAAGAGCCTACCCTGTCAGGGAGACAGGGCTGAAACCAGCATAAGGATTTATTGGTCAGATGGTAGGGGAGCTTCCACATACGGTATAATCTCAACTCCAAATCCCCTGCTCAGCTCCTTGGATATGGGGGCATTGAAGAAGGACACTGGAAAAACAGTATCTTCCTTTTCTACTCATTCCTTCATCAAGATTTTCAGCTTTTCACCGTGTTGCTTTTTCTCAAACACTGACATGCAGAACAATATCCCACCAAGGTGGATCATGTTGACTAGAGTAAGGCGGACACTGAGTTGAGTAATACAAGGTCATTTCTGGATAAATTATTCCAACGAGGCCTAACAGAAGTGAGAGGCTGTCATTGAAAGATAGAACGTCCTGAGACCTGTGAAAATTAGACAGAACAAAGATGTCTTTGTCAATCTCTTCCTACCATTGAGGAATGGGAAGATCATCTTCTGGGAACATATAAAGGAACAAAGAGACTGACAATTCCCCAGATAATTAACCAGGAAGCCTATTCCACTTTACTACATTGCAGGAGGGAGAGGACCTGAGAGAGAACTGAATTCTCAAGACCATATTGCATGAAGCCCCCTCTATACATAGTTAGGATTGAGGAAGCATCTTCTAAGCAAGGAGGGAGGCTGTGCGAACAGGACAGGTTTTGGTTTTACTTCCCCATGAACTTAGACCACTGTGATAAGTACCACCACTACTAGCTGAGGCACAGTAATACTCAGCCTCATCCTCAGTCCGGAGTCCAGAGATGGTCAGGGAAGCTGTGTTGCCAGACTTGGAGCCAGAGAAGCGATCAGGGATCCCTGATGGCCGAGTATTTACTCTGTAAATCAGAGTTTTGGGGGCCATGCCAGGATACTGTTGGTACCAGGAGACATAATTATATTTTCCAATGTCATTGCTGGTTCCAGTACAAGAAATGGTAACTGTCTGTCCCAGAGTCCCAGACACTGAGGCCGGCTGAGTCAGGGTAGACTGGGCCCAGGAACCTAAAAAAAGGATAAATGCAATAGTTAGCTCTGTGCTGGGGCCTCAGGTGAACCTGAAGAGGAGAGAAAGGATCAGCTTAGATGTCCCCATGAACTCTTCCCTGGGGTCCTCACCTGTGCCCTGAGTGAGGAGACTGAGAAAGACCAGAGTCCAGGCCATGGTGGTGACTCCTCAATAGCACTGCCTTCTGAGACCCCCAATCCCAGGCTTGTGTCTCCCAGACCTCTATTATCTCCTCCCCTCCCTGCCTCAGGAAGGGCGTGGACTGCATGCAAATGTGCTTTCTGCACCTTCCTCTCCTCACCGGCTCTGATCTGACCCTTCATCCTAGATACTTGTACATCCTCGGTCAGTGAATCTTAGCTGAATAGACTCAAACACTTTGACATGTACCTTCTGAAGGTCAAGAATTTGAATTTTTATGCCTGATATGTCCAGAACAAAAGGATCTCCTGAAGACCTCATGCATGTGAGCCCCTGGACCCCTGGTATTCTGCAATACCATGTGCATTTCTCTGTGACCATGCAAGACTTGGAGCTCTTCCTTCTGTGCCCTCTGCTGGGCACCAACTTCTGAGGATCTCTCTACTGTTAAGGAAAGTGTCCCTGCCGATACCAATGGAAACATCTGCTGTGAGTTGGTGGTTGGTGCTGGGTTCTCCCCCAGCTGCAGGCTTGCCACGATCCCACCCATACTTGTTGGTGGTGATGGACATGCAACATTGAAACCCATCAGCTTGTCAGTCATCCCAGCTACTTAACCACATGCCATATTGAGGGTCAGGTCCACAGGTGAAAGCAAACCCTAGGAGGGAAAAAGGAGCACCTGCCAGGACATTCTGCACATTCCACTCATGAACAAGCCACTTGCCCTTCTTTAGCTGAAAATCTCAACCTGAGAAATGAAGAAGAAAGCTACACTGTCCATGGTACATTATCTAGTGAGAGATGAATCAGAATAGGGTTGTGTAGGGTTGATAATGAGACATTTCTCAGTGCCCAGAGGGTTATTTGTTAGAAGATTTATATTTTCCAGCTCTCCTTTCATTTATATTAGATCTATTCGTCTGACAGTAGACACATGTTTTATCTACTCAGTTTTACACCACCACTCACCCACTGGGAACCATAAAAGTAATCTCTTGACCTTGTACCAGTGAAGGAACAGAAGCATTGTGGAATATCCCTTCCTATTTCTTTCCTGTGAAAGTTTTAAAATTCATTTTCAATTTCCCCTTTTCCCTAATGCCTGTTTCCACAGGTAACATAGCCCAAATTGGAAGTACTGTTATCAGGCTCATTTTCCATTTAAGGCATAATGAGCAGACACCACAATTCCCCAATAAATGCTGCTGTAAGCCAAGAAATAATGCACGTGGGAGCTGTTTGAGTCCCTAGAACAAGCTCCTACAAGGCAGATTGGGAATGGCATTGACATTTCAAGTAACATAGAAACAATGCTGACTTTCCTCTTTTCCCTTGACAGTCTTGCCACCTGCCCTCAAGGCAGCTGGGAGCCAGGACCAAGCACCAGCTTGAGACAGGACTAGCCCATTGTTCTGGCTTGACATGTGAGAAAGATGATTTCTAACACTCAGAGCATGATTGGATAACCACTTTTTCTTTTCTTTTAGGGTTTCTTCTTTTCCTTCTCTATGCCCATTCAGAAAGGAAGTATTTGTATAGTGAGAAAAATAACAGTGATGAATTTGGGAACTTGCTTTTTGGCCCAAAGCACTATCCTCTCTGTCCTCGTGCAACAAGGCTCAGACATCAGCATTTTTATGGGAATTTCATAACAGTAGAAAGGAGCCAAAGATCCAGGTTTCTATCCACAAGACCAGAAGGAAGATCCAGGGACCTTGAAATACTTGGGAGATGGTAGAGGGGACAAGCCTGGGGAAACAATGCTGTAAGTTTTTTATGAGTTCGTGATTCATTTCGTGATTCATTTCTTTTTTTTTTTTTAAAGATTTTATTTATTTATGTGACAGAGAAACAGCCAGCGAGAGAGGGAACACAGCAGGAGGAGTGGGAGAGGAAGAAGCAGGCTCATAGCGGAGGAGCCTGATGTGGGACTCGATCCCGGTACGCCGGGATCACGCCCTGAGCCGAAGGCAGACGCTTTAACGACTGCGCTACCCAGGCGCCCCTCGTGATTCATTTCTAAGCCACACTTGTGCAGAGTCTGACACTAAGGAGGATGGAAAGATGAGGGTAAGAGAACTGGAAGGGACTTCCACCGACATCCCAGATGTGACCTGTGGAGCTCAATGTGTAGTTCCACTTAGGACAGATGCAAATAGCAGAACAAAGGTTTTGCAAAGTGTCTGACACAGAAATCACATTCCACAGAAGGCTCTTTGAAACTAGGAGCTTGGACCTGATTGGGTCAAGTATCTGCTAAAACAAAGAGTTCACTTGGGATTTACACAGGAATCCCAGTTTCATAACATAACACTGGATAGATTCAGGACAGGTGCCAAAATTACTCAGTATATGAAACAAGGAAAATCCCAGCTGGCCTGGAAAAGAAATATAATGATACTTAACCCAGTACAAAAGATAATTTGGATTTTCTCACAAAGACTTTCAACCAGCTACTTACAATCTGACACAAAAGAAGGGAGAATTTCTTTGAAAATTACCAGAGGGATAGTCCATGTCAGACAAGAAATAGAAGACATAATGAAGCACATCTCAAAAGTACATTATATGGAACTGACTACAGATTGGAAAAGAAAAGACTAATGACCTCAGGGTCATAGCATACAAAAGTATGCAATCTAAATTATGGAGGGAAAAAAAGATTTAGGGATCAATACTTATCAGAAAATTGTGGAACATCTTCAGGTGCCCCAAAATGCGTAGAATAGGGCATCCTAAAAGAGAAAAGAAGGACCATTAGGAGGAAACATGTGTTTCCAGAAGCTGAAAAAACCCCATGGACAAGAAACATGAAGAAAGGCACATTTTATCTCATTTGTGGAGGTGTGGACCCTTTGCCAGACAGCTGTTTGACTTGAATAACTATTGATTTCTTAGTAATTCATCAACAAAAGACTTTTGTCCCCTCATGATTCTCAACTGGTCATGAGTATCGAAATGATGATGGAGATGAAAACAAAAATTAGAATGAGTGCAGGTTATTACATAAACAGCTAAGTCTCTGTAACACCTCTCTCTAGTGTAGTAAGACAATAGTCCGTGTTCTACCAGCCCCTCCACAAACAGATTCTTCTCAGGAGAGCATAAAACATGGTGCTTTCTTGTCTGAGCTAGGTTTGTCTTCATAGGACAACGCACCAATGTCATGGTCAGTCAAGATGACACCCTCTCTCTCCCTCAAGAGAAGTGTCCAGGGACTCCTCCTGGAGGACATGCTGAGCCAGTTAGTAGAAAATTTGGGAGACCTAAATCCTGACAATATTCCTGCTAGATACTGAGTAACTGGTGCACATAGAGCAAGACCAGGTTTCCAGTTCTAGAAGTCTCTCATCTTCTCCCAGGGCCTTGTCGGTCCTCTTCAGTAGGTGCTGTGCTAAACTCCCAGGAAGCTCAAGCCACACTGACCCGGATGCTCTCTTAAGCTTAAGGTCTCCTGGGATCTCACCCAAAGGACACATTGTCCTTTCCTTTCTCAGCTAGTTTGTCGCTTTCTACTCACTATTTCAGATTCCCAAAAGTTTGGGGATGCATACCAAGGTGAAAATAATGTGTGGGAAATAAAAGGGGTGAATAATACCCTACACAATATACGAGTTAATTGCAGATAGGATAGACAGCTGATAGGTTTTATTTATTTATTTTTTTTAGGTGGCTCTGCTTCGAGTGGGTAGATGTGGTTTCCATTTATTTTTCCTTCTTAAAGTAAAAACATTTATTTTATGCACTTTTGTTTAGATATGATAAGCATCATAATGAAAGAATTTTGAAAGCAAACTCAAACAGACCTCAGCAATTTTCCTGTCCTTTACATAGAGCAGACTGTGAACAAATATAGAAGAGAGCATTGCCATGAGCAACAAGATGAAAAAGGAGAAAACACTACCCCTGTGGGTATTTTGTTTTTTGTGGAAATAAATTCACACAGACTCCTTGAGAAGAAACTCTAAAAGAGAACAAGTCAATGGTAGGACAAAGCCACTCTCCCGTGGTTCTGTTGTGGCTGTGGTCTGTGACCTCCCTCCTGGCTCACCCCAGCATGTTCAGGGCAGATCCAGAAGGCAGGTAAAATGGAAGGAAAGATGAGCCTGAATATGGAATGCTTTGGAGACACAAAGACAAGACAAGAATAGGCCAGGCTGCATCCTGAGTAATTCCCTACAAATGTGCCTTGACTCTAACAGTAAATACAAAACTAAAAAAAAAAAAAAAAAGGTTGGGTGGGAATGAAATTGTCTCTGATCACCAAGAAAGAAAGGCCTTGCTCTCCTTACTTTTCGTGTTTACCAAGAAAACATGAGTTGTAAATTTTTTCTCTGCCCTCAGTTAAATTACTTAATGTGTTTCGCACACATATAAGACCCTTTTCAGGTGTACAACCAAGGGATCACTGTCTCAAGTTCCTGAGACTCATCACTTTAAAATGAAAACAGCAAGGAAGAGAGTGTCCCTACTTTACCGATTCTTTGACAGATGAGAGAATCGGTCTAACATGACTGGGAACCTGGCTCCAAGATGCGAAGATACTTCCTGGCATGAATGTAAGAAATTGTTTTTCCTAGAAAGTTTGGATATTTACCACTAATGCTATGTATATGTTATAAATATTCTCTCCCATTCCATAAGTGGTCTTCACTTTGTGAAATTCCCAAGGCATCCACTCCATTCCTGACGTTTTGTTGGCTCACAAGTCACAAGGGGAAACCAGCTGTGCCCTGTACCAGTGTGAGCAATGGTGCAATTTAGAGTGAGACTTTCCCCAAGAACAGGTGGAGTGTGCTTACGTGGAGTCTCCACTTACTCTGCTCCCATCACTGAAGACTTAAAAGGAATGACCACCCTGGAACACATCACACAAGGAAGTGGAAGCTGACTCTGTCCCTAGAAAATTCATCAAGGGAATGTCTTCCTTTCGGACATCCTTGGAGGACAAGAGAGGGTGAAGAACTGAAGTCTCCTGACCACATTGCAAGAAGCCCCCTCTGCACAGGATTGGCAATCGTCTTCAGAGCAAGGAGGGAGCCTGTGAGCTCAGGATAGGTTTTGGTGTCACATCCCCATGAATTTCCACCACTGTGATAACTGTCACTGGCTGTATATGAGTCACAGTCATAATCAGCCTTAACCTCAGGTTGGAACCCAGAGATGGTCAGGGAGGCTGTGTTGTCAGAGCCAGAGCCAGGGAAACGATCAGGGATCCGTGAGGGCTGCTTAGTGACACAATGAATTACAGGTTTAAGAGTCAATCACAGGTGCGGTTGCTGCCAGGAGACATAGTCAGTTGCCCCAATATCACTGCTCATTCATGCACAGGAGATGGTGACGGTCCTTCCCAGTGCCCCAGGTACTGAGTGAGGCTGATTCAGGGCACACTGGGTCTAGGACACTGAAAAGTACAAAACACACCCTTTTTAATTCATTACTGGGCCCCAGTTAAGACTGAGGAGGAGAAATAGGAGTGCCCACATGTACCCATGGTCTCTTCTCTGGAGACCTCACCTCTGCCCTGAGTGAGGATGGTGAGGAGAACCAGAGCCTTAGTCGTGATGGAGAAACCCCAAGAGCACTGACTTCTGAGACCCCAACCTTAAGGCTGGGTGTCCCCCTCCTCTAATTCCCTTCCCCTGCTTGGAAGAGAAAGAGGCCTCCATGCAAATGTGCTTCCTGCACAAGCGTCTCCTCACCCCCTCTGATCTGACCCTTCATTCTAGGTATATCTGCATTCTGGGACAACAGAACTTAGCTGAAGGATTCCAGTACTTTGACATGGGTATTCTAGGACAGAGCTCATGTTTCTGCCCAGGAAATGCAGCCAGAATTAGAATGTCCCTTAGTTCCTACTGTGGGAATCCCCATATAGTTGAGAAATGATCCCATTCCTTTCTACTTGTGTTGTGCTGATTGAGCTTGGGGAAAATAACCAGAGGGGCTGGAGTTAGAGAGATTCATTCTTTCCTTGATAGGCTCCAAAAACAGAGTAGGGGATTGTTCACATTCCTTATCTCCTTCTTCTCTTCCTCAGTATTGTGGGTCCTCTTGCTTTTCAGTCCCCTTCCTTGCAGGACTCAAGGCTGAGGCCTGGTGGTGTCCATTGGCCTTTGATGCAGGGAACTTATTGGGGAATATTAGATTTCGATCACCCAACACACATGGTCCTCCTTTACATGACTCAGGAAGAATGTGCTCTTGGGTCTCTGCACAGGTCAGGGTAAATGTCAGTCATGACCTTCCCCAAATCCAGGTCCTTGCTGCCCCCTGTTGGTCACAGATGGTGTAAGCCAGCACCAGGGAAGGCTGCTGAGTGAGAGCTGGAATTCTTTTTCTTTCTTTCTCTTCCTTCCTTTCTTTCTTTCTTTCTTTCTTTCTTTCTTTCTTTCTTTCTTTCTTTCTTTCTTTCTTTCTTTCTTTCTTCTTCTTCTTCTTCTTCTTCTTCTTCTTCTTCTTTCTTTCTTTCTTTCTTTCTTTCTTTCTTCTTTCTTTCTTTCTTCTTTCTTTCTTTCTCTTTCTTTCTTATAATTATTGTTATTATATTATGTTAGTCAATATACAGTACATCCCTGATTTTTGATGTAAAGTTCAATGAATCATGAGTTGTGTATAACACCCAGTGCACCATGCAATACATGCCCTCCTTACTACCCATCACCAGCCTATCCCATTCCCGCACCCTCCTCCCCTCTGAAGCCCTCAGCTAGTTTCTCAGAGTCCATAGTCTCTCATAGTATCTGCTCTGCTCCTTCTCCTCTTATCTTCTTCCCCTCCCTGTCAGTACCAAATCATTAGATCCCTCTTAAATTCATCTTCCTCAAGAAAGGAATGGGTCACCTGCCACACCAGGTGCTTCAGACCCTATCTCTCAGAACCAGGTAGCTTGTCCCCCTGAACAGCCTTGTCACAGGGTTCGTGTTAGTGTGGCAGTTGTGGTCTCAGTGCTGAGGAAATATCAGAGGTCAAATTAAACCATCCCCTGAAAAAAGCCTGGATGAGAACTATGGCACAGGTGGAAAAAAGATATTCTTTACTTCTGTTGAAACAAAAAATATTGGGAGAGAGAAAGAGAAAGAGAGAGAGTTCAGTCAGCATCAGAAACAGCCAACGTAAACAGGAGCAATTTTCTAGGGTTTGTGAATTAGGTAGAAGGGAACTGGGGTCAGGATTACTCTAAAGAGTGTAACTCTCCGAGTTAATATCAGAGTGCATTTCTCTATCAGGTGGGGCAGAGGACATTCTTCACTTAACCTTGTCTGTACAGAGACTAACAAGTCATAACCGTGGACCTTCCTGGGGTAAAGTCCTTTCCATTCCCAGAGAGCTGCCTGACCTTGTGTGCTTTCTCATTAGGTGGTTTAAAGGGGAAATACCAAACAAGGCTCAATAGTCCCTTTCAGAAGAGACAGGACTTTCAGGAAACGGACTACGAATTGTCTGAAGTGTGAATTCCTAAAGAAACTACTGCACCTGCCCCAGAGAATAAGGGGCCTCCATAGAAATGTGCATCCAGATGTCGCCACGTTGTTGAGCAGCTTCAGGGCAAGTAGGGAGCCTTTGAACAGAGGGTAGGCTTTGGCCTCACTTCCTCATGAGATGGGATCACTGTGAAAAAGTGTAGCTACCTACCATATGAGTATCAGTAATACTCAACCTCGTTTTCAGCCTAGAGCCCAGAGATGGTCATGGAGGCCATGTTTCCAGATCTGGAGCCAGAGAAGGGATCAGGGTTCCTTGATCGCCGAGTATTTCCATTATAAATCAGGAGTTTGGGGGATGTGCCTGGGAGTTGCTGATACGAGGAGACAGAATTACCACTCCCAATGTTACTGCTGCTTCTGGCACAGGAGATGGTGATGGTCTGACAAACGAGGGACATTGAGAAAATGATTGAGTTCTCAATATGATTAGAAAAGAAGAATAATGCAAGAAAGAGGGAGGGGAGTAGGGTGGAGAAATACCTCATTGAAATCCAGAGAAAGGATTCAGGCTCTGAGCCTCTGGGAAAAGAGGACAGGAGTCAAGTTTGGCCTCAGGGACCCAGCTCCAGGGACTTCTCACCAGGGCAAGTCTGTGTGCTACAGGGGACACAGGATGTTCTCAGTCTGTCTCTTCGTGCACACTTTGTGACCTGACCACAGCTGTGTTCTTCCTGGGGCAAGGTCTCCTTATCCACAGCAAGAAACTTGTGTGTTTTTGTAAGAGGAGGTGGATTTGTAGAAAAACTGGTCAGCACTGACAGATCTTTCCAGGAATTTTATGGAATAGAGATGCTCTGATGACACCCTTTTCATGTCACTGTTCATACCACCTGACAGGTGATTGCAAGAAGTTCTCAACAATGTGTTGCTGTCCCAGAGCATGGGATGAAGAGAGTGGTGGTCTCTGGTATGGGGGAAAAGGAAAAGCGTTTGTGGGAAAAAGAATAGTTTAGATTGTGAGATGATTGTTTGTGTGCTTGAAACATTCAACTACTGAACTATTTAGACCTTTGTTTAGGTAATGATGTCTATATTTTGGAGAATAATAGAGTAATAGATCATGACACTGTCAATATCAGCACCCATCTGAAACGAGATTTAAAGCCCATTAGTTTGGATCCCTATCTCTTGGGATGGCTGCAGAGAGACCTCCTGTGAACATCCCAAGCATCCAGATGCTTCCTGCAAAACACCAACCACTGATCTTCATGAGGAGCTGCCGTGCACCTGTTCCATTTTCTGTGAGTTCTAGAGGCACCATCAGCACCACCTATAATAGAAGAGTTAGTGTTTTATGTAAAATTCTGCTGCAATAATGTGCCCATTAATTACACGTGACATAGATATAATAATCTTGACTCCCTCAAAAAGGAGGCAAAATGAAAACTGGCACATAAAATAATGAATGAGTAATAGAGCAAAAGCATGTAAATTTTTTAAAATAAAAAAATGAATAACGACGTTCTTTTCTTTTAGGTTATGATAAATATAGAGATTCCATACACAATAGCAAGTTAAAAGAGACAGAGAGAAAGAGAGAAAAAATATTGAGACAACATGTCTGGGATCTGACCCAGAAAATAAATGAGCATGTGAATGGTGACTCTTTCACATGCCAATTCCGTTCCCATGTAGAATAATAAAAGCACCCACGTAAGGCAGGAATCTACCAATATCCTGGGGAAGAACGTAGGCAGTAACCTCTTCGACATAGGCCACTTAACTTCTTTCAATACACGTCACCAAAGGAAAGGTAACAAAAGCAAAAATGAACTTTTGGGATTCATCAAGATAAAATGCTTCTGCACACCAAAGGAAACAGTCAACAAAACTAAGAGACAATCTATGGAATGGGAGAAGATATTGTAAATGATATTAGAGAAAAGGGCTGACATCCAAGATCTATAAAGAACCTCTCAAACTCAACACCCAAAAAAAAAAAAACAAAAAATAATCCAGTCAAAAAATGGGCAAAAGACATGAACAGACACTTCTCCAAAGAAGACACACAAATGGCTAACAGACACATAAAAAATACTCAACAAATCAAAACCACAATGAGATACCACCTTACAGCAGATAGAATTACCAAAATTAAGGAGGCATAAAAAAAATGTTGACGAGGATGTGGATAAAAGGGAACCCTCTTACACTGTTGGTGGTAATGCAAGCTGGTACATACACTCTGGAAAACTGTATAGAGGTTCCTCAAGATGCTAAAAATAGAGCTACCCTATGACTCAGCAATTGCACTACTGGTGTTAAGCAAAAGATACAGATGTACTAAAAAGAAGGGGCTCATACACCCCAATGTTGATAGCAACAATGTCCACAATAGCCAAACTGTGGAAGGAGCTTAGATGCTCTTCAACAGACAAATGGATAAAGAAGATATGGTTCATATATACAATGGAATATTACTCAGCTATCAGAAGGAATGAATACTCACCATTTGCATTGACGTGGATGGAACTGGAAGGGATTATGCGAAGTGAAATAAGTCAAGCAGAGAAAGACAATTATCATATGGTTTAACTCTTATGTGGAACATAAGGAATAGAACAGAGGACATTATGGGAAGGAAGGGAAAACTGAAGGGAGGGGGAATCATAGGGGAAGATGAACCATGAGAGACTATGCATTCCAGGAAACAATCTGAGGGTTTCAGAGGGGAGGGGATCAGGGGATGGGGTATCCAGGTGATGGGTATTAAGGAAGGTATATGTTGTGGTGAGTACTGGTTTATATGTAACTAATGAATCATTGAACACTACATCAAAAACTAATGATGTATTATACAGTGGCTAACGGAACATAATAAAAAAAATTAAACTCCAGACTTCAGATGGAGAAAAAAAAAAAAAAAGACATCGATGGATATACTGACCTTAAGAACTTCTAAAACATTTCCAGTTGTTTTATCAAAGGTGTCTCTTTTCTCATCTTCAAAAACAAGATTTGAAAATATGGTTTGTTGAATTATTTGAGAAGACATAGAAGACTGTTCCTATAGTTTGAGTCACACCATACAAGATGCAATGGCAGCTCCACAGATCTCATACTGGATTGACCTGTTCACTTGACATCTAGCCTGTGATTTTCCTGGTAATTTCCCTATTATGAAAATAGAAACTAATTTCTCAGAAGGAAACTGTGGTCCCATTTAATAGGAGACACAGTTGAAGTGGCATGGGGGCTCCCTGCCCTCCTATGTGCATGTGGATACTTTGTAAAGATCTCACTGATGCCATGACAGTCAGGGAGATGTCTTACACTAGAAGACCTCAGGCCAACCAGACAGTGGTCCCTCTGCCAACTTGTTTGTCTCTGTGAAGACCCACACCCCACAGCAGGTGCAGACTCTGACCAGCCTCACATAGACAATGGTCCATGACTCAATATACTATCCTGTTTGGTAGCACAGGCCCCCTTTCCAATGTGCTGGGACCCGCCTGCTAAGGGTTTCCATATATGACAGTGTTCTGGCCTTGATGATTCAAGCCTAAAGTTGCTGACTGTTATCAGGGAAAGGAATATGGTAGGTGGTCAAAAGATTTGAAAATAATTGATGGTGAGAACATTATGGAAAGACTGAGCTCTCAAGTGTGTGACTATTATTCAAGGCTCTCCCCAGAAACAGAACTAATATGAGTTGTGGGTGTGCATGTGTGTGTGTGTGTGTGTGTATATATATATATATATATATATATATATATATATATATATATATATCTGTGTGTATTTATATTTTAAATATATTATGTGCAATGTGTATAGATATATAAATATATATCATATTTTGTACGTAACTATATAATGTTTTGCACATAATTATATACATATACATTATAGGAAATATATATTATATAGAATGTACAAAAAAGATACTTATACATTAAAAAATATATTTTCATACATATGAAATTTTATATATATGAAAATTGGTGCACATGATTATTGAAGCATGGAAGTTAATGAGCTTCCATCTGCAACTTACAGACCCCAGAAGGTCAATGGTGTGATTCACCTAGAGTCCAAGGCCCGAGAACCATGGAAGCCAATGATGTGAATTCCGGTCTAAGAGCTGGAGAAGTTGAAATAAGATTTCCGGCTCAATCAGAGATGAGATGAGGGAGGTGAGTTCCTCCATGTCTGGCTTCTGATCCACTCAAGCCCTCATGGATTGGGTCATTCACACACAATTTAGGAAGAGCAATCTGCTGTATTGAACCCACAAATTCAAATTCTAATCTCAGCCAGGAATACTGTCAACACCCAGAAATAATGTTGCATCTGGGCACCCTCTGACCCACGTAGATAGACACAAAAACTTAACCATCACAGTGACCATCTCTCCTGATACCCCACCAGGGAATGAGGCTGCTGTGAGGACATGGCACTTCCAGTGCTAAAGTGGGAAACTTCTGCAACATGACATGCACCTTCTAGATCTTCTGATGCCCAAGCCTTGCTTCATTCAGTTGTTCAAACAATTCATGGATCTATTTATAAATTATTAAAGTACTTAATTTATTTTTATATAATTAGCAATTAATCACAACTGAAGCTCCAGCTACACACTGGTTGTTTATCAGGGAAATAGATGCTTTGACTTTCCAGAGAAAAGGGGGACAAACCCATCAGCTATGTCTTCCTTTCTAGAAGAAAAGGAGATCTTGTAGAAAGAGCCTGTGCTGGTGGAGACACTGACTCTTCATTTCCTTGCTGCTGAGTTGAAAAGATGAGAAAAGTCCCACTCTGGGACAAAGCAAAAAGGGAAAGAAGAAGCCATCATTGTACCAAAGGAAAAGAGCAGAGGGAGTGTGGCTCCTGGATCTTATGTTGATCAAGGAGAGGACCTGAGAGAGAACATAATTCTCAAGAGCATGCTGCATGAAGCCCCTGGTTCAAAGGGCTTGGAAAGCATCCTTACAACAAGGGGAGAGCCTGTGAGCACAAGGCAGGCTTTGGTGTCAGTTCCTCATGAACTCGGACCACTGTGGAAAGTGCCACTATCAGCGTATGAACAACAGTAATACTCAGCCTTATCCTCATCCTAGAGCCCAGAGACAGTCAGGGTGGCTGTGTTTCCAGGCTTGGAGCCTGAGAAAGGATCAGTGATCCCTGACAGCCGAGTATGGACATTATAAATCAGATCTCTGGGGGCCATGCCCGGATGCTGTTGGTGCCAGGAGACATCATTATGCCTGCCAATGTCATTCCTGTTTCCAGAGCCCCAGGCCCTGAGGGAAACTAGTTAGGGCAGTCTGGGCCCAGAAACACAAAAAGAGGAAAAACACACCCTTATTAGGTCAGTGCTGGAACCTCAGGGGAGTCTGACTAGAGACAGTGGATCAACCCAGATGTCCTCATGGTGCCTTCCCTGGAGACCCCACCTGTGCCCTGAATAAGAGAGATACTTCTGAATCTTTGGACAACAGAGCTTAGTGGAAAAGGTTGAAACACTTTCCATGTATTTCTGAAAGTCAGGAACTTGAATATCTATGCCTTGTTTGTCCAGAAGATAAAGAGCTCCTGATACTCATGGTGATGAGCTTCTGGCCCTTCTGTGTTTCTGCTCTGCCATGACCGTGTCTCTGTGAACATTCGAGGCAGGGGCCCTTTCTTTTGTGCCCTCTGCTGGGCTCCTTCTGAAAATGTTTCTACCCTTAGGACAGAGTTACTGCCCACCCCAGTGGAAACATCTATTGTGAGTTGGTGGTGGTGGCGGGCTCTCACCCAGCTGCAAGCTGTCACCGTCCCCACCCCTACTTGTTTGTACTGGTGCATGTGCAACATCAAAACCCATCAGCTTGTTTGTAAATAACTTGCATTGAACTCGCAGGTGTGCTGAAGTCCCCTGAGTTGATGGGTACCTGGTTTTCAGTGTCTCTGCTATGACATGACTGTGTCTCCTTGGGGATCCCAGGCCTGTGTTCCCCAGGAAATGCCCTCTGAAGGGTGCCCACTCTTCAGAGTCTCTATATGGTTAGGAAAGTGTTGTTGTCTATGATACACAAACACCTGCTGTTGGTGGGGAGGGAGGCAGGGTCTCCCCTTGCTGCAGGCTCATCGCTGATCCCACCCCAACTCCTTTGTGCTGAAGCATCTCAACACTGGATCCCACTAGTGAATCAGTCATCTCTAACCACTCACCACCTGCCCTATAGAGAAGAAGGTGTGCAGGTGTGAGGAAACCACTGGAGGGAACCAGGAGCACAGGCCAGGAGCAACAGCTGTACATCTGTGTCTGCTCTTCCTCCTTCGGCCCTTTCATCCTTAAACAAACAGCTTCCCTTTCCCCTACTCTGATTCTCAACCTAAATGCGAAGACGAAAAATCATGCTGCCCATGGCAGGTGTTCTATGGAGGGATGAACCTGAGAAGGCAAGGGCAGGTTGATGGCGAACATGTCTGTGTGCCCAAGACTGGTATTCGTTATAAATGTCATATTGTTCAACTTTCCATTTCATTTTAGCCTAGAGTTGTTTTCTCAGTCGTGTGTGTGTGTGTATGTGTGTGTGTGTGTTTGTGTGTGTGTAAAAGATTTTATTTATTTATCTGAGAGAGAGATTGAGAGGGAAGGAGCAGGGGGAGTGGCAGAGGGAGAAACAGACTCCCTGCTGAGCTGTGGGGCTCTATCCCAGGACTCCAGATCTTGACCTGTGCTGAAGGCAGATGCCTAACCAAGTGTGCAACCCAGGGGCCCCTCAGCGTGTGTGTGTCTGTATGTCTGTGTGTGTGTGTGTGTGTTTCGGTTTTCTCGACTTTCGTCCTTCTCTAAATGAAAGGCTAAAGCAATAATCTTCACTGGTAGGTACCACACTGGCAGGTAAGTCAGGGGGCCTGCAGTGCATGGGAAGCCCCAATCTGCTATTAGCAAAACCTTTCCTGTCTTTGCTCCTTATCAACCCTCTCTGAATTTCCTAAACTGTCCACATGTGGTCTTTCTAGAAGAGTTGACCATTCATTGTAAATCAATGAGGCATACGGAGTCATGTATGCATACAATAGGCAGTAGCTACACATCACTGGAAAAACCTCATGATCACAACCCGCAACAGGTAGCAGCAACAGGACACACACAGGAAGGAAGGATAAACTGGACACCAATTCAATGTGGCCATCAGCTTGAGCAGGGAGCCTGTGGAGAGGACGACCTGTCGGGTGGTGGTGCAAGGAAGTACATCTTCCCATTGCCTACTCCCCCAGTGCACTGAGGGCCGTGTCCCTGCCTCTGTGCCTGGAACACTCTGCCCTTCCTTAGTGCTCTGGTAGATACAACTACTCAGGTGCACCTGGCAAGCCTGGGGTTCAGGCTCTACTCTTAGCTCTCCCTTCTCCACACCATGCAGCAGCGCCTGGGTGTCTCCTGCCCTGGGTGCTGAGGACATGCTGGTGCCTGCTGGAGTCCTGGAGAACCTAGGGTAGCCTCAGAATCCCTCCTCCGGTCCCAGCAACCCTCGCCCTGGTGTCTGGGAGTCGGGGAGAGAGGAGGGCAATGCTGTGCCCCACACCAGTTCCCTCCTGGTTTCCTTGCAGTAGACACGGGGGAGGCAGGGTCAGAGTCTCCGAGCCAGGACCATCAGGATGCTCAGTGGTACTAAGCACACTCAGTAGACAATGAAACAAAGGAGGTATTTGAGAGTCGAGGGAGACACTCTCTGCTACCACCAGCCCCTCGACCTCTGCTCCATCCACTCCCTAGGGCCCGCCATCCCCCTTGATTCTCCCTTTGGAGAGTGGGACCCTCCCTTTGGAAGGAGGACAACATTTGGCTGAAGCCCTTCTTTGTCAACCCTGTTGGCTTCCAGGGACTGGATGCTGATGGGAAACCGGGGAGAAGCCAGAGCCAAGTGACTAGAGCTCCAAGAGGACCCCCTGACTGCACCCATGGTCTGGGCAGAATGCTTTGAATCTCCCCAGCAGCCTTGACCTGGGCATCATGTCTGCCCCAGGAGACCTGAGCAATCTCCTCTGGCCAAGGCCCTCCCCTGGGTCTCTTACTTCCTGCCTTGGTGCCAGGAGAGGGACCCTGTTCTGATACCCTTTTGTCTCAGCACTCCCTAGTCCCAGATTTCCTGGCCTCTCTCCAACTTTGCTGCATGGAGAGATGTTAGCAGACACATGGGACCTCCTCTAAAAGCTTTCAAAACTCTTTTCCAGTTTCCCCCCTTTTCTACTCCCTATGGCTCAAACTGACAAATTTCCATATTAACATCAGCATTTTCCCTTTTCGGTTACATTTAAGTCAGAAAAAGAAGACACTGCCATTACTCCCTCTGCATACCACCATAATCCCAGGGGCCCCGCAAAGGGTTAGATGTTCCCATCCATAGAAAACTGAAGCACAGAGAAGAGATTGGGGAAGGCACTGACATTTGAAGAAACATCAAACCCATGGTGAGTTTCCTATCTTCCAATCAGTGTCCCATGGCCTGGACCAAACACAGTGCAACACATGGGAAAAACACCATCCCTTTTCCCCTATAGGAGGGTCCAATGGATGAAAGAGCTCTTGGGTCTTAATCAGGACTGGGTAAACCACAACCATGCCCTTCTCCCAATGCAGGCCCTCACTGTCCCATGGTGGCCTCCCATGGTGCAACCCAAGGAGCAGTGAAGATAGCTAAGTGGGATCAGGAAATCTCTCCTGTGTTCCTCTACTCCAGCTTCCTTGCCCTCCCTGTTCAATACCAGGCCCCTGGCCCCTCCAAAGGCATCTCTTCCTCCTCCTGCTGCTGTTTTCCTGAATTAACCCAGCAAGGAGGGTCATCATTCTTTTCCCTGTAATTCCTTTAATATCGCTAAAAGATATGGACTTCTTAATTTTTTTCTTTACTTTTTAAAATTTGAATTCAATTAATTAACATATAATGTATAATTAGATTCAGAGATAGAGTTATGTATTTCATAAGTTGCAGATAACATCCAGTGCTCATTATATCAAGTGCCCTACTTAATGCCCATCACCCGGTTACCCCATCCCATTATCCACCTCCCTTCCAGCAGCCCTCAGTTTGTTTCTTGTAGTTAAGAGTCTCTCATGGTTTGTCTCCCTCTCTGATTTTGTCTTATTTTATTTTCCCTCTCTTCCCCTCTGATTCTGTTCTGTTTCTTAAATTCCACATATGAGTTAAATCGTATGATAATTGTCTCTCACTGATTGACTCACTTTGCTCAGCCAAATAACTTCTAGTTCCAACCATCCTTGCAAATGGAAAGATTTCATACTTTTGATGGCTGAGTAATATTCTATTTTATATCTGTGTGTATGTACACATTTATAAACCACATCCTCTTTATCCATTCATCTATCAGTGGACATCTGGGCTCTTTCCATCATTTGGCTATTGTGGACATTGCTACTATAAACACTGCGGTGCAGGTGCCCCTTCGGAGCATGACATTTGTAATCTTTGGAATAATACCTGGTAGTACAATTGCTGGGTCATAGGGTAGCTCCATTTTCAACTTTTAGAGGAACCTGCAGATTATTTTCCAGAGTGGCTGCACCAGCTTGCTATCCCACCAACGGTGTAAGAGGGTTCCGCATTCTCGGAATCCTTGCCAACATATGTTGTTTCCTGACTTGTTAATTTTAGCCATTCTGCCTGGTGTGAGGTGGCATCTCATTGTGGTTTTGGTTTGTATTTTCCTGCTGCCAAGTGATGTAGAGCATTTTTCATGTGTCTGTTGGCCATTTGTTTATACTCTTTTGAGAAATGTCGTTCCTGTCCTCTGCCCATTTCTTGACCGGATTATTTGTTTTTGGGTTGTTGAGTTTGATAAGTTTTTGATAGATATTGGATACTACCCCTTTATCGGATAAGACATTTGCAAATATATTCTCCATTCTGTAGATTGTCTTTTAGTTTTCTCAACGGTTTCCTTTGCTGTCCCAAAGACTTTTATCTTCATGGGATCCCAAGAGATCAGTCTTCTTTTTAGTTCCCTTGCCTTTAATCATGTCTAGCAGGAAGTGATTGCAGACAAGGTCAAAGAGGTTGCTGCCTGTGTTCAAGGAGGGTCATACTGATTACAGCACGATAGAGAAGAGAGTAAGTGAATGATAATTCAAGCGTCCTTTCTCTAGGCCAATCTGCACTGGTGTAGGAGATGGAAGCATGTAAAGTGAGGATTTTCCTGAGAGTTGTGGTCATTGCACTGAGCAGGCATCTCCTTCGGCCTCTGTTATCCTGTTGAGGAGTTTGAAAGAGTTACCTTTTGGAGTCATATCACACAGAGCAGAGGCTGTGACTCTCCCCAGAAATTCCGCAAAGAGTGTGTCTATGGCTCACAGGGACTTGGACATTCTTCATCCTATCCCTTAGTGCATATTGAAAGGAATTCCCACTCAGAGCTGTGTGTCTTCTGATGTAAACTCTTTTCATCCACAAAGGGATTTTTGACCTATCATGTTTTCTTTTTTTTATAATAATATTTTTATTATATTATGTTAGTCACCATACAGTACATCCCTGGTTTTTGGATGTTAAGTTCGATGACTCATTAGTTGCGTATAACACCAAGTGCACCATGCAATACATGCCCTCCTTACTACCCATCACCAGCCTATCCCATTGACGTACCATGTTTTCTAAAAGAGATGGGTTTGGGGCAAAGACTCCAATCAAGGCGGACAGTCCTTGTGAGAACAGAAATGGGAATGTACACTCAGAAAATGGGCATATTTCTAGAGTGTGAATGTTTGGATAAACCTATTTTAATGTCCTTGGTCATACCCCAGGAAAGACTGTTGAAGAGCACAAAAGAATTGATGCCTTGGTCAAAGGTGGGAGGAAATAATTGGTATAAATGGGGGTGTGGAAAAGAAAATCTGTACCAGGAGAAAGTGATAGCATTCTTATTTGAAAGCATTGTTCATGTGTGTTTTTAACTTATGTGTCCTTTATTACTTCAGAATTAATGATGTGTATTAATGAGATAATGAAATGGTAACTGCTTAATGACCTCTTAAATCCATCAGTGTTTTTGGGGTCAGTTAGCAGTCTTGTAGATTAGATCATTGCCTCCTGTGATCGCTATAGAGAGGTTCCCTGGGTACAATCCAGGTGTCCAGGTTCTTCTTGTGTGGTACTTACGGGAGCTGAATTTATTCTGATCCATGCTCTGTTAGTACAATTCATGCTCTGTTAGAACAAATTCAGGACATCATGGTGCAGGGAACCTTATTTGATTTTATTATTCTGCATTTTTGTGACCTCAAAAGAAAGCATGAAATACAAATAAGAAGCAAGACTGCCCTGAATGGGAACAAAGTGGCCATTTTTACAAATATAATCATAACAGATATTCAATAAAGCTAAAGTAAATTGAAATAAAACAAAAATTAATGCCAAGATCCTTATCATTCAGGTTGAATGAACCAAGATGCTTCCATAACTATAGAAAGTGGGGGAAAAAAGAAAGATACACTATCCAGAAGAGACGAAATGGAAAATGAGTGGCCCTTAACTCAAAGTAACACACTCTCATGAGATCATTGCTGCGGCCTCAAAGAAACTGAGGAAAGGAAGACAAAATGCCAGCCCAGATATCCCTGTGGTCCTTCCTGGAGGCTCCATGTGCCCCAGGTGAAGAGGGTGAGGAAGACCTGAATCCAGGCCATGGTGGAGATGGTCCCAAAGGCACTGCCTTCTGAGCCCTAACCCCAGGCCTGGCTCCCCCACAACTCTCTTATACCTTCCCCCAGCCTCAGAACGTGAGGGGTCTTCAAGCAAATATGCTTCCCACCAGCCTCTCCTTACCTCCTACTATCTGACCCTTCATTCTTGAAATTTCTGCATCTTAAGCCGAGGCACTTGGATGAAGGATTAAAACATTTTGACATGGATTTTCTAAGGCAGAGTGCATGTCACTGCCTAGGAAATGGAGCCAGACTTGGAATGTCCCTTAGTTCCTACTGTGAGAGTCCCCATGTATTTGACAAATAATCCCAGAACTTACCTTTGTGCTGTGTGCATTGACGGTGGGAAAAAATCCAGAAGGGCTGGAATTAGAAGAGATTCACTCTTTCTTTGTAAGCACCAAAAACAGCTGGAGTTGTTCACACGTCTCACAGCCTTCCTCTGCACCTCAGTAAGGTGGGTTCTCATGCATCGTTTGGTTACCTTCATCACAAGGCTCTGAGCCTGAGGCCTGGGGGCGTTTTTGGATTTTGAGTGAGAACTTATTGAGACACAATAGATTTGGATCAACCATCTCACGTGGTCCTTCCTTGCAGGACTCAAGAAGAATCAGCTCTTGGGACTTCATGCAGGTCAGGGTAAATCACAGCCATGACCTTTCCCAAATCCAGGTCCATGCTTCCCCTTGGGGGCCACAGATCGTGCAACCCAAGCACCAGGGAAGGCAGCTGAGTAAGAGCTGGAATCCTTCCTGTCATCCTTCTGTTCCTTCCTTCTTCCGCTCCAGTCACTACCAGGTCCCTAGGTCCCTCCTCAATGCATTAGAGTTCATTTGTCTTTGTCTCCATCTTCCTCAGGAATGGAATAGGTCACCTACCACACCAGGTGGCTTGGACCCGTCTCTCAAGACCAGGTAGATTTTCTTCCTCCACAGCCTTGTCACAGGGTTCCTGATAGTGTGACAGTTCTTGGGTTAGAGGTCAAATAAAACCAACCCCTGAAGGAAGTCTGGATGAGAACAATGGCATGGAGAGAGAAAGGATTGGTTTCTCTTGATGTTGATATCAAAACTATTGCAGAAGGATAGAGAACTCAGTCAGCATTGAGGATAACCTAAAGAAAACCATGATTTCATTCTCCAGTGTTTGTGGATCTGGTAGAAGGGAACTGGGGTCAGGATTACTCTAAAGGACTCAACTTCAGGAACCTCTCATCAGAGTACATTTCTATGTTGAGTCCATCGGACAGAAATTCATTCTTGTCTTAATCATCTCTGCAGAAAGACTAACTAACCTCAGAGCTGTGCACCTTCCTGAGGTAAATTCCTCTCCATCTAGAAGGAGATGCCTGACCTAATGTGCTTTCTAAACAACGCGGTTTAAAGCGGGAAAGCTTCAATAATTATTAGTATTAAAATGTGGGTAGCTTAGTGTATATATATAAAAAAAAAAGCACTACTTGCTCTTCCAAAGACAGAGTTTAATAATAAACAGGATGAAGTCATGTAAGGGAAATTTTGATATTCAATATATAGAAAGAAAAACATGTCCGTAAAAGAACTTCTAATTTAAATCCTTTTTGTATTTATTTATTTATTTATTTACTTACTTACTTATTTAAGATTTTATTTATTTATTTGACAGAGAGAGAGAAGCTAGCGAGAGAGGGAGCACAAGCAGGGGAAGTGGGAGAGGATGAAGCGGGCTCCCAGCAGAGGAGTCTGATGCGGGGCTGGATCCCAGAATGCCTGGATCAGGCCCTGAGCCAATGTCGGACACTTAAAGACTGAGCCAACGAAGGGACCCTAAATGCTTTATTTAAAAAGCCTCCTAGGGGCGCCTGAGTGGCACAGTGGTTAAGCTTCTGCCTTCAGCTCAGGGCGTGATCCCAGCGTTATGGGATCGAGCCCCACATCAGGCCCTTCCGCTATGAGCCTGCCTCTTCCTCTCCCACTCCCCCTACTTGTGTTCCCTCTCTCTCTGGCTGTCTCTGTCTCTGTTGAATAAATAAATAAAATCTTTAAAAAAAAATAAAAAGCCTCCTTGTTGTATGGTGACTAACATAACATAATAAAAAATTATTATAAAAAATAAAAAATAAAAAAGCCTCCTTGAAATAACAAATAATAAATAAATGAATGAATGAATAAATAAATAAATATAAAAAAATAAAGGGGAAATTCTGATTGAGGCTGACTGTTCTTTGCCACAAGAGAAATGTCCCCTTAGGAAACACATTAGGAATCTACGCAGTGTGGATGTTCTAAAGAAACCATTTAAGTGCCACTATTCACATATCTTTAATAGGTATTTCTCAGAGCACAAGGGAGATGACAAACTGGCCTAGGGTTGGACCAGTTAGCTACCTCATGGCCTCAGCGATTGGGGCAGAAGGAAAAGGGTCATTGCTAGAGTTGATAGATTTGGTTTTGACAATCACAGTCATTCTTGTGTGTTTTAAATTCTCATGTAGTATAATTTTGGAGAGAATTTAGATAACAGTGTCTATTATGTTATACAATACCAAATGGTTGGTATGTATAAAATACCAAAAATTGACTTTTTCATAAGTCAATCACCTGGACATCTGAGCATGACTTTGTAGCCTCGTTGACTGGATACTTGTCCCTTGAAATCACTTTGGAGAGGCCTCCTGAGAATTTTCGGGATCTCAGGCACTTCTTGCAGGAATAAAACCCTGAACTTTACAATGAGCCGGTTGCTTCTGTTCTGTGTTCTGTTAGTAACAGAAACAAATTCAGCTCTCCCTCTGCAAAAGGCAGGAGCCGCTGATTGATTTCAAACCCTTTGGATTTTTGTGTCCATGCAATAAGACGTGATATTCAAACAATAAATCCCACTATCATCCAAAAGTGACAAAATGACCACATGCACACAATATCCTTATGATTCAATAAGAAACATAGCAAATGTGATTAAAAATATAAGAAATCAATACCCAGCATCTTACTTTATAAGGCAAATGAAAGTTGATGATTCCTTATACACAAGCAATTTTAAAATAAGAAAAAATGCAGAAATGATGCCCAGGAGAATGACTGGCACTTAATGAGAAATTCTATGAACTCATCAATGAGAATTGAGTGGAGGTGCTGATTCCCTGATTGCACTGAACAGAAAAACACTGCTGGATATTTAGAGCATAGGGACACTTAGAATATTTCAAATCATCTCTATCAAAAGTAATCTCGTTAGGGGTGCCTGGCTGGCCCAGTCAGTAGAGCGTGTGACTCCTGATCAGGTTCATAAGTTTCAGCACCATGTTGGGTGTGGAGACCACTTTTCAAAAACTTAAAAAAAATTTTAAGAGGCACCTAGGTGGCTCAGTCAGTTAAAGGTATGCCATCGGGTCAGTTCATGCTCCAGGTTTCTGGGATGAAGCCCTGGGTCAGACTCACTGTTCACCGGGAGTATGTTTCTCCCTCTCCCTCTCCCCACTCGTGCTTTCTGTCTCATTTTCTCTCTCTTTCTCTCAAGGTCATAAATTACTTAATTAAAAAACATGTTTTAAAAAGTGACCTCTCTCCACCTAAAACTATTAAAATCTCGCACACCAATTTTACCTAATTTGGAAATTAGCGACCACTCTCTCATCTTTTCATAAAAGTACTTAAGTGCATACTGCTTCACCGTTTCAGAATACCCAAGAGGCTGTTCCTACGACTTGAGTCTCCACACACTCAAGACACAAAGGGCTACAGCAGCCCCATTATGTCATATTGGAGCCATCCTGTTCACACAATATCTATACGCAGGATTATTCTGTAAGGTTACCTACAATTAACATACGAACTACTTTCTCAGAAAGATACTGTGGCCCCACCTTTGAGAGACTCATTAGAATAGGCAATGGTGCCTCCTACCTCCTATGTACATGTCAATATTTGCTAAAGGTCCTATTGATGTCATTCCAGTCTGGAGGCACACTTATGCCAGATACCACAGAGAATAACCAGACAGTGGACCCTCTACCTCCTACAGGTTTTCTCCACAACGGCACACATCCAACATGCAGATATAATCTGTGTATACCTTCCACAAACATGAGGGACTAACTCAGGTCTTTATGCTGTGTCCTCAAAAGCAAATGCTCCTTCCTACTGTGATTTGAACCAGATGTAGGGGTCTGTTGTGGCAAATTCCCAGCCTGGATGATTAACACATGAAGGTATTGACCATTTATTGGAGGAAGAAAGGAGCCAACTGGAAAGAGATTTGGAAAGTTAACTAAGGGAGAGAACAGAATGAGAGAGACTGAGTTCTCAGGTAAGCTGACCTTGCATCCTGAATTGCCCCAGAGTGAGGGCACTGCTAGGACGTGGCACTTACACTGCTAAATCTAGGAAAATTCTGGCAAACTGAGATCAATTGGTTATTGAAACAGGTTTTCTCTGGTCTACACAAGGTTCAATTAAGGGACAGAGAATCTTTGGATATATATGATGTGTATGTGTATAATGATTTGTCATAACTGGGATACCAAATAGAGGTTGGACGGACTCCTAATGAAAATCAGATATAGTGGGGTTTCCTGAGGATTGGAGAGAAGCCTTCTGTTCCCAGGTGGAAAATGGAACCATGTTGGAAAGAACCCACCCTGTCAGGAAGACAGAGCTGAACCCAGGATAGGGATTCATTGTTCTGAGGGGAGGGGAGCTTCTACATACCATAGAGTCTCAACGCCAAATCCCCTTCTCAACGTCCTTGGATATGGGGTCCACAAGAAGGGGCACTGGAAAAACAACATGTTCCTTTTCTACTCATTCCTTCAGCTAGATCTTCAGCTGTTCAGTGAGTTGCTGTTTTCTCAAACACTGACATGCAGAACAATATCCCACCAAGGTGGGTCATGTTGACTAGAGTATGGTGGACACTTAGTTGAGTAAAACAAGGTCATTTCTGGATAAATGACTCCCACCTGGACTAACAGGAGTGAGAGGCTGTCATTTAAAATAAGGATGTTCCTGAGAACTGTAAAAATTATACAGAGCACACGTCTCTTTATCCCTCTCTTCCTGCCACTGAGGATTGGGAAGACTATCTTCTGCGAACATGTCAAGGAACAAAGAGACTGACAGTTTCCCAGACAATTCACAAGGGAGCTTTTTCCATTTTACTACAATCCAGGAGGGAGACGACCTGAGAGAGAACTGAATTCTCAAGGCCATGTTGCATGAAGCCCCCTTTATACATGGTTAGGATTGAGGAAGCATTCAGAGCAAGGAGGGAGGCTGTGAGAACAGGGCAGGTTTTGGTTTTACTTCCCCATGAACTTAGACCACTGTGATAAGTGCTACCACTTCTATATGAGGCACAGTAATACTCAGCCTCATCCTCAGCCTGGAGTCCAGAGATGGTCAGGGTAGCTGTGTTGCCAGACTTGGAGCCAGAGAAGCGATCAGGGATCCCTGATGGCCGAGTATTTACTCTGTAAATCAGAGTTTTGGGGGCCATGCCAGGATACTGTTGGTACCAGGAGACACCATTATAACCTCCAATGTCATTGCTGGTTCCAGTACAAGAAATGGTAACTGTCTGTCCCAGAGCCCCGGACACTGAGGCTGGCTGAGTCAGGGCAGACTGGGCCCAGGAACCTAAAAAAAGGATAAATGTAATCGTTAGCTCTGTGCTGGGGCCTCAGGTGAAACTGAAGAGGAGAGAAACGATCAGCTTAGATGTCCCCATGGACCCTTCCCTGGGGACCTCACCTGTGCCCTGAGTGAGGAGACTGAGAAAGACCAGAGTCCAGGCCATGGTGGTGACTCCTCAACAGCACTGCCTTCTGAGACCCCCAATCCCAGGCTTGTCTCTCCCAGACCTCTATTATCTCCTCCCCATCCCTGTCTCAGGAGGGTGTGGCCTGCATGCAAATGTGCTTCCTAGACCTTCCTCTCCTCACCCCCTCTGATCTGACACTTCATTCTAGATACTTTGCATCCTTGGGCAGCAGAGCTTAGCTGACTAGACTCAAACACTTTGACATGTGTTTTCTGAAGGTCAGGAATTGCAATTTTTATGCCTGATTCACCCAGAAGAGAAAGATCTCCTGAGGACCTCAGGTATGTGAGCTCCTGGACCTTCTGTGTTTCCACAATACCAGGACTATGTCTTTGTGACCATGCAACTCTTGGGGCCCTTCTTTCTATGCCCTCTTCTGGGTATCAACTTCTGAAGATCTCTCTACTGTTAGGAAAGCATCACTGCTGATGCCATTGGAAACATCTGCTGTGAGTTGGTGGTTGGTGCTGGGCTCTCCCCCACCTAAAGGCTGCCACAGTCCCACAAATCCTTGTTGTGCTGATGAACATGAAACATTGACACCCACCAGCTTGTCAGTCACCTCAGCTGTTTACCTACATGCCATATGGAGGGTCAGGTCCACAGGTGTAAGCAAACCCTAAGAGGGGAAAAGGAGCACCTGCCAGGACATTCTGCACATTCCACTCATGAACAAGCCACTTGCCTTTCTTCAGCCTCAAATTTCAACATGAGAAATGAAGAAGAAAGTTACACTGTCCATGGTACACTTTCTAGTGAGAGATGAATCAGAATAGAGTTGTGTAGCTTTGATAATGGGACATTTCTCAGTGCCTGGGGGGTTAATTGTTATAAGATTTATATTATCCAGCTCTCATTCCATTTATATTTGATCTATTTGTCTAGCAATAGTCACATTTTTTTTTCTACTCAGGTTTTCATCACCATTCATCCACTGGTCACCATAAATGTAATCTCTGGACCTTGGACCACTGAGGGAATAGAACCATTATAGAGTATCCATTCCTATTTCTTTCCTGTGGAACTTTTAAAATTCATTTTCAATTTCTCCTTTTCCCTAATGCCTGTTTCAACAGGTAACGTAGACAGAATTGGAAGTCTATAACTCGGCTCAGTTTTGAATAGGACATAGTGAGCAGACACCACAATTCCCCATGAATGCTGCTGTAAGCCAAGAAATAATGCACATCGGAGCTGTTTGAGTCCCTCAAACAAGCTCTTACAAGGCCGATTGGGAATGACATTGACATTTCAAGTAGCATAGAAACAATGCTGACTTTCCTCTTTTCCCTTCAGAGTCTTGCCACCTGCCCTCAAGGCAGCTGAGAGCCAGGACCAGGCACCAGCTTGAGACAGAAAGAGATCCCAGAATAGCCCATTATTCTGGCTTGACATGTGAGAAAGATGATTTCTAACACTCAGAGCAACATTGGATATCCAATTTTCCATTCTTTTAGGGTTTCTTCTTTTCCTTCTCTATGTCCCTTCAGAAAGGAAGTACATCTCTTGTGAGAAAAATAACAGTGGTGGCCCTAGGAAGTTGCTTTTTGGCCCCAAATACAATCCTCTCTGTCCTCGAGCAACATGGCCCAGACATCAGCACTGTCAGGGGAATTGCATGGCAGTGGAGTGGAGCCATAAATCCACAGATATGTCCACAAGAGAAGAAGGAAGATCCAGTGAACTGGAAATACTGGGGAGACAGTAGAGGGAGAGAAGCCTGGGAAAGCAATGCTGCAACTTGTTTATGAGTTCATGGTTCATCTCTAAGCTGCACTTGTGCAGTGTCTGATACTAAGGAGAATGGAACAATGTGGGTAACAAAACGGAAAAGGACTTCCGAAGACATCCTAGATGTGACCTGTGGAGCTCACTCTGTAGCTTCCCCTTAGGACAGATGCAAATAGCAGAGCAAAGGTTTTGCAAACTGACACAGAAATTACATTCCACAGAAGGCTGTTTGAAACTACGAGCTTGGACCTGGTTGGGTCAAGTATCTACTAAAACAAAACCTTCAGTTAGAATTTTCACAGAAATCCCAGTTTCATAACATAACACTGGATAGATTCAGGACAGGTGCCAAAATTACTCAGTATATGATACAAGGAAAATCTCAGCTGGCCTGGAAAAGAAATTTAAAGATACTTAACCCAGTACGACAGATAATTTGGATTTTCTCATGAAGACTTTCAACCAGCTACTTAAAAACTGACACAAAAAAGGGGAGAATTTTTTTGAAAATTACCAGAGGGATAGTACATCTCAGCCAAGACAAGGAAGACATAATGAAGAAAATCTCAATAGTACATTATATGGAACTTACCAGAGATTGGAAAATAAAAGACTAATGACCTCAGGGTGATAACAGGAAAAGCGTTCAATCTAAAATACAGAGGGAAAAAAGATTTAGGGATCAAAAACTATCAAAAAACTGTGGAATCTCTTCAGCTGCCCCAAAATGCATAGAATGGGGGATCCTAAAAGAGAAGACAAAGAGAACAAGAAGGAAACATGTGCTTCCAGAAGCTGAACAAACCCCAAGGACAAGAAACATGAAGAAAACCATGTGAAGGCACATTTTACCTGATTCGTGGTTGTGTGGACCCTTTTCCAGACAACTGTTTGACTTGAGTAACTATTCATTTCTTAATAAACCTTCAAGTGAGGAATTCTGTTCCCTCATGATTCTCAGCTGGTCATGAGTATCGAAATGATGATGGTGATGAAAACAAAAATTAGAGTGAGTGCAAGTTAGTACATAAGTAGGTAAGTCTCCACATCCCCTCTCCCTGGTGTAGAAAGACTAATAGTCCATGTTCTACCAGACCCTCCCCAGACAGATTTGTCTCAGCAGAGTATAAAACACACCTGCTCGGATCAGGGGAAGCCAAGTAGAGTTGGCAGTGTGCTATTAGGATGAGAACATGGGTGTGATATAGATGTTGAGATCTGGGGCGACCTCCCTCAGGTGATCATCCCCTTTTCAGACTCTTCCACAAGAGAACGAAAAGCTCATCCATGAGGAAACTGACATCACTAAGGGGCTGGGAACACTGATACCAGCTTGAAATGTCTGTGTGTCTAGCCTGGATTCCTTTTGAGTACTTTCTGGTCTGAGCTAGGTTGGTCTTGACATGACAAAGCACCAATGTCATGGTCAGTCAAGAGGACACCCACTCTCTCCCTCAAGAGAAGTGTCCAGGGTCTCCGCCCAGAGGATGTGCTGAGCCAATTAGTACAGGACTTGGGAGTCAACCTGTGACAATATTCACCTTTTCCCAGGTCCTTATCTCTCCTCTTCAGTGGGTACCATGAAAAACTCCCAGGAGACTAACTCACACTGGCCCAGATGCTCTCTTAAGCTTAATGTCTCCTGAGATCTCACCTAATGGATATATTGTCCTTTCCTTTCTCAGCTTGTTTCTTGTTTTACACTCACTGTTTCACTTTTCTACACACTTTTCACCCAAATGTTTGGTGATGCTACAAAGGTGCAAAGAATTTATAGGAAATAAAGGGGATGAATAATACCACACTCGGTATACAGTTAATTGCAGAATGGATGGACAGCTGATTGGTTTTATTTTTTAAAAGGTGGCTCTGCTTTGAGTGGGTAGATGTGGTTTCCATTTATTATTCTTTCTAAAAGTATAAACATTTATTTTATGCACTCTTGTTTAGATAAGCATTATCATGAAAGAATTTGGAAAACAATCTCAAATATACCTGAGCACTTTTCCTGTTCTTTACGTAGAGCAGATTGTGAACAAATATAGAAGAGAGTGTTGCCATGAGAAACAGGATGTAAAAGGAGAAAATACTGCCCTGTGGGTATTTTGCTTTTCATTTAAATAAATACACACAGTATCCATGAGAAACAAACTGGAAAAAAGAACAAGCCAATGGTAGGACAAAGCCACTCTCCCATGGTTCTGTTTCGGCTGTGGTCTGTGACCTCGCTCCTGGCTCACCCCAGCATGTTCAGGGCAGATCCAGAGGGCAGGTAAAATGGAAGGAAAGATGAGGCTGAATATGGAATGCTTTGGAGACACAAAGACAAGACAAGAATATGCCAGGCTGAGTAATTCCCTACAAATGTGCCTTGATTCTTGAATTATAAATATAAATCTAAAAAAATAAAATAAAGTGTGTGTGGGGGGTGAAATTTTCTCTGATCACCAAGAAGGGAAGGCCTTCCTCTCTTTCCTTTTCGTATTTACCAAGAAAACATGAGTTCTCAATTTTTTCTCTGCTCTCACTTAAATTACCTAATGTGTTTCACAGGTAAATAAGACCCTTGTCAGGTTTACAACCAAGGGATCTCTTTCTCAAGTTCGTGAGACTCATCACTTTGAAATGAAAACATCAAAGTGACAGTGTCCCTACTTTACAATTTCTTTGGGATGAAGAGAATGGGTCTAACATGCCTTGGAACCTGGCTCCAAGTTGCAAAAGTACTTCCTGGCATGAATGTAGGAAATTGTTTTTCCTAGAAATTTTGGATATTAACCCCTTATACGATGTATATGTTATAAATATTCTCTCCCATGCAATAGGTTGTCTTCACTTTGAAATTTCCAGGCATCCTACTCCATCCCTGACGTTTTGTTGGATCACAAGTTACACGGGAAACCAGCTGTGCCCTGTACCAGTGTGAGCAATGGTGGAATATCTTTTTTATTTATAATATTTTTTTATTACGCTACGTTGACTGTGTCCCGAGAAAATTCATCAAAGGCATGTCTTCTTTTCAGACATCGTTGGAGGACAAGAGAGGGTGAAGAACTGATTTCTCGTGGCCACATTGCAGGAAGCCCCCTCTGCACAGGATTGGCAATCGTCTTCAGAGCAAGGAGAGAGCCTGTGAGCTCAGGACAGGTTTTGGTGTCACATCCCCATGAATTTCCACCACTGTGATAACTGCCACTGGCTGTATATGAGTCACAGTCATAATCAGCCTCATCCTTGGCTGGGAGACCAGAGATGGTCAGGGAGGCTCTGTTGCCAGAGCTGGAGCCAGAGAAGGGATCAGGGATCCCTGAGGGCTGCTTATTGACACAATGAATCATAGGTTTAAGAGTTGATCACAGGTGCTGTTGCTGCCAGGAGACATAGTGAGAGGCCCCATTATTATTGCTGCTTCAGGCACAGTAGATGGTGACAGTCCTTCCCAGAGCCCCAGGTACTGAGGGAGGCTGATTCAGGGCACACTGGGTCTAGGACACTGAAAAGTACAAAACACACTCTTTTTAATTCATTACTGGGCCTGGTAATACCGAGGAGGAGAAACAGATGGGCCCACATGTACCCATGGTCCCTTGCATGAAGGCCTCACCTGTGCCTTATTGAGGAGCGTGAGGAGGTCAGACTCCAGGCTGTGGTGGAGACAGCCCAAGAGCACTGACTTCTGAGACCCCAACCTTAAGGCTGGCTGTCCCCCTCCTCTAATCCCCTTCCCCTGCATGGAAGAGGAGGAGGCCTCCATGTAAATGTGCTTCCTGCACAAGCCTCTCCTCACTCCCTTGATCTGACCCTTCATTCTAGGTATATCTGCATTCCGGGGCAACAGAACTTAGCTGAAGAATACCAATAATTTGACATGGATTTTCTAGGACAGAGCTCATGTTTCCACCCAGGAAATGGAGCCAGACTTGGAATGTCCCTTAGTTCCTACTGTGGGAGTCCACATAGTTGAGGAATGATCCCATTCCTTTCCACATGTGTTGTGCTGATTGTGCCTGAGGAAAAGAACCAGAGGGGCTGGAGTTAGAGAGATTCACTCTTTCCATGGCAGGCCCAAAAACAGAGCAAGGGGTGTTTCCCAACCCTTATCTCCTTCCTCTCCTCCTCAGTAGGGGGGTCCTCCTGCTTCTCAGTCCCCTTCCTTGCACGACTCTGAGGCTGATGTCTGGGGGTGTCTCTTGGCCTCTCACGCAGGGGACTTATTGGGGCAAAATAGACTTGGATCACCCTTCACACATGGTCCTCCTTTGCATGACTCAGGAGGAATCAGTTCTTGGTACTCTGCAAAGGTCAGGGTAAATTACAGCCATGACCTCCCCCAAATCAGGTCCTTGCTGTCCCCTGTTGGTCACAGATGGTGCTACCCAAGCACCAGGGAAGGCTGCTGAGTGAGAGCAGGAATTTCTGCTCTGCCTCTTCTCCCTCTTCTTCTTTCCCCTTCCAGTCAGTACCAAGTCCTGAGATTCCTCTTAAATCCATCTTCCTCAAGAAAGGAATGGGTCACCTGCCACACCAGGGGCTTCAGACCCTACCCCTCAGCACCAGCTAGCTTTTCCCCCTTAACAGCCTTATCACAACGTTTGTGTTAGTGTGGCAGTTCTTGGCTCATGGCTGTGGAAATATAAAGGGTCAAATTAAACCATATCCTGAAGATAGCCGAGATGAGAACAATGGCACAGGCAGAAAAAAAATTTACTGGTTACTTATACTTTTGAATAAAAAAATATTGAGAGAGAGAATGAGAAAGAGAGTTCAGTCATCATCTGAAACAGCCAAAGTAAACAGGAGCAGTTTTTCCAGGGTTCGTGAATTAGGTAGAAGGGAACTGGGGTCAGGATTACTCTAAAGAGCCCACCTCTGGGACTTAACATCAGAGTGCATTTCTCTATCACATGGGGCAGAAGCCATTCTTCTCTTAATCTCCTCTGTACAGAGACTAACAACTCATAGCTGTGCACCTTCCTGGGGAGAAGTCCTTTCCACTCACAAAGAGCTGCCTGTCCTAGTATGCTTTCTCATTAGATGATTTAAAGGGGAAATACCATTGGGGCGCCTGGGTGGCTCAGCAGTTAAGCATCTGCCTTTAGCTCAGGGCGTGATCCCAGCATTCTGGGATCCAGCCCAGCATCAGGCTCCTCCGCTGGGAGCCTGCTTCTTCCTCTCCCACTCCCCCTGCTCATGTTCCTTCTCTCGCTGGCTGGCTGTCTCTGTCAAATAAATAAATAATACCTTTAAAAAAATTTTAAAAAATAAAGGGGAAATATCAATCAGGCTGAATGGTCCCTTTCAGAAGAAACGGGACTTTCATGAAATGGACTGCGAATTTTGCGAAGTGTGAATTCCTAAAGAAACTACTGCACCTGCCCCAGAGGATGAAGGGGGCTCCATAGAAATGTGCATCCAGATGTCCCCATGTTGGGTGAGCATCCTCAGAGCAAGTAGGGAGCCTGTAAACAGAGGGCAGGTTTTGGTCTCACTTCCTCATGAAATGGGATCACTGTGAAAAATTGTAGCTACCATCATATGACCATCAGTAATACTCAGCCTCATCTTCAGCCTGGAGACGAGAGATGGTCAGGGAGGCCGTGTTTCCAGATTTGGAGCCAGAGAAGGGATCAGGGTTCCCTGATGGCCGAGTGTTTACATTATACATCAGGAGTTTGGGGAAGTGCCTGGGAGCTCCTGATACCAGGAGACATAATTACCACTCCCAATGTTACTGCTGCTTCTGGCACAGGAGATGGTGATGGTCTGACCCAGGGCCCCAGATACTGAGAGAGGCTGAGTTAGGGAAGACTGTGCCCAGGATCCTGAAAAATGAATGAACACGATCTAGTGAGTTTAGTGGTGGGACCCCAGGTAAGTCTGAGGAGGAGACAAAGGATCAGCCCAGATGTCCCTGAGCTCCCTTTCCTGGAGGGCTCACCTGTGTCCTGAGTGAGGAGGGTGAGGAGGACCAGAGCCCAAGCCATGGTGGAGATGCGCTAAGAGTACTGACTTCTCAGACGCCAACCTTGAGCCTGGCTCCACCATAATTCTCTTATCCACTCCTCCTGCCTCCAGGGAGGGAGGGCCTCCATGCAAATGTACTTCCTGCCCTGCCTCTCCTCACCCACTCTGATGTGATTCTCTATACCAAATACTTCTTCATCCTTGGGCAACAAAGCCTAGGTGTCCAGATATTAACATATTTCACATGCATTCACTGAACTATGAGAGGCAGAGTCTGTGACAGACCCCAGGAATTCAAGACAGCCTTGGAATATCCTTGCCTTCCATGGGGAAGTCTTGGTGTGGCTGGGGGAGGAATCCCAGGACCACTTTGCTGTGCAGGAGGAGGGTAACGAAAGCTCTCCAGGCTGGCTGAGATTAGGGGAAATTCAATTACTCCTCTTGCCAGGAGCACAGGCAGAGCTGGGGTCTCATTCTCCCTCAAATCACTCTTGGTGCCCTCAGTTAACTTTTCTCAAGACTCACTCTCCTGCTTTACAGTGCCTTGAGGTTAGGAGATGTTTCCTGGAACTTCCATAAAGGGAACTACTGGAATACAACAGATATTAGGCCCCCCTTCCCTTGTGTCGCACATAGAGTGGCTCCAGAAGCACTTTTGGACCCACCTTCAGGATAACAGATCAGCAAAAATTGCTTTTCCCAAATTCAGGTCCTCGCTGCCTCCTAGTGGCCACAGAGCATAAAGGCCAAGCACCATGGAAGGCAGCTGAGGGAGCTGGAAACCCATGCTCTGCTCCTCCTCCTGCCCACCCTCCAAATCTCCCAGCTCTGTCCCAACCTCTGATCCTTTCTGGTGCAATTCAAGATCCTTCCCATTTTTCCTTTATTTCGTACATAATGACACATGGCATCTGCAACATTGAGTCGCCCACATGCTCTTTCTCAAAGTCACCAGGAAGCCACATCACAGGGATAGAGTGTGTAGGGGGAGGTGGCTCAGGGCTGAGGAAACATCACACATTGAATTATTCCAGCCCCAGCTGGTTCGAGGATGACAAAAGAGGGATATTGAGAAAATGCTTGTATTCTCAACATGATTAAGAAATAAGAATAATGCAAGAGAGACAGCTGAGGAGGGTGGAGAAATACCTCATTGAAATCCAGAGAAAGGATTCAGGGTCTGAGCCTCTGGGAGAAGGGGACGGGAGTCAAGATTGGCCTCGGGGGTCCTGCTCCAGGGACATCTCACAGGGCAAGTCTGTGTGCCCAGGAAACACAGGATGTTCTCTATCTGCCTCTTGGTGCACATTTGTGCCCTGACCTCACCGCTAGGTCCTTCCTAAGCAAAGTCTCTTCATCCACAGAGATGTTTGGCCTAGTGTGCTTTTCTAGTAGCAGGTGGGTTTGGAGAAAAACTGTTCAGCACTCATGGCTTCTTTCGAGGAGTTTTGTGGAATAGAGATGCTCTGATGAGACTTTTCATGTCACTATTCATAACATAAGACAGTGGCTTCAAGAGCTTCTGAACAATGTGTCTCTGGACCAGACCATGGGATGAGCAGCGTGGTGACCACTGGGATGGGGGCAAGGAAAAGTGTTTTGGGAAACAAGAATCGTTTGGGACTTGAGATCCTTTATGTGCTTTAAACATTCAACTACTAAACTATTTAGACCATTGTTTAAGTAATGATGTCTAATTTTTGGATAAGAATACCATCATAACTAGATCATGACTTTGTCAGAATTAGGGATGCATCTGAAACTAGACTTGCAGCCCCTTAGTTTGGATCACTGTGTCTTGGGATCACAGCAGAGAGCCCGCCTGTGAACATTCTGGTGTCCACATGCTTCCTGCAGAAAACCAACACTGCTCTTCACGAGGAGATAGCATGCATCTGTTTCATCTCTGTGAGTACTAGCAGCACCCTCAGGGCCTCCATAAGAGAGGACTAAGGGTTTCATGTCAAGTCTTTTTGAGTATTCTGCCCACACAATTACACATCACAGAAACAATAAGCTTGATTACCACAAAAGGAGGCAAATTGAACACTTGTACATAATATGATGAATGCACAATACAGCTAAAGCATGTAAAGTTTTTAAAATCACAAAAATCAATATCTAGGTTGTATCATTCAGGATATAATAAGTATAGAGATTCCTTTAATAATAGCAAGTTAAGGGATATAGAGAGAAAGAGAGAGAAAATATCCAGATCACATGTATGGCATCTGACCCAGAAAATCAATGGCCACATGAATGGTTACTCCTTCACGTGCTGATTCCTTCCCATGTAGTATAATAAAAGCATGGGTGGATTAGCTGGCCTCACGGACTTCTAAAATATTTCAAGTCATTCTATCTGAAGTGTCTATTCTCTCGTCTTTTAAAAGAAGATTTTGAAATATGTACTGTTGAATTATTGGAGGAGACCTAGAAGACTGCTCTTGCAGTTTGAGGCACAGCATTCGAGACAGAAGGGCTATGGCAGCTCCACAGATCTCATGTTGGAGTGATCCTGTTCACACCACATCTAGCCTGTGATGTTCCTGGCAATTTCCCTATTATGAAAATAGAGACTAATTTCTCAGAAGGAAACTGTGGTCCCATCTAAGAGGAGACAGAATCCATGTGGCAGTGGGGGCTCCCTGCCCTCCCGTGTGATGTGGGTACTTTGTAAAGATCTCACTGATGCCATGACAGTCAGGGAGCATGTCATACACTAGAGGACCTCAGGCCAACCAGACAGTGGTCCCTCTGCCAACTTGTTTGTCTCCATGAAGACCCACACCCTACAGCAGGTGCAGCCTCTGACCAGCCTCTCATAGACAGGGAGCCATGACTCAGGGCACTATTTTGTGTTCAGTAGCACAGACTCCGTTCCCACTGTGCTGACAAAGATCCTGTAACATTCCATGTACGACACTGTTCTGGCCTCAATAATTCAATAATTCAACAATGAAAGTGCTGCCTGTTTACTGGGGAAAGGAAGAACGTACATGGTGAGATTTTTGAAAATAATTGATGGTGAGAACATTATGGAAAGATTGAGCTCTCAAGTGGGTGAGGGCTATCCGGAGAAACCAAACTATACGCATTGTGTTGTGTGTGTGTATATGTGTGTATATGTGTGTGTGTGTTTATATGTTGTATTTTAAATATCTGATATACTTATTTGCATTTATATAAGCATATAATATACTTTATACTTATATAATACGTTTTGTACATAAGTATAATATATATAAATTATACGAGGTCTACACTATATATAAATACAAAAATCGTACATATACATTTAAAATGTATTTGTATACTTGTTAAATTGTATCCAGTCAGGACGGACTCACATGATTATTGAGACAGGGAAGTTCGTGAGCTGCCATCTGCCACCTACAGAACCAGGATAGTCACTGGCATAATTCACTTAGGTCCCAAAGGCCTACGAACTAGGGAAGCCAGTGGATCCAGGCCTTCCAACCCATCGGGTGAAGAAGGTGAGATAAGATTCCCAGCTCAACCAGTGATGTTAGAAGTTAGGTGAATTCCTCCACCTATGGCCTTTGTTCCCCTCAAGCCCTCATGCATTGGGTCAGACACACACACGTTAAGTACCACAATCTACTGTACTGAACCCACAAATTCAAATTCTAATCTCAGCCAGGAACACCCCCACAGGGACACGCAGAAATAATGTTTCCTCTTTGCACCCCGTGCAGGTTGACACAAAAACTTCACCATCTCAGTGACCGTCTTTCCTGATTCCCCAACAGGGAATGAGGTTGTTGCGAGGACATGGCATTTCCAGTGCTAAACTGGGAAACTTCTGGCAATGTGACTAGAGTTGGTGGTCCCTGGGGTCTTCTGATACCCAGGCCTAGCTTTATTCCATTGTTCAAGAACTTCATAGATTTACTGTTAAATCTTTTAATAAATTTATTTAGGTTTCTATAATTAGCGATCCATTCTAACTGGAACTCCAGCTAGATATCGGTTGCTCATCAAGAAAACAGATGCTTTGGCTTTCCTGGGGAAAGAGGGACACATCCAACAGCTTTCTCTTCCAATCTAGAAGAAAAGGACCCATTTTCAAAAGAGCTCTGGCTAACGGGGACAGTTTCCTCATTTCTATGTGGCTGAATTGAAAAGTTGGGAAGAGTCCCATTCTGGGACCAGGGCTCAAAGGCAAAGAAGAAGCCATCATTGTACTCATCAGATGCAGTGTTGCGCTAGGATGTTCTGGTGATCAAGCAGAGGAGATAAAGGAAAACTGTTTTTCAGGACCATCCCTCATGAAGCCCCCTCTGTACAGGGTTGGGAAGCAGCTGCAGGGCAAGGGGGGAACCTGTGAGCACAGGACAAGGTTTGCCTCACTTTCCCATAACGTGGAAATTAATACTACCAGCAGTGATAATCAGCCTCACCTTCGGCCTAGCGTCTAGAGATGGTCAGGGAGACCATGTTGCCAGACCTGGACCCAGAAATCCAATCAGGGATCCCTGAGGGCCCAGTATTGGTATAGCAAACCAGCGGTTTCAAAGCCATTCCTGGGTGGTGCTGGTACCAGGAGATTCATTATGAATCCCCAATATCATGCTGCTTGCAGCACAGGAGCTACTGACAGTCTTTCCTAGAGTTGGAGAACAAAAGAGGTTGAGTTAGGTTAGACTGAGCCCATGGCCAAAAAAGGGAAGAACACACATTGTTGAGTTCAGTCCTGGGGCTCTAAAGAAACTGAGGAAAAGGAGACAATGATCAGCCCAGATGTCCCTTTGTTTCCTTCCACAGAAGTAAGGAAGTTGAGAAGGACCTGAGCACAGGCCCTGGAGGAGACTTCCCAAGAACACTGACTTCTTAGCCCCCTACCCCGGTCCTGGCTCCCCAAGACCTCACTTATCCTCTGCCCTTACCCAAGAAAGTGGAAAGGCCTCTAGGCAAATGTGCTTCCCGTATCTGTCTTTCCTCATCTCTTCTTACCTATCCTGCATTCTAGATACTTTCCCATCACATGGCAGCAGAACGTAGCTGAAGGATTAAAACACATTGACATGGATTTTCTAGGACACAGGTCATGTTAGTGCCCAGGAACTGGAGCCAGACTTGGAATGCCCCTTAGTTCCTATAGTGAGTATCCCCATGCAGTTGACAAATAATCCCAGAACTTACCCTTTGTGCCATGTGGATCGAGTGTGAGAACAGGGCCATGAAAGGCTGGAATTAGGACAGATTCACTCTTTCTTTTGTAGGCACCAAAAACAGAGCTGGAGTTGTTCACATGCCTCACAGCCTTCTCCTCCTCCTCACTAGCATGGGTTCTCATGCCTCTTTTGGTCCCCTTCTTCACAAGGCACTGAGTCTGAGGACTGGAGGTGTTTGTTGGACTTTCGAGTAAGAACTTATTGAGACAGAATAGATTTGGATCACCCCTCCCACGTGGTCCTCTTCTGCAGCACTCAGGAGGAATCAGCTCTTGGGAATTCTCATTCACGACCTTCCCTAAATCCATATCCATGGTACCCCCTGGTGGCCACACGTGGTGCAACCCAAGCACCAGGGAAGGAAGCTGAATGAGAGCTGGAATCCCTGCTGTGATCCTTCTCCTCCATCCTTCTTCCCAGCCCAGTTACTACCAAGTCCCTAGATTCCTCTTCAATCCATTAGAGTTCATTTGCCTTTTTTCCCCATCTTCCTCAGGAATGGAATAAGTCACATACCATACAAGGTGGCTTGGACTCACCTCTCAAGACCAGGTAGCTTCTCCCCTTCCCTAGCCTTGTCACAGGTTTCCTGTTAGTGTGAGAGTTTTTGGCTCAGGGCCAAGGTAATGTTAGAGTTCAAATAAAACCAACCCCTGAGGGAAATCTTGATGAGCACAATGGCACGGGGAGACCAAGGGTTGGTTTCTCATGATCTTGATATCAAAACTATTGCAGGAAGGATAGAGAGCTCAGTCAGCATTGAGACCAACCTAAAGAAAATCGTGATTTCATTTCCCACCACTTGTGGATCTGGTAGAAGGTAACTAGGGTCAGGTATATTCTAAAGGCTCAGCTACAGGGACCTGTCATCAGAGTGCATTTCTCTGTTGATTACATCAGAGAGAAGACATTCTTGTCTTAATCTTCTCTACAAAGAGACTAACATAGCTCAGAGCTGTCCACCTTCCTGAGATAAATTCTTCTCCATCCAGAAGGAGATGCCTGACCTAATGTGCTTTCTAAGCAACAAGGTTTAAAGGGGGAAATTCTGATCAAGGTTGACTGGTTCCTACAACAAGAGAAATGTCCCCTCAGGAAACAGATTAGGAATTCTACACAGTGTGGATGTCCTAAAGAAAAAAATTAAGTACCACTATTCACATATCTGTAACAGGTGTTTCTCAGAGCACAAGTTAGATGACACTCTGGCCTAGGGTTGGACCAGTAAGCTACCTCATTGTGGTAGAAGGAATTGTGGCAATTGTGGCAGAAGGAAATAGATGTGATAGCTTTGTTATTGACAATCACAGTCAGTCCTGTGTGTTTTAAATTCTGATGTACTATAATTTTGGAGAGAACTTAGATAACAGTGTCTTTATTTTATCCAACACCAAATGGTATCCCGTTGACTTTTTCATAAATCAATCAGCTGGGCATTGCTCATGGCTTTTTAGCCTCATTGACTTGTCTCTTGAAATCACTTTGGAGAGGACACCTGTGAATTTTCTGGATCTCAGGCACTTCTTGCAGGAATTAAACCCTGAATGTTACAATGAGCTGGTTGCTTCTGTTCCGTGTTCTGTTAGTACCAGCAACAAATCCACTCTCCCTCTGCAAAAAGCTGGAGCCACTGACTGATTTCAATCCCTTCGAATTTTTGTGTCCACCCAATAAGACATGATATTCAAACATTAAATCTGACAGTCATCCAAAAGTGACAAAATGACCACATGTATACCTTATCCTTAGGTCCCCATAGGAAACATAGCAAATATGATTAAAAATATACAGAAATGAACATCCAGTATCTTATTTTACAAGACAAATGAAAGATGATGATTCCTTATACACTAGCAATTTTAAAGTAAGAAAAAATGCAGAAATGAGAGGATATATGATTCTTGACTCTTTTCTTGTTGATATAATCTCTCACACTGATAGATTTGCGAATGTTGAACCACCCTTGCTTCTCAGGGATGAATCCCACTAGGTCTTGATGGATAATCCTTTTAATGTACTGTTGGATCCTATTAGCTAGGATCTTGTTGAGAATTTTGGCATCCATATCCATCAGGGATATCAGTCTGTAATTCTCGTTTTTGAAGGGGTCTTTGCCTGGTCTGGGGATCAAGGTAATATTGGCCTCATAGAATGAGTTTGGTAGTTTTCCTTCTGTTTCTATTTTTTGAATCAGCTTCAGGAGAACAGGTATTATTTCTTCTTTGACTGTTTGGTAGAATTCCCCAGGAATCCATCAGGCCCTGGAGTTCTGTTTTTCGGAAGGTTTTTAATCACTGCTTCTATCTCTTCATAATTAATTGGTCTGTTTAAAAAATCAATTTCTTCCTGTTTCAGTCTTGGTAGTTTATAAGTTTCCAGGAAGGCATCCATCTCTTCCAGATTGCTTAATTTATTGGCATAAAGCTGTTGATAAAAGTTTATAAGGATCCTTCCTATTTCATTGGTGTTGGTTGTAACCTCTCCCTTTTCATTCATAATTTTATTAATTTGGGTCCTTTCTCTATTCTTTTGGATAAGTTTTGTCAGTGGCCTTTCTATTTTATTTATTCTTTCAAAGAAACAGCTTCCAGTTCTGTTGATCTGCTCTACTGTGCTCCTGGTTCTAATTCATTGATCTCTGCTCTAATACAGCATTCTTTCCTGATTAAAACACTTCAGAGGGTATGGATAGATGGCACATTACTCAATGTCATAAAAACCATCTATGAAAAGCCTACAGGAAATACTATTCTCAATGGGGAAAAGCTGGAAGCCTTTCCCTTTAGATCAGGAACACGACAAGGATGCCCATTCTCACCATTATTATTCAACATAGTACTAGAAGTCCTTGCAACAGCAATCAGACAACAAAAAAGGATAAAAGGTATCCAGATCAGCAAAGAACAAGTCAAACTGTCTCTCTTCGTAAATGACAAGATACTCTACATGGAAAACCCCAAAGAATCCACCCCCAAACTACAAGAAGTTATAGCACAATTCAGTAATGTGGCGGGATACAAAATCAATGCTCAGAAATCAGTTGCATTTCTATACATGAACAATGAGACTGAAGAAAGAGAAATTGCAGAAGCCATTCCATTTACAATAACACCAAAACTCACACATTATCTCAGAATTAACTTCACCAGAGACGTAGGGATCTATATTCTAGAAACTACAAATAATTCTTGAAAGACATTGAAGAAGACACAAAAAGATGGGAAAAAATTCCATGCTCATGGATTGGAAGAATTAACATAGATAAAATGCACATGCTACCCAGAACAATGTACACTTTCAATGCTATCTCGAAAAATACCAAAGACAATTTTGAAAGAAATGGAACAAAGAGCCCTTAAATTTGTGTGGAAACAGAAAAGGCCCCGAATCACCAAGGAAGTGTTGAAAAGGAAAAGCAAAGCTGGGGGCATCACATTGCGGGATTTCAAGGTGTACTACAAAGCTGTGATTACAAAGACAGCATGTTACTGGCACAAAATCAGACACATAGACCAATGGAACAGAATAGAGAGCCTAGCAATGGACCTTCGGCTCTTTGGGCAACTAATCTTTAACAAAGCAGGAGAAAACATCCAGTGGAAAAAAGACAGTCTCTTCAATAAATGGTGCTGGGACAGCTACATGCAAAAGAATGAAACTTGACCACACTTTCACACCATACACAATGATCAAATCCAAATGGATGAAAGACCACAATGTGAGACAGGAATCCATCAAAGAGGAGAACATAGGCAGCAACCTCTTTCACATCAGCCACAGCAACTTTTCATGACACATCTCCGAAGGGAAGAGAAACAAAAGAAAAAATGAACTAGTGAGACTTCATCAAGATAAAAAGCTTCTGCACAGCCAAGGAAACAGTCAAAAAAACTAAGAGGCAGCCCAAGGAAAGGGAGAAGATATTTGCGAATGACACTACAGGTAAAAGACTTGTATCCAAGATCTACAAAGAACTTCTCAAACTCAATACACAAGAAACAAATAAACAAATCAAAAAATGGGCAGAAGATATGAACAGACTTTTCCAATGATGACATATAAATGGCCAACAGACACATGAAAAAACTGTTCAAAATCATTAGCCATCAGGGAAATTCAAATCAAAACCACAGTGTGATACCACCTTACACCAGTTAGAATGGCAAAAATTGACAAGGCAGGAAACAATAATTGTTGGAGAGGATGTGGAGAAAGGGGATCCCTCCTACATTGTTGGTGGGAATGCAAGTTGGTACAGCCACTCTGGAAAACAGGGTGGAGGTTCCTTAAGAAGTGAAAAATTGAGCTACTCTCTGACCCAGCAATTGCACTACTGGGTATTTACCCCAAAGATACAGACGTAGTGAAGAGAAGGGCCATATGCACCCTAATGTTCATAGCAACATTGTCCACAATAGCTAAGTCATGGAAGGAGCCAAGATATTCTTCAACAGCTGACTGGATTAAGAAGATGTGATCCTTATATACAATGGAATATTACTCAGCCATCAAAAAGTATGATTTCTCAACATTTGCTGCAACATGGACGGGACTGTAGGAGATACTGCTAAGTGAAATAAGTCAAGCAGAGAAAGACAATTATCATATGGTTTCACTCATTTATGGAACATAAGAAATAGGAAGATCGGTAGGAGAAGAAATGGATAAAGAAAGGGGGGTAATCAGAAGGGGGAATGAAGACTATGGAATCTGGGAAACAATCTTAAGGCTTCAGAGGGGAGGGGGTGGGGGAATGGGATAGGCTGGTGATGGGTATTAAGGAGGGCACGTATTGCATGGTGCATTGGGTGTTATACACAAAAAAATGAATCATGGAACTTTACATCAGAAACTAGGGATGTACTGTATGGTGACTAACATAATACAATAAAAAATATTATTATTATTTAAAAAATCTGCATCTAAGAAAAAGAAGAAAAAATGCAGAAATGATGTCAAGGAAAATGGCTGGCACTTAATGAGAAATTCTATGAACCCCTCAATGAGAATTGCCTGAAGCATTGATTCTGTGATTACACTGTAGAGAAAAATACTAGTTAATATTTGGATCATTTGGACACCTAAAATTGTTCAGATCATCTCTATCAAAAGTAACCTCATTAGGGGTGCATGGCTGACTCAGTAGAACGTGTGACTCTTGATCAGGTTCATAAGTTTCAGCACCATGTTGGGTGTGGAGACTACTTTTGAAAAAGTTGAAAAACAATTTTTAAGGGGTACATACATGGCTCAGTCAGTTAAGGGTCTGCCTTAGGATCAGTTCGTGATCCCAGGGCCCTGGAATGTAGCCCAGTGTCAGAATCACTGCTCAGTGGGAATATGCTTCTCCCTCTGCTTCTCCCCACTCAGGCTTTGTCTCTATTTTTTTCTCTCTCAAATAAATAAATAAATAAATTTAAAAACATGTTTTAAAAAGTGACCTCTCTCCACCTAAAACTAACATAATATCATATACCAATTTTACTAAAATTTTGAAGTAGTTACCACTCTCAACTTTTCATAAAAATATTTAAGTTTATACTGCTTCACTTTTTCAGAATAACCAAGAGGCTGTTCCTACAACTTGAGTCTCCACATACTCAAACATAAAGGACTATGGCAGTCCCATTGTGTCATACTGGAGCCATCCTGTTCAAACAATACCTATGCTTAAGATTAGTCTGTAAGTTTCCCTTTTATTAACATACTAACTACTGTCTCAGAAGGATATTGTGGCCTCATCTTAAAAGGAGAGTCATTAGAATAGGAAATGGTGACTCCCACACTCCTCTGCCCATGTAGATACTTGTTAAAGATCCTATTGATGTCATTCCAGTCTGGAAGCACACTTATGCCAGATACCACAGAGAATAACCAGACAGTGGACCCTCTACCTCCTTCAGGTTTTCTCCACCAGGACACACATCCAACATGCAGATATAGTCTTTGTACAGCTTTCCACAAACATGAGGGACTAACTTAGGTTTTTATGCTGTGTCCTCAACAGCAAATGCTCCTTCCTACCATGATTTGACCCAAATGCTTAGGGGTCCATGTGAGGCTCATTTCCAGCCTGGATGAAAAACACATGAAGGTATTGAGCATTTATTGGAGGAAGAAAGGAAGTAACTGATGGCTGAATAATATTCCATTGTATATATGGACCACATCTTCTTAATCCAGTCATCTGTTGAAGGGTATCTCAGCTCCTTCCTTGATTTAGCTATTGTGGACAATGCTGCTATGAATATATGGCCCCTCTCTTCACTATCTCTGTATCTTTGGGGTAAATACCCAGTAGTGCAATTGCTGGGTCATAGGGTAACTCAATGTTTATCTTTTCAAAGGACCTCTACATTGTTTTACAAAGTGGCTGTAAGAACTTGTATTCCCACCAACAATGTAGGGGGGATCCCCTTTCTCCACATCCTCTCCAATAATGGTTGTTTCCTGCCTTGCCAATTTTTGGCATTCTAACTGGTGTAAAGTGGTATCTCAGTGTGGTTTTGATTTGAATTTCTCTGATGGCTAATGATTTTGAACATGTTTTTATGTGTCTGTTAGCCATTTGTATGTCTTCTTTGGAAAAGTGTTCAATTCTGCCCATTTTTTGATTTGATTATTTGTTTCACGTGTATTGAGTTTGAGAAGTTCTTTGTAGATATTGGATACTAATCTTTTATCTGTAGTGTCATTTGCAAATATCTTCTCCCATTCCATGGGCTGCTCCTTAGTTCTTTTGACTGTTTCCTTGGCTGTGCAGAAGCTTTTTATCTTGATGAAGTCCCACTGGTTCATTTTTTCTTTTGCTTCTCTTGCCTTTGGAGATGTGTCATGAAAAATGTTGCTGTGGCCGATGTCAAAGAGGTTGCTGCCTATGTTCTCCTCTGGGATTTTGATGGATTCCTGTCACACATTGTGGTCTTTCATCCATTTGGAGTTGATCTTTGTGTATGGTGTGAGAGAGTAGCCAAGTTTCATTCTTTTGCATGTAGCTGTCCAATTTTCCCAGCACCATTTATTGAATGACTGTCTTTTTTCCACTGGATGTTTTCTCCTGCTTTGTCAAAGAATAGTTGGGCAAAGAGCCGAGGGTTCATTGCCCGGTTCTCTATTCTGTTCCATTGGTCTATGTGTCTGTTTTTGTACAAGTACCATGCTGTCTTTGTGATCTCACCTTTGTAGTATAGCTTGAAATCTGGCAACGTGATGCCCCCAGCTTTGTTTTTCATTTTCAACACTTCCTTGGCGATTCAGGGCCTTTTTTGTTCCCACACAAATTTAAGGGCTGTTTGTTCCAGTTTTGATAAATGTCATTGGTATTTTCATCGGGATGCCATTGAAAGTGTAGATTGCTCTGGGTAGCATGGACATTTTAACTATGTTAATTCTTCTGATCCATGAGCATGGAATATTGTTCCATCTTTTTATGTCTTCCTCAAAGTCTTTCAAGAGTGCTTTATAGTTTCTAGAATATAGATCCTTTATGTCTCTAGTTAAGTTAATTCCGAGATAGCGTATGATTTTTGGTGCTATTGTAAATGGAATGCATTCCCTAATTTCTCTTTCTTCAGTGTCATTGCTAGTGTATAGAAATGCAACTGATTTCTGAGCATTGATTTTGTATCCCGTCACATTACTCAATTCCTCTATAACTTCTATTAGTTTGTGGTGGATTCTTTTGGGTTTTCCATTTAGAGTATCATGTCATCTGTGAAGAGAGAGAGTTTGCCTTCTTCTTTGCCAATTTGGATACCTTCTATCCTTTTTTGTTGTCTGATTGCTGTTGCAAGGACTTCTAGGGGTATGTTGAACAATAATGATGAGACTGGGCATCCTTGTCATGTTCCTGATCTTAAGGAAAAAGCTTCCAGCTTTTCCTCATTGAGAATGTTATTTGCTGTAGGCTTTTCATAGATGGTTTTTTATGAAATTGAGGAATGTGCCCTCTATCCCTACACTCTGAAATGTTTTAATCAGGAAAGGATGCTGTATTTTCTCAAATGCTTTTTCTGCACTCAGCCATCAAAAAGAATGATTTCTCAACATTTGCTACAACATGGATGGGACTGGAGGAGATAATGTTAAGTGAAGTAAGTCAAGCAGAGTAAGACAATTATCATATGGTTTCACTCATCTATGGAACATAAGAAGTAGGAAGATCAGCAGGAGAAGAAACGGAAGAAGAAATGTGGGGTAACCAGAAGGGGGAATGAAGCATGAGAGACTATGGACTTTGGGAAACAAACTGAGGGCTTCAGAGGGGAGGGGGGTGGGGGAATGGGATAGGCTGGTGATGCATATTAAGGAGGGCACGTATTGCATGGTGCACTGGGTGTTATATGCAAGTAATGAATCATGGAACTTTACATCAAAAACTAAGGATGTACTGTATGGTGACTATAGTAATATAATAAAAAATTATTATTAAAAAAAGAAAAGAAAGGAGGTAACTGGAAAGAGATTTGGAAAAGTAACTAAATGAGAGAACAGAATGAGAGACAGAGTTCTTAGGTAAGCTGACCTTGCATGCTGAATAGCCCCAGATCGAGGGAATTGCTAGGATGTGACACTTTCACTGCAAAAACTAGGACGGTTCTGGCAAACTTAGAACAATTGGTTACTGAAACAGGTTTTCTGTGGTCTACACCAGGCTCAATTAAGGGAAAAAGGATCCTTGGATATATATAATGTGTACTTGTATTTAGTGATTTGTCATAACTGGGATTCCTTGTAGAACGTGAGCTGGCTCCTCTTGAAACTCAAGTATAATGGGGTTCCTGAGGAATGGACACAAGCCTTCTCTTCCCATGTGGAAAACGGAACCATGTTGGAAAGCGCCCACCCTGTCAGGGAGACAGGGCTGAATCCAGCATAAGGATTTATTGGTCGGATGGTAGGGGAGCTTTCACATACGCTGTAATCTCAACTCCAAATCCCCTGCTCAGCTCCTTGGATATGGGGGCATCGATGAAGGGGCACTGGAAAAACAACGTGTTCCTTTTCTACTCATTCCTTCAGCTAGATCTTCAGCTTTCACTGTGTTGCTCTTTTCTCAAACACTGACATGCAGAACAATATCCCACCAAGGTGGATCATGTTGGCTAGAGTATGGCAGACACTGAGTTGAGTAAGACAAGGTTATTTCTGGATAAATTTTTACAACGAGGCCTAACAGAAGGGAGAGGCTGTCATTGAACATAAGGATGTCCCTGAGAACTGTGAAACTTAGACAGAACAAAGATCTCTTTGTCAGTCTCTTCCTACCATTGATGAATGTGAAGATCATCTTCTGGGAACATATAAAGCAACAAAGACACTGACAATTCCCCAGAGAATTCACCAGGAAGCCTACTCCATTTTATTATATTGCATGAGGGAGAGGACCTGAGAGAGAAATAAATTCTCAAAGCCTTATTGCCTGAAGCCCCATGTATAAATGGTTAGGATTGAGGAAGCATCTTCCGAGCAAGGAGGGAGGCTGGGAGAACAGGGCAGGTTTTGGTTTTACTTCCCCATGAACTTAGACCACTGTGATAAGTGCTACCACTTCTATATGAGGCACAGTAATACTCAGCCTCATCCTCAGCCTGGAGTCCAGAGATGGTCAGGGTAGCTGTGTTGCCAGACTTGGAGCCAGAGAAGCGATCAGGGATCCCTGATGGCCGAGTATTTACATTATAAATCAGAGCTTTGGGGGCCATGCCAGGATACTGTTGCTGCCAGGAAACATCATTATAACTTCCAATGTCATTGCTGGTTCCAGTACAAGAAATGGTAACTGTCTGTCCCAGAGCCCCAGACACTGAGGCCGGCTGAGTCAGGGTAGACTGGGCCCAGGAACCTAAAAAAAGGATAAATGCAATAGTTATCTCAGTGCTGGGGCCTCAGGTGAACCTGAAGAGGAGAGAAAGGATCAGCTTAGATGTCCCCATGAACTCTTCCCTGGGGACCTCACCTGTGCCCTGAGTGAGGAGACTGAGAAAAACCAGAGTCCAGGCCATGGTGGTGACTCCTCAACAGCACTGCCTTCTGAGACCCCCAATCCCAGGCTTGTCTCTCCCAGACCTCTATTATGTCCTCCCCCTCCCTGCCTCAAGGCGGGGGTGGCTTGCATGCAAATGTTCTTCCTGCACCTTCCTCTCCTCACACCCTCTGATCTGACCCTTCATCCTAGATACTTGACAACCTTGGGCAGCAGAGCTTAGCCGAATAGACTCAAACACTTTGACATGTACTTTCTGAAGGTCAAGAATTTGAATTTTTATGCCTGATATATCTAAGAGAAGCATCTCCTGAAGACCTCTTGCATGTGAGCTCCTGGACCTTCTGTATTTCCGCAATAACATGAATGTTTCTCTGTGACATACAATACTTGGGGCCCTTCCTTCTGTGCCCTCTGCTGGGCACCAACTTCTGAGGATCTCTCTACTGTTAGGAAAGTGTCACTGCCAACACCAATTGAAAGATTTGCTGTGAGTTGGTGGTTGGTGCTGGGTTCTCCCACAGCTGCAGGCTTGCCATGGTCCCACCCATACTTGTTGGTGGTGATGGACATGCAACATTGAAATCCATCAGCTTGTCAGTCACTCCAGCTACTTACCCACATGCCATATGGAGGATCAGGTCCACAGGTGAAAGCAAACCCTAGGAGGGGAAAAGGAGCACCTGCCAGGACACTGTGCATGCTCCACTCATGAACAAGCCACTTGCCCTTCTTCAGCCTAAAATCTCAAACTGAGAAATGAAGAAGAAAGTTACACTGTCCATGGTACATTATCTAGTGAGAGATGAATCAGAATAGGGTTGTGTAGGTTTGATAATGAGACATTTCTCAGTGCCCAGAGGGTTATTTGTTAGAACATTTGTATTATTCAGCTCTCCTTTCATTTATATTAGATCTATTCGTCTGACAGTAGATACATGATTTATCTACTCAGTTTTACACCACCACTCACCCACTGGGAACCATAAAAGTAATCTCTGCACCTTGTGCCAGTGAAGGAACAGAAGCATTGTGGAAAATCCCTTCCTATTTCTTTCCTGTGAAAGTTTTAAAATTCATTTCAATTTCCCCTTTTCCCTAATGCCTGTTTCCACAGGTAACATAGCCCAAATTGGAAGTACTGTTATCAGGCTCATTTTCCATTTAAGGCATAGTGAGCAGACACCACAATTCCCCAATAAATGCTGCAGTAAGCCAAGAAGTAATGCACGTGGGAGCTGTTTGAGTCCCTAGAACAAGCTCCTACAAGGCAGATTGGGAATGACATTGACATTTCAAGTAACATAGAAACAATGCTGACTTTCCTCTTTTCCCTTGACAGTCTTGCCACCTGCCCTCAAGGCAGCTGGGAGCCAGGACCAGGCACCAGCTTGAGACAGGACTAGCCCATTGTTCTGGCTTGACATGTGAGAAAGATAATTTCTAACACTCAGAGCATGATTGGATAACCACTTTTTCTTTTCTTTTAGGTTTCTTCTTTTCCTTCTCAATGCCCATTCAGAAAGGAAGTATTTGTATAGTGAGAAAAATAACAGTGATGAATTTGGGAACTTGCTTTTTGGCCGAAAGCATTATCCTCTCTGTCCTCGTGCAAGAAGGCTCAGACATCAGCATTTTTATGGGAATTTCATAACAGTAGAAAGGAGCCAAGGATCCAGGTTTCTATCCACAAGACCAGAAGGAAGATCCAGGGACCTTGAAATACTGGGGAGATGGTAGAGGGAGACAAGCCTGGGGAAACAATGGTGTAAGTTTTTTATGAGTTTGTGATTCATTTCTAAGCCACACTTGTGCAGAGTCTGACACTAAGGAGGATGGAAAGATGAGGGTAAGAGAACTGGAAGGGACTTCCACCGACATCCCAGATGTGACCTGTGGAGCTCAATGTGTAGTTCCACTTAGGACAGATGCAAATAGAAGAACAAACGTTTTGCAAAGTGTCTGACAGAGAAATCACATTCCACAGAAGGCTTTTTGAAACTAGGAGCTTGGACCTGATTGGGTCAAGTATCTGCTAAAACAAAAAGTTCACTTGGGATTTACACAGGAATCCCAGTTTCATAACATAACACTGGATAGATTCAGGACAGGTGCCAATTACTCAGTATATGAAACAAGGAAAATCCCAGCTGGCCTGGAAAAGAAATTTAAAGATACTTAACCCAGTACGACAGATAATTTGGATTTTCTCACAAAGACTTTCAACCAGCTACTTAAAAACTGACCGAAAAAAAGGGGAGAATTTCTTTGAAAATTACCAGAGGGATAGTCCATCTCAGCCAAGAAATAGAAGACATAATGAAGCACATCTCAAAAGTACATTATATGGAACTGACTACAGATTGGAAAAGAAAAGACTAATGACCTCAGGGTCATAGCACACAAAAGTATGCAATCTAAATTATGGATGGGAAAAAGATTTAGGGATCAATAATTATCAGAAAACTGTGGAACCTCTTCAGGTCCTCAAAATGCATAGAATAGGGCATCCTAAAAGAGAAAAGAAGGAGCACTAGGAGGAAACGTGTTTCCAGAAGCTGAACAAACCCCAAGGAAAAGAAAAATGAAGAAAGGCACATTTTATCTCATTTGTGGAGGGGTGGACCTTTTCCAGACAGCTGTTTGACTTGAATGACTATTGATTTCTTAGTAATTCATCAACCAAAGAATTTTGTCCCCTCATGATTCTCAACTGGTCATGAGTATCGAAATGATGATGGAGATGAAAACAAAAATTAGAATGAGTGCAGGTTATTACATAAACAGCTACGTCTCTATAACACCTCTCTCTAGTGAGGTAAGACAATAGTTCATGTTCTACCAGACCTCCACAAACAGATTTGTCTCAGGAGAGCATAAAACACGGTGCTTTCTTGTCTGAGCTTGGTTTGTCTTCACATGACAAAGCATTAATGTCATGGTCAGTCACGATGACACCCTTTCTCTCCCTCAAGAGAAGTGTCCAGCGACTCCTCCTGGAGGACATGCTGAGCCAGTTAGTAGAAAATTTGGGAGTCCTAAATCCTGACAATATTCCTGCTAGATACTCAGTAACTGGCGCACATAGAGCAAGACCAGGTTTCCAGTTCTAGAAGTCTCTCATCTTCTCCCAGGGCCTTGTTGGTCCTCTTCAGTAGGTGCTGTGCTAAACTCCCAGGAAGCTCAAGCCACACTGACCCGAATGCTCTCTTAAGCTTAAGGTCTCCTGGGATGTCACCCAATGGACACTTTGTCCTTTCCTTTCTCAGCTATTTTGTTCCTTACTTCTCACTGTTTCACATTCCCAAAAGTTTGGGGATGCATGCAAAGGTGCAAAGGATGTGTAGGAAATAAATGGATGAGTAATACCACACACAATTATGAGTAAATTGCAGATTGGATAGACAGCTGATTGGTTTTATTTATTTTTTTTAGGTGGCTCTGCTTTGAGTGGGTAGATGTGGTTTCCATTTTTTTCCTTCTAAAAACATAAACATTTATCTTATGCACTTTTGTTTAGATATGATAAGCATCATAATGAAAGAGTTTTGAAAGCAAACTCAAATACACCTGAGTACTTTTCCTGTTCTTTACGTAGAGCAGACTGTGAACAAATATAGAAGAGACAGTTACCATGAGCACCTAGATGAAAAAGGAGAAAACACTGCCCTGTGGGTATTTTGTTTTTCGTGGAAATAAATTCACACAGAATCCTTGAGAAACAAACTGGAAAAGAGAATGATCCAATGGTAGGACAAAGCTACTCTCCCGTGGTTCTGTTGCGGCTGTGGTCTGTGACCTCCCTCCTGGCTCACCCCAGCATGTTCAGGGCAGATCCAAAGGCAGGTAAAATGGAAGGAAAGTTGAGCCTGAACGTGGAATGCTTTGGGGACACAAAGACAAGACAAGAGTATGCCAGGCTGCCTCCTGAGTAATTCCTTACAAATGTGAATTGACTCCTTAACAGTAAATACAAATCTTAAAAAAAAAATGTTGGGTGGGAATGAAATTGTCTCTGATCACCAAGAAAGAAAGGCCATGCTCTCCTTACTTTTCATGTTTACCAAGAAACCATGAGTTGTAAATTTTCTCTTTACCCACAGTTAAATTACTTTATGTGTTTCAAACATAAATAAGACCCTTGTCAGGTGTACAACCAAGGGATTGCTTTCTCAAGTTCCTGAGACTCATCACTTTGCAACGAAAACAGCAAGGAAGAGAGTGTCTCTACTTTACAGATTCTTTGACAGATGAGAGAATCGGTCTAACATGACTGGGAACCTGGCTCCAAGTTGTGAAGATATTTCCTGGCATGAATGTAAGAAATTGCTTTTCCTAGAAATTTGGATTTTTACCACTTATGCTATGTATATGTTATAAATATTCTCTCCCATTCCATAAGTGGCCTTCACTTTGTGAAATTCCCAAGGCATCCACTCCATTCCTGACGTTTTGTTGGATCACAAGACACAAGAGGAATCCAGCTGTGCCCTGTACCAGTGTGAGCAATGGTAGAATTTAGAGTGAGACTTTCCCCAAGAACAGGTGGAGTGTGCTTAGGTGGGGTCTCCACTACTCTGCTTCCATCACTGAAAACTTAAAAGGAATGACCACCTTGGAACACATCACAGAAGGAAGTGGAAGCTGACTCTGTCCCTAGAAAATTCATCAAGGGAATGTCTTCCTTTTGGACATCGTTGGAGGAGAAGAGAGGGTGAATAACTGAAATTCTCCTGGCCACATTGCAGGAAGCCCCCTCTGCACAGGATTGGCTATCATCTTCAGAGCAAGGAGGGAGCCTGTGAGCTCAGGACAGGTTTTGGTGTCACATCCTCGTGAATTTCCACCACTGTGATAACTGCCACTGGCTGTATATGAATCACAGTCATAATCAGCCTCATCCTCGGATGGGAGACCAGAGATGGTCAGGGACGCTGTGTTGCCAGAGCTGGAGCCAGAGAAGGAATCAGGGATCCCTGAGGGCTGCTTATTGACACAATGAATCACAGTTTTGCGAGTCGATCGCAGGTGCTGTTGCTACCAGGAAACATAGTCAGAGGCCCCATTATCACTGCTGCTTCAGGCAGAGGAGATGGTGACAGTGTTTCCCAGAGATCCAGGTACTGAAGGAGGCTTATTCGGGGCACACTGGGTCTAGGACAATGAAAAGTACAAAACACACTCCTTTTAATTCATTACTGGGCCTGGTAATACCGACGAGGAGAAACAGATGGGCCCACCTGTACCCAGGGTCTCTTCCATGGAGGCCTCACCTGTGCCCTGAGTGAGGAGGGTGAGGAGAACCAGAGCCTTGGTCATGATGGAGACACCCCAAGAGCACTGACTTCTAAGACCCCAGCCTTAAGGCTGGCTGTCCCCGTCCTCTAATCCCCTTCCCCTGCTTGGAATAGGAAGAGGCTTCCATGCAAATGTGCTTCCTGCTCATGCCTCTCCTCACCCCCTCAGTTCTGACCCTTCATTCTTGGTATATCTGCAACCCAGGGCAGCAGAACTTAGCTGAAGGATTCCAGTACTTTGACATGGATTTTCTAGGACAGAGCTCATGCTTCTGCCCAGGAAATGCAACCAGACTTGGAATGCCCCTTACTGCCTACTGTGGGAATCGCCATGTAGTTGAGGAATGATCCCATTACTTTCTAATTGTGTTGTGGTGATTGAACTTGGGGGAAAGAACCAGAGGGGCTGGAGTTAGAGAGATTCACTCTTTCCTTGGTAGGCTCCAAGCACAGAGCAGGGAATGGTTCATATCCCTTACGTCCTTCCTCTCCTCCTCAGTAGGGTGGGTCCTTTTGCTTTTCAGTCCCCTTCCTTGCAGGACTCTTGAGGCTGAGGCCTGGGGGTGTCCATTGGCCTTTGATGGAGGGAACAAATCGGGGAAAAATAGATTTGGTTCACCCTTCACACATGGTCCTCCTTTGCATGACTCAGGAAGAATCTGCTTTTGGGACTCTGCACAGGTCAGGGTAAATCTGTCATGACCTTCCCCAAATCCAGGTCCTTGCTGCCCCCTGTTGGTCACAGATGGTGTAACCCAAACACGAGGGAAGCCTGCTGAGTGAGAGCTGGAATTTCTTTTTTTAAATTAATTAATTAATTAATTTTTATAATAATAATTTTTATTATATTACGTTAGTCACCATACAGTACATCCCTGGTTTTTGATCTAAGTTCGATGATTCATTAGTTGTGTATAACACCCAGTGCACCATGCAATACATGCCCTCCTTACTACCCATCACCAGTCTATCCCATTCCTCCACCCCCCTCCCCTCTGAAGCCCTCAGTTTGTTTCTCAGAGTCCATAGTCTCTCATGGTTTCTGTTCTGCTCCTTCTCCTCTTTTCTTCTTCCCCTCCCAATCAGTAGGAAGACCTTAGATCCCTCTTAAATCCATCTTCCTGAAGAAAGGAATGGGTCAGCTGCCACACCAGGTGCTTCAGACCCTACCCCTCAGAGCCAGGTAGCTTGTCCCCCTAACAGCCATGTCACAGGGTTTGTGTTAGTGTGGGAGTTCTTGGCTCAGGGCTGAGGAAACATTAGAGGTCAAATTAAACCATCCCCTGAAGAAAGCCTGAATGAGAACAATGGCACAGGTGAGAGAGAGAGAGAGAGAAAAAAAACCTATTGGTTACTTCTGTTGAAACAAAAAATATTGGGAGAAAAAAAGAGAAAGAGAGAGAGTTCAGTCAGCATCAGAAACAGCCAAAGTAAACAGGAGCAGTTTTCCAGGGTTTGTGAATTAGGTACAAGGGAACTGGGGTCGGGATTACTCTAAAGAGCCTAACTCTGTGAGTTAACATCAGAGTGCATTTCTGTATCATGTGGGGCAGAAGCCATTCTTCACTTAACCTTCTCTGTACAGAGACTAACAAGTCATAACTGTGTACCTTCCTGGGGAGAAGTCCTTTCCATTCCCAGAGAGCTGCCTAACCTGTGTGCTTTCTCATTAGATGGTTTAAAGGGGAAATACCAATCAAGGCTGAATGGTCCCTTTCAGAAGAGACAGGACTTTCATGAAATGGACTACGAATTTTGTGAAGTGTGAGTTCCTGAAGATACTAGTCCACCTGCCCCAGAAGATGGAGGAGCCTCCCTAGAAATGTGCATCCAGATGTTCCCCATGTTGAGTGAGCAACCTCAGGGCAAGTAGGGAGCCTGTGAACAGAGGGCAGGTTTTGGTCTCACTTCATCATGAAATAGGATCACTGTGAAAAAATTGTAGCTACCACTGTATGAGCATCAGTAATATTCAGGCTCATATTCAGCCTGGAGCCCAGAGATGGTCAGGAAGGCCCTGTTTTCAGATGTGAAGGCAGAGAAGGGATCAGGGATCCCTGAAGGCTGAGTATTTACATTATACATCAGGAGTTTGGTGATGTGCCTCGGAGCTGCTGATACCAGGAGACAGAATTACGACTCCCAATGTTACTGCTGCTTCTGGCACAGGAGATGGTGATGGTCTGACAAAAGAGGGACATTGAGAAGATGATTGAGTTCTCAATATGATTAGAAAAGAAGAATAATGCAAGAAAGAGGGAGGGGAGGAGGGTGGAGAAATACCTCATTGAAATCCAGAGAAGGGATTCAGGCTCTGAGCCTCTGGGAAAAGGGGACAGGAGTCAAGTTTGGCCTCAGGGACCCAGCTCCAGGACTTCTCACCAGGGCAAGTCTGTGTGCTACAGGGACACAGGATGTTCTCAGTCTGTCTCTTTGTGCACACTTTGTCACCTGACCACAGCTGTGTTTTTCCTGGGGCAAGGTCTCCTCATCCACAGCAAGAAACTTGTGTGTTTTTGTAAGAGGAGGTGGATTTGTAGAAAAACTGGTCAGCACTGACAGATCTTTCCAGGAATGTTATGGAATAGAGATGCTCTGATGACACTCTTTTCATGTCACTGTTCATACCACCTGACAGGTGATTGCAAGAAGTTCTCAACAATGTGTCGCTGGCCCAGAGCATGGGATGGACAGAGTGGTGGTCTCTGGTATGGGGGAAAAGGAAAAGCGTTTGTGGGAAAAAGAATAGTTTAGATTGTGAGATGATTGTTTGTGTTTTGAAACATTCAACTACTGTTCTATTTAGTCCTTTGTTTAGGTAATGATGTCTGTATTTTGGGTAATAATGGAGCAATAGATCATGACACTGTCAATATCAGCACCCATCTGAAATGAGATTTGCAGCCCATTAGTTTGGATCCCTATCTCTTGGGATGGCTGCAGAGAGACCTCCTGTGAACATGCCAAGCATCCAGATGCTTCCTGCAAAACACCAACCACTGATCTTCACGAGGACCTGCCTTGCACCTGTTCCGTTTTCTGTGAATTGTAACGGACCATCAGCGCTGCCTATAATAGAAGAGTAAGTGTTTTATGTAAAATTCTGCAGCAATAATGTGCCCACATAATTACACATGACACAGATATAATCATCTTGACTGCCTCAAAAAGGAGACAAAATGAACACTGGCACATAAAGTGATGAATGAATAATAGAGCTAAAGTATGTAAATTTTTAAAAACAAAAAAATCAATATCTACTTTCTTTTCTTTTAGGGTATGATAATTATAGAGATTCCATTAACAATAGCAACTTAAGAGAGACAGAAAGAGAGAGAAAATATTGAGACAACATGTCTAGGATCTGACCCAGAAAATAAACGGGCACGTGAATGGTGACTCTTTCACATGCGAATTCCATTCCCATGTAGAATAATAAAAGCACTGCTTCAAAAAACACCAGCAGCTTCGGAGTTAAGATGGCGGAGGAGTAGGGGACCCCTTTTTCAGCTGGTCCCCTGAGTCGACTTGGATAGGTACCAGACCATCCTGAACATCCATGGAATCAGCCTGAGATGCAGGAAGATACATCTGGATCTGTACAAATGAACATCTCCAGTGACGAGTATAGAGGTATGAAGCGTGGAGCCATGACACCACGCACAGATACCGGAAGATAAACCAAAGGGGGAGGGAGCTGCCGCATTCAGGCACCGGGAAGCGGTAGCCACCTTCATGGGGGAGTGGGCGGACTTGTGGACTGGCACCCACGAGAGAGCAGACTGAGACCATGAGCCTGGGAACGCACGAATAGTCTGAGGGCCGGAGCTTCAGAACACTCGGGGGCGGCTGGCGGCTGGCCGTGTTAGAAACACAAAAGACAGAGACGCGCCAGCCCTGGAAGTGAGGATGGAATGCCAGCTGTGGGGCGCACATCCAGGGACACTGCAGGGTTGAGCAGCACCAACAGAAACAGAGTTAAAGTGGCCAGAACATCAGTGGAGAGCGGTCTGCGATCCCTCTGTTCTGAGACAGGCTGGGATTCGGCCACTGATGCTCTAACTCTCAGAAGAGGCACAGCAAACTGCCAAGGAAAGCCGCCAGAGAACAAAAGCCTGGAAATACTGTCTCACAGTGTGCCCATCCCCATCTCCCCTTGCAGGGGACACGGAGACTCTACCCAAACAGGGCTGCCTCAGTATCGCCGTGGCAGGCCCCTCCCCCAGAAGGCAGGCTGAAAAATCAAGAAGCCCACATGCCTAAGGACCATAAAAAACAAGTGCACACTGCCTGGGTCCTGGTCAATAATTTGGGCTCTGGACAACCCCACAACCTCACCTCTTCAGAATGACGAGAAGGAGAAATCCCCCCCAGCAAAGAAAAGACAATGAGTCTGCGGCCTCTGCCACAGAACTAATGGATATGGATGTAACCAAATTATCAGAAATGGAGTTCAGAGTAATAATGGTCAAGATGATGTGTAGACTTGAAAAACACATTAATGAAAATGTTAATGAGAATATAGAATCCCTAAGGGCTGAAACGAGAGCGAATCTGGCAGAAATTAAAAATTGTATGAATCAAATGCAGTCAAAACTAGATGCTCTGACGGCCAGGGTGAATGAGGCAGAACGTATCGGCAAATTGGAGGATGGGTTAGTAGAAGAGAAAGTTAGAATAGAAATTTGGAAAAAAAAAATCCAATCCCAAGAATGTAGGTTACGGGAGATTACTGACTCAAAGAAACGTTCCAATGTCAGAATCATCAGCATTCCTGAGGGGGTGGAGAAAAACAGAAGTCTAGAAGAGATATTTGAACAAATTGTAGCTGAAAACTTCCCTAATCTAGCAAAGAAAACAATCTTTCATGTCCAAGAGGCAGAGAGGACCCCTCCCAATCTCAACCACAACAAACCTAGGCCACGTCACGTCGTAGTGCAATTCACAAATATTAGATCCAAGGATAAAGTATTGAAAGCGGCCAGGGCAAAGAAATTTCTCACGTACCCAGGCAAAGTTATCAGAATTACGTCAGACCTGTCTATACAGACCTGGAATGAGAGAAAGGGATGGGGGGCATTTTTAAAGCACTTTCAGAGAAAAATATGCAGTCAAGGATCCTTTATCCAGAAAGGCTGTCATTCAGAATTGATGGAGAGATAAAGACCTTCCAGAATCGCCAATCATTCACCAATTTTGTAACCACAAAACCAGCCCTACAGGAGATATTAAGAGGGGTTCTATAAAGGTAAAAAGGCCCCAAGAGTGATACAGAACAGAAAGTCACAATCTATAGAAACAAAGACTTTACAGGCAACATGGCATCATTAAAATCATATCTCTCAATAATCACTCTCAATGTGAATGGCCTAAATGCTCCCATCAACGCCACAGGTTGCAGATTGGATAAAAAGACATGACCCATGCATTTGCTGTCTAGAAGAGACTCATTTTGAACCTAAAGATACATTCAGACTGAAAGTAAAGGGATGGAATACCATCTTTCACGCCAATGGACCTCAAAAGAAAGCTTGGGTAGCAATTCTCATATCAGACAGATTGGATTTTAAACTAAAGACTATAGTTAGAGATACAGGAGGGCACTATATTATTCTTAAAGGATGTATCCAGCAAGTGGATATGACAATTATAAATATCTATGCCCTCTACAGGGGAGCAGCAAGATATACAAGCCAATGCTTAACTAGAATAAAAAGACATATAGGAAAAATACATTAATAGTAGGGGACCTCAACACTCCACTATCAGAAATAGACAGAACACATAAGTAGAAAATTGACAAACAAACAAGAGTTTTGAATGCCATACTCGAGGAGTTGGACCTCATAGACATATATAGAACACTGCACCCCAGAACCAAAGAATACTCATTCTATTCTAATACCCATGGAACATTCTCAAGAATAGACCATGTTCTGGGACACAAAACAGGTCTCAACTGATACCAAAAGACTGAAATTATTCCCTGCACATTCTCAGACCACAATGCTTTGAAAGTGGAACTCAAGCACAAGGAAAAATTTGGAAGAAACTCAAACGCTTGGAGACTAAGAACCATCCTGCTCAAGATGATTCAATAAACCAGGAAATCAAAAATCAATTTAAAGAATTTATGGAGACCAACGAGAATGAAAACACAATGGTCCAAAACCTATGGGATACTGAAAAGGCAGTCCTAAGGGGAAAACACAGAGCCATCCAAGCCTCACTCAAAAGAATATAAAAATCTAAAATGCAGTTTTTATAATCTCACCTCAAGAAGCTGGAACAGCAACAGAGGAACAGGCCTAATCCACGCATGAGAAAGCAGTTGACCAAGATTAGAGCAGAAATCAATGAATTAGAAACCAGGAGCACAGAGAGCAGATTAACAGAACTAGAAGGTGGTTCTTTGAAAGAATAAATAAAACTGACAGACCACTGGCAAGACTTATCCAAAAAGAATAGAGAAAGGACGCAAATTAATAAAACTATGAATGAAAAAGGAGAGGTCACAACCAACAACAACGAAACTGGAAGGATTATTAGAAACATTTATCAACAGCTTTATGCCAATAAATTAAGCAAAAGAGATGGAGGACTTCCTGGAAACCTATAAACTACCAAGACAGAACAGGAAATAGTTGATTTTTTAAACAGGCCAATTAATTATGAAGAGATTGAAACAGTGATAAACAACCTTCCAAAAAACAAAATTCCAGGACTGGACAGTTTTCCTGGGAAATTATACCAAACATTCAAAGAAGAAACAATGCTTATTTTCCTAAAGCTATTTCAAAAATTAGAAACAGAAGGAAAGCTACCAAACTCATTCTATGAGACCAAGATTACCTTGATCCCCAAACCAGGCAAAGACCCCATCAAAGACCGATTTCCCTAATGAATATAGACGCCAAAATTCTCAACAAGACCTGGCTAATAGAATCCAACAGCACATGAAAAGGATTTTCCATCATGACCAAGTAGGATTCATCCCTGGGATGCAAGGGTCATTAAACATTCACAAATTGATCAGAGTCTTAGATTTTATCCAGAAGGAAAAAGCCAAAAATCATATGACTCTCTCAATAGATGCAGAAAAAGTATTTGACAAAATACAGCATCCTTTCCTTATTAAAACCCTTCAGAGTGTAGGGATAGAGGGTACATTCCTCAATCTCATAAAAGCCATCTATGAAAAGCCTACAGCAAATATTATTCTCAATGGGGAAAAGCTGGAAGTCTTTCCCTTAAGATCAGGAACACGACAAGGATGCCCACTATCGCAAGTATTATTCAACATAGTACTAGAAGTCCTTGCAACAGCAATCAGAAAACAAAAGGGGATAAAAGTATCCAAATCGGCAAAGAAGAAGTTGAAATGTCTCTCTTCACAAATGACAGGATACTCTATATGGAACCCCAAAAGAATCCACTCCCAAACTATTAGAAATAATAGAGCGATTCAGTAATGTGGCGGGATACAAAATCAATGCTCAGAAATCAGTTGCATTTCTATACATGAATAATGAGACTGAAGAAAGAGAAATTAGGGAATCCATTCCATTTACAATAGCACCAAAAACCATACGTTACCTTGGAATTAACTTAACCAGAGACGTAAAGAATCTATATTCTAGAAACTATAAATCACTCTTGAAAGACATTGAAGAAGACACAAAAAGATGGAAAAATATTCCATGCTCATGGATTGGAAGAATTAACATAGTTAAAATGTCCATGTTACCCAGAGCAATCTACACTTTTAATGCTATCCCAATCAAAATACCAATGACATTGGTCAAAGAACTGAAACAAATAGTCCTTAATTTTGTATGGAACGAGAAAAGGCCCTGAATTGCAAGGAAGTGTTAAAAAGGAAAAACAAAGCTGGGGGCATCACAATGCCAGATTTCGAGCTGTACTACAAAGCTGTGATCACAAAGACAGCATGCTACAGGCACAAAAACAGACACATAGACCAACGGAACAGAATAGAGAACCCAGAAATGGACCCTCGGCTCTTTGGGCAACTAATCTTTGATAAAGCAGAAAAAAACTTCCGGTGGATAAAAAACAGTCTCTTCAATAAATGGTGCTGGGAAAATTGACAGCTACATGCAAAAGAATGAAACTTGACCACTCTCTCACACCACACACAAAGATAAACTCCAAATGGATGAAAGACCTTGATGTGAGACAGGAATTCATCAAAATCCTAGAGGAGAACACAGGCAGCAACCTCTACGACATCGGCCACAGCAACATTTTTCATGACACATCTCCAAAGGCAAGAGAAACAAAAGGTAAAATGAAGTTGTGGGACTTCATCAAGATAAAAAGCTTCTGCACAGCCAAGGAAACAGTCAAAAAAAAAAATAAACTAGGAGGCAGCCCACTGAATGGGAGAAGATATTGCAAATGACACTACAGATAAAAGACTGGTATCCAAGATCTACAAAGAAATTCTCAAACTCAATATGGGAGAAACAAATAAACAAATCATAAATGGGCAGAAGATATGAACAGACACTTTTCCAATGAAGACATACAAATGGCTAACAGACACATGAAAAAATATTCAAAATCATTAGCCATCAGGGAAATTCATATCAAAACCACACTAAGATACCACCTTATGCAAGTTAGAATGGCAAAAATCGACAAGGAAAGAAACAACAATTGCTGGAAAGGATGTGGAGAAAGGGGATCCCTCCTACATTGTTGGTATGAATGCAGGTTGGTGCAGCCACTCTGGAAAACAGTGTGGAGGTCCCTTAAACATTTAAAAATTGATCTACCCTATGACCCAGCCATTGCACTACAGGGTATTTACCGCAAAGATACAGACGTAGTGAAGAGAAGGGCCATATGCACCCCAATGTTCATAGCAGCATTATCCACAATAGCTAAATCGTGGAAGTAACTGAGATGCCCTTCAACAGATGACTGGATTAAGAAGCTGTGGTCCTGGGGCGCCTGGGTGGCACAGTGGTTAAGCTTCTGCCTTCGGCTCAGGGCGTGATCCCAGCGTTATGGGATCGAGCCCCACGTCAGGCTCCTCCACTATGAGCCTGCTTCTTCCTCTCCCACTCCCCCTGCTTGTGTTCCCTCTCTCGCTGGCTGTCTCTGTCTCTGTCGAATAAATAAATAAAATCTTAAAAAAAAAAGAAAAAAAAAGAAAAAAAAAGAAGCTGTGGTCTTTATATACAATGGAATATTACTCAGCTATCAGAAAGAACGAGTTCTCAACATTTGCTGCAACATGGAAGGCATTGGAGGAGATAATGCTAAGTGAAATAAGTCAAACAGAGAAAGACAATTATCAGATGATTTCTCTCATCTATGGAACATAAGAACTAGGAAGATTGGTAGGGGAAGAAAGAGATAAAGAAAGGGGGGTAATCAGAAGGGGGAACGAAGCAGGGGAGACTATGGACTCTGAGAAACAAACTGCGGGCTTCAGAAGGGAGGTTCGTGGGGGAATGGGATCAGCTGGTGATGGGTAGTAAAGAAGGCACGTATCGCACGGTGCACTGGGTGTTATACGCAAGTAATGAATCATGGAACTTTACATCAAATCCAGGAATGTACTGTATGGTGTCTAACATAATATAATAAAAAAACATTAAAAATAAAAAGAACATTATGGAAGAACTGAGCTCTCAGATGGGTGATTATTATTCGAGGCTCTCCCCAGAAACAGAACTAATACGAGTTGTGTGTGTGCATGTGTATGTGTGTATATATATATGTGGGTCTGTGTTTATATATATTTTAAATATATTTTGTAGAATGTATATAGATATTTAAATATATATCATATTTTGTACATAACTATATAATGTTTTGCACATAATTATATACATATACATTATATGAATCTATATTATATGGAATGTACAAAAAAGATACATATACATTTAAAATATATTTTAATACACATGAAATTTTATCTAATTATGAGGATTGGTGCACATGATTATTGAAGCATGGAAGTTCATGAGCTTCCATCTGCAACCTACAGACCCCGGAAAGTCAATGGTGTGATTCACCTAGAGTCCAAGGCCCCAGAACCAGGGAAGCCAATGATGTGAATTCCAGTGTAAGAGCAAGAGAAGTTGAATTAAGATTTCTGGTTCAACCAGAGATGAGATGAGGGAGGTGAGTTCCTCCATGTCTGGCTTCTGATCCACTCAAGCTCTCATGGATTGGGCCATTCACACACACTTTAGGAACAGCAATCTGCTGTTCAAATTCTAAATTCTAATCTCAGCCAGGAATACTGTCAATACCCAGAAATAATGTTGCATCTGGGCACCCTCTGACCCACGTAGATAGACACAAAAACTTAACCATCACAGTGACCATCTTTCCTGATACCCCACCAGGGAATGAGGCTGTTGTGAGGACATGGCACTTCCGCTGCTAAAATGGGAAACTTCTGGCAACATGACTTGCACCTTCTAGATCTTCCGATGCCCAAGCCTTGCTTCATTCAGTTGTTCAAACAATTCATGGATCTATTTATAAATTATTAAAGTACTTAATTTATTTTTATATAATTAGCAATTAATTACAACCCAAGCTCCAGCTACACATTGGTTGTTCATAAGGGAAAATAGATGCTTTGACTTTCCAGAGAAAAGGGGGACAAACCCGTCAGCTATCTCTTCCTTCCTAGAAGAAGAGGAGCTCTTGTAGAAAGAGCCTGCACTGGTGGAGACACTGACTCTCCATTTCTTTGTTGCTGAGTTGAAAAGATGAGAAAAGTCCCACTCTGGGACAGAGCAAAAGGGGAAAGAAGAAGCCATCATTGTAGCAAAGGAAAAGAGCTGAGGGAGTGTGGCTCCTGGATCTTATGTTGATCAAGGAGAGGACCTGAAAGAGAACATAATTCCCAAAGCATGCTCCATGAAGCTCCTGCTCCAAAGTGCTTGGAAAGCATCCTTAGAACAAGGGGAGATCCTGTGAGCACAAGGCAGGCTTTGCTGTCAGTTCCTCATGAACTTGGACCACTGTGGAAAGTGCCACTATCAGCATATGAGCAACAGTCATACTCAGCCTCATCCTCATCCTAGAGCCCAGAGATAGTCAGGGCGGCTGTGTTTTCAGGCTTGGAGCCTGAGAAAGGATCAGTGATCCCTGACAGCCGAGTATGGACATTATAAATCAGATCTCTGGGGCCATGCCCGGATGCTGTTGGTGCCAGGAGACATCATTATGCCTGCCAATGTCATTCCTGTTTCCAGAGCCCCAGGCCCTGAAGGAAACTAGTTAGGGCAGTCTGGGCCCAGAAACCTGAAAAGAGGAAAAACACACCCTTATTAGGTCAATGCTGGGACCTCAGGGGAGTCTGACTAGAAGCAGTGGATCAACCCAGATGTCCTCATGGTGCCTTCCCTGGAGACCCCGCCTGTGCCCTGAATGAGAGGGTGAGAAGGAGCACAGCCCAGGCCATGGTAGAGATGTTACAAAAGCTCTGCCTTCTTTTTTTTCAAGATTTTATTTATTTATTTGACAGAGAGAGACAGCCAGCAAGAGAGGGAACACAGGGGGAGTGGGAGAGGAAGAGGAAGGCTTCTAGTGGAGAAGCCTGATGTTAGGCTCGATCCCAGAGCATGGGATCACGCCCTGAGCCAAAGGCAGACGCTTAACGACTGCACCACCCAGGCACCCCAGCAAGGCCTTCTGAGACCGAAGTCCTGGGCCTGGCTCACCCATTCTTGTATTATCCTCTCCGTCAGCCTCAAAGGAGGGAATGGCCTCCATGCAAATATGCTTCCTGCACCTGTATCTCCTCACCTGCTCTGATATGAACCTTCATTCAGAATACTCCTGATCTTTGGACAACAGAGCTTAGCGGAAAAGGTTGAAACACTTTCCATGTATTTCTGAAAGTCAGGAACTTGAATTTCTATGCCTTATTTGTCCAGAAGATAAAGAGCTCCTGATATCATGGTGATGAGCTTCTGGACCTTCTGTGTTTCTGCTCTACCATGACCGTGTCTCTGTGAACATTTGAGGCACGGGCCTTTCTTTTGTGCCCTCTGCTGAGCTCCTTCTGAGAATGTCTCTACTCTTACGAAAGAGTCACTGACCACCCCAGTGGAAACATCTATTGTGAGTTGGTGGTGGTGGCGGGCTCTCACCCAGCTGCAAGCTGTCACCGTCCCCACCCCTACTTGTTTGTACTGGTGCATGGGCAACATCAAAACCCATCAGCTTGTTTGTAAATAATGTGCATTGAACACACAGGTGTGCTGAAGTCCCTTGAGTTGATGGGTACCTGGTCTTTCAGTGTCTCTGCTATGATGTGACTGTGTCTCTTTGGTGATCGCAGGCCTGTGCTGCCCAGGAAATGCCCTCTGAAGGGTGCCCAGTCTTCAGTGTCTCTCTATGGATAGGAAAGTGTTGCTGTCTATGATATACAAACACCTGCTGTTGGTGGGGGAGGGGGCAGGGTCTCCCCTTGCTGCAGGCTCATTACTGACCCCAACCCAACTCCTTTGTGCTGAAGCATCTGCAACACTGGATTCCACTAGTGAATCAGTCACCCCTAACCACCCACAACCTGCCCCATAGAGAAGAAGGTGTGCAGGTGTGAGGAAACCACTGGAGGGAACCAGGAGCACAGGCCAGGAGCAACAGCTCTACATCTGTGTCTGCTCTTCCTCCTTCTGCCCTCTCATCCTTAAACAAACAGCTTCCCTTTCCCCTACTCTGATTCTCAACCTAAAAGCGAAGAATAAAAATTATGCTGCCCATGGCAGGTGTTCTACGGAGGGATGAACCTGAGAAGGCAAGGGCAGGTTGATGACGAACATGCCTGTGTGCCCAAGACTGGTATTCATTATAAATGTCATATTGCTCAAGATTCCATTCCATTTTAGCCTAGAGTTGTTTTCTCAGTCACGTGTTTGTGTGTGTTTGTGTGTGTGTGTGTGTGTGTGTGTGTGTAAAAGATAATATTTATTTATCTGAGACAGAGAGAGTGAGAGGGAAGGAAGAGGGGGACGAGCTTAGGGAGAAACAGACTCCCTGCTGAGCTGTGGGGCTCTATCCCAGGGCTCCAGATCTTGACCTGTGCTGAAGGAGATGCCTAACCAAGTGTGCCACCCAGATGCCCCTCAGCGTGTGAGTGTCTGTATGTCTGTGTGTGTGTGTTTCAGTTTTCTTGGCTTTCTTCCTTCTCTAAATGAAAGGCTAAAGCAATAATCTTCCCTGGTAGGTACCACACTGGCATGTAAGTCAGGGGGACCTGCAGTGAATGGGAAGCCCCCATCTGCTATTAGCAAAACCTTTCTTGTCTTTCCTCCTTAACTACCCTCTCAGAGTCCTAAACTGTACACATGTGGTCTTCCTAGAAGAGTTGACCATTCATTGTAAACCAACGTGGCATACGGAGTCATGTATGCATACAATAGGCAGTAGCTACACATCACTGGAAAAACATCATGATCACAACCTGCAACAGGCAGCACCAACAGGACACACACAGGAAGGAAGGATAAACTGGACACCAATTCAATGTGGCCATCACCTTGAGCAGGGAGCCTGTGGAGAGGAAAACCTGCAGGGTGGTGGTGCAAGGAAGTACATCTGCCCATTGCCAACTCTGCCAGTGCACTGAGGACCGTGTCCCTTCCTCTGTGCCTGCAACACTCTGCCCTTCCTTGGTGCTCTGGGAGATACAACTACTCAGGTGCACCTGGCAAGGCTGGGGTTCAGGCTCTCCTCTTAGCTCTCCCTTCTCCACACCATGCAGCAGTTTCTGGGTATCTCCAGTCACAGGTGCTGAGGACATGTTGGTGCCTGCTGGAGTCCTGGAGAACCTATGGTAGCCTCAGAATCCCTCCTCTGGTCCCAACAACCCTCACCCTCATGCCTGGGAGGCGGGGAGGAAGGAGGGCAAGGCTGTGCCCCAAACCAGTTCCCTCCGGGGTTCCTTGCAGTAGACACAGGGGAGGCAGGCCTCCGAGCCAGGACCATCAGGATGCTCAGTGGTACTAAGCACACTCAGTAGACAATGAAACAAAGGAGGTATTTGAGAGTCAAGGGGGACACTCTCTGCTACCACCAGCCCCTCGACCTCTGCTCCATCCACTCCCTAGGGCCCGCCATCCCCCTTGATTCCCCTCTGGCTGACACACTGGGACCCTCCCTTTGGAAGGAGGACAACATTTGGCTGAAGCCCTTTCTTGTCAACCCTGTTGGCTTCCAGGGACTGGATGCTGATGGGAAACCTGGGAGAAGCCAGATCCAAGTGACTAGAACTCCTAGGGGACCCCCAAGACCCTGACTGAACCCAGGGTCTGGGCAAAATGCTTTGAATCTCCCCAGCAGCCTTGTCCTGCCCACCAGGTCTGCCCCAGGAGATCTGAGCAATCTCCTCTGGCCAAGCCCCTCCCCTGGGTCTCTAACTTCCTGCCTTGGTGCCAGGACAGGGACCCTGTTCTGCCACCCTTTTGTCTCAGCACTGCCTAGTCCCCAATTTCCTGGCCCCTCTCCAACTTTGCTGCATGGGGGGATGATAGAAGACACAGTGGAACCTCCCCTAAAAGCTTTTAAACTCTTTTCCAGTTATCCCCCTTTTCTACTCCCTATGGCTCAAACTGACAAATTTCCATATTAACATCAGCATTTTCCCTTTTCGGTTACATTTAAGTTAGAAAAAGTAGACACTGCCCTTTCTCCCTCTGCATACCACCATAATCCCAGGGACCCTGAAAAGGGTTAGATGGTCCCATCCCTAGAAAACTGAACCACAGAGAATAGATTGGGGAAGGCACTGACATTTGAAGCAACATCAAACCCATGGCGAGTTTCCTATCTTTCCTTCAGTGTCCCATGACCTGGACCAAACACAATGCAACACAAAGGAAAAACACCATCCCTTTTCCCCTATAGAAGGGTCCCATGGAGAAAGATCTCTCGGGTCTTCACCAGGACAGGGTAAACCACAACCCTGCCCTTTCCCAAATGCAGGCCCTCATTGTCCCATGGTGGCCTCCCATGGTGCAACCCAAGGAGCAGTGAAGATAGCTAAGTGGGATAAAGAAATCTCTCCTCAGTTCCTCTACTCCAGCTTCCTTACCCCCCCTGTTAAATACCAGGCCCTGGCCCCTCCAAAGGCATCTCTTCCTCCTGCTGCTGCTATTTTCCTGAATTAACCCAGGAAGGAGGGTCATCGTTCTTTTCCCTGTAATTCCTTTAATATCTGCAAAAGATGTGGACTTCTTTTTAATTTTATTTCTTTATTTTTTCAATAACTTCAATTAATTAACTTATAAGATATAATTAGTTTCAGAGGTAGAGTTAAATGTTTCATAAGTTGCATATAACTTCCAGTGCTCATTACATCAAGTGCCCTCCTTAATGCCCATCACTCAGTTACCCCATCCCATTATCCACCTCCCTTCCAATAGATGAAATGGAAAATGAGTGGCACATAACTCAAAGTAACACATTCTCATGAGATCAGTGCTTTGGCCTCAAAGAAACCAAGGAAACCCTGTTTGTTTCCTGTAGTTAAGAGTCTCTCATGGTTTGTCTCCCTCTCTGATTTTGTCCTATTTTATATTCCCTCTCTTCCCCTCTGATTCTGTTATATATATATATATATATATATATATATATATATATATATATATATATATAATATTTAGTTAATTCTGCCTGGTGTGAGGTGGCATCTCATTGTGGTTTTGATTTGTATTTCCCTGTAGCCAAGTGATGTACAGCATTTTTCATGTGTCTGTTGGCCATTTGTATATACTCTTTTGAGAAATGTCGTTCCTGTCTTCTGCCCATTTCTTGACCGGATTTGTTGTTTTTGGGTTGTTGAGTTTGATAAGTTCTTGATAGATTTTGGATACTACCCCTTTATCTGATAAGACTTTTGCATATGTATTCTCTCATTCTCTAGATTGTGTTTTAGTTTTCTCGACGGTTTCCTTTGCTGTCCAAAAGGCTTTTGCCTTGATGAGATCCCAAGAGATCAGTCTTCTTTTTAGTTCCCTTGCCTTTAATCATGTCTAGCAGGAAGTGATTGCAGACAAGGTCGAAGAGGTTGCCGCCTGTTTCAAGGAGGGTCATCCTGATTACAGCATGATAGAGAGGAGAGTAAGTCAATGAGAATTCAAGGGTCCTTTCTCTAGGCCGATCTGCACTGGTGTAGGAAATGGAGGCATGTTAAGTGAGGATTTTCCTGAGAGTTGTGGTCACTGCACTGAGTAGGCATCTCCTTCGGCTTCTGTTCTCCTGTGGAGGAGTTTGAAAGAGTTACCTTCTGGAGTCATATCACACAGAGCAGAAGCTGTGACCCTCCCCAGACAATTCCACAGAGAGTGTGTCTGTGGCTCACAGGGACTTGGGCATTATTCATCTTATCCCTTAGTGCATATTGAAAGGAATTCCCCCTCAGAGCTGTGTGGCTTCTAAAGTAAAATCCTTTCATCCACAAACTGATTTTTGACCTACCGTGTTTTCTAAAAGAGATGGGTTTGGGGCAAAGACTCCAATCAAGGCTGACAGTCCTTGTGAGAACAGAAATGGGAATGTACACTCAGAAAATGGGCATATTTCTAGAGTGTGAATGTTTTGATAAACCTATTTTAGTGTCCTTGGTCATACCCCAGGAAAGACTGTTGAAGAGCACAAAAGAAGTGATGTCTTGGTCAAAGGTGGAAGGAAATAATTGGTGTACATGGCAGTGTGGAAAAGAAAATCTGTAGCGCGAGAAAGTGATAGCATTCTTATTTGAAAGCATTGTTTATGTGTGTTTTGAACTTACGTGTCTTATATTACTTCAGAATTAATGATGTGTATTACTGAGATAATAATAAAATGGTAACCGCTTAATGACCTCTTAAATCCATCAGTTAGTTTTTGGGGTCAGTTAGTAGTCTTGTGTTTAGATCATTGCCTCCTGAGATCACTATAGAGAAGTTCCCTGGGTACAATCCAGGTGTCCAAGTTCTTCTTGTGTGGTACTTACAGGAGCTGAATTTATTCTCATCCATGCTCTGTTAGTACAATTCATGCTCTGTTAGAAAAAATTCAGGACATCATGGTGCAGGGAACACTATTTGTTTTTATTATTCTGCATTTTTGTGACCTCAAAAGAAAGCATGAAATACAAATAAGAAGCAAGACTGTCCTGAATGGGAGAAAAGTGGCCATTTTCACAAATATGATTAATAACTGATAATCAATAAAACTAAAGTAAATTAAATAAAAAATTAATGCCAAGATCCTTATCATTCAAGTTGAATGAAGCAAGATGCTTCCATAACTATAGAAAGTGGGGAAAAAAGAAAAATAAAATATCCAGAACAGATGAAACAGAAAATGAGTGGCCCTTAACTCAGAGTAACACTCTCTCATGAGATCAGTGCTGGGGCCTCAAAGAAACTGAGCAAAAGAAGACAAAATACCAGCCCAGATGTCCCTGTGGTCCTTCCTGGAGGCTCCATGTGGCCCAGGTGAAGAGGGTGAGGAAGACCTGAATCCAGGCCATGGTGGAGATGGTCCCAAAGGCACTGCTTTCTGAGCCCTAACCCCGGGCCTGGCTGCACCACAACTCTGTTATACCTTCCCCCTGCTTCAGAATATGAGGGGTCTTCAAGCAAATACGCTTCCCACCAGCCTCTCCTTACCTCCTCCAATCTGACCCTTCATTCTAGAAATTTCTGCATCTAAAGCAGAAGCACTTGGATGAAGGATTAAAACATTTTGATATGTATTTTCTAAGGCAGAGTGCATGTCACTGCCCAGGAAATGGAGCCAGACTTGGAACGTCCCTTAGTTCCTACTGTGAGAGTCCCCATGTATTTGACAAATAATCCCAGAACTTACCTTTGTGCTGTGTGCATTGACGGTGGGAAAAAATCCAGAAGGGCTGCAATTAGAAGAGATTCACTCTTTCTTTGTAAGCACCAAAAACAGCTGGAGTTGTTCACACGTCTCACAGCCTTCCTCTGCACCTCAGTAAGGTGGGTTCTCATGCATCGTTTGGTTACCTTCATCACAAGGCTCTGAGCCTGAGGCCTGGGGGCGTTTTTGGATTTTGAGTGAGAACTTATTGAGACACAATAGATTTGGATCAACCATCTCACGTGGTCCTTCCTTGCAGGACTCAAGAAGAATCAGCTCTTGGGACTTCATGCAGGTCAGGGTAAATCACAGCCATGACCTTCCCCAAATCCAGGTCCATGCTTCCCCTTGGCGGCCACAGATGGTGCAACCCAAGCACCAGGGAAGGCAGCTGAGTGAGATCTGGAATCCTTCCTGTCATCCTTCTCTTCCTTCCTTCTTCCCCTCCAGTCACTACCAGGTCCCTAGATCTCTTTTCAATGCGTTAGAGTTTATTTGTCTTTGTCTCCATCTTCCTCAGGAATGGAATAGGTCACCTACCACACCAGGTGGCTTGGGTCCGCCTCTCAAGACCAGGTAGATTTTCTTCCTCCACAGCCTTGTCACAGGGTTCCTGATAGTGTGACAGTTCTTGGGTTAGAGGTCAAATAAAACCAACCCCTAAAGGAAGTCTGGATGAGAACAATGGCATGGAGAGAGAAAGGGTTGGTTTCTCTTGATGTTGATATCAAAACTATTGCAGAAGGATAGAGAACTCAGTCAGCATTGAGGATAACCTAAAGAAAACCATGATTTCATTCTCCAGTGTTTGTGGATCTGGTAGAAGGGAACTGGGGTCAGGATTACTCTAAAGGACTCAACTTCAGGAACCTCTCATCAGAGTACATTTCTCTATTGAGTCCATTGGACAGAAGTTTATTCTTGTCTTAATCTTCTCTGCAGAAAGACTAACTTACCTGAGAGCTGTGCACCTTCCTGAGGTAAATTCCTCTCCATCTAGAAGGAGATGCCTGACCTAATGTGCTTTCTAAACAACACGGTTTAAAGGGGGGAAGCTTCAATAATTATCAGTATTAAAATGTGGGTAGCTAAGTCTATAATTAAAAAAAAAGCTCTACTTTCTCTTCCAAAGACCGAGTTTAATAATAAACAGGATGAAGTCATGTAAGGAAAATTTTGATATTCAATATATAGACAGAAAGACATGTCCATAAAAGAACTTCTAATTTAAATGCTTTATTTATTTTCTTATTTTTTTTAAGATTTTATTTATTTATTTGACAGAGAGAGAGACAGCCAGCTAGAGAGGGAACACAAGCAGGGGAAGTGGGAGAGGAAGAAGCAGGCTCATAGCAGAGGAGTCTGATACTGGGCTGGATCCCAGAACACCGGGATCAGGCTCTGAGCCAATATCAGGCACTTAATGACTGAGGCACCCAGTTGACCCTAAACGCTTTATTTAAAAAGCCTCCTTGTTGTATGGTGACTAACAAAATATAATAAAAAAAATATTATAAAAAATGAAAGAATAAAAAAAGCCTCCTTCTAAAAACAAATAATAAATAAATGGATGAATAAATAAATAAATACAAAAAAATAAAGGGGAAATTCTGATTGAGGCTGACTGGTCCTTGCCACCAGAGAAATGTCCCCTCAGGGAACAGATTAGGAATCTCCTCAGTGTGGATGTTCTAAAGAAACCATTTAAGTGTCACTATTCACATATCTTTAACAGGTATTTCTCAGAGCACAAGGGAGATGACATCCTGGCCTAGGGTTGGACCAGTTAGCTCCCTCATAGCCTCAGCGATTGGGGCAGAAGGAAAAGGGTCATTGCTAGAGGTGATAGATTTGGTTTTGACAATCACAGTCATTCTTGTGTGTTTTAGAGTCTCATGTAGTATAATTCTGGAGAGAATTTAGAAAACAGTGTCTATTATACAATCCCAAATGGTTGGTATGTACAAAATACCAAAAATTGACTTTTTCATAAGTCAATCACCTGGACATCTGAGCATGACTTTGTAGCCTCATTGACTGAATACTTGTGCCTTGAAATCACTTTGGAGAGGCTCCTGAGAATTTTCAGGATCTCAGGCACTTCTTGCAGAAAGTAAACCCTGAACTTTACAATGAGCCGGATGCTTCTGTTCTGTGTTCTGTTAGTAACAGAAACAAATTCATCTCTCCCTCTGCAAAAGGCAGGAGCCGCTGATTGATTTCAAACCCTTTGGATTTTTGTGTCCATGCAATAAGACATGATATTCAAACAATAAATCCCACAATCACCCAAAAGTGGCAAAATGACCACATGCACACAATATCCTTATGATTCAATAAGAAACATAGCAAATGTGATTAAAAATATAAGAAATCAATACCTAGTGTCTTACTTTATAAGGCAAATGAAAGATGATGATTCCTTATACACAAGCAATTTGAAAATAAGAAAAAATGCAGAAATGATGCCCAGGAAAATGACTGGCGCTTAATGAGAAATTCTATGAACTCATCAATGAGAATTGAGCAGAGGTGCTGATTCCCTGACGGCACTGAACAGAAAAACACTGCTGGAGATTTAGAGCATAGGGACACTTAGAATATTTCAAATCATCGCTGTCAAAAGTAATCTCGTTAGGGGTGCATGGCTGGCTCCGTCAGTAGAGCATGTGACTCTTGATCAGTTTCATAAGTTTCAGCACCATGTTGGGTGTGGAGACCACTTTTCAAAAACTTAAAAAATATTTTTTAAGGGGCACCTAGGTGGCTCAGTCAGTTAAGAGTCTGCCATTGGCTCAGTTCATGATCCAGGTTTCCGGGATGAAGCCCTGGGTCAGACTCACTGTTCAGCGGGAGTATGCTTCGCCCTCTCCCCACTCGTGCTTTCTGTCTCATTTTCTCTCTCTTTCTCTCAAGGTCATAAATTACTTAATTAAAAAACATGTTTTAAAAAGTGACTGCTTTCCAATTAAAACTCATAAAATCTCTTTCACCAATTTTACCTATTTTTGTAAGTAGCGACCACTCTCTCATCTTTTCATAAAAGTACTTAAGTGTATATTGATTCACCGTTTCAGAATACCCAGGAGGCTGTTGCTACAACGTGAGTCTCCACACACTCAAGACACAAAGGGCTACAGCAGCCCCATTATGTCATATTGGAGCCATCCTGTTCACACAATATCTATACGCAGGATTATTCTGTAAGGTTACCTATAATTAACATACTAACTACTTTCTCAGAAAGATATTGTGGCCCCACCTTAAAAGAGACTCATTAGAATAGGCAATGGTGCCTCCTACCCTCCTATGTACATGTCAATATTTGCTAAAGGTCCTATTGATGTCATTCTAGTCTGGAAGCACACTTATGCCAGATACCATACAGAATAACCAGACAGTGGCCCCTCTACCTCCTACAGGTTTTCTCTACAACGGCACACATCCAACATGCAGATATAGTCTGTGTACACCTTCCACAAACATGAGGGACTAACTTAGGTTTTCATGCTGTGTCCTCAAAAGCAAATGCTCCTTCCTACTGTGATTTGACCCAGAAGCTTAGGGGTCTGTTGTGGCAAATTCCCAGCCTGGATGATTAACACATGAAGGTATTGAGCATTTATTGGAGGAAGAAAGGAGGTAACTGGAAAGAGATTTGGAAAATTAACTATGGGAGTGAACAGAATGAGAGAGACTCAGTTCTCAGGTAAGCTGACCTTGCAACCTGAATTGCCCCAGAGTGAGGGCACTGCTACGACATGGCACTTTCACTGCTAAAACTAGGAAAATTCTGGCAAACTGAGATCAATTGGTTATTGAAACAGATTTTCTGTGGTCTACACAAGGTTCAATTAAGGGATAGAGAATCTTTGGATATATATGATGTGTATGTGTATTTAGTGACTTGTCATAACTGGGATACCAGGTAGAGCTTGGACTGGCTCCTAAATAAAATCAGATATAGTGGGGTTCCCTGAAGATTGGAGAGAAGCCTTCTCTTCCCAGGTGGAAAATGGAACCATGTTGGAAAGAACCCACCCTGTCCGGGAGACAGGGGTGCATCCAGGATAGGGATTCATCATTCTGAGGGGAGGGGAGCTTCTACATACAATAGAGTCTCAACACCAAATCTCCTGCTCAGCTTCCATGGATATGGGGTCTACAAGAAGGGGCACTGGAAAAACAACTTGTTCCTTTTCTACTCATTCCTTCAGCTAGATCTTCAGCTGTTCAGTGAGTTGCTGTTTTCTCAAACACTGACATGCAGAACAATGTCCCACCAAGGTGGGTCATGTTGACTAGAGTATGGTGGACACTGAGTTGAGTAAAACAAGGTCATTTCTGCATAAATGACTCCCACCTGGACTAACCGGAGTGAGAGGCTGTCTTTTAACATAAGGATGTCTCTGAGAACTGTGAAAATTATGCAGTGCAGAGGTCTCTTTATCCCTCTCTCCCTGCCATTGAGGAATGGGAAGATCATCTTCTGGGAACATGTCAGGAAATAAAGAGACTGACAATTCCCTAGGAAGCTTGTTTCATTTTACTACATTGCAGGAGTTAGAGGACCTGAGAGAGAACTGAATTCTCAAGGCCATACTGCATGAAGCCCCCTCTATACATAGTAAGGATTGAGGAAGCATCTTCCCAGCAAGGAGGGAGGCTGTGCGAACAGGCAGGTTTTGGTTTTACTTCCCCATGAACTTAGACCACTGTGATAAGTGCTACCACTTCTAGCTGAGGCACAGTAATACTAGGCCTCATCCTCAGCCTGGAGTCCAGAGATGGTCAGGGAAGCTGTGTTGCCAGACTTGGAGCCAGAGAAGCGATCAGGGATCCCTGATGGCCGATTATTTACTCTGTAAATCAGAGTTTTGGGGGCCATGCCAGGATACTGTTGGTGCCAGGAGACAGCATTATAACCTCCAATGTCATTGCTGGTTCCAGTACAAGAAATGGTAACTGTCTGTCCCAGAGCCCCAGACACTGAGGCTGGCTGAGTCAGGGTAGACTGGGCCCAGGAACCTAAAAAAAGGATAAATGCAATAGTTAGCTCTGTGCTGGGGCATCGGATTAACCTGAAGAGGAGAGAAAGGATCAGCTTAGGTGTCCCCTTGGACGCTTCCCTGTGGACCTCACCTGTTCCCTGAGTGAGGAGACTGAGAAAGACCAGAGTCCAGGCCATGGTGGTGACTCCTCAACAGCACTACCTTCTGAGACCCCCAATCTCAGGCTTGTCTCCCCCAGACTTCTATTATCTCCTCACCCTCCCTCCCTCAGGAGGGAGTGGCCTGCATGCAAATGTGCTTCCTGCACATTCCTCCCTCACCCCCTCTGATCTGACCCATCATTCTATATTCTTTTCATCCTTGGGCAGCAGAGCTTAGCTGAATAGACTCAAATACTTTGACATGTATTTTCTGAAGGTCAAGAATTTCAATTTTTATGTCTGATTTACCCAGAAGAGAAGGATCTCCTGAAGACTTCATGTATGTGAGCTCCTAGACCTTCTGTGTTTCCGCAATACCATGACTGTCTCTCTGTGGCCATGCAAGACTTGGGGCCTTTCCCTCTGTGCCTCTACTGGGCATCAACTTCTGAGGTTCTCTCTATTGTTAGGAAAGTGTCACTGCTGATGCCAATGGAAACATCTGCTGTGAGTTGGTGGTTGGTGCTGGGTTCTCCCCCAGCTGCAGGCCTGCCACGGTCCCACCCAGACTTGTTTGTGTTAATGGACATGGAATATTGAAACCCGCTAGCTTGTCAGTCACTCCAGCCATATGGAGGGTCAGGTCCACAGGTGTAAGCAAACCCTAGGAGGGGAAAAGGAGCACCTGCCAGGACATTCTGCATGTTCCACTCATGAACAAGCCACTTCCCTTCCTCAGCCTCAAATCTCAACCTGAGAAATGAAGAAGAAAGATACACTGTCCATGGTTCATGATCTAGGGAGACATGAATCAGAATGTGGATGTGCAGGTTTCATAATGGGACATTTCTCAGTGCCCAGGAGGTTGTTTGTTATAAGATTTATATTTTCCAGCACTGATTCCATTTATATTTGATCTATTTGTCTGGCAGTAGACATGTTTTTTCTACTCAAGTTTTCGTCATCACTCACCCACCGGTCACCGTAAAAGTAATCTCTGGAACTTGGACCACTGAGGGAATAGAACCATTGTGGAATATCCCATCCAATTTCTTTCCTGTGAAAGTTGTAAAATTCATTTTCAATTTCCCCTTTTCCCGTAATGCCTGTTTCAACAGGTAACTTAGCCCAAAATGGAAGTACTATAACTCGGCTCAGTTTCGATTTAGGACATAATGAGCAGACATCACGATTCCCCCATGAATGCTGCTGTAAGCCAAGAAATAATGCACGTGGGAGCTGTTTGAGTCCCTAGAACAAGCTCCTACAAGGCAGATTGGGAATGGCATTGACATTTCAAGTAGCATAGAAACAATGCTTCCTGTCCTCATTTCCCTTCACAGTCTTGCCACCTGCCCTCAAGGCAGCTGGGAAAAAGGATCAGGCAACAGCTTAAGACAGAAAGACATCTCGAATAGCCCGTTGTTCTGGCTTGATATGTGCGAAAGATGATTTCTAACACTCAGAGCAAGATTGGATATCCATTTTTTCTTTTCTTTTAGAGTTTCTTCTTTTCCTTCTCTATGTCCCTTCAGAAAGGAAATACTTCTCTCGTGAGAAAAATAACAGTCGTGGATTTGGGAACTTTGCTTTTTGGCCCCAAACACAAACCTCTCTGTCCTTGGGCAACATGGCCCAGACAACAGCACTGCCAGGGGAATTGCCCAGCACTGGAGAGGAGCCAAAGTTACAGGTTTCTATCCACAAGACCAGACGGAAGATCCAGGGGGCTGGAAATCCTGGGGAGATAGTAGAGGGAGAAAAGCCTGGGAAAGCAATGCTGTAACTTGTTTATGAGTTCATAATTCATCTCTAAGCTGCACTTGTGCGGTGTCTGATAGTAAGGAGGATGCAAAGATGTGGGTAACAGAACTGGAAGGGACTTCCACCAACATCTCAGATGTGACCTGAGGAGCTCAATGTGTAGCTTCCACGTAGGACTGATGCCAATAGGAGAATAAATGTTTTGCAAACTGTCTGACACAGAAATCACATTCCACAGAAGGCTTTTTGAAACTAGAGGCTTGGGCCTGATTGGGTCAAGAACCTACTAAAACAAAAACTTCACCTGGGATTTACACAGGAATCCCAGTTTCATAACATTACACTGGATAGATTCAGGACAGGTGACAAATTACTCAGTATATGAAACAAGGAAAATCTCAGTTAGCATCGAAATGAAATTTAAAGACACTAGACCCAGTACAACAGATAATTTGGATTTTCTCCCAGAGACTTTTAACCAGCTACTTAAAAATTGACACAAAAAAAGGAGAATTTTTCTGAAAATGATTGGAGGGATAATACATCTCAGCCATGAAAAGGAAGACCTAATGAAGCACATCCAAAAAGTACAGTATATGGAACTGACTACAGATTGGAAAATAAAAGACTAATGACCTCAGGGTCATAGCAAAGAAAAGCTTGCAATCTAAGATATAGAGGGAAAAAAATAGAGATAAGAAATTATCAAGGAACTGTGGAACGTCTTCAGGTGCCGCAAAATCCATAGAATACGGGATCCTAAAGAGAACACAAGAGAACTAGAGCGAACCATGTGCTACCAGATGCTGAACAAACCCCAAGGACAAGAAACATGAAGAAAACCATGAGAAGGCACATTTTACCTGATTCGTGGTTGTGTGGACCCTTTTCCAGACAACTGTGTGACTTGAGTAACTATTCATTTCTTAATAAACCATCAACCAAGGAATTTTGTTCCCTCACGATTCTCAGCTGGTCATGAGTATTGGAATGATGATCGTGATAAAAACAAAAATTAGAGTGAGTGCAAGTTAGTACATAAGTAGGTAAATCTCCACATCCCCTCTCCCTGGTGTAGAAAGACTAATAGTCCATGTTCTACCAGACCCTCCCCAAACAGATTTGTTTCAGCAGAGCATAAAACACACCTGCCCAGATCAGGGGAAGCCAAGTAGAATTGGCAGTGTGCTATTAGGATGAGAACATGGGTGTGATAAAGATGTTGAGATCTGGGGCGACCTCCCTCAGGTGATCATCCCCTTTTCAGACTCTTTCTCAAGAAACCAAAAAGCTCATCCATGAGGAAACTGACCCCACAACCAACAATGATACCACGTTGAAATGCCTGTGTGTCTCTAGCCTGGATTCCTTTTGAGTACTTTCTAGTCTGAGCTAGGTTGGTCTTGACATGACAAAGCACCAATGTCATGGTCAGTCAAGAGGACACCCTCTCTCTCCCTCAAGAGAAGTGTCCAGGGACTCCTCCTGGAGGACATGCTGAGCCAGTTAGCACAGCACTGGGAGTCTTAACCTGTGACAATATTCCTGCTACATACGCAGTAACTGGCACACATAGAGCAAGACCAGGTGTCCAGGTCTAGAGGTCTTTCCTCTTTTCCCAGGACCTTGTCTCTCCTCTTCAGTAGGTGCTGTGAAAAACTCCCAGAAACCCGACCCACACTAACCCAGATGCTCTCTTAAGCTTAACGTCTCCTGGGATCTCACCCAAAGGACACATTGTCCTTTCCTTTCTCAGCTAGTTTGTGGCTTTCTACTCACTATTTCAAATTCCCAAAAGTTTGGGGATGCATACCAAGGTGCAAAGAATGTGTAGGAAATAAAAGGGATGAGTAATACCACACTCGTTATACCAGTTAATTGCAGATTGGATACAACTGATTGGTTTTATTTTTTTTTTAAAGATGGCTCTGCTTTGACTGGGCAGATGAGGTTTCCATTTATTTTTCCTTCTAAAAGTATAAACATTTATTTTATGCACTTTTGTTTAGATATGATAAGCATCATAATGAAAGAATTTTGAAAGCAAACTCAAATAGACCTCAGCAATTTTCCTGTCCTTTACGTACAGCAGACTGTGAACAAATATAGAAGAGACAGTTGCCATGAGCAACAAGATGAAAATGAAGAAAACACTACCCTGTGGGTATTTTGTTTTCCGTGGAAATAAATTCACACAGAATCCTTGAGAAACAAACCGGAAAAGAGAATAAGCCAATGGTAGGACAAAGCCCCCCTCCCATGTTTCTGGTGAGGCTGTGGTCTGTGACCTCCCTCCTGGCTCACCCCAGCATGTTCAGGGCAGATCCAGAGGGGAGGTAAAAAGGAAGGAAAGATGAGCCTGAATGTGGAATGCTTTGGAGGCACAAAGACAAGACAAGAATATACCAGGTTGCCTCCTGAGTAATTCCCTAGAAATGTGCCTTGAGTGTTTAACAGTAAATATAAATCTAAAAAAAAATGTCGATTTGAATACCTTTGATCCCTTTTTGTCGTCTGATTGCTGTTGCAAGGACTTCTAGTACTATGTTGAATAATAGTGGCGAGAGTGGGCATCCTTGTCCTGTTCCTGATCTTAAGGGAAAGGCTTCCAGCTTTTCCCCATTGAGAATAATATTTGCAGTAGGCTTTTCATAGATGGCTTTTATGAGATTGAGAAATGTACCCTCTGTTCCTACACTCTGAAGGGTTTTAATCAGGAAAGGATGCTGTATTTTGTCAAATGCTTTTTCGGCATCAATTGAGAGGATCATATGTTTCCTGAGTCTTTTCTTGTTGATATGATGTATCACGCTGATTGATTTGCGAATATTGAACCACGCTTGCATCCCAGGGATGAATCCCACTTAATCATGATGGATAATCCTTTTAATGTACTGTTGGATTCTGTTAGCAAGTATCTTGTTGAGGAATTTGGTGTCCATATTCATTAGGGAAATCGGTCTGTAATTCTCCTTTTTGAAGGGGTCTTTGACTGGTTTGGGGATCAAGGTAATATTGGCCTCATAGAATGAGTTTGGTAGCTTTCCTTCTGTTTCTATTTTTTGAAATAGCTTTAGGAGAATAGGTATTATTTCTTCTTTGAATGTTTGGTAGAATTCCCCAGGAAAACCGTCCGGGCCTGGAGTTTTGTTATTTGGAATGTTGTTTATCACTGACTCAATTTCTTCATAATTAATTGGCCTGTTTAAGAAATCAATTTCTTCCTGTTTCAATCTTGGTAGTTTATAGGTTTCCAGGAAGGATTCCATCTCTTCCAGATTGCTTAGTTTACTGGCATATAGCTGTTGATAAAAATTTCTAATAATCCTTCCAACTTCAATGGTGTTGGTCGTGACCTCTCCTTTTTCATTCATAATTTTAATAATTTGGGTCCTTTCTCTCTTCTTTTTGATAAGTCTTGCCAGTGGTCTGTCAATTTTATTGATTCTCTCAAAGAACCAGCTTCTAGTCCTGTTGATCTGCTCTACTGTACTTCTGGTTTCTGCTTGATTGATTTCAGCTCTAATTTTGGTCAACTGCTTCCTCGTGCGTGGATTAGGCCTGTCCCTCTGTTGCTGTTCCAGCTTCTTGAGGTGAGAATATAAAAACTGCATTTTAGATTTTTCTATTCTTTTGAGTGAGGCTTGGATGGCTATGTATTTCCCCCATAGGACTGCCTTTGCAGTATCCCATAGGTTTTGGACTGTTGTATTTTCATTCTCATTGGTCTCCATAAATTGTTTCTCTTCGCAGATGATATGATACTCTATATGGAAAACCCAAAAGAAGCCACTCCCAAACTATTAGAAGTTATAGAGCAATTCAGTAACGTGGCGGGATACAAAATCAATGCTCAGAAATCAGTTGCATTTCTATACATGAATAACGAGACCGAAGAAAGAGAAATTAGGGAATCCATCCCATTTACAATAGCACCAAAAACCATACGTTACCTTGGAATTAACTTAACCAGAGACGTAAAAGACCTATATTCTAGAAACTATAAATCACTCTTGAAAGACATTGAGGAAGACATAAAAAGATGGGAAAATATTCCATGCTCATGAATCGGAAGAATTAACATAGTTAAAATGTCCATGCTACCCAGTGCAATCTACACTTTCAATGCTTTCCCGATCAAAATACCGAGGACATTTTCCAAAGAACTGGAACAAATAATCCTTAAATTTGTATGGAAACAGAAATGGCCCCGAATCTCCAAGGAACTGTTGAAAAGGAAAAACAAAGCTGGGGCATCACAATGCCAGATTTTGAGCTGTACTACAAAGCTGTGATCACAAAGACAGCATGGTACTGGCTCAAAAACAGACACATAGACCAATGGAACAGAATAGAGAACCGGGCAATGAACCCTCGGCTCTTTGGGGAACTAATATTTGATAAAGCAGGAAAAAACATCCGGTGGGAAAAAGACAGTCTCTTCAATAAATGGTGCTGGGAAAATTGGACAGCTACATGCAAAAGATTGAAACTTGACCACTCTCTCACACCATACACAAAAATAAAGTCCAAATGGATGAAAGACCTCGATGTGAGACAGGAATACATCAAAATCCTAGAAGAGAACATAGGCAGCAACCTCTACAACTTCAGCCAAAGCAACCTTTTTCATGACACATCCCCAAAGGCAAGAGAAACAAAAGATAAAATGAACTGATGGGACTTCATCAAGATAAAAAGCTTCTGCATAGCCAAGGAAACAGTCAAAAAAACTAAGAGGCAGCCCAAGGAAAGGGAGAAGATATTTGCAAATGACACTACAGATAAAGGACTGGTATCCAAGATCTACAAAGAACTTCTCAAACTCAATACACGAGAAACAAATAAACAAATCAAAAAATGGGCAGAAGATATGGACAGACACTTTTCCAATGTAGACATACAAATGGCTAACAGACACATGAAAAAATGTTCAAAATCATTAGCCATCAGGGAAATTCAAATCAAAACCACACTGAGATACCACCTTACACCAGTTAGAATGGCAAAAATAGACAAAGCAAGAGACAACAATTGTTGGAGAGGATGTGGAGAAAGGGGATCCCTCCTATATTGTTGGTGGGAATGCAAATTGGTACAGCCACTCTGGAAAACAGTGTGGAGGTCCCTTAAAAAGTTAAAAATTGAGCTACCCTCTGACCCAGTCATTGCACTACTGGGTGTTTACTCCAAAGATACAGACGTAGTGAAGAGAAGGGCCATATGCACCCAATGTTCATAGCAGCAATGTCCACAATAGCTAAATCATGGAAGGAGCTGAGATGCCCTTCCACAGATGAATGGATTAAGAAGTTGTGGTACATACATACAATGGAATAGTACTCAGTTATCAGAAAGAACGAATTCTCAACATTTGCTGCAACATGGACGGCACTGGAGGAGATAATGCTAAGTGAAATAAGTCAAGTAGAGAAAGATAATTATCATATGATTTCTCTCATCTATGGAACATAAGAACTAGGATGATCAGTAGGGGAAGAAAGGGATACAGAATGGGGGGGTAATCAGAAGCGGGAATGAAGCATGAGAGACTATAGACTATGAGAAACAAACTGAGGGCCTCAGCGGGGAGGGGGTGGGGGAATGGGATAGACAGGTGATGGGTAGTAAGGAGGGCACGTATTGCATGGTGCACTGGGTGTTATACACAACTAATGAATCATCGAGCCTTACATCGGAAACCGGGGATGTACTGTATGGTGACTAACATAATATAATAAAAAAAATCATTAAAAAAAATAAAAAAATAAAAATAAATAAAATGTGTTGGAGGGGAAGAAATTGTCACTGATCACAGAGAAAGAAAGGCCTTCTGCTCCTTCCTTTTCCTGTTTACCAAGAAAACATGAATTGTAAATTTTTTCTCTGCCCTCCCTTAATTACACAATGTCTTTCGCATGTAAATAAGACCCTTGTCATTTTTACAAGCAAGGGATCTCTTTTCCAAGTTCCTAAGACTCATCACTTTGAAATGAAACAGCAAGGGTGACAGTGCCCCTACTTTACAGTTTCATTGGGATGAAGAGCTCCAGTCTAACAAGACTGGGAACCTGGCTCTAATTTACAGAACTACTTCCTGGCATGAATGTAGGAAATTGTTTTCCTAGAAATTTTGGATATTGACCTCTTATGTGATGTATATGTTATAAATATTCTCTCCCATTCCATAGGTTGTCTTCACTTTGTGAAATTTCCAAGGCATCCTACTCCATTCCTGACGTTTTGTTGGATCATGAGTTACACAGGGAAACCAGCTGTGCCCTGTACCAGTGTGAGCAATGGTGGAATTTATTTTTTTTATAATAATTTTTTATTGCACTAAGTTGACTGTGTCCCTAGAAAATTCATCAAGGGAATGTCTTCCTTTCAGACATTGTTGGAGGACAAGAGAGGGTGAAGAACTGATTTCTCGTGGCCACAATGCAGGAAGCCACCTCTGCACAGGATTGGCAATCGTCTTCAGAGCAAGGAGAGAGCCTGTGAGCTCAGGACAGGTTTTGGTGTCACATCCCCATGAATTTCCACCACTGTGATAACTGCCACTGGCTGTATATGAGTCACAGTCATAATCAGCCTCATCCTCCGTTGGGAAACCAGAGATGGTCAGGGAGGCTGTGTGGCCAGAGCTGGAGCCAGTGAAGCGATCAGGGATCCCTGAGGGCTGCTTATTGACACAATGAATCATAGGTTTAAGAGTTGATCGCAGATGCTGTTGCTGCCAGGAAACAGTCAGATGCCCAATATCACTGTTCATTCAGGCACAGTAGATGGTGACAGTCCTTCCCAGAGGCCCAGGTACTGAGGGAGGCTGGTTCGGGGCACACTGGGTCTAGGACAATGAAAAGTACAAAACACACTCCTTTTAATTAATTACTGGGCCTGGTAATACCGAGGAGGACAAACAGATGGGCCCACATGTACCCATGGTCCCTTGCATGGAGGCCTCACCTGTGCCTTTACTTAGGAGGGTAAGGTGGACCAGAGTCCAGGTCATGGTGGAGACACCCCAATAGCACTGACTTCTGATACTCCAACCTTAAGGCTGGCTGCCCCCTTCCTCTAATCCCCTACCCCTGCTTGGAAGAGGAAGAGGCCTTCATCCAATGTGCTTCCTGCACAAGCCTCTCCTCACCCCCTCAGTTCTGACCCTTCATTCTCGGTATATCTGCATCCCGGGGCAACAGAACTTAGCTGAAGGATTCCAATAATTTGACACGGATTTTCTATGGCAGAGCTCATGTTTCCACCCAGGAAATGGAGCCAGACTTGGAATGTCCCTTAGTTCCTACTGTGGGAGTCCCCATATAGTTGAGGAATGATCCCATTCCTTTCCACTTGTGTTGTGCTGATTGTGCCTGGGAAAAATAACCCGAGGGGCTTGAGTTAGAGAGATTCACTCTTTCCATGGCAGGCTCCAAAAACAGAGCAGGGGGTTGTTCCCATCCCTTATCTCCTACTCTCCTCCTCAGTAGGGTGGGTCCTCCTGCTTCTCAGTCCCCTTCCTTGCAGGACTCTGAGGCTGAAGTCTGCAGGTGTTTTGTGGCCTCGCACACAGGGGACTTATTGGGGCAAAATAGATATGGATCACCCTTCACACATGGTCCTCCTTTGCATGACTCAGGAGGAATCTGTTCTTGGGACTCTGCATAGGTTAGGGTAAATCTCAGTCATGACCTTCCTCAAATCCAGGTCCTTGCTGCCCCCTGTTGGTCACAGATGGTGCAACCCAAGCACCAGGGAAGGCTGCTGAGTGAGAGCTGGAATTTCTTCTCTGCTCCCTCTCCCCCTTCCTTTTTCTCCTTCCAGTCAGTACCAAGCCCTAGATAACTCTTAAATCCATCTTCCTCAAGAAAGGAATGGGTCACCTGCCACACCAGGTCACCTGCCACTTCAGACCCTAGCCCGCAGAAGTAGCTAGCTTGTCCCCTTAACAGCGGTGTCACACGGTTTGTGTTAGTGTGGCAGTTCTTGGCTCAGGGCTGCAGAAATATTAGAGGTCAAATTAAACCATCCACTGAGAAAAGCCAGGATGAGAACAATGGCACAGGCGAGGAAAAAAAAAAAAACCTCTTGGTTACTTATACTGTTGAATCAAAAAATATAGGGAGAGAAAAAGAGAAAGAGAGAGAGTTCAGTCAGCATCGGAAACAGCCAAAGTACGCTTGAGCAGTTTTCCAGGGTTTGTGAATTACGTAGAAGAGAACTGGAGTCAGGATTACTCTAAAGAGCCCACCTCTGGGACTTAACATCAGCGTGTATTTCTCTATCCCATGGGGCAGAAGACATTCTAAACTTAACCTTCTCTGTAGAGAGACTAACAGCTCATAACTGTGCACCTTCCTGGGGTAAAGTCCTTTCCATTCCCAGAGAGCTGCCTGACCTGTGTGCTTTCTCATTAGATGGTTGAAAGGGGAAATACCAATCAGGCTGAATGGTCCGTTTCAGAAGAGACAGGACTTTCAGGAAATGGACTTCGACTTTTGTGAAGTGTGAATTCCTAAAGAAACTACTGCACCTGCCCCAGAGGATGAAGGGGGCTCCATGGAAATGTGCATCCAGATGTCCCCATGTTGGGTGAGCACCTTCAGAGCAAGTAGGGAGCCTGTGAACAGGGGGCAGGTTTTTGGTCTCACTTCCTCATGAAATGGGATCACTGTGAAACATTGTAGCTACCACCATATGACCATCAGTAATACTCAGCCTCATCTTCAGCCTGGAGCCCAGAGATGGTCAGGGAGGCTGTGTTTCCAGATCTGGAGCCAGAGAAGGGATCAGGGATTCTTGAAGGCCGAGTATTTACATTATAAATCAGGAGTTTGGGGAAGTGCCTGGGAGCTACTGATACCAGGAGACATAATTACCACTCCCAATGTTACTGCTGCTTCCAGCTCAAAAGATGGTGATGGTCTGACCCAGGGTCCCGGATACTGAGGGAGGCTGAATTAGGGAAGACTGTGCCCAGGATCCTGAAAAATGAATGAACACGATCTAGTGAGTTTAGTGGTGGGGCCCCAGGTGAGTCTGAGGAGGAGACAAAGGATCAGCTCAGATGTCCCTGTGCTCCCTTTCCTGGAGGGCTCACCTGTGTCCTGAGTGAGGAGGGTGAGAAGGACCAGAGCCCAGGCCATGATGGAGACGCTCCAAGAGCACTGATTTCCCAGACCACAACCCTGAGCCTGGCTCCCCCATAATTCTCTTATCCACTCCTCCTGCCTCTGAGGAGGGAGGGCCTCCATGCAAATGTACTTCCTGCCCTGCCACCTCACTCACTCTGATGTGATCTTCTATACCAAATACTTCTTCATCCCTGGGCAACAAAGCCTAGGTGTCCAGATACTAACACATTTCCCATGCATTCACTGAATCATGAGAGGCAGAGTCTGTGACAGACCCAAGGATTTCAAACCAGCCTTGGAATATCCCTGCCTTCCACTAGGGAAGTCTTGGTGTGGCTGTGGGAGGAATCCCAGGGCCACTTAGCTGTGCAGGAAGAGTGTTAGGAAAGCTTTCCAGGCGGCTGAGATTACGGGAGATTCAATTACTCCTCTCGCCAGGAGCACAGGCAGAGCTGGAGTCTCATTCTCCCTCAAATCACTCTTGGTGCCCTCAGTTAACTTTTCTCAAGACTCACTCTCCTGCTCTACAGTGCCTCGAGGTAAGGAGATGTTTCCTGGAACTTCCATAAAGGGAACTACTGGAATACAACAGATATTAGGCCCCCCTTCCCTTGTGTCGCACATAGAGTGGCTCCAGAAGCACATTTGGACCTACCTCCAAGATAAGAGAACAGCAAAAATTGTTTTTCCCAAATTCAGGTCCTCGCTGCCTCCTAGTGGCCACAGAGGATAAAGGCCAAGCACCAGGGAAGGCAGCTGAGGGAGCTGGAAACCCATGCTCTGCTCCTGCTCCTGCCCACCCTCCAAATCCTCCCAGTTCTGTCCCAACCTCTGATCCTTTCTGGTGCAATTCAAGATCCTTTCCATTTTTCCTTTATTTCCTCCATAACGAAATATGGCACCTGCAACATCGAGTGGCCCACATGCTCTTTCTCAAAGTCACCAGGAAAGCCACGTCAGAAGAATAGAGTGTGTGAGATGGACGTGGCTCAGGGCTGAGGAAACATCACACATTGAATTAATCCAGCCCCAGTCGGTTCAAGGACGACAAAAGAGGGATATTGAGAAAATGATTGACTTCTCAACATGGTTAAGAAATAAGAATAATGCAAGAAAGAGAGCTGAGGAGGGTGGAGAAATACCTCAGTGAAATCCAGAGAAAGGATTCAGGGTCTGAGCCTCTGGGAGAAGAGAATGGGAGTCAAGATTGGTCTCAGGGGTCCTGCTCCAGGGACATCTCACAGGGCAAGTCTGTGTGCCCAGGAAACACAAGATCTTCTCCATCTGCCTCTTGGTCCACATTTGTGACCTGACCTCACAGCTAGGTCATTCCTAAGCAAAGTCTCTTCATCCACAGAGATGTATGACCTAGTGTGCTTTTCTAGTAGCAGGTGGGTTTGGAGAAAAACTGTTCAGGACTCACAACTTCTTTCAAGGAGTTTTGTGGAAAAGAGATGCTCTGATGAGACTTTTCATATCACTATTCATATCATAAGACAGAGGCTTCAGGAGATTCTGAACAATCTGTCTCTGGACCAGACCATGGGATGAGCAGAGTGGAGACCACTGGGATGGGGGCAAGGAAAAGTGTTCTGGGAAACAAGAATCGTTTGGGACTTGAGATTGTTTATGTGCTTTAAACATTCAACTACTAAACATTTAGAACTTTCTTTAGGAAATGATGTCTACTTTTGGGATAAGAATAACATAGTAACTAGATCATGACCTTGTCAGAATCAGGGACGCATCTGAAACTAGACTTGCAGCCCATTGGTTTGGATCACTGTGTCTTGGGATCACAGCAGAGAGACCACCTGTGAACATTCTGGTGTCCACATGCTTCCTGCAGAAAACCAACACTGCTCTTCCCGAGGAGATATCATGCATCTGTTTCATCTCTGTGAGTACTAGCAGCACCCTCAGGGCCTCCATAAGAGAGGACTAAGGGTTTCATGTCAAGTCTTTTTGAGTATTCTGCCCACACAATTACACATCACAGAAATAATAAGCTTGATTACCACAAAAGGAGGCAAATTGAACACTTGCACATAATATGATGAATGCACAATACAGCTAAAGCGTGTAAAGTTTTTAAAATCACAAAAATCAATATCTAGGTTGTATCATTCAGGATATAATAAGTACAGAGATTCCTTTAATAATAGCAAGTTAAGGGATAGAGAGAGAAAGAGAGAGAAAATGTCCAGATCACATGTATGGTATCTGACCCAGAAAATCAATGGACACATGAATGGTTACTCATTCACGTGCTGATTCCTTCCCATGTAGTATAATAAAAGCACGGGTGGATTAGCTGGCCTCACAGACTTCTAAAATATTTCAAATCATTCTATCTGAAGTGTCTATCTTCTCATCTTTTAAATGAAGATTTTGAAACAGGTACTGTTGAATTATTTGAGGAGACCTAGAAGACTGTTCTTGCAGTTTGAGGCACAGCATACGAGACAGAAGGGCTATGGCAGCTCCACAGATCTCATGTTGGAGTGATCCTGTTCACTCCACAACTAGCCTGTGATTTGCCTGGCAATTTCCCTATTATGAAAATAGAGACTAATTTCTAGAAGGAAACTGTGGTCCCATCTAAGAGGAGACAGAATCCAAGTGGCAATGGGGGCTCCCTGCCCTCCCGTGCGAGGTGGGTACTTTGTAAAGATCTCACTGATGCCATGAAAGTCAGGGAGCACAGCTTACACTAGAGGTCCTAGAGCCCACCCAGACAATGGTCCCTCTGCCAACTTGTTTGTCTCCATGAAGAACCACACCCTACAGCAGGTGCAGCCTCTAACCAGCCTCTCATAGACAGGGATCCATGAGTCAGAGCACTATTCTGTGTTCAGTAGCACAGACTCTGTTCCCACTGTGCTGACAAGGATGCTGAGGAATTCCATGTACGACACTCTTCTGGCCTCAATAATTCAATAATTCTACAACTAAAGTGCTGCCTGTTTACTGGGGAAAGGAAGAATGTACGTGGTGAGAAGATTTTTGAAAATAATTGATGGTGAGAACATTATGGAAAGATTGAGCTCTCAAGTGGGTGACGGCTATCTGGAGAAACCAAACTATACACATTGTGTTGTGTGTGTGTATGTGTGTATATGTGTGTGTGTGTTTATTTGTTGTATTTTAAAATATATGATGTACTTATATGCATTTATATAAGTATATAATATACTTTATACATATATAACATGTTTTGTACATAAGTATAATATATATAAATTATATGAGGTCTACATTATATATAAATATACAAAAATGATACATATACATTTAAAATATATTTGTATACTTGTGAAGTGTATCTAATCAGGACGGACTCACATTATTATTGAGACAGGGAACTTCTTGAGCTGCCATCTGCCACCTACAGAACCAGTATAGTCAGCGGCATAATTCACTTAGGTCCCAAAGGCCTGAGAACCAGGGAAGCCAGCGGATCCAGGCCTTCCAGCCCATCGGGAGAAGAAGGTGAGATAAGATTCCCAGCTCAACCAGCGATGTTAGCAGTGAGGGGAATTCCTCCGTCTGTGGCCTTTGTTCCGCTCAAGCCCTCATGCATTGGGTCAGGCACACACACCTTATGTACAACAATCTACTGTATTGAACCCACAAATTCAAATTCTAATCTTAGCAAGGAACACCCTCACAGGGAAACCCAGAAATAATGTTTCCTCTTTGCACCCTGTGCAGGTTGATGCAAAAACTTCACCATCTCAGTGACCATCTTTCCTGATTCTCCAACAGGTAATGAGGTTGTTGCGAGGACATGGCATTTCCAGTGATCAACTGGGAAACTTCTGGCAACATGACTAGAGTTGGTCGCTCCCGGGGTCTTGTGATACCCAAGCCTAGATTTATTCAGTTGTTCAAGGACTCCATAGATTTACTGTTAAATCTTTTAATACATTTATTTAGGTTTATATAATTAGTGATCCATTCTAACTGCAATTCCAGCTAGATATCGGTTGCACGTCAGGAAAATGGATGCATTGGCTTTCCTGAGGAAAGAGGGACACAACCAACAGCTTTCTCTTCCAATATAGAAGAGAAGTAACCATTTTTGAAAGAGCTCTGGCTAACGGGGACAGTCTCTTCATTTCTATGTGGCTGAATTGAAAAGTAGAGAAGAGTCCCATTCTGGGACCAGAGCACAAAGGCAAAGAGGAAGCCATCATTGTACTCATCAGATGCAGTGTTGCGCTAGGATGTTCTGGTGATCAAGCAGAGGAGATAAAGGAGAACTGATTTTTAGGACCATGTCTCATGAAGCCCCCTCTGCAGAGGGTTGGGAAGCTGCTGCAGGGAAAAGGGGGAACCTGCGAACACAGGGAAAGTTTTGGTCTCACTTTTCCATAACGTGGAAATTAATACTACCAGCAGTGATAACCAGCCTCACCTTTAGCTTAGCATCTAGAGATGGTCAGGGAGGCTGTCTTGCCAGACTTGGAGGCAAAAAAGCAATCAGGGACACCTGAGGGCCCTGTTTTTGTACAGTAAACCAGCAGTTTCAAAGCCATTCCTGGGTGCTGTTGGTACCAGGAGATTTCATTATGACTCCCTAATATCATGCTGCTTCCAGCACAGGAGCTACTGACAGTCTTTCCCAGAGTCTTGCAGAACAAGAGAGGCTGAGTTAGGTTAGACCGAGCCCATGGCCTAAAAAGGGAAGAACACACATGCTGAGTTCAGTCCTGGGGCCTTAAAAAACTGAGGAAAAGGAGACAATGATCAGCTCAGATGTCCCTTTGGTTCCTTCCACAGAACTTCAAGAATGCCTTGAGTAAGGAAGTTGAGGAGGACCTGAGTCCAGGCCGTGGTGGAGACACCCCAAGAACACTGACTTCTGAGACCCCTACCCCTGTCCAGGCTCCCTAAGACCTCACTTATCCCCTGCCCTTGCCCCACAGAATGGAAAGGCCTCTATGCAAATGTGCTTCCTGTATCTGCCTTTGCTCACCCCTTCTACCTACCCTGCATTCTAGATACTTTTCCATCCCAGGGCAGCTAACATAGGTGAAGGATTAAAACACGTTGACATGAATTTTCTAGGACACAACTCATGTTGGTGCCCAAGAAATGGAGCGAGACTTGGAATGCCCCTTAGTTCCTACAGTGAGTATCCCCATGCAGTTGACAAATAATCCCAGAACTTACCCTTTGTGCCATGTGGATCGAGCATGAGAACAGGGCCAGGAAAGGCTGGAATTAGGACAGATTCACTCTTTCTTTTGTAGGCACCAAAACAAAGCTGGAGTTGTTCACATGTCTCACAGCCTTCTTCTCCTCCTCGATAGCATGGGTTCTCATGGCTCTTTTGGTCCACTTCCTCAAGGGGCTCTGAGTCTGAGGACTGGAGGTGTTTGTGGACTTTCGTGTAAGAATTTATTGAGACAGAATAGATTTGGATCACCCCTCCCACGTGGTCCTCTTCTGCAGCACTCAGGAGGAATCAGCTCTTGGGAATTCTCATTCATGACCTTCCCTAAATCCATATCCATGGTACCCCCTGGTGGCCACACGTGGTGCAACCCAAGCACCAGGGAAGGAAGCTGAATGAGAGCTGGAATCCCTGCTGTGATCCTTCTCCTCCATCCTTCTTCCCAGCCCAGTTACTACCAAGTCCCTAGATTCCTCTTCAATCCATTAGAGTTCATTTGACTTTTTTTCCGTCTTCCTCAGGATTGGAATAAGTCACATACCATACCAGGTGGCTTGGACTCACCTCTCAAGAACCAGGTAGCTTCTCCCCTTCCCCAGACTTGTCACAGAGTTCCTGTTAGTGTGAAAGTTCTTGGCTCAGGGCCAAGGTAATGTTAGAGGTCAAATAAAAGCAACCCCTGAGGGAAATCTTGATGAGCACAATGGCACGGGGAGACCAAGGGTTGGTTTCTCATGATCTTGATATCAAAACTATTGCAGCGTGACAGGCCCCTCCACCAGAAGTCAGGGTGAAAAATCAAGAAGCCCACATCCCTAAGGTCCCTATAAGACAAGTGCATACTGCCTGGGTCCTGGTCAATAATTTGGGCTCTGGACAACCCCGCAACTCTCCTCATCAGAATGATGAGAAGGAGAAATCCCCCCCAGCAAAGAAAGACAATGAGACTGTGGCCTCTGCCACAGTACTAATGGATATGGATATAACCAAATTATCAGAAATGGAATTCAGAGTAACAATGGTCAAGATGATGTGTAGACTTGAAAAAAGTATTAACAAAAATATTAATGAGAATATAGAATCTCTAAGGGTGGAAATGAGAGCAAATCTGGAAGAAATTAAAAATTCTATGAACCATTTGCAGTCAAAACTAGATGCTCTGAAGGCCAGGGTCACTGAGGCAGAAGAACGTATTAGTGAATTGGAGGATGGGTTAGTAGAAGAATAAGCGAAAATAGAATCTGGACTTAAAAAATTCCATGCCCATGAATGTAGGTTACAGGAGATCACTGACTCAATGATACGATCCAATGTAAGAATCATCGGCATCCTCAAGGGGGAGGAGAAAAACAGAGGTCTAGAAGAGATATTTGAACAAATTGTAGCTGAAAACTTCCCTAATCTAGCAAGGGAATCAATCATTCGTGTCCAAGAGGCAGAGAGGGCCCCTCCCAAGCTCAACCAAGACAAACCTACGCCACGTCACGTCATAGTGCATTTCGCAAATACTAGATCCAAGGTCACAGCATTGAAAGCGGCCAGGGCAAAGAAATCTCTCATGTACCAACGCAAAGTTATCAGAATTACGTCAGACCTGTCTACACAGACCTGGAATGAGAGAAAAGGTTGGGGGGCATTTTTAAAGCACTTTCAGAGAAAAACATGCAACCAAGGATCCTTTATCCAGCAAGGCTGTCATTCAGAATTGATGGAGAAATAAAGACCTTCCAGAATTGCCAGTCATTGACCAATTTCATAACCATGAAACCAGCCCTCCAGGAGATATTAAGGGGGGTTCTATAAATGTAAAAAGGCCCCAAGAGTGATACAGAACAGAAAGTCACAACCAATAGAAACAAAGACTTTACTGGCAACATGGCATCATTAAAATCATATCTCTCAATACTCAGTCTCAACATAAATGTCCTGAATGTTCCTATAAAAAGCAACAAGGTTGCAGATTGGATAAAAAGAAATGACCCATCCATTTGCTGTCTACAAGAGACTCATTTTGAACCCAAAGATACATTCAGACTGAACATAAAGGGATGGAATATCATCTTTGACACAAATGGACCTCAAAAGAAAGCTGGGGTAGAAATTCTTATATCAGATAGATTGGATTTTAAACTAAAGACTATAGTTAGAGACACAGAATGGCACTATATTATTCTTAAAGGATGTATCCAACAAGTGGAGATGACAATTATAAATATATGTGCCCCCAACAGGGGAGCAGCAAGATACACAAGCCAACTCTTAACCAGAATAAAGAGACATATAGATGAAAATACATTAATAGTAGGGGACCTCAACACTCCACTATCAGAAATAGACAGAACACCCAGGCAACAACTCAGTAAAGGAACAAAGGCTTTGAATGCCATTCTCAACGAGCTGGACCTCACAGATATATATAGAACACTACACCCCAGAACCAAAGAATACTCATTTTATTCTAATGCCCATGGAACATTCTCAAGAATAGACCATGTTCTGGGACACAAACCAGGTCTCAACCGATACCAAAAGACTGAAATTATTCCCTGCATATTCTCAGACCCCAACACTTTGAAATTGGAACTTAACCACAAGGAAAAGTTTGGAAGAAACTCAAACACTTGGAGACTAAGAACCATCCTGCTCAGGAATGATTCGATAAACCAGGAAATCAAAAATCAAATTAAACAATTTATGGAGACCAACGAGAATGAAAACACAATGGTCCAAAACCTTTGGGATACTGCAAAGGCAGTCCTAAGGGGGAAACACATAGCCATCCAAGCCTCACTCAAAAGAATATAAAAATCTAAAATGCAGTTTCTATATACTCACCTCAAGAAGCTGGAACAGCAACAGAGGGACAGGCCTAATCCACGCACGAGAAAGCAGTTGACCAAGATTAGAGCAGAAATCAATGAATTAGAAACCAGGAGTACAGTAGAGCAGATCAACAGAAATAGAAGCTGGTTCTTTGAGAGAATTAATAAAATTGACAGACCCCTGGCAAGACTTATCCAAAGAATAGAGAAAGGACCCAAATTAATAAAATTATGAATGAAAAAGGAGAGGTCACAACCAACACCAATGAAATTGGAAGGATTATTAGAAACTTTTATCAACAGCTTTATGCCAATAAAGTAAGCAATCTGGAAGAGATGGAGGCCTTCCTGGAAACCCATAAACTACCAGGACTGAAACAGGAAGAAATTGATTTTTTAAACAGGCCAATTAATTATGAAGAGATTAAGTCAGTGATGAACAACCTTCGAAAAAATAAAACTCCAGGCCCGGATGTTTTTCCTGGGGAATTCTACCAAACATTCAAATAGAAATAATACCTATTCTCCTAAAGCTATTTCAATAAATAGAAACAGAAGGAAAGCAACCAAACTCATTCTATGAGGCCAATATTACATTGATCCCCAAACCAGGCAAAGACCCCAACAAAAAGGAGAATTATAGACTGATTTCCCTAATAAATATGGACACCAAAATTCTCAACAAGATCCTGGCTAACAGAATCCAGCAGTACATTAAAGGATTATCCATCATGACCAAGTGGGATTCATCCCTGGAATGCAGGGGTGGTACAACATTCGCAAATCTATCAGTTTCTGAGATTTTATCCAGAAACAAAAATTCAGAAATCATATGATTCTGTCAATAGATGCAGAAAAAGCATTTGACAAAGTACAGCATCCTTTCCTGATTAAAACCTTCAGAGTGTAGGAATAGAGGGTACATTTCTCAAGATCATAAAAGTCATCTATGAAAAAAGTACAGCAAATATTATTTTCAATGGGGAAAAGCTGGAAGCCTTTCCCTTAAGATCAGGAACACGGCAAGGATGCCCACTCTCGTCACTATTATTCAACATGGTACTAGAAGTCCTTGCAAAGGCAATCAGACAACAAAAAGGTATAAAACATATCCAAATCGACAAAGAAGAAGTCAAACTGACTCTCTTCGCAGATGACATGATACTCTATATGGAAAACCCAAAAGAATCCACTCCCAAACTATTAGAGGTGATAGAGCAATTCAGTAATGTGGCAGGATACAAAATCAATGCTCAGAAATCAGTTGCATTTCTATACACGAATAATGAGACTGAGAAACAGCAATTAGGGAATCCATCCCATTTACAATAGCACCAAAAACCATACATTACCTTGGAATTAACTTAACCAGAGACATAAAGGGTCCATATACTAGAAACTATAAATCACTCTTGAAAGACATTGAGGAAGACACAAAAAGATGGGAAAATATTCCATGTTCATGGATTGGAAGAATTAACATAGTTAAAATGTCCATGCTACCCAGAGCAATCTACACTTTCAATGCTATCCCGATCAAAATACCAATGACATTTTTCGAGGAACTGGAACAAATAGTCCTCAAATTTGTGTGGAACCAGAAAAGGCCCCGAATCACCAAGGAACTGTTGAAAACGAAAAACAAAGCTGGGGCATCACAATGCCAGATTTCGAGCTGTACTACAAAGCTGTGATCACAATGACAGCATGGTACTGGCACAAAAACAGACACATAGACCAATGGAACAGAATAGAGAACCCAGAAATGGACTCTCGGCTCTTTAGGCAACTAATCTTTGATAAAGCAGGAAAAAACATCCGGTGGAAAAAAGACAGTCTCTTCAATAAATGGTGCTGGGAGAATTGGACAGCTACATGCAAAAGAATGAAACTTAACCACTCTCTCACACCATACACAAAGATAAACTATAAATGGATGGAAGACCTTGATGTGAGACAGGAATCCATCAAAATCCTAGAGGAGAACATAGGCAACAACCTCTATGACATCGGCCAAAGCAACCTTTTTCATGACACATCTCCAAAGGCAAGAGAAACAAAAGATAAAATGAACATGTGGGAATTCATCAAGATACAAAGCTTCTGCACAGCCAAGGAAATAATCAGAAAAACTAAGAGGCAGCCCACGGAATGGGAGAATATATTTGCCAATGATGCTACAGATAAAAGACTTGTATCCAAGATCTACAAAGAACTTCTCAAACTCAATACGTGAGAAACAAATAAAAAAATCATAAAATGGGCAGAAGATATGAACAGACACTTTTCCAATGAGGACATACAAATGGCCAACAGACACATAAAAACATGTTCAAAATCATTAGCCATCAGGGAAATTCAAATCAAAACCACACTGAGATACCACCTTACGCCAGTTAGAATGGCAAAAATTAAAAGGCAGGAAACAGCAATTGCTGGAGAGGATGTGGAGAAAGGGGATCCCCCCTACATTGTTGGTGGGAATGCAGGTTGGTGCAGCCACTCTGGAAAACAGTGTGGAGGTCCCTTAAAAAGTTAAAAATTGAGCTACTCTATGACCCAGCCATTGCAATACTGGGTATTTACCCCAAAGATACAGACGTAGTGAAGAGAAGGGCCATATGCACCCCAATGTTCATAGCAGCATTGTCCACAATAGCTAAATCATGGAAGGAGCCGACATGCCCTTCAACAGATGACTGAATTAAGAAGCTGTGGTCCATATATACAATGGAATATTACTCAGCTATCAGAAAGAACGAGTTCCCAACATTTGTTGCAACATGGATGGCACTGGAGGAGGGAATGCTAAGTGAAATAAGTCAAGCAGAGAAAGACAATTATCATATGATTTCTCTCATCTATGGAACATAAGAACTAGGAAGATCGGTAGGGGAAGAAAGGGATAAAGAAAGAGGGGGTAATCAGAAGGGGGAATGATGCATGAGAGACTATGGACTCTGAGAAACAAACTGAGGGCTTCAGAGGGGAGGGGAGTGGGGGAATGGGATAGACAGGTGATGGGTAGTAAGGAGGGCACGTATTGCATGGTGCACTGGGTGTTATACGCAACTAGTGAATCATCGAACTTTGCATCAGAAACCAGGGTTGTACTGTATGGTGACTAACATAATACATTAAAAATATTATTAAAATATCTGCATCTGAAAAAAAAAAGAAAAGGGGTTCTTGTGTGCACAGCAGTTAAGCATCTGCCTTTGGCTCAGGGTGTGGCCCGGCGTTATGGGATCGAGCCCCACATCAGGCTCCTCCGCTATGAGCCTGCTTCTTCCTCTCCCACTCCCCCTGCTGTGTTCCCTCTCTCGCTGGCTGTCTATATCTCTGTCGAATAAATAAATAAAATCTTAAAAAATAAAAAAAAAGAGAAATGATGTCAAAGAAAATGGCTGGCACTTAATGAGAAATTCTATGATCGCTTCAATGAGAATTGCCTGAAGCATTGAATCTCTGATTACACTGTAGAGAAAAATACTAGTCAATATTTTGATCATTTGGACACCTAAAATTTTTCAGATCATCTCTATCAAAAGTAACCTCATTACGGGTGCATGGCTGACTCAGTCACTAGAGCATGTTACTCTTGATCAGATTCATAAGTTTCAGCACCATGTTGGGTGTGGAGACTACTTTTGAAAGACTTGAAAAGCAATTTTTAATGGGCACCTACATGGCTCAGCCTGTTAAGGGTCTGCCTTAGGATCAGTCCATGATCCGAGGGCCCTGGAATGAAGCCCTGGGTCAGACTCACTGCTTGGAGGGAGTATGCTTCTCCCTCTCCCTCTCCCCACTCATGCTTCCTCTCTAATTTTTGCTCTCTCTCAAATAAATTAATTTAAAAACATGTTTTAAAAACTGACCTTTCTTCACCTAAAACTAAAATAATATTATATACCAATTTTACCTAAATTTTTGAAACAGCTACCACTCTCATCTTTTCATAAAAATATTTAAGTGTATGCTGCTTCAATTTTTCAGAATACCCAAGAGGCTGTTCCTACAACTTGAGTCTCCACATACTCAAAACATAAAGGGCTATGGCAGTCCCATTATGTCATACTGGAGCCATCCTGTTCAAACAATATCTATGCTTAGGATTACTCTGTAAGATTCCCTATTATTAACATACTAACTACTGTCTGAGAAGGATATTGTGGCCCCATCTTAAAAAGAGACTCATTAGAATAGGAAATGGTGCCTCCGACACTCCACTGTCCATGTAGATACTTGTTAAAGATCCTATTGATGTCATTCCCGTCTGGAAGTACACTTATGCCAGATACCACAGAGAATAACCAGACAGAGGCCCCTCTACCTCCTTCAGGTTTTCTCCACCAGGACACACATCCAACATCCAGATATAGTCTTTCTACAGCCTTCCACAAACATGAGGGACTAACTTAGGTTTTTATGCTGTGTCCTCAAAAGCAAATGCTCCTTATTACCATGATTTGACCCCAATGCTTAGGGGTCCATGTGAGGCTCCTTTCCAGCCTGGATGAATAACACATGAAGGTACTGAGCATTTATTGGAGGAAGAAAGGAGGTAACTGATGGCTGAGTAATATTCCATTGTATATATGGACCACGTCTTCTTAATCCAGTCACCTGTTGAAGGGCATCTCGGCTCCTTCCACGATTTAGCTACTGTGGACAATCCTGCTATGATCATTGTGGTGCATATGGCCCTTCTCTTCACTATGTCTGTATCTTTGGGGTAAATACCCAGTAGTGCAATTGCTGGATCAGAGGGTAACTCAATTTTTAACTTTTTAAGGGACCTCCATGCTGTTTTCCAAAGTGGCTGTAACAACTTGTATTTCCACCAACAATGTAGGAGGGATCCCCTTTCTCCACATCCTCTCCAACAATTGTTGTTTCCTGCCTTGTCAATTTTTGCCATTCTAACTTGTCTAAGGTGGTATCTCAGTGTGGTTTTGATTTGAATTTCTCTTATGTCTAATGATTTTGAACATGTTTTCATGTGTCTGTTAGCCATTTGTATGTCTTCTTTGGAAAAGTGTCTGTTCATATCTTCTGCCCAATTTTTGATTTGATTATTTGTTTCACGTGTATTGAGTTTGAGAAGTTCTTTGTAGATCTTGGATACTAATCTTTTATCTGTAGTGTCATTTGCAAATATCTTCTCCCATTCCGTGGACTGCCTCTAAGTTCTTTTGACTGTTTCCTTGGCTGTGCAGAAGCTTTTTTCTTGATGAAGTCTCACCAGTTCATTTTTTCTTTTGCTTCTCTTTCCTTTGGAGATGTGTCATTAAAAAAAAGTTGCTGTGACTGATATCAAAGAGGTTGCTGCCTATGTTCTCTTCTAGGATTTTGGTGGATTCCTGATTCACATTGAGGTCTTTCATCCATTTGGAGTTTATCTTTGTGTATGGTGTGAGAGAGTGGTTAAGTTTCATTCTTTTGCATGTAGCTGTCCAATTTACCCAGCACCACGTATTGAAGAGACTGTCTTTTTTCACTGGATGTTTTTTCCTGCTTTGTCAAAGCTTAGTTGCCCAAAGAGCTGAGGGTCCATGGCTGGGTTCTCTATTCTGTTTCATTGGTCCATGTGTCTATTTTTGTGCCAGTACCATGCTGTCTTTGTGATCACAGCTTTGTAGTAGAGCTCAAAATCTGGCATTGTGATGCCCCCAGCTTTGTTTTTCCTTTTCAACACTTCTTGGCGATTCATGGCCTTTTCTGTTTCCACACAAATTTAGGGGCTTTTTTTTTCCAGTTCTTTGAAAAATGTCATTGGTATTTTCATCGGATGCCATTGAAAGTGTAGATTGCTCTGAGTAGCATGGACATTTTAACTATGATAATTCATCCAATCCATGAGCATGGAATATATTCCCATCTTTTTGTGTCTTTTTCTTCAATGTCTTTAAGAATGGTTTGTAATTTCTAGAATATAGATTCTTTATGTCTCTGGTTTAGTTAATTCCGAGATGATGTGTGATTTTTGGTGCTATTGTAAATGGAATGCATTCCCTAATTTCTCTTTCTTCAGTCTCATTGCTCGTGTGTAGAAATGCAACTGATTTTTGAGCATTGATTTTGTATCCCGCCACATTGCTGAAATGCTCTATAAGTTCTAGTAGTTTGGGGGTGAATTCTTTTGGGTTTTCCATATAGAGTATCATCTCATCTGTGAAGAGAGGCAGTTTGACTTCTTCTTTGCCAGTTTGGAAAGCTTTTATCCCTTTGTGTTGTCTGCTTGCTGTTGCAAGGACTTCTAGTACTATGTTGAAAAATAATGGCGAGAGTGGGCATCCTTGTCGTGTTCCTGATCTTCAGGAAAAGGCTTCAAGATTTTCCCCATTAAGAATGTTATTTGCTGTAGGCTTTTCATAGATGGTTTTTATGAAATTGAGGAATGTGCCTCTCTCCCTACACTGTGAAGGATTTTAATCAGGAAAGGATGATATATTTTCTCAAATGCTTTTTCTGCCCACAGCCATCAAAAGGAACGATTTCTCAACATTTGCTACAACATGGACAGAACTGGAGGAGATAATGCTAAGTGAAATAAGTCAAGCAGAGAAAGACAATTATCATATGGTTTCACTCATTTATGGAACATAAGAAGTAGGAAGATTGGTAGGAGAAGAAAGGCAAGAAGAAAGGGGGGAAAACAGAAGGGGGAATGAAGCATGAGAGCCTATGGACTCTGAGAAACAAACTGAGGGCTTCAGAGGGGAGGGGGTTGGGGGAATGGGATAGGCTGGTGATGCGTTAAGGAGGGCATGTATTGCATGGTGCACTGGGTGTTATATGTAACTAATGAATCATCGAACTTTACATCAGAAACCAGGGATGTACTGTATGGTGACTAACATAATATAATAAAAAACATTAAAAAAAAAAACCTAGGGATGTACTGTATGGTGACCAACATAATATAATAAAAAATAATTACTAAAAAATAAAGAGAGGAGGTAACTGGAAAGAGATTTTTAAAAGTAACTAAATGAGAGAACAGAGTGAGATACTGAGTTCTTAGTTATGCTGACCTTGCATCCTGAATTGCCCCAGAGAGAGTAATTGCTAGGATGTGGCACTTTCACAACAAAAACTAGGAAGGTTCTGGCAAACTGAAAACAATTGGTTACTGAAACAGGTTTTCTGTGGTCTACACCAGGCTCATTTAAGGGACAGAGAATCCTTGGATATATATAATGTGTATTTGTACTTAGTTATTTGTCATAATTGGGATTCCTTGTAGAACGTGGGCTGGCTCCTCTTGAAACTCAGATATAATGGGGTTCCTGAGGAATGGAGACAAGCCCTCTCTTCCCATGTAGAAAATGGAACCATATTCAAAAGAGCCTACCCTGTCAGGGAGACAGGGCTGAAACCAGCATAAGGATTTATTGGTCAGATGGTAGGGGAGCTTCCCTATATGGTATAATCTCAACTCCAAATCCCCTGCTCAGCTCCTTGGATATGGGGGCATTGAAGAAGAACACTGGAAAAACAGTATCTTCCTTTTCTACTCATTCCTTCATCAAGATTTTCAGCTTTTCACCGTGTTGCTCTTTTCTCAAACACCTACATGCAGAACAATATCCCACCAAGGTGGATCATGTTGACTAGAGTGTGGCAGACACTGAGTTAAGTAATACAAGGTCATTTCTGGATAAATTATTCCGACGAGGCCTAACAGAAGTGAGAGGCTGTCATTGAAAGACAGAACGTCCCTAAGACCTGTGAAAATTAGACAGAACAAAGATCTGTCAATCTCTTCCTACCATTGAGGAATGGGAAGATCATCTTCTGGGAACATGTAAAGGAACAAAGAGACTGATATTCCCCAGACAATTCACCAGGAAGCCTGTTCCACTTTACTACATTGCAGGAGGGAGAGGACCTGAGAGAGAACTGAATTCTCAAGGCCGTATTGCATGAAGCCGCCTTTATACATGGTTAGGATTGAGGAAGCATCTTCCGAGTAAGGAGGGAGGCTGTGAGAACAGGACAGGTTTTGGTTTTACTTCCCCATGAACTTAGACCACTGTGATAAGTACCACCACTACTAGCTGAGGCACAGTAATACTCAGCCTCATCCTCAGCCTGGAGTCCAGATATGGTCAGGGAAGCTGTGTTGCCAGACTTGGAGCCAGAGAAGCGATCAGGGATCCCTGATGGCCGAGTATTTACTCTGTAAATCAGAGTTTTGGGGGCCATGCCAGGATACTGTTGATGCCAGGAGACACCATTATACCTTCCAATGTCATTGCTGGTTCCAGTACAAGAAATGGTAACTGTCTGTCCCAGAGTCCCAGACACTGAGGCCGGCTGAGTCAGGGTAGACTGGGCCCAGGAACCTAAAAAAAGGATAAATGCAATAGTTAGCTCTGTGCCGGGGCCTCGGGTGAACCTGAAGAGGAGAGAAAGGATCAGCTTAGATGTTGCCAAGGAGCCTTCCGTGGGGACCTCACCTGTGCCCTGAGTGAGGAGACTGAGAAAGACCAGAGTCCAGGCCATGGTGGTGACTCCTCAACAGCACTGCCTTCTGAGACCCCCAATCCCAGGCTTGTCTCTCCCAGACCTCTATTATCTCCTCCCCCTCCCTGCCTCAGGGAGGGCGTGGACTGCATGCAAATGTGCTTCCTGCACCTTCCTCTCCTCACCGGCTCTGATCTGACCCTTCATCCTAGATACTTGTACATCCTTGGTCAGTGAATCTTAGCTGAATAGACTCAAACACTTTGACATGTACCTTCTGAAGGTCAAGAATTTGAATTTTTATGCCTGATATGTCCACAAGAGAAGGATCTCCTGAAGACATCATGCATGTGAGTTCCTGGATCTTCTGTGTTTCTGCAATACCATGAGTATTTCTCTGTGACCATGCAAGACTTGGGGCCCTTCCTTCTGTGCCCTCTGTTGGGCACCAGCTTCTCAGGATCTCTCTACTGTTAGGAAAGTGTCTCTGCTGATGCCAGTGGAAACATCTGCTGTGAGTTGGTGGTTGGTGCTGGGCTCTCCCCCAGCTGCAGGCTTGCCACAGTCCCACCCATACTTGTTGGTGGTGATGGACATGCAACATTGAAACCCATCAGCTTGTCAGTCACCCCAGCTACTTACCCACATGCCATATGGAGGGTCAGGCCCACAGGTGGAAGCAAACCCTAGGAGGGAAAAAGGAGCACCTGCCAGGACATTCTGCACATTCCACTCATGAACAAGCCACTTGCCCTTCTTTAGCCGAAAATCTCAACCTGAGAAATGAAGAAGAAAGTTTCACTGTCCATGGTACATTATCTAGTGAGAGATGAATCAGAATAGGGTTGTGTAGGTTTGATAATGAGACATTTCTCAGTGCCCAGAGGGTTATTTGTTAGAAGATTTATATTTTCCAGCTCTCCTTTCATTTATATTAGATCTATTCGTCTGACAGTAGACACATGTTTTATCTACTCAGTTTTACACCACCACTCACCCACTGGGAACCATAAAAGTAATCTCTTGACCTTGTACCAGTGAAGGAACAGAAGCATTGTGGAATATCCCTTCCTATTTCTTTCCTGTGAAAGTTTTAAAATTCATTTTCAATTTCCCCTTTTCCCTAATGCATGTTTCCACAGGTAACATAGCCCAAATTGGAAGTACTGTTATCAGGCTCAGTTTCCATTTAAGGCATAGTGAGCAGACACCACAATTCCCCAATAAATGCTGCTGTAAGCCAAGAAGTAATGCACGTGGGAGCTGTTTGAGTCCCTAGAACAAGCTCCTACAAGGCAGATTGGGAATGACATTGACATTTCAAGTAACATAGAAACAGTGCTGACTTTCCTCTTTTCCCTTCACAGTCTTGCCACCTGCCCTCAAGACAGCTGGGAGCCAGGACCAGGCACCAGCTTGAGACAGAAAGAGATCCAGGACTAGCCCATTGTTCTGGCTTGACATGTGAGAAAGATGATTTCTAACACTCAGAGCATGATTGGATAACCGTTTTTTCTTTTCTTTTAGGGTTTCTTCTTTTCCTTCTCTATGCCCATTCAGAAAGGAAATATTTGTATAGTGAGAAAAATAACAGTGATGAATTTGGGAACTTGCTTTTTGGCCCAAAGCACTATCCTCTCTGTCCTCGTGCAACAAGGCTCAGACATCAGCATTTTTATGGGAATTTCATAACAGTAGAAAGGAGCCAAAGATCCAGGTTTCTATCCACAAGACCAGAAGGAAGATCCAGGGAACTTGAAATACTGGGGAGATGGTAGAGGGAGACAAGCCTGGGGAAACAATGCTGTAAGTTTTTTACGAGTTCGTGATTCATTTTTTTTTTAATAATGATTTTTTATTTTATTATGTTAGTCACCACACAGTACATCCCCGGTTTCCGATGTAAGGCTCGATGATTCATTAGTTGTGTATAACACGCAGTGCACCATGCAATACGTGCCCTCCTTAACATTTCTAAGCCACACTTGTGCAGTGTCTGACACTAAGGAGGATGGAAAGATGAGGGTAAGAGAACTGGAAGGGGCTTCCACTGACATCCCAGATGTGATTTGTGGAACTCAATGTGTAGTTCCACTTAGGACAGATGCAAATAACAGAACAAAGGCTTTGCAAAGAGTCTGACAGAGAAATCACATTCCACAGAAGGCTCTTTGAAACTAGGAGCTTGGACTTGATTGGGTCAAGTATCTGCTAAAACAAAAAGTTCAATTGGGATTTACACAGGAATCCCAGTTTCATAACATAACACTGGATAGATTCAGGACAGGTGCCAAAATTACTCAGTATATGAAACAAGGAAAATCCCAGCTGGCCTGGAAAAGAAATTTAAAGATACTTAACCCAGTACGACAGATAATTTGGATTTTCTCACAAAGACTTTCAACCAGCTACTTAAAAACTGACACAAAAAAAGGGGAGAATTTCTTTGAAAATTACCAGAGGGATAGTACATCTCAGCCAAGAAATAGAAGACATAATGAAGCACATCTCAAAAGTACATTATATGGAACTGACTACAGATTGGAAAAGAAAAGACTAATGACTTCAGGGTCATAGCATACAAAAGTATGCAATCTAAATTATGGATGGAAAAAAGATTTAGGGATCAAAAATTATCAGAAAATTGTGGAACCTCTTCAGGTGCCCCAAAATGCATAGAATAGGGTATCCTAAAAGAGAAAACAAGGAGCACTAAAAGGAAACACGTGTTTCCAGAAGCTGAACAAACCCCAAAGACAAGAAACATAAAGAAAGGCACATTTTTTCTGATTTGTGCAGGTGTGGACTCTTTTCCAGACAGCTGTTTGACTTGAGTAAGTATTGATGTTGTAGTAATTCATCAACCAAGGAATTTTGTCCCCTCATGACTCTCAACTGGTCATGAGTATCGAAATGATGATGGAGATGAAAACAAAAATTAGAGTGAGTGCAAGTTATTACATAAACAGCTAAGTCTCTATAACACCTCTCTCTAGTGTAGTAAGACAATAGTCCGTGTTCTACCAGCCACTCCACAAACAGATTCGTCTCAGGAGAGCATAAAACATGGTGCTTTCTGGTCTGAGCTAGGTTTGTCTTCACAGGACAAAGCACCAATGTCATGGTCAGTCAAGATGACACCCTTTCTCTCCCTCAAGAGAAGTGTCCAGGGACTCCTCCTGGAGGACATGCTGAGCCAGTTAGTAGAAAATTTGGGAGTCCTAAACCCTGACAATATTCCTGCTAGATACTCAGTAACTGGCGCACATAGAGCAAGACCAGGTTTCCAGTTCTAGAAGTCTCTCATCTTCTCCCAGGGCCTTGTCGGTCCTCTTCAGTAGGTGCTGTGCTAAACTCCCAGGAAACTCAACCCACACAGATCCTGAGGCTCTATTAAGCTTAAGGTCTCCTGGGATCTCACCCAAAGGACACATTATCCTTTCCTTTCTCAGCTAGTTTGTCACATTCTACTCACTGTTTCAGATTCCCAAAAGTTTGGGGATTCATACCAAGGTGAAAAGAATGTGTAGGAAATAAAAGGGGTGAATAATACCACACACAATATATGAGTAAATTGCAGATAGGATAGACAGCTGATAGGTTTTATTATTTTTTTTTTTAGGTGGCTCTGCTTTGAGTGGGTAGATGTGGTTTCCATTTATTTTTCCTTCTTAAATAAAAACATTTATTTTATGCACTTTTGTTTAGATATGATAAGCATCATAATGAAAGAATTTTGAAAGCAAACTCAAACAGACCTCAGCAATTTTCCTGTCCTTTACGTAGAGCAGACTGTGAACAAATATAGAAGAGACAGTTGCCATGAGCACCTAGATGAAAAAGGAGAAAACACTACCCCTGTGGGTATTTTGTTTTTCGTGGAAATAAATTCACACAGGCTCCTTGAGAAGAAACTCTAAAAGAGAACAGGCCAATGGTAGGACAAAGCCACTCTCCCATGGTTCTGTTGCGGCTGTGGTCTGTGACCTCCCTCCTGGCGCACCCCAGCATGTTCAGGGCAGATCCAGAAGGCAGGTAAAATGGAAGGAAAGATAAGCCTGAATATGGAATGCTTTGGAGACACAAAGACAAGACAAGAATAGGCCAGGCTGCATCCTGAGTAATTCCCTACAAATGTGCCTTGACTCTAACAGTAAATACAAAACTAAAAAAAAAAAAAAATGTTGGGTGGGAATGAAATTGTCTCTGATCACCAAGAAAGAAAGGCCTTGCTCTCCTTACTTTTTGTGTTTACCAAGAAAACATGAGTTGTAAATATTTCTCTACCCACAGTTAAATTACTTAATGTGTTTCGCACACATATAAGACCCTTTTCAGGTGTACAGCCAAGGGATCACTTTCTCAAGTTCCTGAGACTCATCACTTTAAAATGAAAACAGCAAGGAAGAGAGTGTCCCTACTTTACAGATTCTTTGACAGATGAGAGAATCAGTCTAACATGACTGGGAACCTGGCTCCAAGATGCGAAGATACTTCCTGGCATGAATGTAAGAAATTGTTTTTCCCAGAAAGTTTGATATTTACCACTAATGCTATGTATATGTTTTAAATATTCTCTCCCATTCCATAAGTGGTCTTCACTTTGTGAAATTCCCAAGGCATCCACTCCATTCCTGACGTTTTGTTGGATCACAAGACACAAAGGGAAACCAGCACTGCCCTCTACCAGTGTGAGGAATGGTGCAATTAAGAGTGAGACTTTCCCCAAGAACAGGTGGAGTGTGCTTACGTGGAGTCTCCACTTACTCTGCTCCCATCACTGAAGACTTAAAAGGAATGACCACCTTGGAACACATCACAGAAGGAAGTGGAAGCTGACTCTGTCCCTAGAAAATTCATCAAGGGAATGTCTTCCTTTCAGACATCCTTGGAGGACAAGAGAGGGTGAAGAACTAAATTCTCGTGACCACATTGCAAGAAGCTCCCACTGCACAGGATTGGCAATCATCTTCAGAGCAAGGAGGGAGCCTGTGAGCTCAGGATAGGTTTTGGTGTCACATCCCCATGAATTTCCACCACTGTGATAACTGTCACTGGCTGTATATGAGTCACAGTCGTAATCAGCCTTAACCTCAGGTTGGAACCCAGAGATGGTCAGGGAGGCTGTGTTGTCAGAGCCAGAGCCAGGGAAACGATCAGGGATCCCTGAGGGCTGCTTAGTGACACAATGAATTACAGGTTTAAGAGTCAATCGCAGGTGCGGTTGCTGCCAGGAGACATAGTCAGTTGCCCCAATATCACTGCTCATTCATGCACAGGAGATGGTGACAGTCCTTCCCAGAGCCCCAGGTACTGAGTGAGGCTGATTCGGGGCACACTGGGTCTAGGACACTGAAAAGTACAAAACACACCCTTTTTAACTCATTACTGGGCCCCAGTTAAGACTGAGGAAAGGAGAAATAGGAGTGCCCACATGTACCCATGGTCTCTTCTATGGAGACCTCACCTCTGCCCTGAGTGAAGATGGTGAGGAGAACCAGAGCCTTAGTTGTGATGGAGAAACCCCAAGAGCACTGACTTCTGAGACCCCAACCTTAAGGCTGGGTGTCCCCCTCCTCTAATTTCTATCCCCTGCTTGGCAGAGGAAGAGGCCTCCATGCAAATGTGCTTCCTGCACAAGCCTCTCCTCACCCCCTCTGATCTGACCCTTCATTCTAGGTATATCTGCATTCTGGGGAAACAGAACTTAGCTGAAGGATTCCAGTACTTTGACATGGGTATTCTAGGACAGAGCTCATGTTTCTGCCCAGGAAATGGAGCCAGAATTGGAATGTCCCTTAGTTCCTACTGTGGGAATCCCCATATAATTGAGAAATGATCCCATTCCTTTCTACTTGTGTTGTGCTGATTGAGCTTGGGGAAAAGAACCAGAGGGGCTGGAGTTAGAGAGATTCACTCTTTCCTTGGTAGGCTCCAAAAACAGAGCAGGGGATTATTCACATTCCTTATCTCCTTCCTCTCTTCCTCAGTATTGTGGGTCCTCTTGCTTTTCAGTCCCCTTCCTTGCAGGACTCAAGGCTGAGGCCTGGGGGTGTCCATTGGCCTTCGATGCAGGGAACTTATCGGGGAAAATTAGATTTCGATCACCCTTCACACATGGTCCTCCTTTGCATGACTCAGGAAGAATCTGCTCTTGGGTCTCTGCACAGGTCAGGGTAAATCTCAGTCATGACCTTCCCCAAATCCAGGTCCTTGCTGCCCCCTGTTGGTCACAGATGGTGTAAGCCAGCACCAGGGAAGGCTGCTGAGTGAGAGCTGGAATTTTTTTTTTCTTTCTTTCTTTCTTTCTTTCTTTCTTTCTTTCTTTCTTTCTTTCTTTTTTCTTTCTTTCTAATAATATTTTGTTATTATATTATGTTAGTCAATATACAGTACACCCCTGGTTTTTGATGTAAGGTTCAATGAATCATGAGTTATGTATAACACCCAGTGCACCATGCAATACATGCCCTCCTTACTACCCATCACCAGCCTATCCCATTCCTGTACCCTCCTCCCCTCTGAAGCCCTCAGCTAGTTTCTCAGAGTCCATAGTCTCTCATGGTTTCTGCTCTGCTCCTTCTGCTCTTTCCTTCCTCCCCCCCCCAGTCAGTACCAAATCCTTAAATCCCTCCTAAATCCATCTTCCTCAAGAAAGGAATGGGTCACCTGCCACACCAGGTGCTTCAGACCCTACCCCTCAGAACCAGGTAGCTTGTCCCCCTGAACAGCCTTGTCACAGGGTTCGTATTAGTGTGGCAGTTGTGGGCTCAGTGCTGAGGAAATATTAGAGGTCAAATTAAACCATCCCCTGAAGAAAGCCTGGATGAGAACTATGGCACAGGCGGAAAAAAAATATTCTTTACTTCTGTTGAAACAAAAAATATTGGGAGAGAGAAAGATAAAGAGAGAGAGAGTTCAGTCAGCATCAGAAACAGCCAAAGTAAACAGGAGCAATTTTCTAGGGTTTGTGAATTAGGTAGAAGGGAACTGGGGTCAGGATTACTCTAAAGAGCGTAACTCTCCGAGTTAATATCAGAGTGCATTTCTCTGTCATGTGGGGCAGAGGACATTCTTCACTTAACCTTCTCTGTACAGAGACTAACAAGTGATAACCGTGGACCTTCCTGGGGTAAAGTCCTTTCCATTCCCAGAGAGCTGCCTGACCTTGTGTGCTTTCTCATTAGATGGTTTAAAGGGGAAATACCAATCAAGGCTCAATGGTCCCTTTCAGAAGAGACAGGACTTTCAGGAAACGGACTACGAATTTTGTGAAGTGTGAATTCCTGAAGAAACTACTGCACCTGCCCCAGAGAATAAGGGGCCTCCATAGAAATGTGCATCCAGATGTTGCCATGTTGGGTGAGCACCTTCAGGACAAGTAGGGAGCCTTTGAACAGAGGGTAGGCTTTGGTCTCACTTCCTCATGAAATGGGATCACTGTGAAAAAGTGTAGCTACCTACCATATGAGTATCAGTAATACTCAACCTTGTTTTCAGCCTAGAGCCCAGAGATGGTCAGGGAGGCCATGTTTCTAGATCTGGAGCCAGAGAAGGGATCAGGGTTCCTTGATGGCCGAGTATTTCCATTATAAATCACGAGTTTGGGGGATGTGCCTGGGAGTTGCTGACACCAGGAGACAGAATTACCACTCCCAATGTTACTGCTGCTTCTGGCACAGGAGATGGTGATGGTCTGACAAAAGAGGGACATTGAGAAAATGATTGCATTCTCAATATGATTAGAAAAGAAGAATAATGCAAGAAAGAGAGAGGGGAGTAGGGTGGAGAAATACCTCATTGAAATCCAGAGAAATGATTCAGGCTCTGAGCCTCTGGGAAAAGGGGACAGGAGTCAAGTTTGGCCTCAAGGACCCAGCTCCAGGGACTTCTCACCAGGGCAAGTCTGTGTGCTACAGGGGACACAGGATGTTCTCAGTCTGTCTCTTCGTGCACACTTTGTGACCTGACCACAGCTGTGTTCTTCCTGGGGCAAGGTCTGCTTATCCACAGCAAGAAACTTGTGTGTTTTTGTAAGAGGAGGTGGATTTGTAGAAAAACTGGTCAGCACTGACAGATCTTTCGAGGAATTTTATGGAATAGAGATGCTCTGATGACACTCTTCTCATGTCACTGTTCATACCACCTGACAGGTGATTACAAGAAGTTCTCAACAATGTGTCGCTGGCCCACAGCATGGGATGAACAGAGTGGTGGTCTCTGGTATGGAGGAAAAGGAAAAGTGTTTGTGGGAAAAAGAATAGTTTAGATTGTGAGATGATTGTTTGTGTGCTTGAAACATTCACCTACTGAACTATTTAGACCTTTGTTTAGTTAATGATGTCTATATTTTGGAGAATAATAGAGTAATAGATCATGACACTGTCAATATCAGCACCCATCTGAAATGAGATTTGCAGCCCATTAGTCTTGGGATGGCTGCAGAGAGACCTCCTGTGAACATCCCAAGCATCCAGATGCTTCCTGCAAAACACCAACCACTGATCTTCACGAGGAGCTGCCTTGCACCTGTTCCATTTTCTGTGAGTTCTAGAGGCACCATCAGCACCACCTATAATAGAAGAGTTAGTGTTTTATGTAAAATTCTGCTGCAATAATGTGCCCACGTAATTACACGTGACATAGATATAATAATCTTGACTGCCTCAAAAAGGAGGCAAAATGAAAACTGGCACATAAAATAATGAATGAGTAATAGAGCTAAAGCATGTAAATTTTTTAAAATAAAAAAATCAATAACTACGTTCTTTTCTTTTAGGTTATGATAAATATAGAGATTCCATAAACAATAGCAAATTAAAAGAGACAGAGAGAAAGAGAGAAAAAATATCGAGACAGCATGTCTGGGATCTGACCCAGAAAATGAATGGGCATGTGAATGGTGATTCTTTCACATGCCGATTCCGTTCCCATGTAGAATAATAAAAGCACCCACATAAGGCAGGAATCTACCAATATCCTGGGGAAGAATGTAGGCAGTAACCTCTTTGACACAGGCCACTTAACTTCTTTCAAGACACGTCTCTAAAGTCAAGGTAACAAAAGCAAAAATGAACTTTTGGGATTCATCAAGATAAAATGCTTCTGCACACCAAAGGAAACAGTCAACAAAACTAAGAGACAATCTATGGAATGGGAGAAGATATTGTAAATGATATTAGAGAAAAGGGCTGACATCCAAGATCTGTAATGAACCTCTCAAACTCAACACCCAAAGAAACAAATAATCCAGTCAAAAAATGGGCAAAAGACATGAACAGACACTTCTCCAAAGAAGACACACAAATGGCTAACAGACACACTAAAAAAATGCTCAACAAATCAAAACCACAATGAGATACCACCTTACAGCAGATAGAATGACAAAAATTAAGGAGGCATAAAAAAATGTTGACAAGGATGTGGATAAAAGGCAACCCTCTTACACTGTTGGTGGTAATGCAAGCTGGTACATACACTCTGGAAAATGGTATAGAGGTTCCTCAAGATGCTAAAAATAGAGCTACCCTATGACTCAGCAATTGCACTACTGGTGTTAAGCAAAAGATACAGATGTACTAAAAAGAAGGGGCTCATACACCCCAATGTTGATAGCAACAGTGTCCACAATAGCCAAACTGTGGAAGGAGCCTAGATGCTCTTCAACAGACCAATGGATAAAGAAGATATGGTTCATATATACAACGTAATATTACTCAGCTATCAGAAAGAATGAATACCCACCATTTGCATTGACTTGGATGGAACTGAAAGGGATTATGCAAAGTGAAATAAGTCAAGCAGAGAAAGACAATTATCTTATGTGGAACATAAGGAATAGAACAGAGGACATTATGGGAAGGAAGGGAAAACTGAAGGAGGGGGGAATGATAGGGGAAGATGAACCATGAGAGACTATGCATTCCAGGAAACAATCTGAGGGTTTCAGAGGGGAGGGGATCGGGGCATGGGGTATCCAGGTGATGGGTATTAAGGAAGGTACATGTTGTGGTGAGTACTGGTTTATATGTAACTAATGAATCATTGAACACTACATCAAAAACTAATGATGTACTATACAGTGGCTAACTGAACAGAAAAAAAAATTGAACTGCAGACTTCAGATGGAGAAAAAAAAAAAAGACATCGATGGATATACTGACCTTAAGAACTTCTAAAACATTTCCAGTTGTTTTATCAAAGGTGTCTCTTTTCTCATCTTCAAAAAAAAAGATTTGAAAATATGGATAGTTGAATTATTTGAGAAGACATAGAAGACTGTTCCTATAGTTTGAGTCACACCATACAAGATGCAATGGCAGCTCCACAGATCTCATACTAAATTGACCTGTTCACTTGACATCTAGCCTGTGATTTTCCTGGTAATTTCCCTATTATGAAAATAGAAACTAATTTCTCAGAAGGAAACTGTGGTCCCTTTTAATAGGAGACACAGTTGAAGTGGCATGGGGGCTCCCTGCCCTCCTGTGCGCATGTGGATACTTTGTAAAGATCTCACTGATGCCATGACAGTCAGGGAGACGTCTTACACTAGAAGACCTCAGGCCAACCAGACAGTGGTCCCTCTGCCAACTTGTTTGTCTCTGTGAAGACCCACACCCCACAGCAGGTGCAGACTCTGACCAGCCTCACATAGACAATGGTCCATGACTCAATACACTATCCTGTTTGGTAGCACAGGCCCCCTTTCCACTGTGCTGGGACCCGCCTGCTAAGGGTTTCCATATATGACACTGTTCTGGCCTTGATGATTCAAGCCTAAAGTTGCTGACTGTTATCAGGGAAAGGAATATGGTAGGTGGTCAAAAGATTTGAAAATAATTGACGGTGAGAACATTATGGAAAGACTGAGCTTTCAAGTGGGCGACTATTATTCAAGGCTCTCCCCAGAAACAGAACTAATATGAGTTGTGGGTGCGCATGTGTGTGTGTGTATATATATATATATGTCTGTGTGTATTTATATTTTAAATATATTATGTGCAATGTGTATAGATATATAAATATATATCATATTTTGTACGTAACTATATAATGTTTTGCACATAATTATATACATATAAATTATAGGAAATATATATTATATAGAATGTACAAAAAAGATACATATACATTTAAAAATATTTTTTCATACATATGGAATTTTATATATATGAAAATTGGTGCACATGATTATTGAAGCATGGAAGTTAATGAGCTTCCATCTGCAACTTACAGACCCCAGAAGGTCAATGGTGTGATTCACCTAGAGTCCAAGGCCCGAGAACCATGGAAGCCAATGATGTGAATTCCGGTCTAAGAGCAGGAGAAGTTGAAATAAGATTTCCGGCTCAACCAGAGATGAGATGAGGGAGGTGAGTTCCTCCATGTCTGGCTTCCCGATCCACTCAAGGACTCATGGATTGTGTCATTCACACACACTTTAGGAACAGCAATCTGCTGTACTGAACCCACAAATTCAAATTCTAATCTCAGCCAGGAATACCATCAACACCCAGAAATAATGTTGCATCTGGGCACCCTCTGACCCATGTAGATAGACACAAAAACTTAACCATCACAGTGACCATCTTTCCAGATACCCCACCAGGGAATGAGGCTGTTGTGAGGACATGGCACTTCCGGTGCTAAAGTGGGAAACTTCTGCAACATGACGTGCGTCTTTAGATCTTCCGATGCCCAAGCCTTGCTTCATTCAGTTGTTCAAACAATTCATGGATCTATTTATAAATTATTAAAGTACTTAATTTATTTTTATATAATTAGCAATTAATCACAACTGAAGCTCCAGCTACACACTGGTTGTTCATCAGGGAAAAAGATGCTTTGACTTTCCAGAGAAAAGGGGGACAAACCCATCAGCTATGTCTTCCTTTCTAGAAGAAAAGGAGATCTTGTAGAAAGAGCCTGTGCTGGTGGAGACACTGACTCTTCATTTCTTTGTTGCTGAGTTGAAAAGATGAGAAAAGTCCCACTCTGGGACAGAGCAAAAAGGGAAAGAAGAAGCCATCATTGTACCAAAGGAAAAGAGCAGAGGGAGTGTGGCTCCTGGATCTTATGTTGATCAAGGAGAGGACCTGAGAGAGAACATAATTCTCGAGAGCATGCTGCATGAAGCCCCTGGTTCAAAGGGCTTGGAAAGCATCCTTAGAACAACAAGAGATCCTGTGAGCACAAGGCAGGCTTTCATGTCAGTTCCTCATGAACTCGGACCACTGTGAAAAGTGCCACTATCAGCAAATGAGCAACAGTAATACTCATCCTCATCCTCATCCTAGAGCCCAGAGATAGTCAGGGAAGCTGTGTTTCCAGGCTTGGAGCCTGAGAAAGGATCAGTGATCCCTGACAGCCGAGTATGGACATTATAAATCAGATATCTGGGGCCATGCCCAGATGCTGTTGGTGCCAGGAGACATCATTATGCCTGCCAATGTCATTCCTGTTTCCAGAGCCCCAGGCCCTGAGGGAAACTAGTTAGGGCAGTCTGGGCCCAGAAACACAAAAAGAGGAAAAACACAACCTTAATAGGTCAGTGCTGGGACCTCAGGGGAGTCTGACTAGAAACAGTGGAACAACCCAGATGTCCTCATGGTGCCTTCCCTGGAGACCCCACCTGTGCCCTGAATAAGAGGGATACTTCTGAATCTTTGGAGAACCGAGCTTAGTGGAAAAGTTGAAACACTTTCCATGTATTTCTGAAAGTCAGGAACTTGAATATCTATGCCTTGTTTGTCCAGAAGATAAAGAGCTCCTGATACTCATGGTGATGAGCTTCTGGCCCTTCTGTGTTTCTGCTCTGCCATGACCGTGTCTCTGTGAACATTTGAGGCAGGGCCCCTTTTTTTTATGCCCTCTGCTGGGGTCCTTCTGAGAATGTCTCTACTCTTAGGAAAGAGTCACTGCCCACCCCAGTGGAAACATCTATTGTGAGTTGGTGGTGGCAGAGGGCTCTCATCCAGCTGCAAGCTGTCACCGTCCCCACCCCTACTTGTTTGTACTGGTGCATGTGCAACATCAAAACCCATCAGCTTATTTGTAAATAACTTCATTGAACACACAGATGTGCTGAAGTCCCTTGAGTTGATGGGTACCTGGTTTTCAGTGTCTCTGCTATGACATGACTGTGTCTCCTTGGGGATCCCAGGCCTGTGTTGCCCAGGAAATGCCCTCTGAAGGGTGCCCACTCTTCAGAGTCTCTATATGGTTAGGAAAGTGTTGTTGTCTATGATACACAAACACCTGCTGTTGGTGGGGAGGGAGGCAGGGTCTCCCCTTGCTGCAGGCTCATCACTGATCCCACCCCAACTCCTTTGTGCTGAAGCATCTCAACACTGGATCCCACTAGTGAATCAGTCATCTCTAACCACTCACCACCTGCACTATAGAGAAGAAGGTGTGCAGGTGTGAGGAAACCACTGGAGGGAACCAGGAGCACAGGCCAGGAGCAACAGCTGTACATCTGTGTCTCTTCTTCCTCCTTCAGCCCTTTTATCCTTAAACAAACAGCTTCCCTTTCCCCTACTCTGATTCTCAACCTAAAAGCAAAGAATAAAAATTATGCTGCCCATGGCAGGTGTTCTATGGAGGGATGAACCTGAGAAGGCAAGGGCAGGTTGATGACGAACATGTCTGTGTGCCCAAGACTGGTATTCATTATAAATGTCATATTGCTCAAGATTCCATTCCATTTTAGCCTAGAGTTGTTTTCTCAGTCACGTGTGTGTGTGTGTGTGTGTGTGTGTGTGTGTGTGTACAAGATTTTATTTATTTATCTGAGAGAGAGAGAGTGAGAGGGAAGGAGCAGGAGGAGGGGCAGAGGGAGAAACAGACTCCCTGCTGAGCTGTGGGGCTCTATCCCAGGACTCCAAATCTTGACCTGTGCTGAAGGCAGATGCCTAACCAAGTGTGCCACGCAGTTGCCCCTCTGTGTGTGTGTGTGTATGTGTGTGTCCCTCTCTGTGTGTATGTCTGTGTGTGTGTGTTTCAGTTTTCTTGACTTTCTTCCTTCTCTAAATGAAAGGCTAAAACAATAATCTTCACTGGTAGGTACCACACTGGCAGGTAAGTCAGGGGGGCCTGCAGTGCATGGGAAGCCCCCATCTGCTATTAGCAAAACCTTTCTTGTCTTTGCTCCTTAACGACCCTCTCTGAGTTTCCTAAACTGTCCACATGTGGTCTTCCTAGAAGAGGTGACCATTCACTGTAAATCAACGTGGCATACGGAATCATGTATGCATACAATAGGCAGTAGCTACACATCACTGGAAAAACATCATGATCACAACCCGCAACAGGCAGCAGCAACAGGACACACACAGGAGAAAGGATAAACTGGACACCAATTCAATGTGGCCATCAGCTTGAGCAGGGACCCTGTGGAAAGGACGACCTGCAGGGTGGTGGTGCAAGGAATTGCACCTGCCCATTGCCAACTCCCCCAGTGCACTGAGGGCCATGTCCCTGGCTCTGTGCCTGGAACACTCTGCCCTTCCTTAGTGCTCTGGGAGATACAACTACTCAGGTGCACCTGGCAAGCCTGGGGTTCAGGCTCTACTCTTAGCTCTCCCTTCTCCACACCATGCAGCAGCACCTGGGTCTCTCCTGCCCCGGGAGCTGAGGACATATTGGTGCCTGCTGGAGTCCTGGAGAACCTAGGGCAGCCTCAGTTTCCCTCCTGTGGTCCCAACAACCCCTGCCCTGGTGCCTGGGAGGTGGGGAGGGAGGAGGGCAAGGCTGTGCCCCAAACCAGTTCCCTCTTGGTTTCCTTGCAGTAGACACGGGGGAGGCAGGGTCAGAGCCTCCCAGCCAGGACCATCAGGATGCTCAGTGGTACTAAGCACACTCAGAGGACAGTGAAACAAAGGAGGTATTTCAGAGTCAAGAGGGACATTCTCTGCTACCGCCACCCCCTCGACCTCTGCTTCTTCCACTCCCTAGGGCCCGCCATCCCCCTCGATTCCCCTCTGGCTGACACACAAGGACCCTCCCTTTGGAAGGAGGCCATCATTTGGCTGAAGCCCTTTCTTGTCAACCCTGTTGGCTTCCAGGGACTGGATGCTGATGGGAAACCTGGGAGAAGCCAAAGCGAAGGGACTAGAGCTCCTAGAGGACCCACAAGACCCCGACTGCAAACACGGTCTGGGCAGAATGCTTTGCATGTCCCCAGCAGCCTTGCCCTGGGCACCAGGTCTGCCCCAGGAGACCTGAGCAATCTCCTCTGGCCAAGCCCCTCTCCTGGGTCTCTAATGTCCTGCCTTGGTGCCAGGACAGGGACCCTGTTCTGACACCCTTTTGTCCCAGCACTGCCTAGTCCCCATTTCCTGGCCCCTCTCCAACTTTGCTGCATGGAGGGATGTTAGCAGACACAGTGGAACCTCCTCTAAAAGCTTTTGAAACTCTTTTCCAGTTTTCCCCCTTTTCTACTCCCTATGGCTCAAACTGACAAATTTCCATATTAACATCAGCATTATCCCGTTTGGGTTACATTTAAGTTAGGAAAACAAGACACCGCCATTTCTCCCTCTGCATACCACCATAATCCCAGGGGCCCTGGAAAGGGTTAGATGGTCCCATCCCTAGAAAACTGAAGCACAGAGAATAGATTGGGGAAGGCACTGACATTTGATGCAACATCAAACCCATGGCGAGTTTCCTATCTTTCCTTCAGGGTCCCATGGCCTGGACAAAACACAATGCAACAGATGGGAAAAACATCATCCCTTTTCCCCAATAGGAGGGTCCCATGGATGAAAGAGCTCTTGGGTCTTCACCAGGACTGGGTAAACCACAACCAAGCCCTTCTACAAATGCATGCCCTCATTGCCCCATGGTGCCCTCCCATGGTGCAACCCAAGGAGCAGTGAAGATAGCTAAGTGGGATCAGGAAATCTCTCCCGTGTTCCTCTACTCCAGCTTCCTTGCCCTCCCTGTTCAATACCAGGCCCCTGGCCCCTCCAAAGGCATCTCTTCCTCCTGCTGCTGCTGTTTTCCTGAATTAACCCAGCAAGGAGGGTCATCGTTCTTTTCCCTGTAATTCCTTTAATATCGCTAAAAGATATGGACTTCTTTTTAAATTTTTTTATTTTTTTAAATTTGAATTCAATTAATTAACATATAATGTATAATTAGTTTCAGAGGTAGAGTTAAGTGTTTCAGAAGTTGCATATAACATCCAGTGCCCTCCTTAATGCCCATCACCCAGTTACCCCATCCCATTATCCACCTCCCTTCCAGCAACCCTCAGTTTGTTTCCTGTAGTTAAGAGTCTCTCATGGTTTGTTTCCCTCTCTGATTTTGTCTTATTTCATTTTCCCTCTCTTCCCCTCTGATTTTGTTCTGTTTCTTAAATTCCACATATGAGTTAAATTGTATGATAATTGTCTTTCACTGATTGACTCACTTTGCTCAGGCAAATAACTTCTAGTTCCAACTGTCCTTGCAAATGGAAAGATTTCATACTTTTGATGGCTGAGTAATATTCTATTTTATATCTGTGTGTATGTACACATTTATAAACCACATCCTCTTTATCCATTCATGTGTCAATGGACATCTGGGCTCTTTCCATCGTTTGGCTATTGTGGACATTGCTACTATAAACACTGGGGTGCAGGTGCCCCTTCGGAGCATATTTGTAATTTGGAATAATACCTGGTAGTACAATTGCTGGGTCATAGGGTAGCTCCATTTTCAACTTTTAGAGGAACCTGCAGATTGTTTTCCAGCGTGGCTGCACCAGCTTGCGTTCCCGCCAACAGTGCAAGAGGGTTCCGCTTTCTCGGAATCCTTGCCAACATCTGTTGTTTCCTGACTTGTTAAGTTTAGCCATTCTACCTGGTGTGAGGTGGCATCTCATTGTGGTTTTGGTTTGTATTTCCCTGACGCCAAGTGATGTAGAGCATATTTCATGTGTCTGTTGGCCAATTGTATACACTCTTTTGAGAAATGTCATTCCTCTCTTCTGCCCATTTCTTGACCGGATTATTTGTTTTTGGGTTGTGGAGTTTGATAAGTTCTTCATAGATTTTGGATACTAACCATTTATCTGATAAGGCATTTGCAAATATATTCTCCCATTCTGTACATTGTCTTTTAGTTTTCTCAACGGTTTCCTTTGCTGTCCAGAATACATTTGTCTTGATGAGATCCCAAGAGTTCAGTCTTCTTTTTAGTTCCCTTGCCTTTAATCATGTCTCACAGGAAGTGATTGCAGACAAGGTCAAAGAGGTTGCTGCCTGTGTTCAAGGAGGGTCATCCTGATTACAGCACGATAGAGAGGAGAGTAAGTCAATGAGAATTCAAGTGTCCTTTCTCTAGGCCAATCTCCACTGGTGTAGGAGATGGAGGCATGTAAAGTGAGGATTTTCTTGAGAGTTGTGGTCATTGCACTAAGTAGGCATCTCCTTCAGCCTCTGTTCTCCTGTTGAGGAGTTTGAAAGAGTTACCTTCTGGAGTCATATCACACAGAGCAGAGGCTGTGACTCTCCCCAGACAATTCCGCAGACAGTGTGTCTGTGGCTCACAGGTATTTGGACATTCTTCATCCTATCCCTTAGTGTATATTGAAAGGAATTCCCACTCAGAGCTGTGTGTCTTCTGAAGCAAACTCTTTTCATACACAAAGGGATTTTTGACCTATCATGTTTTCTTTTTTTATAATAATATTTTTTATTATATTATGTTAGTCACCATACACTACATCCCTGGTTTTTTTATGTTAAGTTCGATGATTCATTAGTTGCGCATAACACCCAGTGCACCATGCAATACGTGCCCTCCTTACTACCCATCACCAGCCTATTATATTAACCTACCATGTTTTATAAACAGATGGGTTTGTGTCAAAGACTCAGATCAAGGCTGACAGTCCTTGTGAGAACAGAAATAGGAACGTGCACTCAGGAAATGGGCATATTTCTAGAGTGTGAATGTTTGGATAAACCTATTTTAGTGTCCTTGGTCATACCCCAAGAAAGACTGTTGAAAAGCCCAAAAGAAGTCATCCCTTAGTCAAAGGTGGGAGGAAATAATTGGTGTACATGGCAGTGTGGAAAAGAAAATCTGTACCAGGAGAAAGTGATAGCATTCTTATTTGAAAGCATTGTTCATGTGTGTTTTTAACTTATGTGTCCTATATTACTTCAGAATTAATGATGTGTATTACTGAGATAATAATAAAATGGTAACCACTTAATGACCTCTTAAATCCATCAGTTAGTTTTCGGGGTCAGTTAGTAGTCTTGTGATTAGATCATTGTCTCCTGTGATCGCTATAGAGAGGTTCCCTGGGTACAATCCAGGAGTCCAGGTTCTTCTTGTGTGGTACTTACGGTAGCTGAATATATTCTGATCCATGTTCTGTTAGTACAATCCATGCTCTGTTAGAACAAATTCAGGTCATCACAGTGCAGGGAACACTATTTGATTTTATTATTCTGCATTTTTGTGACCTCAAAAGAAAGCATGAATAAGTGCTTTAAATAAATAAGAAGCAAGACTGTCCTGAATGGGAACAAAGTGGCCATTTTCACAAATATGATTAATAACTGATAATCAATAAAGCCAAAGTAACTTAAAATAAAACAAAAATTAATGCCAAAATCCTTATCATTCAGGTTGAATGAAGCAAGATGTTTTCATAACTATAGAAAGTGAGAAAAAAAAGAAAGATAAAATATCCAGAACAAACGAAATGGAAAATGAGTGGCCCTTAACTCAGAGTAACACACTCTCCTGAGATCAGTGCTGGAGCCTCAAAGAAACTGAGGAAAAGAAGACAAAATGCCAGCCCAGATGTCCCTGTGGTCCTTCCTGGAGGCTCCATGTGGCCCAGGTGAAGAGGGTGAGGAAGACCTGAATCCAGGCCATGGTGGGGATGGTCCCAAAGGCACTGCTTTCTGAGCCCTAACCCCGGGCCTGGCTGCACCACAACTCTGTTATACCTTCCCCCTGCCTCAGAACGTGAGGGGTCTTCAAGCAAATATGCTTCCCACCAGCCTCTCCTTACCTCCTCCTATCTGACCCTTCATTCTAGAAATTTCTGCATCTAAAGCAGAAGCACTTGGATGAAGGATTAAAACATTTTGACATGGATTTTCTAAGGCAGAGTGCATGTCACTGCCCAGGAAATGGAGCCAGACTTGGAACGTCCCTTCGTTCCTACTGTGAGAGTCCCCATGTATTTGACAAATAATCCCAGAACTTACATTTGTGCTGTGTGCATTGACGGTGGGAAAAAATCCAGAAGGGCTGGAATTAGAAGAGATTCACTCTTTCTTTGTAAGCACCAAAAACAGCTGGAGTTGTTCACACGTCTCACAGCCTTCCTCTGCACCTCAGTAAGGTGGGTTCTCATGCATCTTTTGGTTACCTTCATCACAAGGCTCTGAGTCTGAGGTCGGGGGTGTTTGTTGGATTTTGAGTAAGAACTTATTGAGACACAATAGATTTGGATCAACCATCTCACGTGGTCCTTCCTTGCGGGACTCAAGAAGAATCAGCTCTTGGGACTTCATGCAGGTCAGGGTAAATCACAGCCATGACCTTTCCAAAATCCAGGTCCATGCTTCCCCTTGGCGGCCACAGATGGTGCAACCCAAGCACCAGGGAAGGCAGCTGAGTGAGATCTGGAATCCTTCCTGTCATCCTTCTGTTCCTTCCTTCTTCCACTCCAGTCACTACCAGGTCCCTAGGTCCCTCCTCAATGCGTTAGAGTTCATTTGTCTTTGTCTCCATCTTCCTCAGGAATGGAATAGGTCACCTACCACACCAGGTGGCTTGGACCCGCTTCTCAAGACCAGGTAGATTTTCTTCCTCCACAGCCTTGTCAAGGGTTCCTGATAGTGTGACAGTTAGTTAAGGGTCTGCCATTGGCTCAGTTCATGATCCAGGGTTCTGGGATGAAGCCCTGGGTCAGACTCACTGCTCAGCGGGAGTATGCTTCTCCCTCTCCCTCTCCCCACTCGTGCTTTCTCTCTCATTTTCTCTCTCTTTCTCTCAAGGTCATAAATTACTTAATTAAAAAACATGTTTTAAAAAGTGACCTCTCTCCACCTAAAACTATTAAAATCTCGCACACCAATTTTACCTAATTTTGAAAGTAGCGACCACTCTCTCATCTTTTCATAAATGTATTTAAGTGTATACTGATTCACCGTTTCAGAATACCCAAGAGGCTGTTCCTACAACTTGAGTCTCCACACACTCAAGACACAAAGGGCTACAGCAGCTCCATTATGTCATATTGGAGCCATCCTGTTCACACAATATCTATACGCAGGAATATTGTGTAAGGTGATCTATAATTAACATACTAAATACTTTCTCAGAAAGATATTTTGGCCCCACCTTAAGAGAGACTCATTAGAATAGGCAATGGTGCCTCCTACCCTCCTATGCACATGTCAATATTTGCTAAAGGTCCTATTGATGTCATTCCAGTCTGGAAGCAAACTTATAACAGATACCATAGAGAATAACCAGACAGTGGCCCCTCTACCTCGTACAGGTTTTCTCCACAACGGCACACATCCAACATGCAGATACAGTCTGTGTACAGCCTTCCACAAACATGAGGGACTAACTAAAGTCTTTATGCTGTGTCTTCAAAAGCAAATGCTCAATCACACTGTGATGTGACCCAGATGCTTCGGGGTCTGTTGTGGCAAATTCCCAGCCTGGATGATTAACACATGAAGGTATTGAGCATTTATTGGAGGAAAAAAGGAGCCGACTGGAAACAGATTTGGAAAATTAACTAAGGGAGAGAACAGAATGAGAGAGACTGAGTTCTCAGGTAAGCTGACCTTGCATCCTGAATTGCCCCAGAGTGAGGGCACTGCTAGGACGTGGCACTTTCATTGCTAAATCTAGGAAAATTCTGGCAAACTGAGAACAATTGGTTATTGAAACAGGTTTTCTCTGGTCTACACAAGGTTCAATTAAGGGATAGAGAATCTTTGGATATATATGATGTGTATGTATATTTAGTGACTTGTCATAACTGGGATACCAGGTAGAATCTGGGCTGACTCCTAATGAAAATCAGATACAGTGGGGAACCCTGAGGAATGGAGAGAAGCCTTCTGTTCCCAGGTGGAAAATGGAACCATGTTGGAAAGAACCCACTCTGTCAGGGAGACAGGACTGAATCCACGATAGGGATTCATTGTTCTGAGGGGAGGGGAGCTTCTACATACCATAGAGTCTTAACGCCAAATCCCCTTCTCAACGTCCTTGGATATGGGATCCACAAGAAGGGGCACTGGAAAAACAACATGTTCCTTTTCTCCTCATTCCTTCAGCTAGATCTTCAGCTGTTCAGTGAGTTGCTGTTTTCTCAAACACTGACATGCAGAACAATATCCCACAAAGGTGGATCATGTTGACTAGAGTATGGTGGACACTGAGTTGAGTAAGACAAGGTCATTTTTGGATAAATGATTCCCACCTGGACTAACAGGAATGAGAGGCTGTCATTTAAAGTAAGGATGTCCCTGAGAACTGTTAAAATTATACAGAGCACAGGTCTATTTGTCCCTCTCTTCCTGCCATTGAGGAATGGGAAGATCATCTTCTGGGAAATTGAGTCAGTGATAAACAACCTTCCGAATAACAAAACTCCAGGCCCGGACAGTTTTCCTGGGGAATTCTACCAAACATTCAAAGAAGAAATAATACCTATTCTCCTAAAGCTATTTCAAAAAATAGAAACAGAAGGAAAGCTACCAAACTCATTCTATGAGGCCAATATTACCTTGATCCCCAAACGAGGCAAAGACAACCTCAAAAAGTAGAATTACAGACCGATTACCCTAATGAATATGGATGCCAAAATCCTCAACAAGATACTTGGTAATAGAATCCAACAGTACATTAAAAGGATTATCCATCATAATCAAGTGGGACTCATACCTGGGATGAATGCGCGGTTCAATATTCTCAAATCAATCAGCGTGATACATCATATCAACAAGAAAAGACTCAGGAATCATATGATCCTCTCAATTGATGCCAAAAAAGCATTTGACAAAATACAGCATCCTTTCCTGATTAAAACCCTTCAGAGTGTAGGAATAGAAGGTACATTTCTCAATCTCATAAAAGCCATCTATGAAAAGCCTACTGCTAATATTATTCTCAATGGGGAAAAGCTGGAAGACTTTCCCTTAAGATCAGGAACATGACAAGGATGCCCACTCTCACCATTATTATTCAACATAGTACTAGAAGTCCTTGCAACAGCAATCAGACGACAAAAAGGGATCAAAGGTATCCAAATCGGCAAAGAAGAATTTAAAATGTCTCTCTTCGCAGATGACATGATACTCTATATGGAAAACCCAAAAGAAGCCACTCCCAAACTATTAGAAGTTATAGAGCAATTCAGTAACGTAGCAGGATACAAAATCAATGCTCAGAAATCAGTTGCATTTCTATACATGAATAACGAGACCGAAGAAAGAGAAATTAGGGAATCCATCCCATTTACAATAGCACCAAAAACCATACGTTACCTTGGAATTAACTTAAGCAGAGACGTAAAGGACCTATATTCTAGAAACTATAAATCACTCTTGAAAGACATTGAGGAAGATATAAAAAGATGGAAAAATATTCCATGCTCATGGATCGGAAGAATTAACATAGTTAAAATGTCCATGCTACCCAGAGCAATCTACACTTTCAATGCTATCCCGATCAAAATACCGAGGACATTTTTCAAAGAACTGGAACAAATAGTCCTTAAATTTGTATGGAAACAGAAAAGGTCCCGAATCTCCGAGGAACTGTTTCTTTTTTTTTTTTAAGATTTTATTTATTTATTTGACAGACATAGAGACAGCCAGTGAGAGAGGGAACACAAGCAGGGGGAGTGGGAGAGGAAGAAGCAGGCCCATAGTGAAAGAGCCTGATGTGGGGCTCGATCCCATAATGCTGGGATCACGCCCTGAGCTGAAGGCAGACGCTTAACCGCTGTGTCACCCAGGTGCCCCAGGAACTGTTGAAAAGGAAAAACAAACCTGGGGCATCACAATGCCGGATTTCAAACTGTACTACAAAGCTGTGATCACAAAGACAGCATGGTACTGGCACAAAAAACAGACACATAGACCAATGGAACAGAATAGAGAACCCAGAAATGGACCCTCGGCTCTTTGGGCAACTAATATTTGATAAAGCGGGAAAAAACATCCAGTGGGAAAAAGACAGTCTCTTCAATAAATTGTGCTGGGAAAATTGGACAGCTACATGCAAAAGAATGAAACTTGACCACTCTGTCACACCATACACAAAGATAAACTCCAAATGGATGAAAGACCTCCATGTGAGACAGGAATCCATCAAAATCCTAGAGGAGAACATAGGCAGCAACCTCTACGACATCGGCCAAAGCAACCTTTTTCATGACACATCCCCAATGGCAAGAGAAACAGAAGATAAAATGAACTTATGGGACTTCATCAAGATAAAAAGCTTCTGCACAGCCAAGGAAACAGTCAAAAAAACTAAGAGGCAGCCCACGGAATGGGAGAATATATTTGCAAATGACACTACAGATAAAGGACTGGTATCCAAGATCTACAAAGAACTTCTCAAACTCAATACATGAGAAACAAATAAACAAATCAATAAATGGGCAGAAGATATGGACAGACACTTTTCCAATGAAGACATACAAATGGCTAACAGACACATGAAAAAATGTTCAAAATCGTTAGCCATCAGGGAAATTCAAATCAAAACCACACTGAGATACCGCCTTCGCCAGTTAGAATGGCAAAAATAGACAAAGCAAGAGACAACAATTGTTGGAGAGGATGTGGAGAAAGAGGATGCCTCCTACATTGTTGGTGGGAATGCAAGTTGGTACAGCCACTCTGGAAAACAGTGTGGAGGTCCCTTAAAAAGTTAAAAATAGAGCTACCCTATGATCCAGCCATTGCACTACTGGGTGTTTACCCCAAAGATACAGACGTAGTGAAGAGAAGGGCCATATGCACCCCAATGTTCATAGCAGCAATGTCCGCCATAGCTAAATCGTGGAAGGAGCCGAGATGCCCTTCAACAGATGACTGGATTAAGAAGTTGTGGTCCATATATACAATGGAAATATTACTCAGCTATCAAAAAGAACAGATTCTCAACATTTGCTGCAACATGGACGGCACTGGAGGAGATAATGCTAAGTGAAATAAGTCAAGCAGAGAAAGACAATTATCATATGATTTCTCTCATCTATGGAACATAAGAAGTAGGATGATCAGTAGGGAAGGAAGGGATAAAAAGGGGGGGTAATCAGAAGGGGGAATGAAACATGAGAGACTATAGACTATGAGAAACAAACTGAGGGCCTCAGAAGGGAGGGGGGTAGGGGAATGGGATAGACCCGTGATGGGTAGTAAGGAGGGCACGTATTGCATGGTGCACTGGGTGTTATACGCAACTAATGAATCATTGAGCCTTACATTGGAAACCGGGGATGTACTGTAAGGTGACTAACATAATATAATAAAAAATCATTAAAAAATTTATACAGAGCACAGGTCTATTTGTCCCTCTCTTCCTGCCATTGAGGAATTGGAAGATCATCTTCTGGGAACATGTAAGGTACAAAGAGACTGACAATTCCCCCAGACAATTCACGAGGAAGGCTTTTCCACTTCACTACATTGCAGGAGGTAAAAGACCTGAGAGAGAACTGAATTCTCAAGGCCATATTGCACGAAGCCTCCTCTAAACATGGTTAGGATTGAGGAAGCATCTTTAGAGCAAGGAGGGAGGCTGTGAGAATAGGACAGGTTTTGGTTTTACTTCCCCATGAACTTAGACCACTGTGATAAGTGTTAGCACTTCTATATGAGGCACAGTAATACTCAGCCTCATCCTCAGCCTGCAGCCCAGAGATGGTCAGGGAAGCTGTGTTGCCAGACTTGGAGCCAGAGAAGCGATCAGGGATCCCTGATGGCCGAGTATTTACTTTGTAAATCAGAGTTTTGGGGGCCATGCCAGGATACTGTTGGTGCCAGGAGACACCATTATAACTTCCAATGTCATTGCTGGTTCCAGTACAAGAAATGGTAACTGTCTGTCCCAGAGTCCCAGACACTGAGGCCGGCTGAGTCAGGGTAGACTGGGCCCAGGAACCTAAAAAGGGGATAAATGCAATAGTTAGCTCTGTGCTGGGGCCTCAGGTGAACCTGAAGAGGAGAGAAAGGATCAGCTTAGATGTCCCCAAGGAACCTTCCGTGGGGACCTCACCTGTGCCCTGAGAGAGGAGACCGAGAAAGACCAGAGTCCAGGCCATGGTGGTGACTCCTCAACAGCACTGCCTTCTGAGACCCCCAATCCCAGGCTTGTCTCTCTCTGACCTCTATTATCTCCTCCCCTCTCTGCCTGAGGGAGGGAGTGGACTGCATGCAAATGTGCTTCCTGCACCTTCCTCTCCTCACACCCTCTGATCTGACCCTTCTTCTTAGATACTTCTGCATCCTTGGGCAGCACAGCTTACCTGAATAGACTCAAACACTTTGACATGTATTTTCTGAAGGTCAAGAATTTGAATTTTTATGCCTGATTTACCCAGAAGAGAAAGATCTCCTGAAGACCTCAGGTATGTGAGCTCCTGGACCTTCTGTGTTTCCACAATAAAATGACTATGTCTCTGTGACCATGCAAGACTTGGGGCCCTTCCTTCTGTGCCCCCTGCTGGGCACCAACTTTTGAGGATCTCTCTACTCTTAGGAAAGTGTCACTGCTGACGCCCATGGAAACATCTGCTGTGAGTTGGTGGTTGGTGCTGGGTTCTCCCCCAGCTGCACGCTTGCCATCATCCCACCCATACTTGTTTGTGCTGATGGACATGCAACATTGAAACCCATCAGCTTGTCAGTCACCTTAGCTTCTTACCCACATGCCATATGGAGGGTCAGGTCCACAGGTGTAAGCAAACCCTAGGAGGGGAAAAGGAGCACCTGCCAGGACATTCTGCATGTTCCACTCATGAACAAGCCACTTCCCTTCCTCAGCCTCAAATCTCAACCTGAGAAATGAAGAAGAAAGATACACTGTCCATGGTACATGATCTAGGGAGACATGAATCAGAATAGAGATGTGTAGGTTTGATAATGGGACATTTCTCAGTGCCCAGGAGGTTGTTTGTTATAAGATTTATGTTATCCAAAAGAAAGTGGGGGTAATCAGAAGGGGGAATGAAGTATGAGAGACTATGGACTATGAGAAACAAACTGAGGGCCTCAGAGGGGAGGGGGGTTGGGGAATGGGATAGACCGGTGATGGGTAGTAAGGAGGGCACGTATTGCATGGTGCACTGAGTGTTATACACAACTAATGAATCATCGAGCCTTACATCGGAAACCGGGGATGTACTGTATGGTGACTAACATATTATAATAAAAAATCATTAAAAAAAAGATTTATATTATCCAACTCTCATTCCATTTATATTTGATCTATTTGTCTGGCAGTAGACACATGTTTTTTCTACTCAGGTTTTCGTCATCACTCACCCACCGGTCACCGTAAAAGTAATCTCTGGAACTTTGACCACTGAGGGAATAGAACCATTGTGGAATATCCCATCCTATTTCTTTCCTGTGAAAGTCATAAAATTCATTTTCAATTTCCCCTTTTCCCTAATGCCTGTTTCAACAGGTAACATAGACCGAAATGGAAGTACTATATAACTTGGCTCAGTTTCAACTTAGGATATAGTGAGCAGACACCACAGTTCCCCATGAATGCTATTGTAAGCCAAGAAATAATGCACGTGGGAGCCATTTGAGTCCCTAGAACAAGCTCCTACAAGGCAGATTGGGAATGGCATTGACATTTCAAGTAGCATAGAAACAATGCTTCCTGTCCTCTTTTCCCTTCACCATCTTGCCACCTGCCCTCAAGGCAGCTTTGGAGCAAGAACCAGGCAACAGCTTAAGACAGAAAGACATCTCGAATAGCCCGTTGTTCTGGCTTGATATGTGCGAAAGATGATTTCTAACACTCAGAGCAAGAATGGATATCCACTTTTTCTTTTCTTTTAGAGTTTCTTCTTTTCCTTCTCTATGCCCCTTCAGAAAGGAAATACTTCTCTTGTGAGAAAAATAACAGTGGTGGATTTGGGAACTTGCTTTTTGGCCCCTAACACAATCTTCTCTGTCCTTGGGCAACATGGCCCAGACAACAGCACTGCCAGGGGAATTGAACAGCGGTGGAGATGAGCCAAAGTTACAGGTTTCTATCCACAAGACCAGAAGGAAGATCCAGGGAACTGGAAATCCTGGGGAGAGAGTAGAGGGAGAAAAGCCTGGGAAAGCAATGCTGTAACTTGTTTATGAGTTCATGATTCATCTCTAAGCTGCACTTGTGCGGTGTCTGACAGTAAGGAGGATGGAAAGATGTGGGTAACAGAACCGGAAGGGACTTCCACCGACATCCCAGATGTGACCTGAGGAGCTCAATGTGTAGCTTCCAAGTAGGACTGATGCCAATAGGAGAATAAATGTTTTGCAACGTGTCTGACACAGAAATCACATTCCACAGAAGGCTTTTTGAAACTAGGAGCTTGGACCTCATTGGGTCAAAAACCTACTAAAACAAAAACTTCACCTGGGATTTACACAGGAATCCCAGTTTCATAACATAACACTGGATAGATTCAGGACAGGTGACAAATTACTCAGTATATGAAACAAGGAAAATCTCAGCTAGCATCGAAAGGAAATTTAAAGATAATTGACCCAGTACAACAGATAATTTGGATTTTCACAAAGACTTTTAACCAGCTACTTAAAAACTGACTCAAAAAAGGGAGAATTTTTCTGAAAATGACGGGAGGGATAATACATCTCAGCCACGAAAAGGAAGACCTAATGAAGCACATGCAAAAAGTACATTATATGGAACTGACTAGAGATTGGATAATAAAAGACTAATGACCTCAGGGTCATAGCAAAGAAAAGCATGCAATCTAAAATATAGAGGGAAAAGATTTAGAGATCAGAAATTATTGAGGAACTCTGGAACGTCTTCAGGTGCCACAAAATGCATAGAATGGGGGATCCTAAAAGAGAAGACAAAGAGAACTAGATGGAACCATGTGCTTCCAGATGCTGAACAAACCCCAAGGACAAGAAACATGAAGAAAACCATGTGAAGGCACATTTTACCTGATTCGTGGTTGTGTGGACCCTTTTCCAGACAACTGTGTGACTTGAGTAACTATTCATTTCTTAATAAACCATCAAGTGAGGAATTTTGTTCCCTCATGATTCTCAGCTGGTCATGAGTATCGAAATGATGATGGTGATGAAAACAAAAATTAGAGTGAGTGCAAGTTAGTACATAAGTAGGTAAGTCTCCACATCCCCTCACCCTGGTGTAGAAAGACTAATAGTCCATGTTCTACCAGACCCTCCCCAAACAGATTTGTCTCAGCAGAGTATAAAACACACCTGCCTGGATCAGGGGAAGCCAAGTGAGTTGGCAGTGTGCTATTAGGATGAGAACATGGGTGTGATATAGATGTTGAGATCTGGGGTGACCTCCCTCAGGCGATCATCCCCTTTTCAGACCCTTCCTCAGGAATCCAAAAAGCTCATCCATGAGGAAACTGACATCACTAAGGGGCTGGCAACAATGATACCAGCTTGAAATGCCTGTGTGTCTCTAGCCTGGATTCCTTTTGAGTACTTTCTGGTCTGAGCTAGGTTGGTCTTGACATGACAAAGCACCAACGTCATGGTCAGTCAAGAGGACACCCTCTCTTTCCCTCCAGAGAGGTGTCCAGGGACTCCTCCTGGAGGCCATGCTGAGCCAATTAGCACAGGACTTAACCTGTGACAGTATTCCTCCTACATACGCAGTAACTGGTGCACATAGAGCAAGACCAGGTGTCCAGGTCTAGGGGTCTCTCCTCCTTTCCCAGGACCTTGTCTCTCCTCTTCAGTAGGTGCTATGAAAAACTCCCAGGAAACCCAACCTACACTGACCCGGATGCTCTCTTAAGCATAACGTCTCCTGGGATCTCACCCAAAGGACACATTGTCCTTTCCTTTCTCAGGTAGTTTGTTGCTTTCTACTCACTGTTTCACATTCCCAAAAGTTTGGGGATGCATACAAAGGTGTAAAGGATGTATAGGAAATAAATGGATGAGTAATATCACACACAATATATGAGTTAATTGCAGATTGGATGGACAGCTGATTGGTTTTATTTATTTTTTTAGGTGGCTCTGCTTTGACTGGGTAAATGTGGTTTCCATTTATTTTTCCTTCTAAAAGTATAAACATTTATTTTATGCACTCTTGTTTAGATATGATAAGCATCATAATGAAAAAATTTTGAAAGCAACCTCAAATACACCTGAGTACTTTTCCTGTCCTTTACGTAGAGCAGACTGTGAACAAATATAGAAGAGACAGTTGCCATGAGCAACAAGATGAAAATGGAGAAAACACTACCCCGTGGGTATTTTCTTTCTTGTGGAAATAAATTCACGCAGAATCCTTGAGAAACAAACTGGAAAAGAGAATAAGCCAATGGTAGGACAAAGCCCCCCTCCCATGTTTCTGGTGAGGCTGTGGTCTGTGATCTCCCTCCTGGCTCACCCCAGCATGTTCAGGACAGATCCAGAGGGTAGGTAAAATGGAAAGAAAGATGAGTCTGAACGTGGAATGCTTTGGAGACACAAGACAAGACAAGAGTATGCCAGGCTGCCTCCTGAGTAATTCCCTACAAATGTGCCTTGAGTGTTTAATAGTAAATATAAATTTTTTAAAAAATGTGTTGGGGGGGAAGGAATTGTTACTGATCACCAAGAAAGAAAGGCCTTCCGCTCCTTCCTTTTCATGTTTACCAAGAAAACATGAGTTGTCAATTTTTTCTCTGCCCTCCCTTAATTACACAATGTGTTTCACATGTAAATAAGACCCTTGTCAGGTTTACAAGCAAGGGATCTCTTTTCCAAGTTCCTAAGACTCATCACTTTGAAATGAAAACAGCAAGGGTGACAGTGTCCCTACTTACAGTTTCATTGGGATGAAGAGCACGGGTCTAACATGACTGGGAACCTGGCTCCAATTTGCAGAACTACTTTCTGGCATGAATGTAAGAAATTGTTTGTCCTAGAAATTTTAGATATTGACCCCTTATGTGATGTATATGTTATAAATATTCTATCCTATTCCATAGGTTGTCTTCACTTTGTGAAATTCCCAAGGCATCCTGTTCCATTCCTGAACTTTTGTTGGACCACAAGTTACAAGGGGAAACCAACTGTGCCCTGTACTAGTGTGAGCAATGGCGGAATTTTGTTTTTATTTTTTAATAATAATTTTTTAATACTCTAAGCTGACTCTGTCCCTAGAAAATTCATCAAGGGAATGTCTTCCTTTCGGACGTCATTGGAGGACAAGAGAGGGTGAAGAACTGAATTCTCATGGCCACATTGCAGGAAGCCCCCTCTGCACGGGATTGGCAATCATCTTCAGACCAAGGAGGGAGCCTGAGAGCTCAGGACAGGTTTTAGTGTCACATCTCCATGAATTTCCACCACTGTGATAACTGCCACTGGCTATGTATGAGTCACAGTCACAATCAGCCTCATCCTTGAAAAGGATACCAGAGATGGTCAGGGAGGCTGTGTTGCCAGAGCTGAAGCCGGTGAAGCGATCAGGGATCCCACAGGGCTGCTTATTGACACAATGAATCATAGGTTTAAGAGTTGATTGCAGGTGCTGTTGCTGCCAGGAGACATAGTCAGAGGCCCCATTATCACTACTGCTTCAGGCACAGGAGATGGTGACAGTGTTTCCCAGAGACCCAGGTACTGAGGGAGGGTGATTCGGGGCATACTGGCTCTAGGACACTGAAAAGTACAAAACACACCCTTTTTAATTCATTACTGTGCCTAGTAATACCGAGGAGGAGAAACAGATAGGCCCACATGTACCCATGGTCCCTTGCATGGAGGTCTCACCTGTGCCTTGAGTGAGGAGGGTGAGGAGGACCAGAGTCCAGGTCGTGGTGGAGACGCCCTAAGAGCACTGACTTCTGAGACCCCAACCTTAAGGCTGGCTGCCCCCCTCGTCTAATCCCCTTCCCCTGCTTGGAAGAGGAGTAGGCTTCCGTGCAAATGTGCTTCCTGCACAAGCCTCACCTCACCCCCTCAGTTCTGAGCCTTCATTCTCGGTATATCTGCATCCCAGGGCAAAAGAACTTAGCTGAAGGATTCCAATAATTTGACACGGATTTTCTAGGACAGAGCTCATGTTTCTGCCCAGGAAATGGAGCCAGACTTGGAATGTCCCTTAGTTCCTGCTGTGGGAGTCCCCATATAGTTGAGGAATGCTCCCATTCCTTTCCACTTGTGTTGTGCTGATTGTGCCTGGGAAAAATAACCCGAGGGGCTGGAGTTAGAGAGATTCACTCTTTCCATGGCAGGCTCCAAAAACAGAGCGGGGGGTGGTTCCCATCCCTTATCTCCTTCCTCTGCTCCTTAGTAGGGTGGGTCCTCCTGCTTGTCAGTCCCCTTCCTTGCAGGACTCTGGGGCTGAAGTCTGCGGGCGTCGCTTGGCCTCGCACACAGGGGACTTATTGGAGCAAATAGTTATGTATCACCCTTCACACATGGTCCTCCTTTGCATGACTCAGGAGGAATCTGTTCTTCGGACTCTGCATAGGTCAGGGTAAATCTCAGTCATGACCTTCCTCAAATCCAGGTCCTTGCTGCCCTCTGTTGGTCACAGATGGTGCAACTCAAGCACCAGGGAAGGCTGCTGAGTGAGAGCTGGAATTTCTTCTCTGCTCCCTCTCCCCCTTCCTTTTTCTCCTTCCAGTCAGTACCAAGCCCTAGATAACTCTTAAATCCATCTTCCTCAAGAAAGGAATGGGTCACCTGCCACACCAGGGGCTTCAGACCCTACCCCTCAGAAGTAGCTAGCTTGTCCCCTTAACAGCCGTGTCACACGGTTTGTGTTAGTGTGGCAGTTCTTGGCTCAGGGCTGCGGAAATATTAGAGGTCAAATTAAACCATCCCCCTAAGAAAGCCAGGATAAGAACAACGGCACAACGAGGGAAAAAAACCTATTGTTACTTATACTGTTGAATCAAAAAATATTGGGAGAGAAAAAGAGAAAGAGAGAGAGTTCAGTCAGCATCACAAACAGCCGAAGTAAGCTTGAGCAGTGTTCCAGGGTTTGTGAATTATGTAGAAGAGAACTGGGGTCAGGATTACTCTAAAGAGCCCACCTCTGGGACTTAACATCAGAGTGCATTTCTCTATCATGTGGGGCAGAAGACATTCTTCACTTAACCTTCTCTGTAGAGAGACTAAGAGCTCATAACCATGCACCTTTCTGGGGTAAAGTCCTTTCCATTCCCAGAGAGCTGCCTGACCTATGTGCTTTCTCATTAGATGGTTAAAGGGGAAATACCAATCAGGCTGAATGGTCCGTTTCAGAAGAGACAGGACTTTCAGGAAATGGACTTTGACTTTTGCGAAGTAAATTCCTAAAGAAACTACTGCACCTGCCCCAGAGGATGAAGGGGGCTCCATAGAAATGTGCATCCAGATTTCCCCATGTTGGGTGAGCATCCTCAGAGCAAGTAGGGAGCCTGTGAACAGGGGGCAGGTTTTGGTCTCACTTCCTCATGAAATGGGATCACTGTGAAACATTGTAGGTACCACCATATGAGCAGCAGTAATACTCAGCCTTGTCTTCAGCCTGGAGCCCAGATATGGTCAGGGAGGCCGTGTTTCCAGATCTGGAGCCAGAGAAGGGATCAGGGATTCCTGAAGGCCGAGTATTTACATTATACATCAGGAGTTTGGGGAAGTTCCTGGGAGCTCCTGATACCAGGAGACATAATTACCACTCCCAATGTTACTGCTGCTTCCAGCTCAAAAGATGGTGATGGTCTGACCCAGGGTCCCGGATACTGAGGGAGGCTGAGTTAGGGAAGACTGTGCCCAGGATCCTGAAAAATGAATGAACACGATCTAGTGAGTTTAGTGGTGGGGCCCCAGGTGAGTCTGAGGAGGAGACAAAGGATCAGCACAGATGTCCCTGTGCTCCCTTTCCTGGAGGGCTCACCTGTGTCCTGAGTGAGGAGGGTGAGGAGCACCAGAGCCCAAGCCACGGTGGAGACGCTCCAAGAGCACTGATTTCCCAGACCCCAACCCTGAGCCTGGCTCCCCCAAAACTCTCATATCCACTCCACCTTCCTCAGAGAAGGGAGGGTCTCCATGCAAATGTACTTCCTGCCCTGCCACTCCTCACCCACTCTGATGTGATTCTCTATACCAAATACTTCTTCATCGCTGGTAACAAAGCCTAGGTGTCCAGATGTTAACACATGTCACATGCATTCGCTGAATCACGAGAGGCAGAGTCTGTGACAGACCCAAGGATTTCAAACCAGCCTTGGAATATCCCTGACATCCACTGGGGAAGTCTTGGTGTGGCTGGGCGAGGAATCCCAGGGCCACTTCGCTGTGCAGGAGGAGTGTTAGGAAAGCTTTCCAGGCTGGCTGAGATTAGGGGAAATTCAATTACTCCTCTCGCCAGGAGCACAGGCAGAGCTGGAGTCTCATTCTCCCTCAAATCACTCTTGCTGCCCTCAGTTAACATTTTCTCAAGACTCACTCTCCTGCTCTACAGTGCCTCGAGGTAAGGAGATGTTTCCTGGAACTTCCATAAAGGGAACTACTGGAATACAACAGATATTAGGCCCCCCTTCCCTTGTGTCACACATAGAGTGGCTCCAGAAGCACATTTGGACCTACCTTCAGGATAAGAGAACAGCAAAAATTGTTTTTCCCAAATTCAGGTCCTCACTGCCTCCTAGTGGCCACAGAGGATAAAGGCCAAGCACCAGGGAAGGCAGCTGAGGGAGCTGGAAACCCATGCTCTGCTCCTCCTCCTGCCCACCATCCAAATCCTCCCAGCTCTGTCCCAACCTCTGATCCTTTCTGGTGCAATTCAAGATCCTTCCCATTTTTCCTTTATTTCCTCCATAATGAAATATGGCACCTGCAACATCGAGTGGCCCACATGCTCTTTCTCACAGTCACCAGGAAAGCCACGTCAGAAGAATAGAGTGTGTGAGATGGACGTGGCTCAGGCCTGAGGAAACATCACACATTGAATTAATGCAGCCCCAGTCGGTTCGAGGACGACAAAGGAGGGATATTGAGAAAATGAATGATTTCTCAACATGCTTAGGAAACAAGAATAATGCAAGAAAGAGAGCTGAGGAGGGTGGAGAAATACCTCATTGAAATCCAGAGAAAGGATTCAGGGTCTGAGCCTCTGGGGGAAGGGGACGGGAGTCAAGCATGGCCTCAGGGGTCCTGCTCCAGGGACATCTCACAGGGCAAGTCTGTGTGCCCAGGAAACACAGGATCTTCTCCGTCTGCCTCTTGGTGCACATTTGTGCCCTGACCTCACAGCTAGGTACTTCCTAAGCAACATCTCTTCATCCACAGAGATGTTTGGCCTAGTGTGCTTTTCTAGAAGGAGGTGGGTTTGGAGAAAAACTGTTCAGCACTCACGGATCCTTTCTAGGAGTTTTGTGGAATAGAGATGCTCTGATGAGACTTTTCATATCACTATTCATACCATAAGACAGAGGCTTCAAGAGCTTTTGAACAATGTGTCTCTGGACCAGACCATGGGATGAGCAGAGTGGTGACCACTGGGATGGGGGCAGGAAAAGTGTTCTGGGAAACAAGAATCGTTTGGGACTTGAGATTGTTTATGTGCTTTAAACATTCAACTACTAAACTATTTAGAACTTTCTTTAGGTAATGATGTCTACTTTTGGGATAAGAATAGCATAGTAACTAGATCATGACCTTGTCATAATCAGGGATGCATCTGAAACTAGACTTGCAGCCCATTAGATTGGATCACCGTGTCTTGGGTCACAGCAGAGAGACCACCTGTGAACATTCTGGTGTCCACATGCTTCCTGCAGAAAACCAACACTGCTCTTCCGAGGAGATAGCATGCATCTGTTTCATCTCTGTGAGTGTTAGCAGCACCCTCAGGGCCTCCATAATAGAGGACTAAGGGTTTCATGTCAAGTCTTTTTGAGTATTCTGCCCACACAATTACACATCACAGAAATAATAAGCTTGATTACCACAAAAGGAGGCAAATTGAACACTTGCACATAATATGATGAATGCACAATACAGCTAAAGCATGTAAAGTTTTCAAAATCACAAAAACCAATATCTAGGTTGTATCATTTAGGATATAATAAGTATAGAGATTCCTTTAATAATAGCAAGTTAAGGATAGAGAGAGGAAGAGAGAGAAAATATCCAGATCACACGTATGGCATCTGACCCAGAAAATCAATGGACACATGAATGGTTACTCCTTCACGTGCTGATTCCTTCCCATGTAGCATAATAAAAGCACGGGTGGATTAGTTGGCCTCAGGGACTTCTAAAACATTTCAAATCATTCTATCAAAACTGTTTATTTTCTCATTATTAAAGGAAGATTTTGAATTAGGTACTGTTGAATTATTTGAGGAGACCTAGAAGACTGTTCTTGCAGTTTGAGGCACAGCATTCGAGACAGAAGGGCTATGGCAGCTCCACAGATCTCATGTTGGAGTGATCCTGTTCACTCCACATCTAGCCTGTGATGTTCCTGGTAATTTCCCTATTATGAAAATAGAGATTAATTTCTCACAAGGAAACTGTGGTCCCATCTATGAGGAGACAGAGTCCAAGTGGCAGTGGGGGCTCCCTGCCCTCCCGTGCACATGTGGGTACTTTGTAAAGATCTCACTGATGCCATGACAGTCAGGGAGCATGTCATACACTAGAGGACCTCAGGCCAACCAGACAGTGGTCCCTCTGCCAACTTGTTTGTCTCCATGAAGAACCACACCCTACAGCAGGTGCAGCCTCTGACCAGCCTCTCATAGACAGGGATCCATTAGTCAGGACACTATTCTGTGTTCAGTAGCACAGACTCTGTCCCACTGTGCTGACAAAGATCCTGTAACATTCCACGTACGACACTGTTCTGGCCTCAATAATTCAATAATTCAACAACGAAAGTGCTGACTGTTTACTGGGGAAAGGAAGAACATACGTGGTGAGAAGATTTTTGAAAATAATTGATGGTGAGAACATTATGGAAAGATTGAGCTCTGAAGTGGGTGAGGGCTATCCAGAGAAACCAAACTATACACATTGTGTTGTGTGTGTGTATATGTGTGTGTGTGTTTATTTGTTGTATTTAAAAATATATGATGCACTTATATGCATTTATATAAGTATATAATATACTTTATACATATATAATATGTTTTGTATGTAAGTATAATATATATAAATTATATGAGATCTATATTATATATAAATATACAGAAATGATACTTACACATTTAAAATGTATTTCTATACTTGTGAAATTGTATCCAATCAGGACAGACTCACATGATTATTGGACAGGGAAGTTCGTGAGCTGCCATCTGCCACCTACAGAACCAGTATAGTCAGCGGCATAATTCACTTAGGTCCCAAAGGCCTGAGAACCAGGGAAGCCAGCGGATCCAGGCCTTCCAGCCCATGGGGAGAAGAAGGTGAGATAAGATTCCCAGCTCAACCAGCGTTGTTAGAAGTGAGGGGAATTCCTCCGTCTGTGGCCTTTGTTCCCCTCATGCCCTCATGCATTGGGTCAGGCACACACACCTTAAGTACAACAATCTACTGTATTGAACCCACAAATTCAAATTCTAATCTCAGCCAGGAACTCCCTCACAGGGACACGCAGAAATAATGTTTCACCTTTGCACCCCGTGCAGGTTGACAAAAAAACCTCACCATCTCAGTGAACATCTTTCTTGATTCCCCAACAGGGAATGAGGTAGTTGCGAGGACATGGCATTTCCAGTGCTAAACTGGGAAACTTCTGGCAACAGGACTAGAGTTGGTGGCCCCCGGGTTCTTCTGATACCCAGGCCTAGCTTTTTTCAGATGTTCAAGGACTCCATAGATTTACTGTTAAAACTTTTAATAAATTTATTTAGGTTTATACAATTAGCGATCCATTCTAACTGCAACTCCAGCTAGATATCAGTTGCTCATCAGGAAAACTGATGCATTGGCTTTCCTGAGGAAAGAGGGACACATCCAACAGCTTTCTCTTCCAATCTAGAAGAAAAGGACCCATTTTTGAAAGAGCTCTGGCTAACGAAGACAGTCTCCTCATTTCTATGTGGCTGAATTGAAAAGTTGGGAAGAGTCCCATTCTGAGACGAGAGCACAAAGGCAAAGAGGAAGCCATCATTGTACTCATCAGATGCAGTGTTGTGCTAGGATGTTCTGGTGATCAAGCAGAGGAGATAAAGGAGAACTGATTTCCTAAGGCCACCCTGCATGAAGCCCCCTCTGTACAGGGTTGGGAAGCATCTGCAGGGCAAGGGGGGAGCCTGTGAAGACAGGGCAAGGTTTGGTCTCACCTTCCCATAACATTGGAAATTAATACTACCAGCAGTGATAACCAGTCTCACCTTTAGTCTAGCGTCTGGAGTTGGTCAGGGAGCCTGTCTTGCCAGACTTGGAGCCAGAAAAGCAATCAGGCACACCTGAGGGCCCAGTATTGGTATAGTAAACCATTAGTTTCAAAGCCATTCCTGGTTACTGTTGGTACCAGGAGATTTCATTATGAATCCCCAATATCATGCTGCTTCCAGCACAGGAGCTACTGACAGTCTTTCCCAGAGTCTTGCAGAACACGAGAGGCTGAGTTAGGATAGACTGAGACCACGGCCTAAAAAGGGAAGAACACACATTGTTGAGTTCAGTCCTGGGGCCTTAAAGATACTGAGGAAAAGGAGACAAACTATCAGCCCAGAAGTCCCTTTGGTTCCTTCCACAGAACTTCAAGAATGCCTTGAGTAAGGAAGTTGAGAAGGACTGGAGCCCAGGCCCTGCTGGAGACATCCCAGAACACTCACTTCTGAGACCCCTACCCCTGTCCAGGCTCCCCAAGCCCTAACTTATCCCCTGCCCTTGCCCCAGGAAATGGAAAGGCCTCTTGGCAAATGTGCTTCCTGCATCTGCCTTTCCTCACCCCTCCTTACCTACCCTGCATTCTAGATACTTTTCCATCCCAGGGCAGCAGAACATAGCTGAAGGATTAAAACACATTGACATGAATTTTCTAGGACACAGGTCATGTTAGTGCCCAGGAAATAGAGCCACACTTGGAATACCCCTTAGTTCCTACTGTGAGTATCTCCATGCAATTGACAAATAATCCCAGAACTTACCTTTGTGCTGTGTGGATCAAGGGTGAGAACAGGGCCATGAAAGCCTGGAATTAGGAGACATTCACTCTTTCTTCTTGAGGCACCAAAAACAGAGCTGGAGTTGTTCACATGTCTCAAACACTCCTCTCCTCCTCACTAGCATGGGTTCTCATGCCTCTTTTGGTCCCCTTCCTCACAAGGCTCTGAGTCTGAAGACTGGAGGTGTTTGTTGGACTTTTGAGTAAGAACTTATTGAGACAGAATAGATTTGGATCACCCCTCCCACATGGTCCTCTTCTGCAGCACTCAGAAGGAATCAGCTCATGGGAATTCTACAGGTCAGGGTAAAGCACATTCATGACCTTCCCTAAATCCATATCCATGGTGTCCCCTGGTGGCCACACATGGTGCAACCCAAGCACCAGGGGAGGAAGCTGAATGAGAGCTGGAATCCCTGTTGTGATCCTTCTCCTCCATCCATCTTCCCAGCCCAGTTACTACCAAGTCCCTAGATTCCTCTTCAATCCATTAGAGTTCATATGACATTTTTCCATCTTCCTCAGGAACGGAATAATTCACATACCATACAAGGTGGCATGGACTCACCTCTCAAGACCAGGTAGCTTCTCCCCTTCCCCAGCCTTGTCACAGAGTTCCTGTTAGTGTGAGAGTTCTTGGCTCAGGGCCTAAGGTAATGTTAGAGGTCAAATAAAACCAACCCCTGAGGGAAATCTTGATGAGCACAATGGCACAGGGAGACCAAGAGTTGGTTTCTCATGATCTTGATATCAAAACTATTGCAGAAAGGATAGAGAGCTCAGTCAGCTTTGAGACCAACCTAAAGAAAATCGGGATTTCATTTTCCACTACTTGTGGATCTGTTAGAAGGCAACTGGGGTCAGGTATATTCTAAAGGGCTCAACTCCTGGGACCTCTAATCAGAGTGCATTTTTCTGTTTATTACATCAGAGAGAAGACATTCTTGTCTTAATCTTCTCTATAGAGAGACTAACTTAGCTCAGAGCTGTGCACCTTCCTGAGGTAAATTCCTCTCCATCCAGAAGGAGATGCCTGACCTAATGTGCTTTCTACACAACATGGTTTAAAGGGGGGAAATTCTGATCAAGGTTGATGGTCCCTGCCACAAGAGAAATGTCCCCTCAGGAAACAGATTAGGAATTCTACACAGTATGGATGTCCTAAAGAAACCATTTAAGTACCACTATTCACATATCTGTAACAGGTGTTTCTCAGGGCACAAGTTAGATGACACTCTGGCCTAGGATTGGACCAGTTAGCTCCCTTGTGGCCTCAGTGATTGGGGCAGAAGGAAATAGATGGGATAGCTTTGGTATTGACAATCACAGTCATTCCCGTGTGTTTTAAATTCTCACGTACTATAATTTTGGAGAGAATTTAAATAACAGTGTCTATTATTTTATACAATATGAAAAGGTAACCAGTTGACCTTTTCATAAATCAGTCAGCTGGACATTGAGCATGGCTTTGTAGCCTCATTGACTGGATATTTGTCTCTTGATATCACTTTGGAAATGCTTCCTGTGAATTTTCTGGATCTCAGGCACTTCTTGCAGGAAGTAAACCCTGAACATTACAGTGAGCTGCTTGCTCCTGTTCCGTGTTTTGTTAGCACCAGAAACAAATTCAGCTCTCCCTCTGCAAAAGGCTGGAGGCACTGACTGATTTCAATCCCTTTGGATTTTTGTGTCCACACATTAAGACATGATATTCAAACACTAAAAATGGCAATCATCCAAAAGTGACAAAATGACCGCATGTATGCAATATCCTTATGTTCCAATCGGAGACAAAGCAAATATGATTAAAAATATACAGAAATCAACATCCAGTATCTTATTTTACAAGACAAATGAAAGATGATGATAACTTATACACTAGCAATTTTAAATTTACAATAGCACCAAAAATCATAGGCTATCTTGGAATTAACTTAACCAGAGACATAAAGGAGCTATATTCTAGAAACTACAAATCACTCTTGAAAGACATTGAAGAAGACAAAAAAAGATGGAAAAATATTCCATAATCATGGATCAGAGGAATTAACATAGTTAAATTATCCATGCTACCCAGAGCAATCTACACTTTCAATGCTATCCCGATCAAAATACCGAGGACATTTTTCAAAGAACTGGAACAAATAGTCCTTAAATTTGTGTGGAACCAGAAAAGGCCCCGAATCACCAAGGAATTGTTGAAAAGGAAAAACAAAGCTGCGGGCATCACAATGCCGGATTTCAAGATGTACTACAAAGCTGTGATCAAAAAGACAGCATGGTACTGGCACAAAAACAGACACACAGACCAATGGAACAGACTAGAGAACCCAGAAATGGACCCTCGGCTTTTTGGGCAACTAATCTTTGACAAAGCAGGAAAAAACATCCAGTGGAAGAAAGACAGTCTCTTCAATAAATGGTTCTGGGAAAATTAGACAGCTATGTGCAAAAGAATGAAACTTGACCACTCTCTCACACCATACACAAAGTTAAACTCCAAATGGATGAAAGACCTCATTGTGAGACAGGAATCCATCAAAATCCTAAAGGAGAACATAGGCATCAGCCTCTATGAGATCGGCCACAGCAACCTTTTTCATGACACATCTCCAAAGTCAAGAGAAACAAGAGATAAAATGAACTTGTGGGGCTTCATCAAGATAAAAATCTTCTTCACAGCCAAGGAAACAGTCAAAAAACCTAAGAGGCAGCCCATGGAATGGGAGAATATATTTGAAAATGATATTACAGATAAAAAACTGGTATCCAAGATCTATGAAGAACTTCTCAAACTCAATACATGAGAAACAAATAAACAAATCAATAAATGGGCAGAAGATATGAATAGACACTTTTCCAATGAAGACATACAAATGGCTAACAGATACATGAAAAAATGTTGAAAATCATTAGCCATCAGGGAATTTCAAATCAAAACCACACTGAGATACCACCTTCTGCCAGTTAGAATGGCAAAAATTGACAAGGCAAGAAAAAACAATTGTTGGAGAGGATGTGGAGAAAGGGGATCCCTCCTACGTTGTTGGTGGGAGTGCAAGTTGGTACATCCACTCTGGAAAACAGTGTGGAGATCCCTTAAAAAGTTAAAAATTGAGCTACCCTATGACCCAGCCATTGCACTACTGTGTATTTACCCCAAAGATACAGACGTAGTGAAGAGAAGGCCCATATGCACCCCAATGTTCATAGCAGACTTGTCCACAATAGTTAAATCATGGAAGGAGCCGAGATATCCTTCAACAGATGACTGGATTAAGAAGATGTGGTCCATATATACAATGGAATATTACTCAGCTATCAAAAAGAATGAATTCTCAACATTTGCTGCAACATGGACGGCACTGGAGGAGATAATGATAAGTCAAATAAGTCAAGCAGAGAAAGAGAATTATCATATGGTTTCTCTCATCTATGGAATATAAGAACTAGGAAGATCTGTAGGAGAAGAAAGGGATAAAGAAAGGGGTGTAATCAGAAGGGGGAATGAAGCATGAGAGACTATGGACTCTGAAAAACAAACTGAGGACTTCAGAGGGGAGGGGGTGGGAGAATAGGATAGGCTGGTAATGGGTATTAAGGAGGGCACGTATTGCAGGGTGCACTGGGTGTTATACGCAACTAATGAATCAAGGAACTTTACATCAAAAACCGGGGATGTACTGTATGGTGACTAACATAATATAATAAAAATATTATTATGAAAAAATAAAGTAAGAAAAAATGCAGAAATGATGTCAAAGAAAATAACTGGCACTTAATTAGAAATTCTATGACCCCTTCAATGAGAATTGCCTGAAGCGTTGATTCTCTGACTACACTGTAGAGAAAAATACTACTCAATATTTGGATCATTTGGACACCTAAAAATTTTCAAATTATCTCTATCAAAAGTAACCTCATTAGGGGTGCATGGCTTAGTCAGTAGAGTGTGTGAGTCTTGATCAGGTTCATAAGTTTCAGCACCATGTTGGGTATGGAGACTACTGTTGAAAAAGTTGAAAAACAATTTTTAAGGGGCACCTAGGTGGCTCAGTCAGTTAAGGGTCTGCCTTAGGATCAGTTCAGGATCCCAGGACCCTGGAATGAAGCCCTGGGTCAGACTCACTCCTCAGGGGGAATATGCTTCTCCCTCTCCCCACTCATGTATTCTTTCTAATTTTTGCTCTCTCTCAAATAAATAAATTAATTTATTTAAAAACATGTTTTAAAAATGACCTCTCTCCACCTAAAACTAACATAATATCATATACCAATTTTACCTACATTTTTGAAGCAGCGACCACTCTCATCTTTTCATAAAAATATTTAAGTGTATGCTGCTTCACTTTTTCAGAATACCCAAGAGGCTGTTCCTACAACTTGAGTTTCCACATACTCAAAACATAAAGGGCTATGGCTTCCCATTATGTCATACTGGAGCCATGCAGTTCAAACAATATCTATGCTTAGGATTACTCTGTAAGGTTCCCTATTATTAACATACTAACTACTGTCTCAGAAGGATATTGTGGCTGAATCTTAAAAAGAGAGTCATTAGAATAGGAAATGGTGCCTCCCACACTCCTCTGACCATGTAGATACTTGTTAAAGAACCTATTGATGTCATTTCAGTCCGGAAGCACACTTATGCCAGATACTACAGAGAATAACCAGACAATGGACCCTCTACCTCCTACAGGTTTTCTCCACCAGGACACACATCCAACATCCAGATATAGTCTTCCTACAGCCTTCCACAAACATGAGGGACTAACTTAGGTTTTCATGCTGTGTCCTCAAAAGCAAATGCTCCTTCCTACTGTGATTTGACCCAAATGCTTAGGGGTCCATGTGAGGCTCATTTCCAGGTGGATGAATAACACATGAAGGTACTGAGCATTTGTTAGAGGAAGAAAGGAGGTAACTGATGGCTGAGTAATATTCCATTGTATATATGGACCACATTTTCTTTTTTCTTTCTTTTTTTTTTTTTTTAAAGATTTTATTTATTTATTTGACAGAGAGAGAGACAGCCAGCGAGAGAGGGAACACAAGCAGGGGGGAGTGGGAGAGGAAGAAGCAGGCTCCTAGCAGAGGAGCCTGATGTGGGGCTCGATCCTGTAACGCCAGAATCACGCCCTGAGCCGAAGGCAGACGCTTAACGGCTGTGCCACCCAGGCGCCCCTGGACCACATTTTCTTAATCAAGTCATCTGTTGATGGGCATCTCGGCTCCTTCCACGATTTATCTATTGTGGACAATGCTGCTATGAACATTGGGGTGCATATGGCCCTTCTCTTCACTACGTCTGTATCTTGGGGTAAATACCCAGTAGTGCAATGGCTGGATCATAGGGTAGCTTGATTTTTCACTTTTTAAATGAATTCCACACTGTTTTCCAGAGTGGCTGTACTAACTTTCATTCCCACCAACAATGTAAGAGGGATCCCCTTTCTCCACACCCTCTCCTACATTTGTTGTTTCCTGGCTTGCCAATTTTTCCATTCTAACTGGTGTAAGATGATATCTCAATGTGGTTTTTTTATGATTTTTTATTATATTATGTTAGTCACCATACAGTACATCCCCGGTTTCCGATGTAAGGCTCGATGATTCATTAGTTGTGTATAACACCCAGTGCACCATGCAATACGTGCCCACCTTACTACCCATCACTGGTCTATCCCATTACCCCACCCCCTCCCCTCTGAGGCCCTCAGTTTGTTTCTCATAGTACATAGTCTCTCATGTTTCATTCCCCCTTCTGATTACCCCCCCTTTCTTTATCCCTTTCTTCCCCTACCGATCATCCTAGTTCTTATGTTCCATAGATTAGAGAAATCATATGATAATTGTCTTTCTCTGCTTGACTTATTTCACGTAGCATTATCTCCTCCAGTGCCGTCCATGTTGTAGCAAATGTTGAGAACTCGTTCTTTCTGATAGCTGAGTAATATTCCATTGTATATATGGACCACATCTGCTTAATCCAGTCATCTGTTGAAGGGCATCTTGGCTCCTTCCACAATTTAGCTATTGTGGACATTGCTGCTATGAACATTGGGGTGCATATGGCCCTTCTCTTCACTACGTCTGTATCTTTGGGGTAAACACCCAGTAGTGCAATGGCTGGGTCATAGGGTAGCTCAATTTTTAACTTTTTAAGGGACGTCCACACTGTTTTCCAGAGTGGCTGTACCAATTTGCATTCCCACCAACAATGTAGGAGGGATCCCGTTTCTCCACATCCTCTCCAGCAATTGTTTCTTGCCTTGTCTATTTTTGCCATTCTAACTGGCGTAAGGTGGTATCTTAGTGTGGTTTTGATTTGAATTTCCTTGATGGCTAATGATTTTGAACATTTTTTCATGTGTCTGTTAGCCATTTGTATGTCTTCATTGGAAAAGTGTCTGTTCATATCTTCTGCCCATTTTTTGATTTGTTTATTTGTTTCTCGTGTATTGAGTTTGAGAAGTTCTTTGTAGATCTTGGATACCAGTCCTTTATCTGTAGTGTCATTTGCAAATATATTCTCCCATTCCGTGCGCTGCCTCTTAGTTTTTCTGACTGTTTCCTTGGCTGTGCAGAAACTTTTAATCTTGATGAAGTCCCATAAATTCATTTTATCTTTTGTTTGCCTTTGGGGATGTATCAAGAAAAAGGTTGCTTTGGCCGATGTCATAGAGGTTGCACCTATGTTCTCCTCTAGAATTTTGATGGATTCCTGTCTCACATTGAGGTCTTTCATTCATTTGGGGTTTATTTTTGTGTATGGTGTGAGATAGTGATCAAGTTTCATTCTTTTGCATGTAGCTGTCCAATTTTCCCAGCACCATTTATTGAAGAGACTGTCTTTTTCCCACCGGAAGTTTTTTCCTGCTTTATCAAAGATTAGTTGCCCAAAGAGCCGAGGGTCCATTTCTGGGCTCTCTATTCTGTTCCATTGGTCTATGTGTCTGTTTTTGTGCCAGTACCATGCTGTCTTTGTGATCACAGCTTTGTAGTACAGCTCGAAATCCGGCATTGTGATGCCCCCAGCTTTGTTTTTCCTTTTCAACAGTTCCTTGGAGATTCGGGGTCTTTTCTGTTTCCATACAAATTTAAGGACTATTTGTTCCAGTTCCTTAAAAAATGTCCTCGGTATTTTGATCGGGATAGCATTGAAAGTGTAGATTGCTCTGGGTAGCATGGACATTTTTACTATGTTAATTCTTCCGATCCATGAGCATGGAATATTTTTCCATCTTTTTATGTCTTCCTCAATGTCTTTCAAGAGTTATTTATAGTTTCTAGAATATAGGTCTTTTACGTCTCTGGTTAAGTTAATTCCAAGGTAACGTATGGTTTTTGGTGCTATTGTAAATGGGATGGATTCCCTAATTTCTCTTTCTTTGGTCTCGTTACTCGTGTATAGAAATGCAACTGATTTCTGAGCATTGATTTTGTATCCCGCCACGTTACTGAATTGCTCTATAACTTCTAATAGTTTGGGAGTGGCTTCTTTTGGTTTTTCCATAAAGAGTATCATGTCATCTGCGAAGAGAGACATTTTGACTTCTTCTTTGCTGATTTGAATACCTTTGATCCCTTTTTGTCCTCTGATTGCTGTTGCAAGGACTTCTAGTACTATGTTGAATAATAGTGGCGAGAGTGGGCATCCTTGTCGAGTTACTGATCTTAAGGGAAAGGCTTCCAGCTTTTCCCCATTGAGTATAATATTAGCAGTAGGCTTTTCATAGACAGCTTTTATGAGATTGAGAAATGTACCTTCTATTCCTACACTCTGAAGGGTTTTAATCAGGAAAGGATGCTGTATTTTGTCAAATGCTTTTTCGGCATCGATTGAGAGGATCATATGGTTCCTGAGTTTTCTCTTGTTGATAGGATGTATCACGCTGATTGATTTGCGAATATTGAACCACGCTTGCATCCCAGGTATGAATCCCACTTGATCGTGATGGATAATCCTTTTAATGAACTGCTGGATTCTCTTAGCAAGTATCTTGTTGAGGATTTTGGCATCCATATTCATTAGGGAAATCGGTCTGTAATTCTCCTTTTTGAGGGGGTCTTTGCCTGGTTTGGGGATCAAGGTAATATTGGCCTCATAGAATGAGTTTGGTAGCTTTCCTTCTGTTTCTATTTTTTGAAATAGCTTTAGGAGAATAGGTATTATTTCTTCTTTGAATGTTTGGTAGAATTCCCCAGGAAAACTGTCCAGGCCTGGAGTTTTGTTATTTGGAAGGTTGTTTATCACTGACTCAATTTCTTCATATTTAATTGGCCTGTTTAAGAAATCAATTTCTTCCTGTTTCAATCTTGGTAGTTTATAGGTTTCCAGGAAGGATTCCATCTCTTCCAGATTGCTTAGTTTACTGGCATATAGCTGTTGATAAAAATTTCTAATAATCCTTCCAATTTCAATGGTGTTCGTCATGACCTCTCCTTTTTCATTCATAATTTTAATAATCTGGGTCCTTTCTCTTTTCTTCTGGATAAGTCTTGCCAGTGGTCTGTCAATTTTATTGATTCTCTCAAAGAACCAGCTTCTAATCCTGATGATCTGCTCTACTGTATGTCTGGTTTCTGCTTGATTGATTTCACCTCTAGTTTTGGTCAACTGCTTCCTCGTGCATGGGTTAGGCTTGTCCCTCTGTTGCTGTTCCAGCTTCTTGAGATGAGAATATAAAAACTGCATTTTAGATTTTTCTATTCTTTTGAGTGAGGCTTGATGGCTATGTATTTCCCCCTTAGGACTGCCTTTGCAGTATCCCATAGGTTTTGGACTGTTGTATTTTCATTCTCATTGGTCTCCATAAATTGTTTAATTTGATTTTTGATTTCCTGGTTTATCGAGTCATTCCTGAGCAGGATGGTTCTTAGTCTCCAAGTGTTTGAGTTTCTTCCAAATTTTTCCTTGTGGTTGAGTTCCAATTTCAGAGTGTTGTGGTCTGAGAATATGCAGGGGATAATTTCAGTGTTTTGGTATCGGTTGAGACCTGTTTTGTGTCCCAGAACATGGACTATTCTTGAGAATGTTCCATGGGCATTAGAATAGAATGAGTATTCTTTGGTTCTGGGGTGCAGTGTTCTATATATATCTATGAGGTCCAACTCGTCGAGTATGGCATTCAAAGCCTTTGATTCTTTGCTTAGTTTTTGCCAGGGTGTTCTGTCTATTTCTGATAGTGGAGTGTTGAGGTCCACTACTATTAATGTATTTTTATTTATATGTCTCTTTATTCTGGTTAAGAGTTGGCTTGTGTATCTTGCTGCTCCCCTGTTGGGGGCATATATATTTATAATTGTCATATCCACTTGTTGAATACTTCCTTTAAGAATAGTATAGTGCCCTTCTGCGTCTCTAACTATAGTCTGTAGTTTAAAATCCAATTTATCTGATATGAGAATTGCTACCCCAGCTTTCTTTTGAGGTCCATTTGCGTGAAAGATGGTACTCCATCCCCTTACTCTCAGTCTGAATGCATCTTTGGGTTCGAAATGAGTCTCTTGTAGACAGCAAATGGATGGGTCATTTCTTTTTATCCAATCTGCAACCCTGTACCATTTTAAGGGAGTAATTAAGCCATTAACATTAAGACTGAGTACTGAGAGATATGCTTTTAATGATGCCATGTTGCCAGTAAAGTCTTTGTTTGTATTGGCTGTGACTTTCTGTTCTGTATCACTCTTGGGGCCTTTTTACTTTTATAGAACCCCCCATAATATCTCCCATAGGGCTGGTTTCGTGGTTACGAAATTGGTTAGTGACTGGCGATTCTGAAATGTCTTTATTTCTCCATCAATTCTGAATGACAGCCTTGCTGGATAAAGGATCCTTGGCTGCATGTTTTTCTCTGAAAGAGCTTTAAATATGCTCCCCCAACCCTTTCTCTCATTCCAGGTCTGTGTAGGCAGGTCTGACATAATTCTGTTGCCTTTACGTTGGTACGTGAGAAATTTCTTTGCCCTGGCCGCTTTCAATACTGTATTCTTGCATCTAATATTTGTGAAATGCACTATGACGTGATGTGGCGTAGGTTTGTCGTGGTTGAGCTTGGGAGGGGTCCTTTCTGCCTCTTGGACACGAATGTTTGTTTCCCTCGCTAGATTAGGGAAGTTTTCAGCTACAATTTGTTCAAATATCTCTTCTAGACCTCTGTTTTTCTCCACCCCCTCGGGGATGCCGATGATTCTAACATTGGATCATTTCATTGAGTCAGTAATCTCCCGTAACCTACATTCGTGGGCTTGGATTTTTTTAAGAGCAGCTTCTATTTTGGTTTTTTCCTCTATTAACCCATCCTCTAATTCACTAACCCGTTCCTCTGCTTCTGTGATCCTGGCCGTCAGAGCCTCTAGTTTTGCCTGCATTTGGCTCATAGAATTTTTAATTTCTGTCAGATTCATTCTCATTTCTGTCCTTAGGGATTCGATATTCTCAGTAACCTTTTCGTTAATAGTTTTTTCAATTCTACTCATCATTTTGACCATCGTTACTCTGAATTCCATTTCTGATAATTTGGTTACATCCATATCCATTATTTCTGTGGCAGAGGCCACAGACTCACTGTCTTTTTTTTGTTGGGATGGCTTCTCCTTCTTGTCATTCTGATGAGGACAGGTTGCGGGGTTGTCCAGAGCCCAAATTATTGACTGGGTCCCAGGCCGTGCCCCTTGTTTTTTAGGGATCTTAGGGATGTGGGCTTCTTCTTTAAAGATTTTATTTATTTATTTATGTGGCAGCCAACCAGCGAGAGAGGGAACAGAAGCAGGGGAGTGGGAGAGGAAGAAGCAGGCTCCCAGCGGAGGAGCCCGATGAGGGACTCCTTTCCAGAACACCGGGATCACGCCCTAAGCCGAAGACAGGCGCTCAATGACTGCACCACCCAGGCGCCCGGGTTGTGGGCTTCTTGATTTTTCAGACTGCCTTCTGTGTTCTGGGGGAGGGGCCTGCCGCGCCGATACTCAGGCAACCCTGTTTGGGTAGAGTCTCCGTATCCCCTGCGAGGGGGGATGGGGATGGGCACTCTCTGAGCCAGTATTTCCAAGCTTTTGTTCTCAGGCGGCTTTCCCTGGCGGTTTGCTGTGCCTCTTCTGAGAGTCAGAGCAGCAGCGGCCGAATTTCAGCCTCTGTCACAGAACAGAGGGATTGCGGCCCGTTCTCTACTAATGTTCTGGCCACTTTAACTCTGTTACTGTTGGTGCTGCTCAACCCTGCAGCGTCCCAGGCTGTGCACCCCACACCCAGCGTCCCTGCTCTCACTTCTAGGGCCGGCGCGTCTCTGTCCTTTGTGTTTCTAACGCCGCCAGCCGCCCTGCGCGCGCTCCGGAAGCTCCCAGTCTCAGTCTGGATTCAGTGAGCGCACCGGGATTCCGGTGTTCTGCGAGATGCCTGGTGGCGCGCGCACCCAGCTCACGGTCTCAGTCTGCTGTTTTGCCAGTGCCGTCCCCGAGCCCCACCCGCTCTCCCATGCAAGTGGCTACCGCTTCCCGGCGCCCGAACGTGGCGGCTCCCTCCCCCTTCCATTTATCTTCCAATATCTGTGCACGGTTTCAGGGCTCCCCGCTTTGTACCTCAATACTCAGCGCTTGGGATGTTCATTTGTAGAGATCCAGATGCATCTTCCTGCGTCTCAGGCTGGTTCTGTGGTTGTTTAGGCTAGTCTGGTAACTATCCAGCTCGACTTGGGGGACCGGCTGAAAAAGGTGTCTCCTACTCCTCCGCCATCTTAACTCCTCCTTCTCTCAATGTGGTTTTGATTTGAATTTCCCTGATGGCTAATGATTTTGAACATTTTTTCATGTGTCTGATAGCCATTTGTATGTCTTCATTGAAAAAGTGTCTGTTCATATCTTCTGCCCATGTTTTGATTTATTTGCTTCCTGTGTATTGAGCTTGAGAAGTTCTTTGTAGATCTTAGATACTAATCTTTTATCTGTAGTGTCATTTGCAAATATCTTCTCCCATCCCGTGGGCTGCTTCTTAGTTCTTTTGACTGTTTCCTTGGCTGTGCACAAGCTTTTTTCTTTTTTTACCTTCAGGATGAGTTAACATTTATTTATTATTTATTTTTTATAATAATATTTTTTCTTATATTGTTAGTCACCATACAGTACATCCCTGGTTTTTGACGTAAAGTTCCATGTATCATTAGTACGTATAACACCCAGGGCACCATGCAATACATATCCTCCTTACTACCCATCACCAGCCCATCCCATTCCCCACCCCCCTTCCCTCTGAAGCCCTCAGTTTTTTTCTCAGAGTCCATAGTCTCTCATGCTTCATTCCCCCTTCTGATTACCCCCTTTCTTTAGAAGCTTTTAATCTTGAAGTCCCACAAGTTCATTTTTTCTTTTGTTTCTCTTGACTTTGGAGATGTGTCATGAAAAAGTTGCTGTGGCTGATATAAAAGGGGTTGCAGCCTACGTTCTCCTCTAGGATTTTGATGGATTCCTGATTCACACCTAGGACTTCCATCCATTTGGATTTTATCTTTGTGTATGGTGTGAGAGAGTGATCAAGTTTCATTCTTTTGTACATAGCTGTCTAATTTTCCCAGCACCATTTATTGAAGAGACTGTCTTTCTTCCACTGGATGTTTTTTCCTGCTTTGTCAAAGTTTAGTTGCCCAAAAAGCCGAGGGTCCATTTCTGGGTTTTCTATTCTGTTCCATTGGTCTATGTGTCTGTTTTTGTGCCAGTACCATGCTGTCTTTTTGATCACAGCTTTGTAGTATTGCTTGAAATCTGGCACCGTGATGACCCAACCTTGTTTTTCTTTTTCAAGAATTCCTTGGCGATTTGGGGCCTTTTCTTGTTCCACACAAATTTAAGGGCTGTCTGTTTCAGTTCTTTGAAAAATGTCTTTGGTATTTTGATTGGGATGGCATTGAAAGTATAGATTGCTATGGGGAGCATAGACATTTTAACTGTGTTAATTCTTCTGATCCATGAGAATGGGATATTTTCCTAACTTTTTGTGTCTTTATCTTCAATGTCTTTAAGAGTGGTTTGTAATTTCTAGAATATAGATTCTTTACATCCCTGGTTAAGTTAATTCTGAGATAATGTATGATTTTTGCTGCTATTGTAAATGGATTGAATTCCCTAATTTCTCTCTCTTCAGTCTCATTGTTCGTGTATAGAAATGCAACTGATTTCTGAGAATTGATTTTGTATCTCGCCACATTACTGAATTGCTCTATAACTTCTAGTAGTTTGGGGGTGGATTCTTCTGGGTTTTCCATATAGACTAATATGTCATCTGCGAAGAGTTTGATTTCTTCTTTGCCAACTTGGATACCTTTTATCCTTTTTGTTGTCTGATTGCTGTTGCAAGGACTTGTAGTACTATGTTGAATAATAGTGGTGAGAGTGGGCATCCTTGTCATGTTCCTGATCTTAAGGGAAAGTCTTCCAACTTTTCCCTATTGAGAATGATATTTGCTGTAGGATTTTCATAGGTGGTTTATATGAAATTGAGGAAGGTACTCTCTATCCCAACACTCTGAAGTGTTTTAATCAGGAAAGGATGCTGTATTTTGTCAAATGCTTTTTCTGCACTCAGACATCAAAAAGAACGATTTCTCAACATTTGCTGCAACATGGACAGGACTGGAAGATAATACTATGTGAAATAAGTCAAGCAGAGTAAGACAATTATCATATGGTTTCACTCATTTTTGGGATATAAGAAGTAGGAAGATCAGCAGGAGAAGAAAGGGAAGAAGAAAGTGGGGATAAACAGAAGGCGGAATGAACCATGAGAGACTATGGACTTTGGGAAACACACTGAGGGCTTCAGAGGGGAGAGGGTGGGGGAATGGGATAGTCTGGTGATGCGTATTAAGGCGGGCACATATTGCATCGTGCACTGAGTGTTATATGCAAGTAATGAATCATGGAACTTTACCTCAAAAACTAAGGATGTACTGTATGGTGACTAACATAATATAATAAAAAATATTATTATTAAAAAAAAAAGAAAGGAGGTAACTGGAAAGAGATTTGGAGAAGTAACTAAATGAGAGAACAGAATGAGAAAGACTGAGCTCTTAGGTATGCTGACCTTGCATCCTGAATTGCCCCAGAGCGAGGGAATTGCTAGGATGTGACACTTTCACTGCAAAAACTAGGACAGTTCTGGCAGACTAAGAACAATTGGTTACTGAAACAGGTTTTCTCTGGTCTACACCAGGCTCAATTAAGGGACAGAGAATCCGTGGACATATATAAAGCGTATTTGTATTTAGTGATTTGTCATAACTGGGATTCCTTGTAGAACGTGGGCTGGCTCCTCTTGAAACTCAGGTATAATGGGTTTCCCTGAGGAATGCAGACAAGCCTTCTCTTCCCATGTGGAAAACGGAACCGTGTTGAAAAGAGCCCACCCTGTCAGGAAGACAGGGCTGAATCCACCATAAGGATTTATTGGACGGATGGTAGGGGAGCTTCCACATATGCTATAGTCTCAACTCCAAATCCCCTGCTCAGCTCCTTGGATATGGGGGCATCGATGAAGGGGCACTGGAAAAACAACATCTTCCTTTTCTACTCATTCCTTCAGCTAGATCTTCAGCTTTCACTGTGTTGCTGTTTTCTCAAACCCTGACATGCAGAACAATATCCCACCAAACTGGATCATGATGACTAGAGTATGGCGGACACTGAGTTGAGTAAGACAAGGTCATTTCTGGATAAATTATTCTAATGAGGCCTAACAGAAGTGAGAGGCTGTCATTGAAAGTAAGGATGTCCCTGACCTGTGAAAATTAGACAGAACAGAGATCTCTTTGTCAGTCTCTTCTTACTATTGATGAGTGGGAAGATCATATTCTGGGAACACGTAAAGGAACAAAGAGACTGACAATTCCCCAGAGAATGCACCAGGAAGCCTATTCCATTTTATTATATTGCATGAGGGAGAACTGAAATCTGAGAGAGAACCGAAATCTCAAGACCATATTGCACGAAGCCCCCTCTATAAATGGTTAGGATTGAGGAAGCATCTTCCGAGCAAGGAGGGAGGCTGTGAGAACAGGGCAGGTTTTGGTTTTACTTCCCCATGAACTTAGACCACTGTGATAAGTGCTACCACTTCTATACGAAGCACAGTAATACTCAGCCTCATCCTCAGCCTGGAGTCCAGAGATGGTCAGGGTAGCTGTGTTGCCAGACTTGGAGCCAGAGAAGCGATCAGGGATCCCTGATGGCCGAGTATTTACTCTGTAAATCAGAGTTTTGGGGGCCATGCCAGGATATTGTTGGTGCCAGGAGACATCATTATAACTTCCAATGTCATTGCTGGTTCCAGTACAAGAAATGGTAACTGTCTGTCCCAAAGCCCCGGACACTGAGGCCGGCTGAGTCAGGGTAGACTGGGCCCAGGAACCTAAAAAAAGGATAAATGTAATCATTAGCTCTGTGCTGGGGCCTCAGGTGAAACTGAAGGGGAGAGAAATGATCAGCTTAGATGTCCCCGTGCACCCTTCCCTGGGGACCTCACCTGTGCCCTGAGTGAGGAGACTGAGAAAGACCAGAGTCCAGGCCATGGTGGTGACTCCTCAACAGCACTGCCTTCTGAGACCCCCAATCCCAGGCTTGTGTCTCCCAGACCTCTATTATCTCCTCCCCATCCCTGTCTCAGGAGGGTGTGGCCTGCATGCAAATGTGCTTCCTAGACCTTCCTCTCCTCACCCCCTCTGATCTGACACTTCATTCTAGATACTTTACATCCTTGGGCAGCAGAGCTTAGCTGACTAGACTCAAACACTTTGACATGTGTTTTCTTAAGGTCAGGAATTGCAATTTTTATGCCTGATTCACCCAGAAGAGAAAGAGCTCCTGAAGACCTCAGGTATGTTAGCTACTGGACCTTCTGTGTTTCCACAATACCAGGACTATGTCTTTGTGACCATGCAAGACTTGGGGCCCTTCCTTCTGTGCCCTCTGCTGGGTATCAACTTCTGAGGATCTCTCTACTGTTAGGAAAGCATCACTGCTGACGCCAATGGAAACATCTGCTGTGAGTTGGTGGTTGGTGCTGGGCTCTCCCCCACCTGCAGGCTGCCACAGTCCCACCCATACTTGTTTGTGCTGATGAACACGCAACATTGACAACCACCAACTTGTCAGTCACCTCAGCTGTTTACCTACATGCCATATGGAGGGTCAGGTCCACAGGTGTAAGCAAACCCTAGGAGGAGAAAAGGAGCACCTGCCAGGACATTCTGCACATTCCACTCACGAACAAGCCACTTGCACTTCTTCAGCCTCAAATCTCAATATGAGAAATGAAGAAGAAAGCTACACTGTCCATGGTACACTTTCTAGTGAGAGATGAATCAGAATAGAGTTGTGTAGCTTTGGTAATGGGACATTTCTCATTGCCCGGGGGGTTAATTGTTATAAGATTTATATTATCCAGCTCTCATTCCATTTATATTTGATCTATTTGTCTAGCAATAGTCACATTTTTTTTTCTACTCAGGTTTTCATCACCATTCACACACTGGTCACCATAAAAGTAATCTCTGGACCTAGGACCACTGAGGGAATAGAACCATTATAGAGTATCCATTCCTATTTCTTTCCTGTGGAACTTTTAAAATTCATTTTCAATTTCTCCTTTTCCCTAATGCCTGTTTCAACAGGTAACGTAGACAGAAATGGAAATACTATAACTCGGCTCAGTTTTGAATTAGGACATAGTGAGCAGACACCACAATTCCCCATGAATGCTGCTGTAAGCCAAGAAATAATGCACATGGGAGCTGTTTGAGTCCCTCAAACAAGCTCCTATAAGGCAGATTGGGAATGACATTGACATTTCAAGTAGCGTAGAAACAATGCTGACTTTCCTCTTTTCCCTTCAGAGTCTTGCCACCTGCCCTCGGGCAGCTGGGAGCCAGGACCAGGCACCAGCTTGAGACAGAAAGAGATCCCAGAATAGCCCATTATTCTGGCTTGACATGTGAGAAAGATGATTTCTAACACTCAGAGCAACATTGGATATCCAATTTTCCATTCTTTTAGGGTTTCTTCTTTTCCTTCTCTATGTCCCTTCAGAAAGGAAGTACATCTCTTGTGAGAAAAATAACAGTGGTGGCCCTAGGAAGTTGCTTTTTGGCCCCAAATACAATCCTCTCTGTCCTCGTGCAACATGGCCCAGACATCAGCACTGTCAGGGGAATTGCATGGCAGTGGAGTGGAGCCATAAATCCACGTATCTGTCCACAAGACAAGAAGGAAGATCCAGTGAACTGGAAATACTGGGGAGACGGTAGAGGGAGAGAAGCCTGGGAAAGCAATGCTGCAACTTGTTTATGAGTTCATGGTTCATCTCTGAACTGCACTTGTGCAGTGTCTGATACTAAGGAGAATGGAACAATGTGGGTAACAAAACGGAAAGGGACTTCCGAAGACATCCTAGATGTGACCTGTGCAGCTCACTCTGTAGCTTCCCCTTAGGACAGATGCAAATAGCAGGGCAAAGGTTTTGCAAACTGTCTGACACAGAAATTACATTCCACAGAAGGCTGTTTGAAACTATGAGCTTGAACCTGGTTGGGTCAAGTATCTACTAAAACAAAACCTTCAGTTAGAATTTTCACAGAAATCCCAGTTTCATAACATAACACTGGATAGATTCAGGACAGGTGCCAAAATTACTCAGTATATGAAACAAGGAAAATCTCAGCTGGCTTGGAAAAGAAATTTAAAGATACTTAACCCAGTACGACAGATAATTTGGATTTTCTCACGAAGACGTTCAACAAGCTACTTAAAAACGGACACAAAAAAGGGGAGAATTTCTTTGAAAATTACCAGAGGGATAGTACATCTCAGCCAAGACATAGAAGACATAATGAAGAACATCTCAATAGTACATTATATGGAACTTACCAGAGATTGGAAAAGAAAAGACTAATGACCTCAGGGTGATAGCAGGAAAAGTGTGCAATCTAAAATACAGAGGGAAAAAAGATTTAGGGACCAAAAACCATCAAAAAACTGTGGAATCTCTTCAGCTGCCCCAAAATGCATTGAACAGGGGATCCTAAAAGAGAAGACAAAGAGAACAAGAAGGAAACATGTGCTTCCAGAAGCTGAACAAACCCCAAGGACAAGAAACATGAAGAAAACCATGAGAAGGCACATTTTACTTGATTCGTGGTTGTGTGGACCTTTTTCCAAACAACTGTTTGACTTGAGTAACTATTCATTTCTTAATAAACCATCAAGCGAGGAATTTTATTCCCTCATGATTCTCAGCTGGTCATGAGTATCGAAATGATGATGGTGATGAAAACAAAAATTAGAGTGAGTGCAAGTTAGTACATAAGTAGGTAAGTCCCCACATCCCCTCTCCCTGGTGTAGAAAGACTAATAGTCCATGTTCTACCAGACCCTCCCCAGACGGATTTGTCTCAGGAGCATAAAGCACACCTGCCTGGATCAGGGGAGCCAAGTAGAGTTGGCAGTGTGCTATTAGGATGAGAACATGGGTGTGATAAAGATGTTGAGGTCTGGGGCGACCTCCCTCAGGTGATCATCCCCTTTTCAACTCTTCCTCAAGAAACCAAAATGCTCATCCATGAGGAAACTGACATCACCAAGGGGCTGGGAACACTGATACCAGCTTGAAAGCCTGTGTGTCTCTAGCCTGGATTCCTTTTGAGTACTTTCTGGTCTGAGCTAGGTTGGTCTTGACATGACAAAGCACCAATGTCATGGTCAGTCAAGAGGACACTCTCTCTCTTCCTCAAGAGAAGTGTCCAGGGTCTCCTCCCAGAGGACATGCTGAGCCAATTAGTACAGGACTTGGGATCAACCTGTGACAATATTCACCTTTTCCCAGGTCCTAATCTCTCCTCTTCAGTAGGTGCTGTGAAAAACTCCCAGGAAGACTAACCCACACTGGCCCAGATGCTCTCTTAAGCTTAATGTCCCTGAGATCTCACCTAATGGATATATTGTCCTTTCCTTTCTCAGCTTGTTTCTTGCTTTACACTCACTGTTTCACTTTTCTATGCACTCTTTCACCCAAATGTTTGGTGATGCTACAAAGGTGCAAAGAATTTATAGGAAATAAAGGGGATGTATAATACCACACTCGGTGTACAGTTAATTGCAGAATGGATGGACGGCTGTTTGTTTTTATTTTTTAAAAGGTGGCTCTGCTTTGAGTGGGTAGATGTGGTTTCCATTTATTTTTCTTTCTAAATGTATAAACATTTATTTAATGCACTCCTGTTTAGATAAGCATTATAATGAAAGAATTTGGAAAACAATCTCAAATATACCTGAGCACTTTTCCTGTCCTTTACGTAGAGCAGATTGTGAACAAATATAGAAGAGAGCGTTGCCATGAGAAATGGGATGTGAAAGGGTATTTTGGGATGTGGGTATTTTGCTTTTCATTTAAATAAATACACACAGTATCCATGAGAAACAAACTGGAAAAGAGAACAAGCCAATGGTAGGACAAAGCCACTCTCCCATGGTTCTGTTGTGGCTGTGGTCTGTGACCTCCCTCCTGGCTCACCCCAGCATGTTCAGGGCAGATCCAGAGGGCAGGTAAAAAGGAAGGAAAGATGAGGCTGAATATGGAATGCTTTGGAGGCACAAAGACAAGACAAGAATATGCCAGGCTGTCTCCTGAGTAATTCCCTACAAATGTGCCTTGATTCTTGAATTATAAATATAAATCTAAAAAAATAAAATAAAGTGTGTGTGGGGGGTGAAATTTTCTCTGATCACCAAGAAGGGAAGGCCTTCCTCTCTTTCCTTTTCGTATTTACCAAGAAAACATGAGTTCTCAATTTTTTCTCTGCTCTCACTTAAATTACCTAATGTGTTTCACAGGTAAATAAGACCCTTGTCAGGTTTACAACCAAGGGATCTCTTTCTCAAGTTCCTGAGACTCATCACTTTGAAATGAAAACATCAAGGTGACAGTGTCCCTGCTTTACAATTTCTTTGGGATGAAGAGGATGGGTCTAACATGCCTTGGAACCTGGCTCCAAGTTGCAAAAGTACTTCCTGGCATGAATGTAGGAAATTGTTTTTCCTAGAAATTTTGGATATTAACCCCTTATACGATGTATATGTTATAAATATTCTTTCCTATTCCATAGGTTGTCTTCACTTTGAAATTTCCAGGCATCCTACTCCATCCCTGACGTTTTGTTGGATCACAAGTTACACGGGAAACCAGCTGTGCCCTCTACCAGTGTGAGCAATGGTGGAATATCTTTTTTATTTATAATAATTTTTTATTACGCTATGTTGACTGTGTCCCGAGAAAATTCATCAAAGGAATGTCTTCTTTTCAGACATCGTTGGAGGACAAGAGAGGGTGAAGAACTGATTTCTCGTGGCCACATTGCAGGAAGCCCCCTCTGCACAGGATTGGCAATCGTCTTCAGAGCGAGGAGAGAGCCTGTGAGCTCAGGACAGGTTTTGGTGTCACATTCCCATGAATTTCCACCACTGTGATAACTGCCACTGACTGTATATGAGTCACAGTCATAATCAGCCTCATCCTTGGATGGGAGACCAGAGATGGTCAGGGAGGCTCTGTTGCCAGTGCTGGAGCCAGAGAAGGGATCAGGGATCCCTGAGGGCTGCTTATTGACACAATGAATCATAGGTTTAAGAGTTGATCACAGGTGCTGTTGCTGCCAGGAGACATAGTGAGAGGCCCCATTATTATTGCTGCTTCAGGCACAGTAGATGGTGACAGTCCTTCCCAGAGCCCCAGGTACTGAGGGAGGCTGATTCGGGGCACACTGGGTCTAGGACACTGAAAAGTACAAAACACACTCTTTTTAATTCATTACTGGGCCTGGTAATACCGAGGAGGAGAAACAGATGGGCCCACATGTACCCATGGTCCCTTGCATGAAGGCCTCACCTGTGCCTTTAGTGAGGAGCGTGAGGAGGTCAGACTCCAGGCTGTGGTGGAGACAGCCCAAGAGCACTGACTTCTGAGACCCCAACCTTAAGGCTGGCTGTCCCCCTCCTCTAATCCCCTTCCCCTGCATGGAAGAAGAGGAGGCCTCCATGTAAATGTGCTTCCTGCACAAGCCTCTCCTCACTCCCTTGATCTGACCCTTCATTCTAGGTATATCTGCATTCCGGGGCAACAGAATTTAGCTGAAGAATGCCAATAATTTGACATGGATTTTCTAGGACAGAGCTCATGTTTCTGCCCAGGAAATGGAGCCAGACTTGGAATGTCCCTTAGTTCCTACTGTGGGAGTCCACATAGTTGAGGAATGATCCCATTCCTTTCCACATGTATTGTGCTGATTGTGCCTGGGGAAAAGAACCAGAGGTGTTGGAGTTAGGAGAGATTCACTCTTTCCATGGCAGGCCCAAAAACAGAGCAAGGGGTGTTTCCCAACCCTTATCTCCTTCCTCTCCTCCTCAGTAAGGGGGTCCTCCTGCTTCTCAGTCCCCTTCCTTGCACGACTCTGAGGCTGATGTCTGGGGGTGTCTCTTGGCCTCTCACGCAGGGGAATTATTGGGGCAAAATAGACTTGGATCACCCTTCACACATGGTCCTCCTTTGCATGACTCAGGAGGAATCAGTTCTTGGTACTCTGCAAAGGTCAGGGTAAATTACAGCCATGACCTCCCCCAAATCAGGTCCTTGCTGTCCCCTGTTGGTCACAGATGGTGCAACCCAAGCACCAGGGAAGGCTGCTGAGTGAGAGCAGGAATTTCTGCTCTGCCTCTTCTCCCTCTTCTTCTTTCCCCCTCCAGTCAGTACCAAGTCCTGAGATTCCTCTTAAATCCATCTTCCTCAAGAAAGGAATGGGTCACCTGCCACACCAGGGGCTTCAGACCCTACCCCTCAGCACCAGCTAGCTTTTCCCCCTTAACAGCCTTATCACAACGTTTGTGTTAGTGTGGCAGTTCTTGGCTCAGGGCTGTGGAAATATTAAGGGTCAAATTAAACCATATCCTGAAGATAGCCGGGATGAGAACAATGGCACAGGCAGAAAAGAAAAAAACTGTTGGTTACTTATACTTTTGAATAAAAAAATATTGAGAGAGTGAATGAGAAAGAGAGTTCAGTCATCATCTGAAACAGCCAAAGTAAACAGGAGCAGTTTTTCCAGGGTTCGTGAATTAGGTAGAAGGGAACTGGGGTCAGGATTACTCTAAAGAGCCCACCTCTGGGACTTAACATCAGAGTGCATTTCTCTATCACATGGGGCAGAAGCCATTCTTCTCTTAATCTCCTCTGTACTGAGACTAACAACTCATAGCTGTGCACCTTCCTGGGGAGAAGTCCTTTCCACTCACAAAGAGCTGCCTGTCCTAGTATGCTTTCTTATTAGATGATTTAAAGGGGAAATAGCATTGGGGCGCCTGGGTGGTTCAGCAGTTAAGCATCTGCCTTTAGCTCAGGGCATGATCCCAGCATCATGGGATCCAGCCCAGCATCAGGCTCCTCCGCTGGGAGCCTGCTTCTTCCTCTCCCACTCCCCCTGCTCATGTTCCTTCTCTCGCTGGCTGGCTGTCTCTGTCAAATAAATAAATAATACCTTTAAAAAAATTTAAAAAAATAAACGGGAAATATCAATCAGGCTGAATGGTCCCTTTCAGAAAAGACGGGACTTTCATGAAATGGACTGCGAATTTTGCGAAGTGTGAATTCCTAAAGAAACTACTGCACCTGCCCCAGAGGATGAAGGGGGCTCCATAGAAATGTGCATCCAGATGTCCCCATGTTGGGTGAGCATCCTCAGAGCAAGTAGGGAGCCTGTAAACAGAGGGCAGGTTTTGGTTTCACTTCCTCATGAAATGGGATCACTGTGAAAAAATGTAGCTACCATCATATGACCATCAGTAATACTCAGCCTCATCTTCAGCCTGGAGCCCAGAGATGGTCAGGGAGGCCGTGTTTCCAGATTTGGAGCCAGAGAAGGGATCGGGGTTCCCTGATGGCCGAGTATTTACATTATACATCAGGAGTTTGGGGAAGTTCCTGGGAGCTCCTGATACCAGGAGACATAATTACCACTCCCAATGTTACTGCTGCTTCTGGCACAGGAGATGGTGATGGTCTGACCCAGGGCCCCAGATACTGAGAGAGGCTGAGTTAGGGAAGACTGTGCCCAGGATCCTGAAAAATGAATGAACACGATCTAGTGAGTTTAGTGGTGGGACCCCAGGTAAGTCTGAGGAGGAGACAAAGGATCAGCCCAGATGTCCCTGTGCTCCCTTTCCTGGAGGGCTCACCTGTGTCCTGAGTGAGGAGGGTGAGGAGGACCAGAGCCCAAGCCATGGTGGAGATGCGCTAAGAGTACTGACTTCTCAGACGCCAACCTTGAGCCTGGCTCCACCATAATTCTCTTATCCACTCCTCCTGCCTCCAGGGAGGGCCTCCATGCAAGTGTACTTCCTGCCCTGCCTCTCCTCACCCACTCTGATGTGATTCTCTATATCAAATACTTCTTCATCGCTGGTAACAAAGCCTAGGTGTCCAGATGTTAACACGTCAGATGCATTCGCTGAATCACGAGAGGCAGAGTCTGTGACAGACCCCAGGATTTCAAGCCAGCCTTGGAATATCCTTGCCTTCTACTGGGGAAGTCTTGGTGTGGCTGGGGGAGGAATCCCAGGACCACTTTGCTGTGCAGGAGGAGGGTTAGGGAAGCTCTCCAAGTGGCTGAGATTAGGGGAAATTCAATTACTCCTCTCGCCAGGAGCACAGGCAGAGCTGGGGTCTCATTCTCCCTCAAATCACTCTTGGTGCCCTCAGTTAACTTTTCTCAACACTCGCTCCCTGCTCTACAGTGCTTTAAAGTTAGGAGATGTTTACTGGAACTTCCATAAAGGGAACTACTGGAATACAACAGATATTAGGCCCCCCTTCCCTTGTGTCGCACATAGAGTGGCTCCAGAAGCACTTTTTTTTTAAAAGATTTTATTTATTTATTTGATAGAGACAGTCAGTGAGAGAGGGAACACAAACAGGGGGAGTGGGAGAGGAAGAAGCAGGCTCCCAGCGGAGGAGCCTCATGTGGGGCTCGATCCCATAACGCTGGGATCACGCCCTGAGCCGAAGGCAGACGCTTAAGGACTGAGCCACCCAGGCGCCCCTCAGAAGCACTTTTGGACCCACCTTCAGGATAACAGATCAGCAAAAATTGCTTTTCCCAAATTCAGGTCCTCGCTGCCTCCTAGTGGCCACAGAGCATAAAGGCCAAGCACCATGGAAGGCAGCTGAGGGAGCTGGAAACCCATGGTCTTCTCCTCCTCTTGCCCACCCTCCAAATCCTCCCAGCTCTGTCCCAAGCTCTTATCCTTTCTGGTGCAATTTGAGATCCTTCCCATTTTCCCTTTATTTCGTACATAATGACACATGGCATCTGCAACATTGAGTCGCCCACATGCTCTTTCTCAAAGTCACCAGGAAGCCACATCACAGGGATAGAGTGTGTAGGGGGAGGTGGCTCAGGGCTGAGGAAACATCACACATTGAATTAATCCAGCCCCAGCTGGTTCAAGGATGACAAAAGAGGGATATTGAGAAAATGTTTGTATTCTCAACATGATTAAGAAATAAGAATAATGCAAGAAATAGAGATCTGAGTAGAGTGGAGAAATACCTCATTGAAATCCAGAGAAAGGATTCAGGGTCTGAGCCTCTGGGAGAAGGAGACGGGAGTCAAGATTGGCCTCGGGGGTCCTGCTCCAGGGATATATCACAAGGCAAGTCTGTGTGCCCAGGAAACACAGGATGTTCTCTATCTGCCTCTTGGTGCACATTTGTGACCTGACCTCACAGCTAGGTACTTCCTAAGCAAAGTCTCTTCATCCACAGAGATGTTTGACCTAGTGTGCTTTCCTAGAAGCAGGTGGGTTTGGAGAAAAACTGTTCAGCACTCACGGCTTCTTTCAAGGAGTTTTGTGGAAAAGAGATGCTCTGATGAGACTTTTCATATCACTATTCATACCATAAGACAGAGGCTTCAAGAGCTTCTGAACAATGTGTCTCTGGACCAGACCATGGGATGAGCAGAGTGGAGACCACTGGGATGGGGGCAAGGAAAAGTGTTCTGGGAAACAAGAATTGTTTGGGACTTGAGATTGTTTATGTGCTTTAAACATTCAACTACTAAACTCTTTAGACCATTGTTTAAGTAATGATGTCTAATTTTTGGATAAGAATACCATCATAACTAGATCATGACCTTGTCAGAATCAGGGACGCATCTGAAACTAGACTTGCAGCCCATTGGTTTGGATCACCGTGTCTTGGGATCACAGCAGAGAGACCACCTGTGAACATTCTGGTGTCCACATGCTTCCTGCAGAAAACCAACACTGCTCTTCCCGAGGAGATAGCATGCATCTGTTTCATCTCTGTGAGTACTAGCAGCACCCTCAGGGCCTCCATAATAGAGGACTAAGGGTTTCATGTCAAGTCTTTTTGAGTATTCTGCCCACACAATTACACATCACAGAAATAATAAGCTTGATTACCACAAAAGGAGGCAAATCGAACACTTGCACATAATATGATGAATGCACAATACAGCTAAAGCATGTAAAGTTTTTAAAACACAAAAATCAATATCTAGGTTGTATCATTCAGGATATAATAAGTACAGAGATTCCTTTAATAATAGCAAGTTAAAGGATAGAGAGAGGAAGAGAGAGAAAATATCCAGATCATATGTATGGTATCTGACCCAGAAAATCAATGGACACATGAATGGTTACTCCTTCACGGCTGATTCCTTCCAATGTAGTATAATAAAAGCACGGGTGGATTAGTTGGCCTCAAGGACTTCTAAAACATTTCAAATCGTTCTATCTGAAGTGTCTATTTTCTCATCTTTTAAAAGAAGATTTTGAAACAGGTACTGTTGAATTATTTGAGAAGACATAGAAGACTGTTCTTGCAGTTTGAGGCACAGCATACGAGACAGAAGGGCTATGGCAGCTCCACAGATCTCATGTTGGAGTGATCCTGTTCACTCCACATCTAGCCTGTGATTTTCCTGGCAATATCCCTATTATGAAAATAGAGACTAATTTCTCAGAAGGAACCTGTGGTCCCATCTAAGAGGAGACAGAATCCAAGGGCAATGGGGGCTCCCTGCCCTCCCGTGCGATGTGGGTACTTTGTAAAGATCTCACTGATGCCATGACAGTCAGGGAGCACGGCTTCCACTAGAGGCCCTAGAGCCCAATCAGACAATGGTCCCTCTGCCAACTTGTTTGTCTCCGTGAAGAACCACACCCTACAGCAGGTGCAGCCTCTGACCAGCCTCTCATAGACAGGGATCCATGACTCAGGGCACTATTCTGTGTTCAGTAGCACAAACTCCATTCCCACTGTGCTGACAAAGATGCTGAGGGATTCCATGTACGACACTGTTCTGGCCTTAATAATTCAATAATTCAACAAGGAAAGTGCTGACTGTTTACTGGGGAAAGGAAGAACGTATGTGGTGAGAAGATTTTTGAAAATAATTGATGGTGATACATTATGGAAAGATTGAGCTCTGAAGTGGGTGAGGCCTATCCGGAGAAACCAAACTATACACATTGTGTTGTGTGTGTGCATATGTGTGTGTGTGTTTAATTATTGTATTTTTAAATGTATGATATACTTATATGCATTTATATAAGTATATAATATACTTTATACATATATAATATGTCTTGTACATAAGTATAATATATATAAATTATATGAGGTCTACATTATATATAAATATACAAAAATGATACATATACATTTAAAATATATTTGTATACTTGTGAAGTGTATCCAATCAGGACGGACTCACATGATCATTGAGACAGGGAAGTTCGTGAGCTGCCATCTGCCACCTACAGAACCAGTATAGTCAGCGGCATAATTCACTTAGGTCCCAAAGGCCTGAGAACCAGGGAAGCCAGCGGATCCAGGCCTTCCAGCCCATCGGGAGAAGAAGGTGATGTAAGATTCCCAGCTCAACCAGCGATGTTAGAAGTTAGGTGAATTCCTCCACCTATGGCCTTTGTTCCCCTCAAGCCCTCATGCATTGGGTCAGACACACACCTTAAGTACAACAATCTACTGTATTGAACCCACAAATTCAAATTCTAATCTCAGCCAGGAACACCCTCACAGGGACACCCAGAAATAAAGTTTCCTCTTTGCACCCTGTGCAGGTTGACAAAAAAACCTCACCATCTCAGTGAACATCCTTCCTGATTCCCCAACAGGGAATGAGGTTGTTGTGAGGACATGGCATTTCCAGTGATCAACTGGGAAACTTCTGGCAACATGTCTAGAGTTGGTCGCCCCCGGGGTCTTCTGATACCCAGGCCTAGCTTTATTCAGTTGTTCAAGGACTACATAGATTTACTGTTAAATCTTTTAATAAATTTATTTGGGTTTATATAATTAGTGATCCATTCTAACTGCAATTCCAGCTAGATATCAGTTGCTCATCAGGAAAATGGATGCTTTGGCTTTCCTGAGGAAAGAGGGACACATCCAACAGCTTTCTCTTCCAATCTAGAAGAGAAGGAACCATTTTCTAAAGAGCTCTGGATAACGGGGACTGTCTCTTCATTTCTATGTGGCTGATTTGAAAAGTAGAGAAGAGTCCCATTCTGGGACCAGAGCACAAAGGCAAAGAGGAAGCCATCATTGTACTCATCAGATGCAGTGTTACCCTAGGATGTTCTGGTGATCAAGCAGAGGAGGTAAAGGAGAACTGATTTTCAGGACCATCCCTCATGAAGCCCCCTCTGCACAGGGTTGGGAAGCTTCTGCAGGGCAAGGGGGAGCCTGTGAACACAGGGAAAGTTTTGGTCTCACATTTCCATAACGTTGGAAATTAATACTACCAGCAGTGATAACCGGTCTCACTTTTAGCCTAGCGTCTGGAGATGGTCAGGGAGGCTGTCTTGCCAGACTTGGAGCCAGAAAAGCAATCAGGGACACCTGAGGGCCCTGTTTTTGTACAGTAAACCAGCAGTTTCAAAGCCATTCCTGGGTGCTGTTGGTACCAGGAGATTTCATTATGACTCCCCAATATCATGCTGCTTCCAGCACAGGAGCTACTGACAGTCATTCCCAGAGTCTTGCAGAACACGAGAGGCTGAGTTAGGTTAGACCAATCCCATGGCCTAAAAAGGGAAGAACACACACTGCTGAATTCAGTCCTGGGGCCTTAAAGAACTGAGGAAAAGGAGACAATGATCAGCTTAGATGTCCCTTTGGTTCCTTCCACAGAACTTCAAGAATGCCTTGAGTAAGGAAGTTGAGGAGGACCCGAGCCCAGGCCGTGGTGGAGACACCCCAAGAACACTGACTTCTGAGACCCCTACCCCGGTCCAGGCTCCTCAAAACCTCACTTATCCCCTGCCCTTGCCCCAGAGAATGGAAAGGCCTCTATGCAAATGTGCTTCCTGTATCTTCCTTTCCTCACCCCTTCTTACCTACCCTGCATTCTAGATAGTTTTCCATCCCAGGGCAGCAGAACATAGATGAAGGATTAAAACATGTTGACAAGAATTTTCTAGGACACAACTCATGTTGGTGCCCAAGAAATGGAGCGAGACTTGGAATGCCCCTTAGTTCCTACAGTGAGTATCCCCATGCAGTTGACAAATAATCCCAGAACTTACCCTTTGTGCCATGTGGATCGAGGGTGAGAACAGGGCCATGAAAGGCTGGGATTAGGACAGATTCACTCTTTCTTTTGTAGGCACCAAAAACAGATCTGGAGTTGTTCACATGCCTCACAGCCTTCTTCTCCTCCTCGATAGCATGGGTTCTCATGGCTCTTTTGGTCCACTTCCTCAAGGGGCTCTGAGTCTGAGGACTGGAGGTGTTTGTTGGACTTTCAAGTTACAACTTATTGAGACAGAATAGATTTGGGTCACCCCTCCCACGTGGTCCTCTTCTGCAGCACTCAGGAGGAATCAGCTCTTGGGAATTCTCATTCATGACCTTCCCTAAATCCATATCCATGGTACCCCCTGGTGGCCACACGTGGTGCAACCCAAGCACCAGGGAAGGAAGCTGAATGAGAGCTGGAATCCCTGCTGTGATCCTTCTCCTCCATCCTTCTTCCCAGCCCAGTTACTACCAAGTCCCTAGATTCCTCTTCAATCCATTAGAGTTCATTTGACTTTTTTTCCATCTTCCTCAGGATTGGAATAAGTCACATACCATACCAGGTGGCTTGGACTCACCTCTCAAGACCAGGTAGCTTCTCCCCTTCCCCAGACTTGTCACAGGGTTCCTGTTAGTGTGAAAGTTCTTGGCTCAGGGCCAAGGTAATGTTAGAGGTCAAATAAAAGCAACCCCTGAGGGAAATCTTGATGAGCACAATGGCACGGGGAGACCAAGTGTTGATTTCTCATGATCTTGATATCAAAACTATTGCAGCACGACAGACCCCTCCACCAGAAGGCAGGCTGAAAAATCAAGAAGCCCACATCCCTAAGGTCCCTGTAAGAGAAGTGCACACTGCCTGGGTCCTGGTCAATAATTTGGGCTCTGGACAACCATGCAACTCTCCCCATCAGAATGATGAGAAGGAGAAATCCCCCCCCCCCAGCAAAGAAAAGACAATGAGTCTGTGGCCTCTGCCACAGTACTAATGGATATGGATAAAACCAAATTATCAGAAATGGAATTCAGAGTAACAATGGTCAAGATGATGTGTAGACTTGAAAAAAGTATTAACAAAAATGTTAATGAGAATATAGAATCTCTAAGGGCGGAAATGAGAGTGAATCTGGAAGAAATTAATAATTCTATGAACCAAATGCAGTCAAAACTAGATGCTCTGATGGACAGGGTCACTGAGGCAGAAGAACATATTAGCAAATTGGAGGATGGGTTAGTAGAAGAATAAGCGAAAATAGAATCTGGACTTAAAAAATTCCATGCCCACGAATGTAGGTTACAGGAGATCACTGACTCAACAAAACGATCTAATATAAGAATCATCGGCATCTGTAAGGGGGTGGAGAAAAACAGAGGTCTAGAAGAGATATTTGAACAAATTGTAGCTGAAAACTTCCCTAATCTAGCAAGGGAAACTATCATTCGTGTCCAAGAGGCAGAGAGGACCCCTCCCAAGCTCAACCAAGACAAACCTATGCCAAGTCACATCATAGTGCAATTCGCAAATATTAGATCCAAGGACACAGCATCGAAAGCGGCCGGGGCAAAGAAATCTCTCACGTAGCAACGCAAAGGTATCAGAATTACGTCAGACCTGTCTACACAGACCTGCAATGAGAAAAAGGGCTGGGGGGGGCATTTTTAAAGCACTTTCAGAGAAAAACATGCAACTAAGGATCCTTTATCCAGCAAGGCTGTCATTCAGAATTGATGGAGAAATAAAGACCTTCCAGAATTGCCAGTCATTGACCAATTTCGTAACCAGAAACCGGCCCTCCAGGAGATATTAAGGGGGGTTCTATAAAGGTAAAAAGGCTCCAAGAGTGATACAGAACAGAAAGTCACAACCAATAGAAACAAAGACTTTACTGGCAACATGGCATCATTAAAATCATATCTCTCAATACTCAGTCTCAACATAAATGTCCTGAATGCTCCCATAAAAGCAACAAGGTTGCAGATTGGATAAAAAGAAATGACCCATCCATTTGCTGTCTACAAGAGACTCATTTCGAACCCAAAGATACATTCAGACTGAAAGGAAAGGGATGGAATACCATCTTTCATGCAAATGGACCTCAAAAGAAAGCTGGGGTAGCAATTCTTATATCAGATAGATTGGATTTTAAACTAAAGGCTATACTTAGAGACACAGAATGGCACTATATTATTCTTAAAGGATGTATCCAACAAGTGGAGATGACAATTATAAACATATGTGCCCCCAACAGGGGAGCAGCAAGATACACAGGCCAACTCTTAACCAGAATAAAAAGACATATAGATAAAAATACATTAATAGTAGCAGACCTCAACACCCCACTATCAGAAATAGACAGAACACCCATGCAACAACTCAGTAAAGGAACAAAGGCTTTGAATGCCATACTCAACGAGTTGGACCTCACAGATATATATAGAACACTACACCCCAGAACCAAAGAATACTCATTCTATTTTAATGCCCATAGAACATTCTCAAGAATAGACCATGTTCTGGGACACAAACCAGGTCTCAACCGATACCAAAAGACTGAAATTATTCCCTGCATATTCTCAGACCACAACACTTTGAAATTGGAACTTAACCACAAGGAAAAGTTTGGAAGAAACTCAAACACTTGGAGACTAAGAACCATCCTGCTCAGGAATGATTTGATAAACCAGGAAATCAAAAATCAAATTAAACAATTTATGGAGACCAACGAGAATGAAAACACAATGGTCCAAAACCTTTGGGATACTAGCAAAGGCAGTCCTAAGGGGGAAATACATAGCCATCCAAGCCTCACTCAAAAGAATAGAAAAATCTAAAACGCAGTTTCTATATACTCACATCAAGAAGCTGGAACAACAACAGAGGGTCAGGCCTAATCCATGCACGAGAAAGCAGTTGACCAAGATTAGAGCAGAAATCAATGAATTAGAAACCAGGAGTACAGTAGAGCAGATCAACAGAAACAGAAGCCGGTTCTTTGAGATAATTAATAAAATTGACAGACCCCTGGCAAGACTTATCCAAAGAATAGAGAAAGGACCCAAAATAATAAAATTATGAATGAAAAAGGAGAGGTCACAACCAACACCAATGAAATTGGAAGGATTATTAGAAACTTTTATCAACAGCTTTATGCCAATAAAGTAAGCAATCTGGAAGAGATGGAGGCCTTCCTGGAAACCCATAAACTACCAAGACTGAAACAGGAAGAAATTGATTTTTTAAACAGGCCAATTAATTATGAAGAGATTAAGTCAGTAATAAACAACCTTCCAAAAAATAAAACTCCAGGCCCAGATGTCTTTCCTGGGGAATTCTACCAAACATTCAAATAAAATAATACCTATTCTTCTAAAGCTATTTCAAAAAATAGAAACAGAAGGAAAGCAACCAAACTCATTCTATGAGGCCAATATTACATTGATCCCCAAACCAGGCAAAGACCCCAACAAAAAGGAGAATTATAGACTGATTTCCCTAATAAATATGGACACCAAAATTCTCAACAAGATCCTGGCTAATAGAATCCAGCAGTACATTAAAAGGATTATCCATCATGACCAAGTGGGATTCATCCCTGGAATGCAGGGGTGGTACAACATTCGCAAATCTATCAGTTTCTGAGATTTTATCCAGAAACAAAAATTCAGAAATCATATGATTCTGTCAATAGATGCAGAAAAAGCATTTGACAAAGTACAGCATCCTTTCCTGATTAAAACCCTTCAGAATGTAGGAATAGAGGGTACATTTCTCAAGATCATAAAAGTCATCTATGAAAAACCTACAGCAAATATTATTTTCAATGGGGAAAAGCTGGAAGCCTTTCCCTTAAGATCAGGAACACGACAAGGATGCCCACTCTCGTCACTATTATTCAACATAGTACTAGAAGTCCTTGCAACAGCAATCAGACGACAAAAAGGTATAAAACATATCCAAATCGACAAAGAAGAAGTCAAACTGTCTCATTCGCAGATGACATGATACTCTATATGGAAAACCCAAAAGGATCCACTCCCAAACTATTAGAAGAGATAGAGCAATTCAGTAATGTGGCAGGATACAAAATCAATGCTCAGAAATCAGTTGCATTTCTATACACGAATAATGAGACTGAAGAAACAGCAATTAGGGAATCCATCCCATTTACAATAGCACCAAAAACCATACGTTACCTTGGAATTAACTTAACCAGAGACGTAAAGGACCTATATACTAGAAACTATAAATCACTCTTGAAAGACATTGAGGAAGACACACAAAGATGGGAAAATATTCCATGTTCATGGATCGGAAGAATTAACATAGTAAAAATGTCCATGCTACCCAGAGCAATCTACACTTTCAATGCTATCCCGATCAAAATACCGAGGACATTTTTCAAGGAACTGGAACAAATAGTCCTCACATTTGTGTAGAACGAGAAAAGGCCCCGAATCACCAAGGAACTGTTGAAAACGAAAAACAAAGCTGGGGTATCACAATGCCGGATTTCGAGCTGTACTACAAAGCTGTGATCACAATGACAGCATGGTACTGGCACAAAAACAGACACATAGACCAATGGACCAGAATAGAGAACCCAGAAATGGACTCTTGGCTCTTTGGGCAACTAATCTTTGATAGAGCAGGAAAAAACATCCGGTGGAAAAAAGACAGTCTCTTCAATAAATGGTGCTGGGAAAATTGGACAGCTACATGCAAAAGAATGAAACTTAACCACTCTCTCACACCATACACAAAGAAAAACTATAAATGGATGGAAGACCTTGATGCGAGACAGGAATCCATCAAAATCCTAGAGGAGATCATAGGCAACAACCTCTATGACATCAGCCAAAGCAACCTTTTTCATGACACATTTCCAAAGGCAAGAGAAACAAAAGATAAAATGAACATGTGGGACTTCATCAAGATACAAGCCTTCTGCACAGTCAAGGAAACAATCAGAAAAACTAAGAGGAAGCCCACGGAATGGGAGAATATATTTGCCAATGATGCTACAGATAAAAGACTGGTATCCAAGATCTACAAAGAACTTCTCAAGCTCAATACATGAGAAACAAATAAAAAAATCATAAAATGGGCAGAAGATATGAACAGACACTTTTCCAATGAGGACATACAAATGGCCAACAGACACATAAAAACATGTTCAAAATCATTAGCCATCAGGGAAATTCAAATCAAAACCACACTGAGATACCACCTTACGCCAGTTAGAATGGCAAAAATTAAAAGGCAGGAAACAGCAATTGCTGGAGAGGATGTGGAGAAAGGGGATCCCCCCTACATTGTTGGTGGGAATGCAGGTTGGTGCAGCCACTCTGGAAAACAGTGTGGAGGTCCCTTAAGAAGTTAAAAATTGAGCTACTCTATGACCCAGCCATTGCAATACTGTGTATTTACCCCAAAGATACAGACGTAGTGAAGAGAAGGGCCATATGCACCCCAATGTTCATAGCAGCATTGTCCACAATAGCTAAATCATGGAAGGAACCGACATGCCCTTCAACAGATGACTGGATTAAGAAGTTGTGGTCCATATATACAATGGAATATTACTCAGCTATCAGAAAGAACGAGTTCCCAACATTTGCTGCAACATGGACCGCACTGGAGGAGATAATGCTAAGTGAAATAAGTCAAGCAGAGAAAGACAATTATCATATGATTTCTCTCATCTATGGAACATAAGAACTAGGAAGATCGGTAGGGGAAGAGAGGGATAAAGAAAGGGGGGGTAATCAGAAGGGGGAATGAAGCGTGAGAGACTATGGACTATGAGAATCAAACTGAGGGCTTCAGAGGGGAGGGGGGTGGGGGAATGGGATAGACCCGTGATGGGTAGTAAGGAGGGCACGTATTGCATGGTGCACTGGGTGTTATACGCAACTAGTGAATCATCGAACTTTGCATCAGAAACCAGGGATGTACTGTATGGTGACTAACATAATACATTAAAAATATTATTAAAAAATCTGCATCTAAAAAAAAAAGAAAAGGGGTTCTTGTGTGCACAGCGGTTAAGCATCTGCCTTCGGCTCAGGGTGTGGCCCCGCCGTTATGGGATCGAGCCCCACATCAGTCTCCTCCGCTATGAGTCTGCTTCTTCCTCTCCCACTCTCCCCGCTTGTGTTCCCTCTCTCGCTGGCTGTCTCTATATCTGTCAAATAAATAAATAAAATCTTTTAAAAAAAGAAAAAAAAGAAATGATGTCAAAGAAAATGGCTGGCACTTAATGAGAAATTCTATGATCGCTTCAATGAGAATTGCCTGAGGCACCGAATCTCTGATTACACTGGAGAGAAAAATACTAGTCAATATTTTGATCATTTGGACACCTAAAATTTTTCAGATCATCTCTATCAAAAGTAACCTCATTACGGGTGCATGGCTGACTCAGTCACTAGAGCGTGTTACTCTTGATCAGATTCACAAATTTCAGCACCATATTGGGTGTGGAGACTACTTTCGAAAGACTTGAAAAGCAATTTTTAATGGGCAGCTACATGGATCAGTCTGTTAAGGGTCTGCCTTAGGATCAGTTCATGATCCGAGGGCCCTGGAATGAAGCCCTGGGTCAGACTCACTGCTCGGAGGGAGTATGCTTCTCCCTCTCCCTCTCCCCACTCATGCTTCCTCTCTAATTTTTGCTCTCTCTCAAATAAATTAATTAATTTAAAAACATGTTTTAAAAAGTGACCTTTCTCCACCTAAAACTAAAATAATATTATATACCAATTTTACCTAAATTTTTGAAGCAGCTACCACTCTCATCTTTTCATAAAAATATTTAAGTGTATGCTGCTTCAATTTTTCAGAATACCCAAGAGGCTGTTCCTATAACTTGAGTCTCCACATACTCAAAACATAAATGGCTATTCCTTCCCATTATGTCATACTGGAGCCATCCTGTTCAAACAATATCTATGCTTAGGATTACTCTGTAAGATTCCCTATTATTAACATATTAACTACTGTCTGAGAAGGATATTGTGGCCCCATCTTAAGAAGAGACTCATTAGAATAGGAAATGGTGCCTCCCACACTCCACTGTCCATGTAGATACTTGTTAAAGAACCTATTGATGTCATTCCAGTCTGGAAGCACACTTATGCCAGATACCACAGAGAATAACCAGACAGAGGCCCCTCTACCTCCTTCAGGTTTTCTCCACCAGGACACACATCCAACATCCAGATATAGTCTTTCTACAGCCTTCCACAAACATGAGGGACTAACTTAGATTTTTATGCCATGTCCTCAAAAGCAAATGCTCCTTATTACCATGATTTGACCCCAATGCTTAGGGGTCCATGTGAGGCTCCTTTCCAGCCTGGATGTATAACACATGAAGGTACTGAGCATTTATTGGAGGAAGAAAGGAGGTAACTGATGGCTGAGTAATATTCCATTGTATATATGGACCACGTCTTCTTAATCCAGTCATCTGTTGAAGGGCATCTTGGCTCCTTCCACGATTTAGCTACTGTGGACAATCCTGCTATGATCATTGTGGTGCATATGGCCCTTCTCTTCACTATGTCTGTATCTTTGGGGTAAATACCCAGTAGTGCAATTGCTGGATCAGAGGGTAACTCAATTTTTAACTTTTTAAGGGACCTCCACGCTGTTTTCCTAAGTGGCTGTAACAACTTGTATTTCCACCGACAATGTAGGAGGGATCCCCTTTCTCCATATCATCTCCAACAATTGTTGTTTCCTGCCTTGTCAATTTTTGCCATTCTAACTTGTCTAAGGTGGTATCTCAGTGTGGTTTTGATTTGAATTTCTCTTATGTCTAATGATTTTGAACATGTTTTCATGTGTCTGTTAGCCATTTGTATGTCTTCTTTGGAAAAGTGTCTGTTCATATCTTCTGCCCAATTTTTGATTTGATTATTTGTTTCACGTGTATTGAGTTTGAGAAGTTCTTTGTAGATCTTCGATACTCATCTTTTATCTGTAGTGTCATTTGCAAATATCTTCTCCCATTCCGTGGACTGCCTCTAAGTTCTTTTGACTGTTTCCTTGGCTGTGCAGAAGCTTTTTTCTTGATGAAGTCTCACCAGTTCATTTTTTCTTTTGCTTCTCTTTCCCTTGGAGATGTGTCATTTAAAAAAGTTGCTGTGGCTGATATCGAAGAGGTTGCTGCCTATGTTCTCTTCTAGGATTTTGGTGGATTCCTGTCTCACATTGAGGTCTTTCATCCATTTGGAGTTTATCTTTGTGTATGGTGTGAGAGAGTGGTTAAGTTTCATTCTTTTGCATGTAGCTGTCCAATTTTCCCAGCACCATGTATTGAAGAGACTGTCTTTTTTCATTGGATGTTTTTTCCTGCTTTGTCAAAGTTTAGTTGCCCAAAGAGCTGAGGGTCCATTGCTGGGTTCTCTATTCTGTTTCATTGGTCCATGTGTCTGTTTTTGTGCCAGTACCATGCTGTCTTTATGATCACAGCTTTGTAGTACAGCTTGAAATCCGGCATTGTGATGCCCCCAGCTTTGTTTTTCCTTTTCAACACTTCTTGGCGATTCATGGCCTTTTCTGTTTCCACACAAATTTAGGGGCTTTTTGTTCCAGTTCTTTGAAAAATGTCATTGGTATTTTCATCGGATGCCATTGAAAGTGTAGATTGCTCTGAGTAGCATGGACATTTTAACTATGATAATTCATCCAATCCATGAGCATGGAATATATTCCCATCTTTTTGTGTCTTTTTCTTCAATGTCTTTAAGAGTGGTTTGTAATTTCTAGAATATAGATTCTTTATGTCTCTGGTTTAGTTAATTCTGAGATGACGTGTGATTTTTGGTGCTATTGTAAATGGAATGCATTCCCTAATTTCTCTTTCTTCAGTCTCATAGCTAGTGTATAGAAATGCAACTGATTTTTGAGCATTGATTTTGTATCCCTCCACATTGCTGAAATGCTCTATAACTTCTAGTAGTTTGGGGGTGGATTCTTTTGGGTTTTCCATATAGAGTATCATGTCATCTGCAAAGAGATGCAGTTTGACTTCTTCTCTGCCAGTTTGGAAAGCTTTTATCCCTTTCTGTTGTCTGCTTGCTGTTGCAAGGACTTCTAGTACTATGTTGTAAAATAATGGTGAGGGTGGGCATCCTTGTGGTGTTCCTGATCTTCAGGAAAAGGCTTCAAGATTTTCCCCATTAAGAATGATATTTGCTGTAGGCTTTTCATAGATGGTTTTTATGAAGTTGAGGAATGTGCCCTCTCTCCCTACACTGTGAAGGATTTTAATCAGGAAAGGATGCTGTATTTTCTCAAATGCTTTTTCTGCCCACAGCCATCAAAAAGAACGATTTCTCAACATTTGCTACAACATGGACGGAACTGGAGGAGATAATGCTAAGTGAAATAAGTCAAGCAGAGAAAGACAATTATTATATGGTTTCACTCATTTATGGAACATAAGAAGTAGGAAGACTGGTAGGAGAAGAAAGGCAAGAAGGAAGGGGGGAAAACAGAAGGGGGAATGAAGCATGAGAGCCTATGGACTCTGAGAAACAAACTGTGGGCTTCAGAGGGGAGGGGGTGAGGGAATGGGATAGGCTGATGATGAGTATTAAGGAGGGCATGTATTGCATGGTGCACTGGGTGTTATATGTAACTAATGAATCATCGAACTTTACATCAGAAACCAGGGATGTACTGTATGGTGACTAACATAATATAATAAAAAACATTAAAAAAAAAACAACCTAGGGATGTACTGTATGGTGACCAATGTAATATAATAAAAAATAATTACTAAAAAATAAAGAGAGGAGGTAACTGGAAAGAGATTTTTAAAAGTAACTAAATGAGAGAACAGAGTGAGATACTGAGTTCTTAGTTATGCTGACCTTGCATCCTGAATTGCCCCAGAGAGAGTAATTGCTAGGATGTGGCACTTTCACAACAAAAACTAGGAAGGTTCTGGCAAACTGAAAGCAATTGGTTACTGAAACAGGTTTTCTGTGGTCTACACCACGCTCATTTAAGGGACAGAGAATCCTTGCATATATATAATGTGTATTTGTATTTAGTTATTTGTCATAATTGGGATTCCATGTAGAACGTGAGCTGGCTCCTCCTGAAACTCATTTATAATGGGGTTCCTGAGGAATGGAGACAAGCCTTCTCTTCCCATGTAGAAAATGGAACCATGTTCGAAAGAGCCTACCCTGTCAGGGAGACAGGGCTGAAACCAGCATAAGGATTTATTGGTCAGATGGTAGGGGAGCTTCCACATACGGTATAATCTCAACACCAAATCCCCCGCTCAGCTCCTTGGACATGGGGGCATTGAAGAAGGACACTGGAAAAACAGTATCTTCCTTTTCTACTCATTCCTTCATCAAGATTTTCAGCTTTTCACCGTGTTGCTTTTTCTCAAACACTGACATGCAGAACAATATCCCACCAAGGTGGATCATGTTGACTAGAGTAAGGCGGACACTGAGTTGAGTAATACAAGGTCATTTCTGGATAAATTATTCCAACGAGGCCTAACAGAAGTGAGAGGCTGTCATTGAAAGATAGAACGTCCTGAGACCTGTGAAAATTAGACAGAACAAAGATGTCTTTGTCAATCTCTTCCTACCATTGAGGAATGGGAAGATCATCTTCTGGGAACATATAAAGGAACAAAGAGACTGACAATTCCCCAGATAATTAACCAGGAAGCCTATTCCACTTTACTACATTGCAGGAGGGAGAGGACCTGAGAGAGAACTGAATTCTCAAGACCATATTGCATGAAGCCCCCTCTATACATAGTTAGGATTGAGGAAGCATCTTCTAAGCAAGGAGGGAGGCTGTGCGAACAGGACAGGTTTTGGTTTTACTTCCCCATGAACTTAGACCACTGTGATAAGTACCACCACTACTAGCTGAGGCACAGTAATACTCAGCCTCATCCTCAGTCCGGAGTCCAGAGATGGTCAGGGAAGCTGTGTTGCCAGACTTGGAGCCAGAGAAGCGATCAGGGATCCCTGATGGCCGAGTATTTACTCTGTAAATCAGAGTTTTGGGGGCCATGCCAGGATACTGTTGGTACCAGGAGACATAATTATATTTTCCAATGTCATTGCTGGTTCCAGTACAAGAAATGGTAACTGTCTGTCCCAGAGTCCCAGACACTGAGGCCGGCTGAGTCAGGGTAGACTGGGCCCAGGAACCTAAAAAAAGGATAAATGCAATAGTTAGCTCTGTGCTGGGGCCTCAGGTGAACCTGAAGAGGAGAGAAAGGATCAGCTTAGATGTCCCCATGAACTCTTCCCTGGGGTCCTCACCTGTGCCCTGAGTGAGGAGACTGAGAAAGACCAGAGTCCAGGCCATGGTGGTGACTCCTCAATAGCACTGCCTTCTGAGACCCCCAATCCCAGGCTTGTCTCTCCCAGACCTCTATTATCTCCTCCCCTCCCTGCCTCAGGAAGGGCGTGGACTGCATGCAAATGTGCTTCCTGCACCTTCCTCTCCTCACCGGCTCTGATCTGACCCTTCATCCTAGATACTTGTACATCCTCGGTCAGTGAATCTTAGCTGAATAGACTCAAACACTTTGACATGTACCTTCTGAAGGTCAAGAATTTGAATTTTTATGCCTGATATGTCCAGAACAAAAGGATCTCCTGACGACCTCATGCATGTGAGCCCCTGGACCCCTGGTATTCTGCAATACCATGTGCATTTCTCTGTGACCATGCAAGACTTGGAGCTCTTCCTTCTGTGCCCTCTGCTGGGCACCAACTTCTGAGGATCTCTCTACTGTTAAGGAAAGTGTCCCTGCCGATACCAATGGAAACATCTGCTGTGAGTTGGTGGTTGGTGCTGGGTTCTCCCCCAGCTGCAGGCTTGCCATGATCCCACCCATACTTGTTGGTGGTGATGGACATGCAACATTGAAACCCATCAGCTTGTCAGTCATCCCAGCTACTTAACCACATGCCATATGGAGGGTCAGGTCCACAGGTGAAAGCAAACCCTAGGAGGGAAAAAGGAGCACATGCCAGGACATTCTGCACATTCCACTCATGAACAAGCCACTTGCCCTTCTTTAGCTGAAAATCTCAACCTGAGAAATGAAGAAGAAAGCTACACTGTCCATGGTACATTATCTAGTGAGAGATGAATCAGAATAGGGTTGTGTAGGGTTGATAATGAGACATTTCTCAGTGCCCAGAGGGTTATTTGTTAGAAGATTTATATTTTCCAGCTCTCCTTTCATTTATATTAGATCTATTCGTCTGACAGTAGACACATGTTTTATCTACTCAGTTTTACACCACCACTCACCCACTGGGAACCATAAAAGTAATCTCTTGACCTTGTACCAGTGAAGGAACAGAAGCATTGTGGAATATCCCTTCCGATTTCTTTCCTGTGAAAGTTTTAAAATTCATTTTCAATTTCCCCTTTTCCCTAATGCCTGTTTCCACAGGTAACATAGCCCAAATTGGAAGTACTGTTATCAGGCTCAGTTTCCATTTAAGGCATAATGAGCAGACACCACAATTCCCCAATAAATGCTGCTGTAAGCCAAGAAATAATGCACGTGGGAGCTGTTTGAGTCCCTAGAACAAGCTCCTACAAGGCAGATTGGGAATGACATTGACATTTCAAGTAACATAGAAACAATGCTGACTTTCCTCTTTTCCCTTGACAGTCTTGCCACCTGCCCTCAAGGCAGCTGGGAGCCAGGACCAAGCACCAGCTTGAGACAGGACTAGCCCATTGTTCTGGCTTGACATGTGAGAAAGATGATTTCTAACACTCAGAACATGATTGGATAATAGCTTTTTCTTTTCTTTTAGGGTTTCTTCTTTTCCTTCTCTATGCCCATTCAGAAAGGAAGTATTTGTATAGTGAGAAAAATAACAGTGATGAATTTGGGAACTTGCTTTTTGGCCCAAAGCACTATCCTCTCTGTCCTCGTGCAACAAGGCTCAGACATCAGCATTTTTATGGGAATTTCATAACAGTAGAAAGGAGCCAAAGATCCAGGTTTCTATCCACAAGACCAGAAGGAAGATCCAGGGACCTTGAACTACTTGGGAGATGGTAGAGGGGACAAGCCTGGGGAAACAATGCTGTAAGTTTTTTATGAGTTCGTGATTCATTTCGTGATTCATTTCTTTTTTTTTTTTAAAGATTTTATTTATTTATGTGACAGAGAAACAGCCAGTGAGAGAGGGAACACAGCAGGAGGAGTGGGAGAGGAAGAAGCAGGCTCATAGCGGAGGAGCCTGATGTGGGACTCGATCCCGGTACGCCGGGATCACGCCCTGAGCCGAAGGCAGACGCTTTAACGACTGCGCTACCCAGGCGCCCCTCGTGATTCATTTCTAAGCCACACTTGTGCAGAGTCTGACACTAAGGAGGATGGAAAGATGAGGGTAAGAGAACTGGAAGGGACTTCCACCGACATCCCAGATGTGACCTGTGGAGCTCAATGTGTAGTTCCACTTAGGACAGATGCAAATAGCAGAACAAAGGTTTTGCAAAGTGTCTGACACAGAAATCACATTCCACAGAAGGCTCTTTGAAACTAGGAGCTTGGACCTGATTGGGTCAAGTATCTGCTAAAACAAAGAGTTCACTTGGGATTTACACAGGAATCCCAGTTTCATAACATAACACTGGATAGATTCAGGACAGGTGCCAAAATTACTCAGTATATGAAACAAGGAAAATCCCAGCTGGCCTGGAAAAGAAATATAATGATACTTAACCCAGTACAAAAGATAATTTGGATTTTCTCACAAAGACTTTCAACCAGCTACTTACAATCTGACACAAAAGAAGGGAGAATTTCTTTGAAAATTACCAGAGGGATAGTCCATGTCAGACAAGAAATAGAAGACATAATGAAGCACATCTCAAAAGTACATTATATGGAACTGACTACAGATTGGAAAAGAAAAGACTAATGACCTCAGGGTCATAGCATACAAAAGTATGCAATCTAAATTATGGAGGGAAAAAAAGATTTAGGGATCAATACTTATCAGAAAATTGTGGAACATCTTCAGGTGCCCCAAAATGCGTAGAATAGGGCATCCTAAAAGAGAAAAGAAGGACCACTAGGAGGAAACATGTGTTTCCAGAAGCTGAAAAAACCCCATGGACAAGAAACATGAAGAAAGGCACATTTTATCTCATTTGTGGAGGTGTGGACCCTTTTCCAGACAGCTGTTTGACTTGAATGACTATTGATTTCTTAGTAATTCATCAACAAAAGACTTTTGTCCCCTCATGATTCTCAACTGGTCATGAGTATCGAAATGATGATGGAGATGAAAACAAAAATTAGAATGAGTGCAGGTTATTACATAAACAGCTAAGTCTCTGTAACACCTCTCTCTAGTGTAGTAAGACAATAGTCCATGTTCTACCAGCCCTCCACAAACAGATTCGTCTCAGGAGAGCATAAAACATGGTGCTTTCTTGTCTGAGCTAGGTTTGTCTTCATAGGACAACGCACCAATGTCATGGTCAGTCAAGATGACACCCTCTCTCTCCCTCAAGAGAAGTGTCCAGGGACTCCTCCTGGAGGACATGCTGAGCCAGTTAGTAGAAAATTTGGGAGTCCTAAATCCTGACAATATTCCTGCTAGATACTGAGTAACTGGTGCACATAGAGCAAGACCAGGTTTCCAGTTCTAGAAGTCTCTCATCTTCTCCCAGGGCCTTGTCGGTCCTCTTCAGTAGGTGCTGTGCTAAACTCCCAGGAAGCTCAAGCCACACTGACCCGGATGCTCTCTTAAGCTTAAGGTCTCCTGGGATCTCACCCAAAGGACACATTGTCCTTTCCTTTCTCAGCTAGTTTGTCGCTTTCTACTCACTGTTTCAGATTCCCAAAAGTTTGGGGATGCATACCAAGGTGAAAATAATGTGTGGGAAATAAAAGGGGTGAATAATACCCCACACAATATACGAGTTAATTGCAGATAGGATAGACAGCTGATAGGTTTTATTTATTTATTTTTTTTAGGTGGCTCTGCTTCGAGTGGGTAGATGTGGTTTCCATTTATTTTTCCTTCTTAAAGTAAAAACATTTATTTTATGCACTTTTGTTTAGATATGATAAGCATCATAATGAAAGAATTTTGAAAGGAAACTCAAACAGACCTCAGCAATTTTCCTGTCCTTTACATAGAGCAGACTGTGAACAAATATAGAAGAGAGCATTGCCATGAGCAACAAGATGAAAAAGGAGAAAACACTACCCCTGTGGGTATTTTGTTTTTTGTGGAAATAAATTCACACAGACTCCTTGAGAAGAAACTCTAAAAGAGAACAAGTCAATGGTAGGACAAAGCCACTCTCCCGTGGTTCTGTTGTGGCTGTGGTCTGTGACCTCGCTCCTGGCTCACCCCAGCATGTTCAGGGCAGATCCAGAAGGCAGGTAAAATGGAAGGAAAGATGAGCCTGAATATGGAATGCTTTGGAGACACAAAGACAAGACAAGAATAGGCCAGGCTGCATCCTGAGTATTTCCCTACAAATGTGCCTTGACTCTAACAGTAAATACAAAACTAAAAAAAAAAAAAAAAAAAAAAAAAGGTTGGGTGGGAATGAAATTGTCTCTGATCACCAAGAAAGAAAGGCCTTGCTCTCCTTACTTTTCGTGTTTACCAAGAAAACATGAGTTGTAAATTTTTTCTCTGCCCTCAGTTAAATTACTTAATGTGTTTCGCACACATATATAAGACCCTTTTCAGGTGTACAACCAAGGGATCACTTTCTCAAGCTCCTGAGACTCATCACTTTAAAATGAAAACAGCAAGGAAGAGAGTGTCCCTACTTTACAGATTCTTTGACAGATGTGAGAATCGGTCTAACATGACTGGGAACCTGGCTCCAAGATGCGAAGATACTTCCTGGCATGAATGTAAGAAATTGTTTTTCCTAGAAAGTTTGGATATTTACCACTAATGCTATGTATATGTTATAAATATTCTCTCCCATTCCATAAGTGGTCTTCACTTTGTGAAATTCTCCAGGCATCCTACTCCATTCCTGACGTTTTGTTGGCTCACAAGTCACAAGGGGAAACCAGCTGTGCCCTGTACCAGTGTGAGCAATGGTGCAATTTAGAGTGAGACTTTCCCCAAGAACAGGTGGAGTGTGCTTACGTGGAGTCTCCACTTACTCTGCTCCCATCACTGAAGACTTAAAAGGAATGACCACCTTGGAACACATCACACAAGGAAGTGGAAGCTGACTCTGTCCCTAGAAAATTCATCAAGGGAATGTCTTCCTTTCGGACATCCTTGGAGGACAAGAGAGGGTGAAGAACTGAAGTCTCCTGACCACATTGCAAGAAGCCCCCTCTGCACAGGATTGGCAATCGTCTTCAGAGCAAGGAGGGAGCCTGTGAGCTCAGGATAGGTTTTGGTGTCACATCCCCATGAATTTCCACCACTGTGATAACTGTCACTGGCTGTATATGAGTCACAGTCATAATCAGCCTTAACCTCAGGTTGGAACCCAGAGATGGTCAGGGAGGCTGTGTTGTCAGAGCCAGAGCCAGGGAAACGATCAGGGATCCGTGAGGGCTGCTTAGTGACACAATGAATTACAGGTTTAAGAGTCAATCACAGGTGCGGTTGCTGCCAGGAGACATAGTCAGTTGCCCCAATATCACTGCTCATTCATGCACAGGAGATGGTGACGGTCCTTCCCAGTGCCCCAGGTACTGAGTGAGGCTGATTCGGGGCACACTGGGTCTAGGACACTGAAAAGTACAAAACACACCCTTTTTAATTCATTACTGGGCCCCAGTTAAGACTGAGGAGGAGAAATAGGAGTGCCCACATGTACCCATGGTCTCTTCTCTGGAGACCTCACCTCTGCCCTGAGTGAGGATGGTGAGGAGAACCAGAGCCTTAGTCGTGATGGAGAAACCCCAAGAGCACTGACTTCTGAGACCCCAACCTTAAGGCTGGGTGTCCCCCTCCTCTAATTCCCTTCCCCTGCTTGGAAGAGAAAGAGGCCTCCATGCAAATGTGCTTCCTGCACAAGCGTCTCCTCACCCCCTCTGATCTGACCCTTCATTCTAGGTATATCTGCATTCTGGGACAACAGAACTTAGCTGAAGGATTCCAGTACTTTGACATGGGTATTCTAGGACAGAGCTCATGTTTCTGCCCAGGAAATGCAGCCAGAATTAGAATGTCCCTTAGTTCCTACTGTGGGAATCCCCATATAGTTGAGAAATGATCCCATTCCTTTCTACTTGTGTTGTGCTGATTGAGCTTCGGGAAAATAACCAGAGGGGCTGGAGTTAGAGAGATTCATTCTTTCCTTGGTAGGCTCCAAAAACAGAGTAGGGGATTGTTCACATTCCTTATCTCCTTCTTCTCTTCCTCAGTATTGTGGGTCCTCTTGCTTTTCAGTCCCCTTCCTTGCAGGACTCAAGGCTGAGGCCTGGTGGTGTCCATTGGCCTTTGATGCAGGGAACTTATTGGGGAATATTAGATTTCGATCACCCAACACACATGGTCCTCCTTTACATGACTCAGGAAGAATGTGCTCTTGGGTCTCTGCACAGGTCAGGGTAAATGTCAGTCATGACCTTCCCCAAATCCAGGTCCTTGCTGCCCCCTGTTGGTCACAGATGGTGTAAGCCAGCACCAGGGAAGGCTGCTGAGTGAGAGCTGGAATTCTTTTTCTTTCTTTCTCTTCCTTTCTTTCTTTCTTTCTTTCTTCTTTCTTTCTTTCTTTCTTTCTTTCTTTCTTTCTTTCTTTCTTTCTTTCTTTCTTTCTTTCTTTCTTTCTTTCTTTCTTTCTTTCTTTCTTTCTCTTTCTTTCTTTCTTATAATTATTGTTATTATATTATGTTAGTCAATATACAGTACATCCCTGATTTTTGATGTAAAGTTCAATGAATCATGAGTTGTGTATAACACCCAGTGCACCATGCAATACATGCCCTCCTTACTACCCATCACCAGCCTATCCCATTCCCGCACCCTCCTCCCCTCTGAAGCCCTCAGCTAGTTTCTCAGAGTCCATAGTCTCTCATAGTATCTGCTCTGCTCCTTCTCCTCTTATCTTCTTCCCCTCCCAGTCAGTACCAAATCATTAGATCCCTCTTAAATTCATCTTCCTCAAGAAAGGAATGGGTCACCTGCCACACCAGGTGCTTCAGACCCTATCTCTCAGAACCAGGTAGCTTGTCCCCCTGAACAGCCTTGTCACAGGGTTCGTGTTAGTGTGGCAGTTGTGGTCTCAGTGCTGAGGAAATATCAGAGGTCAAATTAAACCATCCCCTGAAGAAAGCCTGGATGAGAACTATGGCACAGGTGGAAAAAAGATATTCTTTACTTCTGTTGAAACAAAAAATATTGGGAGAGAGAAAGAGAAAGAGAGAGAGTTCAGTCAGCATCAGAAACAGCCAACGTAAACAGGAGCAATTTTCTAGGGTTTGTGAATTAGGTAGAAGGGAACTGGGGTCAGGATTACTCTAAAGAGTGTAACTCTCCGAGTTAATATCAGAGTGCATTTCTCTATCAGGTGGGGCAGAGGACATTCTTCACTTAACCTTGTCTGTACAGAGACTAACAAGTCATAACCGTGGACCTTCCTGGGGTAAAGTCCTTTCCATTCCAAGAGAGCTGCCTGACCTTGTGTGCTTTCTCATGAGGTGGTTTAAAGGGGAAATACCAAACAAGGCTCAATAGTCCCTTTCAGAAGAGACAGGACTTTCAGGAAACGGACTACGAATTGTCTGAAGTGTGAATTCCTAAAGAAACTACTGCACCTGCCCCAGAGAATAAGGGGCTTCCATAGAAATGTGCATCCAGATGTCGCCACGTTGTTGAGCACCTTCAGGGCAAGTAGGGAGCCTTTGAACAGAGGGTAGGCTTTGGCCTCATTTCCTCATGAGATGGGATCACTGTGAAAAAGTGTAGCTACCTACCATATGAGTATCAGTAATACTCAACCTCGTTTTCAGCCTAGAGCCCAGAGATGGTCATGGAGGCCATGTTTCCAGATCTGGAGCCAGAGAAGGGATCAGGGTTCCTTGATCGCCGAGTATTTCCATTATAAATCAGGAGTTTGGGGGATGTGCCTGCGAGTTGCTGATACCAGGAGACAGAATTACCACTCTCAATGTTACTGCTGCTTCTGGCACAGGAGATGGTGATGGTCTGACAAAAGAGGGACATTGAGAAAATGATTGAGTTCTCAATATGATTAGAAAAGAAGAATAATGCAAGAAAGAGGGAGGGGAGTAGGGTGGAGAAATACCTCATTGAAATCCAGAGAAAGGATTCAGGCTCTGAGCCTCTGGGAAAAGAGGACAGGAGTCAAGTTTGGCCTCAGGGACCCAGCTCCAGGGACTTCTCACCAGGGCAAGTCTGTGTGCTACAGGGGACACAGGATGTTCTCAGTCTGTCTCTTCGTGCACACTTTGTGACCTGACCACAGCTGTGTTCTTCCTGGGGCAAGGTCTCCTTATCCACAGCAAGAAACTTGTGTTTTTGTAAGAGGAGGTGGATTTGTAGAAAAACTGGTCAGCACTGACAGATCTTTCCAGGAATTTTATGGAATAGAGATGCTCTGATGACACCCTTTTCATGTCACTGTTCATACCACCTGACAGGTGATTGCAAGAAGTTCTCAACAATGTGTTGCTGTCCCAGAGCATGGGATGAAGAGAGTGGTGGTCTCTGGTATGGGGGAAAAGGAAAAGCGTTTGTGGGAAAAAGAATAGTTTAGATTGTGAGATGATTGTTTGTGTGCTTGAAACATTCAATTACTGAACTATTTAGACCTTTGTTTAGGTAATGATGTCTATATTTTGGAGAATAATAGAGTAATAGATCATGACACTGTCAATATCAGCACCCATCTGAAACGAGATTTAAAGCCCATTAGTTTGGATCCCTATCTCTTGGGATGGCTGCAGAGAGACCTCCTGTGAACATCCCAAGCATCCAGATGCTTCCTGCAAAACACCAACCACTGATCTTCATGAGGAGCTGCCGTGCACCTGTTCCATTTTCTGTGAGTTCTAGAGGCACCATCAGCACCACTTATAATAGAAGAGTTAGTGTTTTATGTAAAATTCTGCTGCAATAATGTGCCCATTAATTACACGTGACATAGATATAATAATCTTGACTCCCTCAAAAAGGAGGCAAAATGAAAACTGGCACATAAAATAATGAATGAGTAATAGAGCAAAAGCATGTAAATTTTTTAAAATAAAAAAATGAATAACGACGTTCTTTTCTTTTAGGTTATGATAAATATAGAGATTCCATACACAATAGCAAGTTAAAAGAGACAGAGAGAAAGAGAGAAAAAATATTGAGACAACATGTCTGGGATCTGACCCAGAAAATAAATGAGCATGTGAATGGTGACTTTTTCACATGCCAATTCCGTTCCCATGTAGAATAATAAAAGCACCCACGTAAGGCAGGAATCTACCAATATCCTGGGGAAGAACGTAGGCAGTAACCTCTTCGACATAGGCCACTTAACTTCTTTCAATACACGTCACCAAAGGAAAGGTAACAAAAGCAAAAATGAACTTTTGGGATTCACCAAGATAAAATGCTTCTGCACACCAAAGGAAACAGTCAACAAAACTAAGAGACAATCTATGGAATGGGAGAAGATATTGTAAATGATATTAGAGAATAGGGCTGACATCCAAGATCTATAAAGAACCTCTCAAACTCAACACCCCAAAAAAAAACAAAAAATAATCCAGTCAAAAAATGGGCAAAAGACATGAACAGACACTTCTCCAAAGAAGACACACAAATGGCTAACAGACACATAAAAAATACTCAACAAATCAAAACCACAATGAGATACCACCTTACAGCAGATAGAATTACCAAAATTAAGGAGGCATAAAAAAAATGTTGACGAGGATGTGGATAAAAGGGAACCCTCTTACACTGTTGGTGGTAATGCAAGCTGGTACATACACTCTGGAAAACTGTATAGAGGTTCCTCAAGATGCTAAAAATAGAGCTACCCTATGACTCAGCAATTGCACTACTGGTGTTAAGCAAAAGATACAGATGTACTAAAAAGAAGGGGCTCATACACCCCAATGTTGATAGCAACAATGTCCACAATAGCCAAACTGTGGAAGGAGCTTAGATGCTCTTCAACAGACAAATGGATAAAGAAGATATGGTTCATATATACAATGGAATATTACTCAGCTATCAGAAGGAATGAATACTCACCATTTGCATTGACGTGGATGGAACTGGAAGGGATTATGCGAAGTGAAATAAGTCAAGCAGAGAAAGACAATTATCATATGGTTTAACTCTTATGTGGAACATAAGGAATAGAACAGAGGACATTATGGGAAGGAAGGGAAAACTGAAGGGAGGGGGAATCATAGGGGAAGATGAACCATGAGAGACTATGCATTCCAGGAAACAATCTGAGGGTTTCAGAGGGGAGGGGATCAGGGGATGGGGTATCCAGGTGATGGGTATTAAGGAAGGTATATGTTGTGGTGAGTACTGGTTTATATGTAACTAATGAATCATTGAACACTACATCAAAAACTAATGATGTATTATACAGTGGCTAACTGAACATAATAAAAAAAATTAAACTCCAGACTTCAGATGGAGAAAAAAAAAAAAAAGACATCGATGGATATACTGACCTTAAGAACTTCTAAAACATTTCCAGTTGTTTTATCAAAGGTGTCTCTTTTCTCATCTTCAAAAACAAGATTTGAAAATATGGTTTGTTGAATTATTTGAGAAGACATAGAAGACTGTTCCTATAGTTTGAGTCACACCATACAAGATGCAATGACAGCTCCACAGATCTCATACTGGATTGACCTGTTCACTTGACATCTAGCCTGTGATTTTCCTGGTAATTTCCCTATTATGAAAATAGAAACTAATTTCTCAGAAGGAAACTGTGGTCCCATTTAATAGGAGACACAGTTGAAGTGGCATGGGGGCTCCCTGCCCTCCTATGTGCATGTGGATACTTTGTAAAGATCTCACTGATGCCATGACAGTCAGGGAGATGTCTTACACTAGAAGACCTCAGGCCAACCAGACAGTGGTCCCTCTGCCAACTTGTTTGTCTCTGTGAAGACCCACACCCCACAGCAGGTGCAGACTCTGACCAGCCTCACATAGACAATGGTCCATGACTCAATACACTATCCTGTTTGGTAGCACAGGCCCCCTTTCCAATGTGCTGGGACCCGTCTGCTAAGGGTTTCCATATATGACACTGTTCTGGCCTTGATGATTCAAGCCTAAAGTTGCTGACTGTTATCAGGGAAAGGAATATGGTAGGTGGTCAAAAGATTTGAAAATAATTGATGGTGAGAACATTATGGAAAGACTGAGCTCTCAAGTGTGCGACTATTATTCAAGGCTCTCCCCAGAAACAGAACTAATATGAGTTGTGGGTGTGCATGTGTGTGTGTGTGTGTGTGTGTATATATATATATATATATATATATATATATATATCTGTGTGTATTTATATTTTAAATATATTATGTGCAATGTGTATAGATATATAAATATATTTCATATTTTGTACGTAACTATATAATGTTTTGCACATAATTATATACATATACATTATAGGAAATATACATTATATAGAATGTACAAAAAAGATACTTATACATTAAAAAATATATTTTCATACATATGAAATTTTATATATATGAAAATTGGTGCACATGATTATTGAAGCATGGAAGTTAATGAGCTTCCATCTGCAACTTACAGACCCCAGAAGGTCAATGGTGTGATTCACCTAGAGTCCAAGGCCCGAGAACCATGGAAGCCAATGATGTGAATTCCGGTCTAAGAGCTGGAGAAGTTGAAATAAGATTTCCGGCTCAATCAGAGATGAGATGAGGGAGGTGAGTTCCTCCATGTCTGGCTTCCGATCCACTCAAGCCCTCATGGATTGGGTCATTCACACACACTTTAGGAAGAGCAATCTGCTGTATTGAACCCACAAATTCAAATTCTAATCTCAGCCAGGAATACTGTCAACACCCAGAAATAATGTTGCATCTGGGCACCCTCTGACCCACGTAGATAGACACAAAAACTTAACCATCACAGTGACCATCTCTCCTGATACCCCACCAGGGAATGAGGCTGTTGTGAGGACATGGCACTTCCAGTGCTAAAGTGGGAAACTTCTGCAACATGACATACACCTTCTAGATCTTCTGATGCCCAAGCCTTGCTTCATTCAGTTGTTCAAACAATTCATGGATCTATTTATAAATTATTAAAGTACTTAATTTATTTTTATATAATTAGCAATTAATCACAACTGAAGCTCCAGCTACACACTGGTTGTTTATCAGGGAAATAGATGCTTTGACTTTCCAGAGAAAAGGGGGACAAACCCATCAGCTATGTCTTCCTTTCTAGAAGAAAAGGAGATCTTGTAGAAAGAGCCTGTGCTGGTGGAGACACTGACTCTTCATTTCCTTGCTGCTGAGTTGAAAAGATGAGAAAAGTCCCTCTCTGGGACAGAGCAAAAAGGGAAAGAAGAAGCCATCATTGTACCAAAGGAAAAGAGCAGAGGGAGTGTGGCTCCTGGATCTTATGTTGATCAAGGAGAGGACCTGAGAAAGAACATAATTCTCAAGAGCATGCTGCATGAAGCCCCTGGTTCAAAGGGCTTGGAAAGCATCCTTAGAACAAGGGGAGATCCTGTGAGCACAAGGCAGGCTTTCGTGTCAGTTCCTCATGAACTCGGACCACTGTGGAAAGTGCCACTATCAGCATATGAACAACAGTAATACTCAGCCTCATCCTCATCCTAGAGCCCAGAGACAGTCAGGGCGGCTGTGTTTCCATGCTTGGAGCCTGAGAAAGGATCAGTGATCCCTGACAGCCGAGTATGGACATTATAAATCAGATCTCTGGGGGCCATGCCCGGATGCTGTTGGTGCCAGGAGACATCATTATGCCTGCCAATGTCATTCCTGTTTCCAGAGCCCCAGGCCCTGAGGGAAACTAGTTAGGGCAGTCTGGGCCCAGAAACACAAAAAGAGGAAAAACACACCCTTATTAGGTCAGTGCTGGAACCTCAGGGGAGTCTGACTAGAGACAGTGGATCAACCCAGATGTCCTCATGGTGCCTTCCCTGGAGACCCCACCTGTGCCCTGAATAAGAGAGATACTTCTGAATCTTTGGACAACAGAGCTTAGTGGAAAAGGTTGAAACACTTTCCATGTATTTCTGAAAGTCAGGAACTTGAATATCTATGCCTTGTTTGTCCAGAAGATAAAGAGCTCCTGATACTCATGGTGATGAGCTTCTGGCCCTTCTGTGTTTCTGCTCTGCCATGACCGTGTCTCTGTGAACATTCGAGGCAGGGGCCCTTTCTTTTGTGCCCTCTGCTGGGCTCCTTCTGAAAATGTTTCTACCCTTAGGACAGAGTTACTGCCCACCCCAGTGGAAACATCTATTGTGAGTTGGTGGTGGTGGCGGGCTCTCACCCAGCTGCAAGCTGTCACCGTCCCCACCCCTACTTGTTTGTACTGGTGCATGTGCAACATCAAAACCCATCAGCTTGTTTGTAAATAACTTGCATTGATCTCGCAGGTGTGCTGAAGTCCCCTGAGTTGATGGGTACCTGGTTTTCAGTGTCTCTGCTATGACATGACTGTGTCTCCTTGGGGATCCCAGGCCTGTGTTCCCCAGGAAATGCCCTCTGAAGGGTGCCCACTCTTCAGAGTCTCTATATGGTTAGGAAAGTGTTGTTGTCTATGATACACAAACACCTGCTGTTGGTGGGGAGGGAGGCAGGGTCTCCCCTTGCTGCAGGCTCATCGCTGATCCCACCCCAAGTCCTTTGTGCTGAAGCATCTCAACACTGGATCCCACTAGTGAATCAGTCATCTCTTACCACTCACCACCTGCCCTATAGAGAAGAAGGTGTGCAGGTGTGAGGAAACCACTGGAGGGAACCAGGAGCACAGGCCAGGAGCAACAGCTGTACATCTGTGTCTGCTCTTCCTCCTTCGGCCCTTTTATCCTTAAACAAACAGCTTCCCTTTCCCCTACTCTGATTCTCAACCTAAATGCGAAGACGAAAAATCATGCTGCCCATGGCAGGTGTTCTATGGAGGGATGAACCTGAGAAGGCAAGGGCAGGTTGATGGCGAACATGTCTGTGTGCCCAAGACTGGTATTCGTTATAAATGTCATATTGTTCAACTTTCCATTTCATTTTAGCCTAGAGTTGTTTTCTCAGTCGTGTGTGTGTGTGTATGTGTGTGTGTGTGTTTGTGTGTGTGTAAAAGATTTTATTTATTTATCTGAGAGAGAGATTGAGAGGGAAGGAGCAGGGGGAGTGGCAGAGGGAGAAACAGACTCCCTGCTGAGCTGTGGGGCTCTATCCCAGGACTCCAGATCTTGACCTGTGCTGAAGGCAGATGCCTAACCAAGTGTGCAACCCAGGGGCCCCTCAGCGTGTGTGTGTCTGTATGTCTGTGTGTGTGTGTGTGTGTGTGTGTGTGTTTCAGTTTTCTCGACTTTCGTCCTTCTCTAAATGAAAGGCTAAAGCAATAATCTTCACTGGTAGGTACCACACTGGCAGGTAAGTCAGGGGGCCTGCAGTGCATGGGAAGCCCCAATCTGCTATTAGCAAAACCTTTCCTGTCTTTGCTCCTTATCAACCCTCTCTGAATTTCCTAAACTGTCCACATGTGGTCTTCCTAGAAGAGGTGACCATTCATTGTAAATCAATGAGGCATACGGAGTCATGTATGCATACAATAGGCAGTAGCTACACATCACTGGAAAAACCTCATGATCACAACCCGCAACAGGTAGCAGCAACAGGACACACACAGGAAGGAAGGATAAACTGGACACCAATTCAATGTGGCCATCAGCTTGAGCAGGGAGCCTGTGGAGAGGACGACCTGCCGGGTGGTGGTGCAAGGAAGTACATCTTCCCATTGCCTACTCCCCCAGTGCACTGAGGGCCGTGTCCCTGCCTCTGTGCCTGGAACACTCTGCCCTTCCTTAGTGCTCTGGTAGATACAACTACTCAGGTGCACCTGGCAAGCCTGGGGTTCAGGCTCTACTCTTAGTTCTCCCTTCTCCACACCATGCAGCAGCGCCTGGGTGTCTCCTGCCCTGTGTGCTGAGGACATGCTGGTGCCTGCTGGAGTCCTGGAGAACCTAGGGTAGCCTCAGAATCCCTCCTCCGGTCCCAGCAACCCTCGCCCTGGTGTCTGGGAGTCGGGGAGAGAGGAGGGCAATGCTGTGCCCCACACCAGTTCCCTCCTGGTTTCCTTGCAGTAGACACGGGGGAGGCAGGGTCAGAGTCTCCGAGCCAGGACCATCAGGATGCTCAGTGGTACTAAGCACACTCAGTAGACAATGAAACAAAGGAGGTATTTGAGAGTCGAGGGAGACACTCTCTGCTACCACCAGCCCCTCGACCTCTGCTCCATCCACTCCCTAGGGCCCGCCATCCCCCTTGATTCTCCCTTTGGAGAGTGGGACCCTCCCTTTGGAAGGAGGACAACATTTGGCTGAAGCCCTTCTTTGTCAACCCTGTTGGCTTCCAGGGACTGGATGCTGATGGGAAACCGGGGAGAAGCCAGAGCCAAGTGACTAGAGCTCCAAGAGGACCCCCTGACTGCACCCATGGTCTGGGCAGAATGCTTTGAATCTCCCCAGCAGCCTTGACCTGGGCATCATGTCTGCCCCAGGAGACCTGAGCAATCTCCTCTGGCCAAGGCCCTCCCCTGGGTCTCTTACTTCCTGCCTTGGTGCCAGGAGAGGGACCCTGTTCTGATACCCTTTTGTCTCAGCACTCCCTAGTCCCAGATTTCCTGGCCTCTCTCCAACTTTGCTGCATGGAGAGATGTTAGCAGACACATGGGACCTCCTCTAAAAGCTTTCAAAACTCTTTTCCAGTTTCCCCCCTTTTCTACTCCCTATGGCTCAACCTGACAAATTTCCATATTAACATCAGCATTTTCCCTTTTCGGTTACATTTAAGTCAGAAAAAGAAGACACTGCCATTACTCCCTCTGCATACCACCATAATCCCAGGGGCCCCGCAAAGGGTTAGATGTTCCCATCCATAGAAAACTGAAGCACAGAGAAGAGATTGGGGAAGGCACTGACATTTGAAGAAACATCAAACCCATGGTGAGTTTCCTATCTTCCAATCAGTGTCCCATGGCCTGGACCAAACACAGTGCAACACATGGGAAAAACACCATCCCTTTTCCCCTATAGGAGGGTCCAATGGATGAAAGAGCTCTTGGGTCTTAATCAGGACTGGGTAAACCACAACCATGCCCTTCTCCCAATGCAGGCCCTCACTGTCCCATGGTGGCCTCCCATGGTGCAACCCAAGGAGCAGCGAAGATAGCTAAGTGGGATCAGGAAATCTCTCCTGTGTTCCTCTACTCCAGCTTCCTTGCCCTCCCTGTTCAATACCAGGCCCCTGGCCCCTCCAAAGGCATCTCTTCCTCCTCCTGCTGCTGTTTTCCTGAATTAACCCAGCAAGGAGGGTCATCATTCTTTTCCCTGTAATTCCTTTAATATCGCTAAAAGATATGGACTTCTTCTTAATTTTTTTCTTTACTTTTTTAAATTTGAATTCAATTAATTAACATATAATGTATAATTAGATTCAGAGATAGAGTTATGTGTTTCATAAGTTGCAGATAACATCCAGTGCTCATTATATCAAGTGCCCTACTTAATGCCCATCACCCGGTTACCCCATCCCATTATCCACCTCCCTTCCAGCAGCCCTCAGTTTGTTTCTTGTAGTTAAGAGTCTCTCATGGTTTGTCTCCCTCTATGATTTTGTCTTATTTTATTTTCCCTCTCTTCCCCTCTGATTCTGTTCTGTTTCTTAAATTCCACATATGAGTTAAATCGTATGATAATTGTCTCTCACTGATTGACTCACTTTGCTCAGCCAAATAACTTCTAGTTCCAACCATCCTTGCAAATGGAAAGATTTCATACTTTTGATGGCTGAGTAATATTCTATTTTATATCTGTGTGTATGTACACATTTATAAACCACATCCTCTTTATCCATTCATCTATCAGTGGACATCTGGGCTCTTTCCATCATTTGGCTATTGTGGACATTGCTACTATAAACACTGCGGTGCAGGTGCCCCTTCGGAGCATGACATTTGTAATCTTTGGAATAATACCTGGTAGTACAATTGCTGGGTCATAGGGTAGCTCCATTTTCAACTTTTAGAGGAACCTGCAGATTATTTTCCAGAGTGGCTGCACCAGCTTGCTATCCCACCAACGGTGTAAGAGGGTTCCGCATTCTCGGAATCCTTGCCAACATATGTTGTTTCCTGACTTGTTAATTTTAGCCATTCTGCCTGGTGTGAGGTGGCATCTCATTGTGGTTTTGGTTTGTATTTTCCTGCTGCCAAGTGATGTAGAGCATTTTTCATGTGTCTGTTGGCCATTTGTTTATACTCTTTTGAGAAATGTCGTTCCTGTCCTCTGCCCATTTCTTGACCGGATTATTTGTTTTTGGGTTGTTGAGTTTGATAAGTTTTTGATAGATATTGGATACTACCCCTTTATCTGATAAGACATTTGCAAATATATTCTCCATTCTGTAGATTGTCTTTTAGTTTTCTCAACGGTTTCCTTTGCTGTCCCAAAGACTTTTATCTTCATGGGATCCCAAGAGATCAGTCTTCTTTTTAGTTCCCTTGCCTTTAATCATGTCTAGCAGGAAGTGATTGCAGACAAGGTCAAAGAGGTTGCTGCCTGTGTTCAAGGAGGGTCATACTGATTACAGCACGATAGAGAAGAGAGTAAGTGAATGATAATTCAAGCGTCCTTTCTCTAGGCCAATCTGCACTGGTGTAGGAGATGGAGGCATGTAAAGTGAGGATTTTCCTGAGAGTTGTGGTCATTGCACTGAGCAGGCATCTCCTTCGGCCTCTGTTATCCTGTTGAGGAGTTTGAAAGAGTTACCTTTTGGAGTCATATCACACAGAGCAGAGGCTGTGACTCTCCCCAGAAATTCCGCAAAGAGTGTGTCTATGGCTCACAGGGACTTGGACATTCTTCATCCTATCCCTTAGTGCATATTGAAAGGAATTCCCACTCAGAGCTGTGTGTCTTCTGATGTAAACTCTTTTCATCCACAAAGGGATTTTTGACCTATCATGTTTTCTTTTTTTTATAATAATATTTTTATTATATTATGTTAGTCACCATACAGTACATCCCTAGTTTTTGGATGTTAAGTTCGATGACTCATTAGTTGCGTATAACACCAAGTGCACCATGCAATACGTGCCCTCCTTACTACCCATCACCAGCCTATCCCATTGACGTACCATGTTTTCTAAAAGAGATGGGTTTGGGGCAAAGACTCCAATCAAGGCGGACAGTCCTTGTGAGAACAGAAATGGGAATGTACACTCAGAAAATGGGCATATTTCTAGAGTGTGAATGTTTGGATAAACCTATTTTAATGTCCTTGGTCATACCCCAGGAAAGACTGTTGAAGAGCACAAAAGAATTGATGCCTTGGTCAAAGGTGGGAGGAAATAATTGGTATAAATGGGGGTGTGGAAAAGAAAATCTGTACCAGGAGAAAGTGATAGCATTCTTATTTGAAAGCATTGTTCATGTGTGTTTTTAACTTATGTGTCCTTTATTACTTCAGAATTAATGATGTGTATTAATGAGATAATGAAATGGTAACTGCTTAATGACCTCTTAAATCCATCAGTGTTTTTGGGGTCAGTTAGCAGTCTTGTAGATTAGATCATTGCCTCCTGTGATCGCTATAGAGAGGTTCCCTGGGTACAATCCAGGTGTCCAGGTTCTTCTTGTGTGGTACTTACGGGAGCTGAATTTATTCTGATCCATGCTCTGTTAGTACAATTCATGCTCTGTTAGAACAAATTCAGGACATCATGGTGCAGGGAACCTTATTTGATTTTATTATTCTGCATTTTTGTGACCTCAAAAGAAAGCATGAAATACAAATAAGAAGCAAGACTGCCCTGAATGGGAACAAAGTGGCCATTTTTACAAATATAATCATAACAGATATTCAATAAAGCTAAAGTAAATTGAAATAAAACAAAAATTAATGCCAAGATCCTTATCATTCAGGTTGAATGAAGCAAGATGCTTCCATAACTATAGAAAGTGGGGGAAAAAAGAAAGATACACTATCCAGAAGAGATGAAATGGAAAATGAGTGGCCCTTAACTCAAAGTAACACACTCTCATGAGATCATTGCTGCGGCCTCAAAGAAACTGAGGAAAGGAAGACAAAATGCCAGCCCAGATGTCCCTGTGGTCCTTCCTGGAGGCTCCATGTGCCCCAGGTGAAGAGGGTGAGGAAGACCTGAATCCAGGCCATGGTGGAGATGGTCCCAAAGGCACTGCTTTCTGAGCCCTAACCCCGGGCCTGGCTGCACCACAACTCTGTTATACCTTCCCCCTGCCACAGAACATGAGGGGTCTTCAAGCAATTATGCTTCCCACCAGCCCCTCCTTACCTCCTACTATCTGACCCTTCATTCTAGAAATTTCTGCATCTAAGCCGAGGCACTTGGATGAAGGATTAAAACATTTTGACATGGATTTTCTAAGGCAGAGTGCATGTCACTGCCCAGGAAATGGAGCCAGACTTGGAACGTCCCTTTGTTCCTACTGTGAGAGTCCCCATGTATTTGACAAATAATCCCAGAACTTACCTTTGTGCTGTGTGCATTGACGGTGGGAAAAAATCCAGAAGGGCTGGAATTAGAAGAGATTCACTCTTTCTTTGTAAGCACCAAAAACAGCTGGAGTTGTTCACACGTCTCACAGCCTTCCTCTGCACCTCAGTAAGGTGGGTTCTCATGCATCGTTTGGTTACCTTCATCACAAGGCTCTGAGCCTGAGGCCTGGGGGCGTTTTTGGATTTTGAGTGAGAACTTATTGAGACACAATCGATTTGGATCAACCATCTCACGTGGTCCTTCCTTGCAGGACTCAAGAAGAATCAGCTCTTGGGACTTCATGCAGGTCGGGGTCAATCACAACCGTGACTTTCCCAAAATCCAGGTCCATGCTTCCCCTTGGTGGCCACAGATGGTGCAACCCAAGCACCAAGGAAGGCAGCTGAGTGAGAGCTGGAATCCTTCATGTTATCCTTCTCCTCCTTCCTTCTTCCCTTCCAGTCACTACCAGGTCCCTAGATCCATCTTCAATGCGTTAGAGTTCATTTGTCTTTGTCTCCATCTTCCTCAGGAATGGAATAGGTCACCTACCACACCAGGTGACTTGGGTCCGCCTCTCAAGACCAGGTAGATTTTCTTCCTCCACAGCCTTGTCACAGGGTTCCTGATAGTGTGACAGTTCTTGGGTTAGAGGTCAAATAAAACCAACCCCTGAAGAAAGTCTGGGTGAGAACAATGGCATGGAGAGAGAAAGGGTTGGTTTCTCTTGATGTTGATATAAAAACTATTGCAGAAGGATAGAGAACTCAGTCAGCATTGAGGATAACCTAAAGAAAACCATGATTTCATTCTCCAGTGTTTGTGGATCTGGTAGAAGGGAACTGGGGTCAGGATTACTCTAAAGGACTCAACTTCAGGAACCTCTCATCAGAGTACATTTCTATGTTGAGTCCATCGGACAGAAATTCATTCTTGTCTTAATCATCTCTGCAGAAAGACTAACTAACCTCAGAGCTGTGCACCTTCCTGAGGTAAATTCCTCTCCATCTAGAAGGAGATGCCTGACCTAATGTGCTTTCTAAACAACGCGGTTTAAAGCGGGAAAGCTTCAATAATTATTAGTATTAAAATGTGGGTAGCTTAGTGTATATATATAAAAAAAAAAGCACTACTTGCTCTTCCAAAGACAGAGTTTAATAATAAACAGGATGAAGTCATGTAAGGGAAATTTTGATATTCAATATATAGAAAGAAAAACATGTCCGTAAAAGAACTTCTAATTTAAATCCTTTTTGTATTTATTTATTTATTTATTTATTTACTTACTTACTTATTTAAGATTTTATTTATTTATTTGACAGAGAGAGAGAAGCTAGCGAGAGAGGGAGCACAAGCAGGGGAAGTGGGAGAGGATGAAGCGGGCTCCCAGCAGAGGAGTCTGATGCGGGGCTGGATCCCAGAATGCCTGGATCAGGCCCTGAGCCAATGTCGGACACTTAATGACTGAGCCAACGAAGGGACCCTAAATGCTTTATTTAAAAAGCCTCCTAGGGGCGCCTGAGTGGCACAGTGGTTAAGCTTCTGCCTTCAGCTCAGGGCGTGATCCCAGCGTTATGGGATCGAGCCCCACATCAGGCCCTTCCGCTATGAGCCTGCTTCTTCCTCTCCCACTCCCCCTGCTTGTGTTCCCTCTCTCTCTGGCTGTCTCTGTCTCTGTTGAATAAATAAATAAAATCTTTAAAAAAAAATAAAAAGCCTCCTTGTTGTATGGTGACTAACATAACATAATAAAAAATTATTATAAAAAATAAAAAATAAAAAAGCCTCCTTGAAATAACAAATAATAAATAAATGAATGAATGAATAAATAAATAAATATAAAAAAATTAAGGGGAAATTCTGATTGAGGCTGACTGTTCTTTGCCACAAGAGAAATGTCCCCTTAGGAAACACATTAGGAATCTACGCAGTGTGGATGTTCTAAAGAAACCATTTAAGTGCCACTATTCACATATCTTTAATAGGTATTTCTCAGAGCACAAGGGAGATGACAAACTGGCCTAGGGTTGGACCAGTTAGCTACCTCATGGCCTCAGCGATTGGGGCAGAAGGAAAAGGGTCATTGCTAGAGTTGATAGATTTGGTTTTGACAATCACAGTCATTCTTGTGTGTTTTAAATTCTCATGTAGTATAATTTTGGAGAGAATTTAGATAACAGTGTCTATTATGTTATACAATACCAAATGGTTGGTATGTATAAAATACCAAAAATTGACTTTTTCATAAGTCAATCACCTGGACATCTGAGCATGACTTTGTAGCCTCGTTGACTGGATACTTGTCCCTTGAAATCACTTTGGAGAGGCCTCCTGAGAATTTTCGGGATCTCAGGCACTTCTTGCAGGAATAAAACCCTGAACTTTACAATGAGCCGGTTGCTTCTGTTCTGTGTTCTGTTAGTAACAGAAACAAATTCAGCTCTCCCTCTGCAAAAGGCAGGAGCCGCTGATTGATTTCAAACCCTTTGGATTTTTGTGTCCATGCAATAAGACGTGATATTCAAACAATAAATCCCACTATCATCCAAAAGTGACAAAATGACCACATGCACACAATATCCTTATGATTCAATAAGAAACATAGCAAATGTGATTAAAAATATAAGAAATCAATACCCAGCATCTTACTTTATAAGGCAAATGAAAGTTGATGATTCCTTATACACAAGCAATTTTAAAATAAGAAAAAATGCAGAAATGATGCCCAGGAGAATGACTGGCACTTAATGAGAAATTCTATGAACTCATCAATGAGAATTGAGTGGAGGTGCTGATTCCCTGATTGCACTGAACAGAAAAACACTGCTGGATATTTAGAGCATAGGGACACTTAGAATATTTCAAATCATCTCTATCAAAAGTAATCTCGTTAGGGGTGCCTGGCTGGCCCAGTCAGTAGAGCGTGTGACTCCTGATCAGGTTCATAAGTTTCAGCACCATGTTGGGTGTGGAGACCACTTTTCAAAAACTTAAAAAAAATTTTAAGAGGCACCTAGGTGGCTCAGTCAGTTAAAGGTATGCCATCGGGTCAGTTCATGCTCCAGGTTTCTGGGATGAAGCCCTGGGTCAGACTCACTGTTCACCGGGAGTATGTTTCTCCCTCTCCCTCTCCCCACTCGTGCTTTCTGTCTCATTTTCTCTCTCTTTCTCTCAAGGTCATAAATTACTTAATTAAAAAACATGTTTTAAAAAGTGACCTCTCTCCACCTAAAACTATTAAAATCTCGCACACCAATTTTACCTAATTTGGAAATTAGCGACCACTCTCTCATCTTTTCATAAAAGTACTTAAGTGTATACTGCTTCACCGTTTCAGAATACCCAAGAGGCTGTTCCTACGACTTGAGTCTCCACACACTCAAGACACAAAGGGCTACAGCAGCCCCATTATGTCATATTGGAGCCATCCTGTTCACACAATATCTATACGCAGGATTATTCTGTAAGGTTACCTACAATTAACATATGAACTACTTTCTCAGAAAGATACTGTGGCCCCACCTTTGAGAGACTCATTAGAATAGGCAATGGTGCCTCCTACCTCCTATGTACATGTCAATATTTGCTAAAGGTCCTATTGATGTCATTCCAGTCTGGAGGCACACTTATGCCAGATACCACAGAGAATAACCAGACAGTGGACCCTCTACCTCCTACAGGTTTTCTCCACAACGGCACACATCCAACATGCAGATATAATCTGTGTACACCTTCCACAAACATGAGGGACTAACTCAGGTCTTTATGCTGTGTCCTCAAAAGCAAATGCTCCTTCCTACTGTGATTTGAACCAGATGTAGGGGTCTGTTGTGGCAAATTCCCAGCCTGGATGATTAACACATGAAGGTATTGACCATTTATTGGAGGAAGAAAGGAGCCAACTGGAAAGAGATTTGGAAAGTTAACTAAGGGAGAGAACAGAATGAGAGAGACTGAGTTCTCAGGTAAGCTGACCTTGCATCCTGAATTGCCCCAGAGTGAGGGCACTGCTAGGACGTGGCACTTTCACTGCTAAATCTAGGAAAATTCTGGCAAACTGAGATCAATTGGTTATTGAAACAGGTTTTCTCTGGTCTACACAAGGTTCAATTAAGGGACAGAGAATCTTTGGATATATATGATGTGTATGTGTATAATGATTTGTCATAACTGGGATACCAAATAGAGGTTGGACGGACTCCTAATGAAAATCAGATATAGTGGGGTTTCCTGAGGATTGGAGAGAAGCCTTCTGTTCCCAGGTGAAAAATGGAACCATGTTGGAAAGAACCCACCCTGTCAGGAAGACAGAGCTGAACCCAGGATAGGGATTCATTGTTCTGAGGGGAGGGGAGCTTCTACATACCATAGAGTCTCAACGCCAAATCCCCTTCTCAACGTCCTTGGATATGGGGTCCACAAGAAGGGGCACTGGAAAAACAACATGTTCCTTTTCTACTCATTCCTTCAGCTAGATCTTCAGCTGTTCAGTGAGTTGCTGTTTTCTCAAACACTGACATGCAGAACAATATCCCACCAAGGTAGGTCATGTTGACTAGAGTATGGTGGACACTTAGTTGAGTAAAACAAGGTCATTTCTGGATAAATGACTCCCACCTGGACTAACAGGAGTGAGAGGCTGTCATTTAAAATAAGGATGTTCCTGAGAACTGTAAAAATTATACAGAGCACACGTCTCTTTATCCCTCTCTTCCTGCCACTGAGGATTGGGAAGACTATCTTCTGCGAACATGTCAAGGAACAAAGAGACTGACAGTTTCCCAGACAATTCACAAGGGAGCTTTTTCCATTTTACTACAATCCAGGAGGGAGACGACCTGAGAGAGAACTGAATTCTCAAGGCCATGTTGCATGAAGCCCCCTTTATACATGGTTAGGATTGAGGAAGCATCTTCCAAGCAAGGAGGGAACTTGCCAGAAGAGGACAGGTTTTGGTTTTACTTCCCCATGAACTTAGACCACTGTGATAAGTGCTACCACTTCTATATGAGGCACAGTAATACTCAGCCTCATCCTCAGCCTGGAGTCCAGAGATGGTCAGGGTAGCTGTGTTGCCAGACTTGGAGCCAGAGAAGCGATCAGGGATCCCTGATGGCCGAGTATTTACTCTGTAAATCAGAGTTTTGGGGGCCATGCCAGGATACTGTTGGTACCAGGAGACACCATTATAACCTCCAATGTCATTGCTGGTTCCAGTACAAGAAATGGTAACTGTCTGTCCCAGAGCCCCGGACACTGAGGCTGGCTGAGTCAGGGCAGACTGGGCCCAGGAACCTAAAAAAAGGATAAATGTAATCGTTAGCTCTGTGCTGGGGCCTCAGGTGAAACTGAAGAGGAGAGAAACGATCAGCTTAGATGTCCCCATGGACCCTTCCCTGGGGACCTCACCTGTGCCCTGAGTGAGGAGACTGAGAAAGACCAGAGTCCAGGCCATGGTGGTGACTCCTCAACAGCACTGCCTTCTGAGACCCCCAATCCCAGGCTTGTGTCTCCCAGACCTCTATTATCTCCTCCCCATCCCTGTCTCAGGAGGGTGTGGCCTGCATGCAAATGTGCTTCCTAGACCTTCCTCTCCTCACCCCCTCTGATCTGACACTTCATTCTAGATACTTTGCATCCTTGGGCAGCAGAGCTTAGCTGACTAGACTCAAACACTTTGACATGTGTTTTCTGAAGGTCAGGAATTGCAATTTTTATGCCTGATTCACCCAGAAGAGAAAGATCTCCTGAGGACCTCAGGTATGTGAGCTCCTGGACCTTCTGTGTTTCCACAATACCAGGACTATGTCTTTGTGACCATGCAACTCTTGGGGCCCTTCTTTCTATGCCCTCTTCTGGGTATCAACTTCTGAAGATCTCTCTACTGTTAGGAAAGCATCACTGCTGATGCCATTGGAAACATCTGCTGTGAGTTGGTGGTTGGTGCTGGGCTCTCCCCCACCTAAAGGCTGCCACAGTCCCACAAATCCTTGTTGTGCTGATGAACATGAAACATTGACACCCACCAGCTTGTCAGTCACCTCAGCTGTTTACCTACATGCCATATGGAGGGTCAGGTCCACAGGTGTAAGCAAACCCTAAGAGGGGAAAAGGAGCACCTGCCAGGACATTCTGCACATTCCACTCATGAACAAGCCACTTGCCTTTCTTCAGCCTCAAATTTCAACATGAGAAATGAAGAAGAAAGTTACACTGTCCATGGTACACTTTCTAGTGAGAGATGAATCAGAATAGAGTTGTGTAGCTTTGATAATGGGACATTTCTCAGTGCCTGGGGGGTTAATTGTTATAAGATTTATATTATCCAGCTCTCATTCCATTTATATTTGATCTATTTGTCTAGCAATAGTCACATTTTTTTTTCTACTCAGGTTTTCATCACCATTCATCCACTGGTCACCATAAATGTAATCTCTGGACCTTGGACCACTGAGGGAATAGACCATTATAGAGTATCCATTCCTATTTCTTTCCTGTGGAACTTTTAAAATTCATTTTCAATTTCTCCTTTTCCCTAATGCCTGTTTCAACAGGTAACGTAGACAGAATTGGAAGTCTATAACTCGGCTCAGTTTTGAATTAGGACATAGTGAGCAGACACCACAATTCCCCATGAATGCTGCTGTAAGCCAAGAAATAATGCACATCGGAGCTGTTTGAGTCCCTCAAACAAGCTCTTACAAGGCCGATTGGGAATGACATTGACATTTCAAGTAGCATAGAAACAATGCTGACTTTCCTCTTTTCCCTTCAGAGTCTTGCCACCTGCCCTCAGGCAGCTGGGAGCCAGGACCAGGCACCAGCTTGAGACAGAAAGAGATCCCAGAATAGCCCATTATTCTGGCTTGACATGTGAGAAAGATGATTTCTAACACTCAGAGCAACATTGGATATCCAATTTTCCATTCTTTTAGGGTTTCTTCTTTTCCTTCTCTATGTCCCTTCAGAAAGGAAGTACATCTCTTGTGAGAAAAATAACAGTGGTGGCCCTAGGAAGTTGCTTTTTGGCCCCAAATACAATCCTCTCTGTCCTCGAGCAACATTGCCCAGACATCAGCACTGTCAGGGGAATTGCATGGCAGTGGAGTGGAGCCATAAATCCACAGATATGTCCACAAGAGAAGAAGGAAGATCCAGTGAACTGGAAATACTGGGGAGACAGTAGAGGGAGAGAAGCCTGGGAAAGCAATGCTGCAACTTGTTTATGAGTTCATGGTTCATCTCTAAGCTGCACTTGTGCAGTGTCTGATACTAAGGAGAATGGAACAATGTGGGTAACAAAACGGAAAAGGACTTCCAAAGACATCCTAGATGTGACCTGTGGAGCTCACTCTGTAGCTTCCCCTTAGGACAGATGCAAATAGCAGAGCAAAGGTTTTGCAAACTGACACAGAAATTACATTCCACAGAAGGCTGTTTGAAACTACGAGCTTGGACCTGGTTGGGTCAAGTATCTACTAAAACAAAACCTTCAGTTAGAATTTTCACAGAAATCCCAGTTTCATAACATAACACTGGATAGATTCAGGACAGGTGCCAAAATTACTCAGTATATGATACAAGGAAAATCTCAGCTGGCCTGGAAAAGAAATTTAAAGATACTTAACCCAGTACGACAGATAATTTGGATTTTCTCATGAAGACTTTCAACCAGCTACTTAAAAACTGACACAAAAAAGGGGAGAATTTTTTTGAAAATTACCAGAGGGATAGTACATCTCAGCCAAGACAAGGAAGACATAATGAAGAAAATCTCAATAGTACATTATATGGAACTTACCAGAGATTGGAAAATAAAAGACTAATGACCTCAGGGTGATAGCAGGAAAAGCGTTCAATCTAAAATACAGAGGGAAAAAAGATTTAGGGATCAAAAACTATCAAAAAACTGTGGAATCTCTTCAGCTGCCCCAAAATGCATAGAATGGGGGATCCTAAAAGAGAAGACAAAGAGAACAAGAAGGAAACATGTGCTTCCAGAAGCTGAACAAACCCCAAGGACAAGAAACATGAAGAAAACCATGTGAAGGCACATTTTACCTGATTCGTGGTTGTGTGGACCCTTTTCCAGACAACTGTTTGACTTGAGTAACTATTCATTTCTTAATAAACCTTCAAGCGAGGAATTCTGTTCCCTCATGATTCTCAGCTGGTCATGAGTATCGAAATGATGATGGTGATGAAAACAAAAATTAGAGTGAGTGCAAGTTAGTACATACGTAGGTAAGTCTCCACATCCCCTCTCCCTGGTGTAGAAAGACTAATAGTCCATGTTCTACCAGACCCTCCCCAGACAGATTTGTCTCAGCAGAGTATAAAACACACCTGCTCGGATCAGGGGAAGCCAAGTAGAGTTGGCAGTGTGTTATTAGGATGAGAACATGGGTGTGATAAAGATGTTGAGATCTGGGGCGACCTCCCTCAGGTGATCATCCCCTTTTCAGACTCTTCCACAAGAGAACGAAAAGCTCATCCATGAGGAAACTGACATCACTAAGGGGCTGGCAACAATGATACCAGCTTGAAATGTCTGTGTGTCTAGCCTGGATTCCTTTTGAGTACTTTCTGGTCTGAGCTAGGTTGGTCTTGACATGACAAAGCACCAATGTCATGGTCAGTCAAGAGGACACCCACTCTCTCCCTCAAGAGAAGTGTCCAGGGTCTCCGCCCAGAGGACGTGCTGAGCCAATTAGTACAGGACTTGGGAGTCAACCTGTGACAATATTCACCTTTTCCCAGGTCCTTATCTCTCCTCTTCAGTAGGTGCTGTGAAAAACTCCCAGGAGACTAACTCACACTGGCCCAGATGCTCTCTTAAGCTTAATGTCTCCTGAGATCTCACCTAATGGATATATTGTCCTTTCCTTTCTCAGCTTGTTTCTTGTTTTACACTCACTGTTTCACTTTTCTACACACTTTTCACCCAAATGTTTGGTGATGCTACAAAGGTGCAAAGAATTTATAGGAAATAAAGGGGATGAATAATACCACACTCGGTATACAGTTAATTGCAGAATGGATGGACAGCTGATTGGTTTTATTTTTTAAAAGGTGGCTCTGCTTTGAGTGGGTAGATGTGGTTTCCATTTAGTATTCTTTCTAAAAGTATAAACATTTATTTTATGCACTCTTGTTTAGATAAGCATTATCATGAAAGAATTTGGAAAACAATCTCAAATATACCTGAGCACTTTTCCTGTTCTTTACGTAGAGCAGATTGTGAACAAATATAGAAGAGAGTGTTGCCATGAGAAACAGGATGTAAAAGGAGAAAATACTGCCCTGTGGGTATTTTGCTTTTCATTTAAATAAATACACACAGTATCCATGAGAAACAAACTGGAAAAAAGAACAAGCCAATGGTAGGACAAAGCCACTCTCCCATGGTTCTGTTTCGGCTGTGGTCTGTGACCTCGCTCCTGGCTCACCCCAGCATGTTCAGGGCAGATCCAGAGGGCAGGTAAAATGGAAGGAAAGATGAGGCTGAATATGGAATGCTTTGGAGACACAAAGACAAGACAAGAATATGCCAGGCTGAGTAATTCCCTACAAATGTGCCTTGATTCTTGAATTATAAATATAAATCTAAAAAAATAAAATAAAGTGTGTGTGGGGGGTGAAATTTTCTCTGATCACCAAGAAGGGAAGGCCTTCCTCTCTTTCCTTTTCGTATTTACCAAGAAAACATGAGTTCTCAATTTTTTCTCTGCTCTCACTTAAATTACCTAATGTGTTTCACAGGTAAATAAGACCCTTGTCAGGTTTACAACCAAGGGATCTCTTTCTCAAGTTCCTGAGACTCATCACTTTGAAATGAAAACATCAAAGTGACAGTGTCCCTACTTTACAATTTCTTTGGGATGAAGAGAATGGGTCTAACATGCCTTGGAACCTGGCTCCAAGTTGCAAAAGTACTTCCTGGCATGAATGTAGGAAATTGTTTTTCCTAGAAATTTTGGATATTAACCCCTTATACGATGTATATGTTATAAATATTCTCTCCCATGCAATAGGTTGTCTTCACTTTGAAATTTCCAGGCATCCTACTCCATCCCTGACGTTTTGTTGGATCACAAGTTACACGGGAAACCAGCTGTGCCCTGTACCAGTGTGAGCAATGGTGGAATATCTTTTTTTATTTATAATATTTTTTTATTACGCTACGTTGACTGTGTCCCGAGAAAATTCATCAAAGGCATGTCTTCTTTTCAGACATCGTTGGAGGACAAGAGAGGGTGAAGAACTGATTTCTCGTGGCCACATTGCAGGAAGCCCCCTCTGCACAGGATTGGCAATCGTCTTCAGAGCAAGGAGAGAGCCTGTGAGCTCAGGACAGGTTTTGGTGTCACATCCCCATGAATTTCCACCACTGTGATAACTGCCACTGGCTGTATATGAGTCACAGTCATAATCAGCCTCATCCTTGGATGGGAGACCAGAGATGGTCAGGGAGGCTCTGTTGCCAGAGCTGGAGCCAGAGAAGGGATCAGGGATCCCTGAGGGCTGCTTATTGACACAATGAATCATAGGTTTAAGAGTTGATCACAGGTGCTGTTGCTGCCAGGAGACATAGTGAGAGGCCCCATTATTATTGCTGCTTCAGGCACAGTAGATGGTGACAGTCCTTCCCAGAGCCCCAGGTACTGAGGGAGGCTGATTCAGGGCACACTGGGTCTAGGACACTGAAAAGTACAAAACACACTCTTTTTAATTCATTACTGGGCCTGGTAATACCGAGGAGGAGAAACAGATGGGCCCACATGTACCCATGGTCCCTTGCATGAAGGCCTCACCTGTGCCTTATTGAGGAGCGTGAGGAGGTCAGACTCCAGGCTGTGGTGGAGACAGCCCAAGAGCACTGACTTCTGAGACCCCAACCTTAAGGCTGGCTGTCCCCCTCCTCTAATCCCCTTCCCCTGCATGGAAGAGGAGGAGGCCTCCATGTAAATGTGCTTCCTGCACAAGCCTCTCCTCACTCCCTTGATCTGACCCTTCATTCTAGGTATATCTGCATTCCGGGGCAACAGAACTTAGCTGAAGAATACCAATAATTTGACATGGATTTTCTAGGACAGAGCTCATGTTTCCACCCAGGAAATGGAGCCAGACTTGGAATGTCCCTTAGTTCCTACTGTGGGAGTCCACATAGTTGAGGAATGATCCCATTCCTTTCCACATGTGTTGTGCTGATTGTGCCTGAGGAAAAGAACCAGAGGGGCTGGAGTTAGAGAGATTCACTCTTTCCATGGCAGGCCCAAAAACAGAGCAAGGGGTGTTTCCCAACCCTTATCTCCTTCCTCTCCTCCTCAGTAGGGGGGTCCTCCTGCTTCTCAGTCCCCTTCCTTGCACGACTCTGAGGCTGATGTCTGGGGGTGTCTCTTGGCCTCTCACGCAGGGGACTTATTGGGGCAAAATAGACTTGGATCACCCTTCACACATGGTCCTCCTTTGCATGACTCAGGAGGAATCAGTTCTTGGTACTCTGCAAAGGTCAGGGTAAATTACAGCCATGACCTCCCCCAAATCAGGTCCTTGCTGTCCCCTGTTGGTCACAGATGGTGCTACCCAAGCACCAGGGAAGGCTGCTGAGTGAGAGCAGGAATTTCTGCTCTGCCTCTTCTCCCTCTTCTTCTTTCCCCTTCCAGTCAGTACCAAGTCCTGAGATTCCTCTTAAATCCATCTTCCTCAAGAAAGGAATGGGTCACCTGCCACACCAGGGGCTTCAGACCCTACCCCTCAGCACCAGCTAGCTTTTCCCCCTTAACAGCCTTATCACAACGTTTGTGTTAGTGTGGCAGTTCTTGGCTCATGGCTGTGGAAATATAAAGGGTCAAATTAAACCATATCCTGAAGATAGCCGAGATGAGAACAATGGCACAGGCAGAAAAAAAATTTACTGGTTACTTATACTTTTGAATAAAAAAATATTGAGAGAGAGAATGAGAAAGAGAGTTCAGTCATCATCTGAAACAGCCAAAGTAAACAGGAGCAGTTTTTCCAGGGTTCGTGAATTAGGTAGAAGGGAACTGGGGTCAGGATTACTCTAAAGAGCCCACCTCTGGGACTTAACATCAGAGTGCATTTCTCTATCACATGGGGCAGAAGCCATTCTTCTCTTAATCTCCTCTGTACAGAGACTAACAACTCATAGCTGTGCACCTTCCTGGGGAGAAGTCCTTTCCACTCACAAAGAGCTGCCTGTCCTAGTATGCTTTCTCATTAGATGATTTAAAGGGGAAATACCATTGGGGCGCCTGGGTGGCTCAGCAGTTAAGCATCTGCCTTTAGCTCAGGGCGTGATCCCAGCATTCTGGGATCCAGCCCAGCATCAGGCTCCTCCGCTGGGAGCCTGCTTCTTCCTCTCCCACTCCCCCTGCTCATGTTCCTTCTCTCGCTGGCTGGCTGTCTCTGTCAAATAAATAAATAATACCTTTAAAAAAATTTTAAAAAATAAAGGGGAAATATCAATCAGGCTGAATGGTCCCTTTCAGAAGAAACGGGACTTTCATGAAATGGACTGCGAATTTTGCGAAGTGTGAATTCCTAAAGAAACTACTGCACCTGCCCCAGAGGATGAAGGGGGCTCCATAGAAATGTGCATCCAGATGTCCCCATGTTGGGTAAGCATCCTCAGAGCAAGTAGGGAGCCTGTAAACAGAGGGCAGGTTTTGGTCTCACTTCCTCATGAAATGGGATCACTGTGAAAAATTGTAGCTACCATCATATGACCATCAGTAATACTCAGCCTCATCTTCAGCCTGGAGACGAGAGATGGTCAGGGAGGCCGTGTTTCCAGATTTGGAGCCAGAGAAGGGATCAGGGTTCCCTGATGGCCGAGTGTTTACATTATACATCAGGAGTTTGGGGAAGTGCCTGGGAGCTCCTGATACCAGGAGACATAATTACCACTCCCAATGTTACTGCTGCTTCTGGCACAGGAGATGGTGATGGTCTGACCCAGGGCCCCAGATACTGAGAGAGGCTGAGTTAGGGAAGACTGTGCCCAGGATCCTGAAAAATGAATGAACACGATCTAGTGAGTTTAGTGGTGGGACCCCAGGTAAGTCTGAGGAGGAGACAAAGGATCAGCCCAGATGTCCCTGAGCTCCCTTTCCTGGAGGGCTCACCTGTGTCCTGAGTGAGGAGGTAGAGGAGGACCAGAGCCCAAGCCATGGTGGAGACGCTCTAAGAGTACTGACTTCTCAGAAGCCAACCTTGAGCCTGGCTCCACCATAATTCTCTTATCCACTCCTCCTGCCTCCAGGGAGGGAGGGCCTCCATGCAAATATACTTCCTGCCCTGCCTCTCCTCACCCACTCTGATGTGATTCTCTATACCAAATACTTCTTCATCCTTGGGCAACAAAGCCTAGGTGTCCAGATATTAACATATTTCACATGCATTCACTGAACTATGAGAGGCAGAGTCTGTGACAGACCCCAGGAATTCAAGACAGCCTTGGAATATCCTTGCCTTCCATGGGGAAGTCTTGGTGTGGCTGGGGGAGGAATCCCAGGACCACTTTGCTGTGCAGGAGGAGGGTAACGAAAGCTCTCCAGGCTGGCTGAGATTAGGGGAAATTCAATTACTCCTCTTGCCAGGAGCACAGGCAGAGCTGGGGTCTCATTCTCCCTCAAATCACTCTTGGTGCCCTCAGTTAACTTTTCTCAAGACTCACTCTCCTGCTTTACAGTGCCTTGAGGTTAGGAGATGTTTCCTGGAACTTCCATAAAGGGAACTACTGGAATACAACAGATATTAGGCCCCCCTTCCCTTGTGTCGCACATAGAGTGGCTCCAGAAGCACTTTTGGACCCACCTTCAGGATAACAGATCAGCAAAAATTGCTTTTCCCAAATTCAGGTCCTCGCTGCCTCCTAGTGGCCACAGAGCATAAAGGCCAAGCACCATGGAAGGCAGCTGAGGGAGCTGGAAACCCATGCTCTGCTCCTCCTCCTGCCCACCCTCCAAATCTCCCAGCTCTGTCCCAAGCTCTGATCCCTTCTGGTGCAATTTGAGATCCTTCCCATTTTTCCTTTATTTCGTACATAATGACACATGGCATCTGCAACACTGAGTCGCCCACATGCTCTTTCTCAAAGTCACCAGGAAGCCACATCGCAGGGATAGAGTGTGTAGGGGGAGGTGGCTCAGGGCTGAGGAAACATCACACATTGAATTATTCCAGCCCCAGCTGGTTCGAGGATGACAAAAGAGGGATATTGAGAAAATGCTTGTATTCTCAACATGATTAAGAAATAAGAATAATGCAAGAGAGACAGCTGAGGAGGGTGGAGAAATACCTCATTGAAATCCAGAGAAAGGATTCAGGGTCTGAGCCTCTGGGAGAAGGAGACGGGAGTCAAGATTGACCTCAGGGGTCCTGCTCCAGGGACATCTCACAGGGCAAGTCTGTGTGCCCAGGAAACACAGGATGTTCTCTATCTGCCTCTTGGTGCACATTTGTGCCCTGACCTCACCGCTAGGTCTTTCCTAAGCAAAGTCACTTCATCCACAGAGATGTTTGGCCTAGTGTGCTTTTCTAGTAGCAGGTGGGTTTGGAGAAAAACTGTTCAGCACTCATGGCTTCTTTCAAGGAGTTTTGTGGAATAGAGATGCTCTGATGAGACTTTTCATGTCACTATTCATAACATAAGACAGAGGCTTCAAGAGCTTCTGAACAATGTGTCTCTGGACCAGACCATGGGATGAGCAGCGTGGTGACCACTGGGATGGGGGCAAGGAAAAGTGTTCTGGGAAACAAGAATCGTTTGGGACTTGAGATCCTTTATGTGCTTTAAACATTCAACTACTAAACTATTTAGACCATTGTTTAAGTAATGATGTCTAATTTTTGGATAAGAATACCATCATAACTAGATCATGACTTTGTCAGAATTAGGGATGCATCTGAAACTAGACTTGCAGCCCCTTAGTTTGGATCACTGTGTCTTGGGATCACAGCAGAGAGCCCGCCTGTGAACATTCTGGTGTCCACATGCTTCCTGCAGAAAACCAACACTGCTCTTCACGAGGAGATAGCATGCATCTGTTTCATCTCTGTGAGTACTAGCAGCACCCTCAGGGCCTCCATAAGAGAGGACTAAGGGTTTCATGTCAAGTCTTTTTGAGTATTCTGCCCACACAATTACACATCACAGAAACAATAAGCTTGATTACCACAAAAGGAGGCAAATTGAACACTTGCACATAATATGATGAATGCACAATGCAGCTAAAGCATGTAAAGTTTTTAAAATCACAAAAATCAATATCTAGGTTGTATCATTCAGGATATAATAAGTATAGAGATTCCTTTAATAATAGCAAGTTAAGGGATATAGAGAGAAAGAGAGAGAAAATATCCAGATCACATGTATGGCATCTGACCCAGAAAATCAATGGACACATGAATGGTTACTCCTTCACGTGCTGATTCCTTCCCATGTAGTATAATAAAAGCATGGGTGGATTAGCTGGCCTCACGGACTTCTAAAATATTTCAAGTCATTCTATCTGAAGTGTCTATTCTCTCGTCTTTTAAAAGAAGATTTTGAAATATGTACTGTTGAATTATTGGAGGAGACCTAGAAGACTGTTCTTGCAGTTTGAGGCACAGCACTCGAGACAGAAGGGCTATGGCAGCTCCACAGATCTCATGTTGGAGTGATCCTGTTCACACCACATCTAGCCTGTGATGTTCCTGGCAATTTCCCTATTATGAAAATAGAGACTAATTTCTCAGAAGGAAACTGTGGTCCCATCTAAGAGGAGACAGAATCCATGTGGCAGTGGGGGCTCCCTGCCCTCCCGTGTGATGTGGGTACTTTGTAAAGATCTCACTCATGCCATGACAGTCAGGGAGCATGTCATACACTAGAGGACCTCAGGCCAACCAGACAGTGGTCCCTCTGCCAACTTGTTTGTCTCCATGAAGACCCACACCCTACAGCAGGTGCAGCCTCTGACCAGCCTCTCATAGACAGGGAGCCATGACTCAGGGCACTATTCTGTGTTCAGTAGCACAGACTCCGTTCCCACTGTGCTGACAAAGATCCTGTAACATTCCATGTACGACACTGTTCTGGCCTCAATAATTCAATAATTCAACAATGAAAGTGCTGCCTGTTTACTGGGGAAAGGAAGAACGTACATGGTGCGATTTTTGAAAATAATTGATGGTGAGAACATTATGGAAAGATTGAGCTCTCAAGTGGGTGAGGGCTATCCGGAGAAACCAAACTATACGCATTGTGTTGTGTGTGTGTATATGTGTGTATATGTGTGTGTGTGTTTATATGTTGTATTTTAAATATCTGATATACTTATTTGCATTTATATAAGCATATAATATACTTTATACTTATATAATACGTTTTGTACATAAGTATAATATATATAAATTATACGAGGTCTACATTATATATAAATACAAAAATCGTACATATACATTTAAAATGTATTTGTATACTTGTTAAATTGTATCCAGTCAGGACGGACTCACATGATTATTGAGACAGGGAAGTTCGTGAGCTGCCATCTGCCACCTACAGAACCAGGATAGTCACTGGCATAATTCACTTAGGTCCCAAAGGCCTACGAACTAGGGAAGCCAGTGGATCCAGGCCTTCCAACCCATCGGGCGAAGAAGGTGAGATAAGATTCCCAGCTCAACCAGTGATGTTAGAAGTTAGGTGAATTCCTCCACCTATGGCCTTTGTTCCCCTCAAGCCCTCATGCATTGGGTCAGACACACACACGTTAAGTACCACAATCTACTGTACTGAACCCACAAATTCAAATTCTAATCTCAGCCAGGAACACCCCCACAGGGACACGCAGAAATAATGTTTCCTCTTTGCACCCCGTGCAGGTTGACACAAAAACTTCACCATCTCAGTGACCATCTTTCCTGATTCCCCAACAGGGAATGAGGTTGTTGCGAGGACATGGCATTTCCAGTGCTAAACTGGGAAACTTCTGGCAATGTGACTAGAGTTGGTGGTCCCTGGGGTCTTCTGATACCCAGGCCTAGCTTTATTCCATTGTTCAAGAACTTCATAGATTTACTGTTAAATCTTTTAATAAATTTATTTAGGTTTCTATAATTAGCGATCCATTCTAACTGGAACTCCAGCTAGATATCGGTTGCTCATCAAGAAAACAGATGCTTTGGCTTTCCTGGGGAAAGAGGGACACATCCAACAGCTTTCTCTTCCAATCTAGAAGAAAAGGACCCATTTTCAAAAGAGCTCTGGCTAACGGGGACAGTCTCCTCATTTCTATGTGGCTGAATTGAAAAGTTGGGAAGAGTCCCATTCTGGGACCAGGGCTCAAAGGCAAAGAAGAAGCCATCATTGTACTCATCAGATGCAGTGTTGCGCTAGGATGTTCTGGTGATCAAGCAGAGGAGATAAAGGAAAACTGTTTTTCAGGACCATCCCTCATGAAGCCCCCTCTGTACAGGGTTGGGAAGCAGCTGCAGGGCAAGGGGGGAACCTGTGAGCACAGGACAAGGTTTGCCTCACTTTCCCATAACGTGGAAATTAATACTACCAGCAGTGATAATCAGCCTCACCTTCGGCCTAGCGTCTAGAGATGGTCAGGGAGACCATGTTGCCAGACCTGGACCCAGAAATCCAATCAGGGATCCCTGAGGGCCCAGTATTGGTATAGCAAACCAGCGGTTTCAAAGCCATTCCTGGGTGGTGCTGGTACCAGGAGATTCATTATGAATCCCCAATATCATGCTGCTTGCAGCACAGGAGCTACTGACAGTCTTTCCTAGAGTTGGAGAACAAAAGAGGTTGAGTTAGGTTAGACTGAGCCCATGGCCAAAAAAGGGAAGAACACACATTGTTGAGTTCAGTCCTGGGGCTCTAAAGAAACTGAGGAAAAGGAGACAATGATCAGCCCAGATGTCCCTTTGTTTCCTTCCACAGAAGTAAGGAAGTTGAGAAGGACCTGAGCACAGGCCCTGGAGGAGACTTCCCAAGAACACTGACTTCTTAGCCCCCTACCCCGGTCCTGGCTCCCCAAGACCTCACTTATCCTCTGCCCTTACCCAAGAAAGTGGAAAGGCCTCTAGGCAAATGTGCTTCCTGTATCTGCCTTTCCTCATCTCTTCTTACCTATCCTGCATTCTAGATACTTTCCCATCACATGGCAGCAGAACGTAGCTGAAGGATTAAAACACATTGACATGGATTTTCTAGGACACAGGTCATGTTAGTGCCCAGGAACTGGAGCCAGACTTGGAATGCCCCTTAGTTCCTATAGTGAGTATCCCCATGCAGTTGACAAATAATCCCAGAACTTACCCTTTGTGCCATGTGGATCGAGTGTGAGAACAGGGCCATGAAAGGCTGGAATTAGGACAGATTCACTCTTTCTTTTGTAGGCACCAAAAACAGAGCTGGAGTTGTTCACATGCCTCACAGCCTTCTCCTCCTCCTCACTAGCATGGGTTCTCATGCCTCTTTTGGTCCCCTTCTTCACAAGGCACTGAGTCTGAGGACTGGAGGTGTTTGTTGGACTTTCGAGTAAGAACTTATTGAGACAGAATAGATTTGGATCACCCCTCCCACGTGGTCCTCTTCTGCAGCACTCAGGAGGAATCAGCTCTTGGGAATTCTCATTCATGACCTTCCCTAAATCCATATCCATGGTACCCCCTGGTGGTCACACGTGGTGCAACCCAAGCACCAGGGAAGGAAGCTGAATGAGAGCTGGAATCCCTGCTGTGATCCTTCTCCTCCATCCTTCTTCCCAGCCCAGTTACTACCAAGTCCCTAGATTCCTCTTCTATCCATTAGAGTTCATTTGCCTTTTTTTCCCATCTTCCTCAGGAATGGAATAAGTCACATACCATACAAGGTGGCTTGGACTCACCTCTCAAGACCAGGTAGCTTCTCCCCTTCCCTAGCCTTGTCACAGGTTTCCTGTTAGTGTGAGAGTTTTTGGCTCAGGGCCAAGGTAATGTTAGAGTTCAAATAAAACCAACCCCTGAGGGAAATCTTGATGAGCACAATGGCACGGGGAGACCAAGGGTTGGTTTCTCATGATCTTGATATCAAAACTATTGCAGGAAGGATAGAGAGCTCAGTCAGCATTGAGACCAACCTAAAGAAAATCGTGATTTCATTTCCCACCACTTGTGGATCTGGTAGAAGGCAACTAGGGTCAGGTATATTCTAAAGGCTCAGCTACAGGGACCTGTCATCAGAGTGCATTTCTCTGTTGATTACATCAGAGAGAAGACATTCTTGTCTTAATCTTCTCTACAAAGAGACTAACATAGCTCAGAGCTGTCCACCTTCCTGAGATAAATTCTTCTCCATCCAGAAGGAGATGCCTGACCTAATGTACTTTCTAAGCAACAAGGTTTAAAGGGGGAAATTCTGATCAAGGTTGACTGGTTCCTACAACAAGAGAAATGTCCCCTCAGGAAACAGATTAGGAATTCTACACAGTGTGGATGTCCTAAAGAAAAAAATTAAGTACCACTATTCACATATCTGTAACAGGTGTTTCTCAGAGCACAAGTTAGATGACACTCTGGCCTAGGGTTGGACCAGTAAGCTACCTCATTGTGGTAGAAGGAATTGTGGCAATTGTGGCAGAAGGAAATAGATGTGATAGCTTTGTTATTGACAATCACAGTCAGTCCTGTGTGTTTTAAATTCTGATGTACTATAATTTTGGAGAGAACTTAGATAACAGTGTCTTTATTTTATCCAACACCAAATGGTATCCCGTTGACTTTTTCATAAATCAATCAGCTGGGCATTGCTCATGGCTTTTTAGCCTCATTGACTTGTCTCTTGAAATCACTTTGGAGAGGACACCTGTGAATTTTCTGGATCTCAGGCACTTCTTGCAGGAATTAAACCCTGAATGTTACAATGAGCTGGTTGCTTCTGTTCCGTGTTCTGTTAGTACCAGCAACAAATTCCACTCTCCCTCTGCAAAAAGCTGGAGCCACTGACTGATTTCAATCCCTTCGAATTTTTGTGTCCACCCAATAAGACATGATATTCAAACATTAAATCTGACAGTCATCCAAAAGTGACAAAATGACCACATGTATACCTTATCCTTAGGTCCCCATAGGAAACATAGCAAATATGATTAAAAATATACAGAAATGAACATCCAGTATCTTATTTTACAAGACAAATGAAAGATGATGATTCCTTATACACTAGCAATTTTAAAGTAAGAAAAAATGCAGAAATGAGAGGATATATGATTCTTGACTCTTTTCTTGTTGATATAATCTCTCACACTGATAGATTTGCGAATGTTGAACCACCCTTGCTTCTCAGGGATGAATCCCACTAGGTCTTGATGGATAATCCTTTTAATGTACTGTTGGATCCTATTAGCTAGGATCTTGTTGAGAATTTTGGCATCCATATCCATCAGGGATATCGGTCTGTAATTCTCGTTTTTGAAGGGGTCTTTGCCTGGTCTGGGGATCAAGGTAATATTGGCCTCATAGAATGAGTTTGGTAGTTTTCCTTCTGTTTCTATTTTTTGAATCAGCTTCAGGAGAACAGGTATTATTTCTTCTTTGACTGTTTGGTAGAATTCCCCAGGAATCCATCAGGCCCTGGAGTTCTGTTTTTCGGAAGGTTTTTAATCACTGCTTCTATCTCTTCATAATTAATTGGTCTGTTTAAAAAATCAATTTCTTCCTGTTTCAGTCTTGGTAGTTTATAAGTTTCCAGGAAGGCATCCATCTCTTCCAGATTGCTTAATTTATTGGCATAAAGCTGTTGATAAAAGTTTATAAGGATCCTTCCTATTTCATTGGTGTTGGTTGTAACCTCTCCCTTTTCATTCATAATTTTATTAATTTGGGTCCTTTCTCTATTCTTTTGGATAAGTTTTGTCAGTGGCCTTTCTATTTTATTTATTCTTTCAAAGAAACAGCTTCCAGTTCTGTTGATCTGCTCTACTGTGCTCCTGGTTCTAATTCATTGATCTCTGCTCTAATACAGCATTCTTTCCTGATTAAAACACTTCAGAGGGTATGGATAGATGGCACATTACTCAATGTCATAAAAACCATCTATGAAAAGCCTACAGGAAATACTATTCTCAATGGGGAAAAGCTGGAAGCCTTTCCCTTTAGATCAGGAACACGACAAGGATGCCCATTCTCACCATTATTATTCAACATAGTACTAGAAGTCCTTGCAACAGCAATCAGACAACAAAAAAGGATAAAAGGTATCCAGATCAGCAAAGAACAAGTCAAACTGTCTCTCTTCGTAAATGACAAGATACTCTACATGGAAAACCCCAAAGAATCCACCCCCAAACTACAAGAAGTTATAGCACAATTCAGTAATGTGGCGGGATACAAAATCAATGCTCAGAAATCAGTTGCATTTCTATACATGAACAATGAGACTGAAGAAAGAGAAATTGCAGAAGCCATTCCATTTACAATAACACCAAAACTCACACATTATCTCAGAATTAACTTCACCAGAGACGTAGGGATCTATATTCTAGAAACTACAAATAATTCTTGAAAGACATTGAAGAAGACACAAAAAGATGGGAAAAAATTCCATGCTCATGGATTGGAAGAATTAACATAGATAAAATGCACATGCTACCCAGAACAATGTACACTTTCAATGCTATCTCGAAAAATACCAAAGACAATTTTGAAAGAAATGGAACAAAGAGCCCTTAAATTTGTGTGGAAACAGAAAAGGCCCCGAATCACCAAGGAAGTGTTGAAAAGGAAAAGCAAAGCTGGGGGCATCACATTGCGGGATTTCAAGGTGTACTACAAAGCTGTGATTACAAAGACAGCATGTTACTGGCACAAAATCAGACACATAGACCAATGGAACAGAATAGAGAGCCTAGCAATGGACCTTCGGCTCTTTGGGCAACTAATCTTTAACAAAGCAGGAGAAAACATCCAGTGGAAAAAAGACAGTCTCTTCAATAAATGGTGCTGGGAAAATTGGACAGCTACATGCAAAAGAATGAAACTTGACCACACTTTCACACCATACACAATGATCAAATCCAAATGGATGAAAGACCACAATGTGAGACAGGAATCCATCAAAGAGGAGAACATAGGCAGCAACCTCTTTCACATCAGCCACAGCAACTTTTCATGACACATCTCCGAAGGGAAGAGAAACAAAAGAAAAAATGAACTAGTGAGACTTCATCAAGATAAAAAGCTTCTGCACAGCCAAGGAAACAGTCAAAAAAACTAAGAGGCAGCCCAAGGAAAGGGAGAAGATATTTGCGAATGACACTACAGATAAAAGACTTGTATCCAAGATCTACAAAGAACTTCTCAAACTCAATACACAAGAAACAAATAAACAAATCAAAAAATGGGCAGAAGATATGAACAGACTTTTCCAATGATGACATATAAATGGCCAACAGACACATGAAAAAACTGTTCAAAATCATTAGCCATCAGGGAAATTCAAATCAAAACCACAGTGTGATACCACCTTACACCAGTTAGAATGGCAAAAATTGACAAGGCAGGAAACAATAATTGTTGGAGAGGATGTGGAGAAAGGGGATCCCTCCTACATTGTTGGTGGGAATGCAAGTTGGTACAGCCACTCTGGAAAACAGGGTGGAGGTTCCTTAAGAAGTGAAAAATTGAGCTACTCTCTGACCCAGCAATTGCACTACTGGGTATTTACCCCAAAGATACAGACGTAGTGAAGAGAAGGGCCATATGCACCCTAATGTTCATAGCAACATTGTCCACAATAGCTAAGTCATGGAAGGAGCCAAGATATTCTTCAACAGCTGACTGGATTAAGAAGATGTGATCCTTATATACAATGGAATATTACTCAGCCATCAAAAAGTATGATTTCTCAACATTTGCTGCAACATGGACGGGACTGTAGGAGATACTGCTAAGTGAAATAAGTCAAGCAGAGAAAGACAATTATCATATGGTTTCACTCATTTATGGAACATAAGAAATAGGAAGATCGGTAGGAGAAGAAATGGATAAAGAAAGGGGGGTAATCAGAAGGGGGAATGAAGACTATGGAATCTGGGAAACAATCTTAAGGCTTCAGAGGGGAGGGGGTGGGGGAATGGGATAGGCTGGTGATGGGTATTAAGGAGGGCACGTATTGCATGGTGCATTGGGTGTTATACACAAAAAAATGAATCATGGAACTTTACATCAAAAACTAGGGATGTACTGTATGGTGACTAACATAATACAATAAAAAATATTATTATTATTTAAAAAATCTGCATCTAAGAAAAAGAAGAAAAAATGCAGAAATGATGTCAAGGAAAATGGCTGGCACTTAATGAGAAATTCTATGAACCCCTCAATGAGAATTGCCTGAAGCATTGATTCTGTGATTACACTGTAGAGAAAAATACTAGTTAATATTTGGATCATTTGGACACCTAAAATTGTTCAGATCATCTCTATCAAAAGTAACCTCATTAGGGGTGCATGGCTGACTCAGTAGAACGTGTGACTCTTGATCAGGTTCATAAGTTTCAGCACCATGTTGGGTGTGGAGACTACTTTTGAAAAAGTTGAAAAACAATTTTTAAGGGGTACATACATGGCTCAGTCAGTTAAGGGTCTGCCTTAGGATCAGTTCGTGATCCCAGGGCCCTGGAATGAAGCCCAGTGTCAGAATCACTGCTCAGTGGGAATATGCTTCTCCCTCTGCTTCTCCCCACTCAGGCTTTGTCTCTATTTTTTTCTCTCTCAAATAAATAAATTAATTAATTTAAAAACATGTTTTAAAAAGTGACCTCTCTCCACCTAAAACTAACATAATATCATATACCAATTTTACTAAATTTTTGAAGTAGTTACCACTCTCAACTTTTCATAAAAATATTTAAGTTTATACTGCTTCACTTTTTCAGAATAACCAAGAGGCTGTTCCTACAACTTGAGTCTCCACATACTCAAACATAAAGGACTATGGCAGTCCCATTGTGTCATACTGGAGCCATCCTGTTCAAACAATACCTATGCTTAAGATTAGTCTGTAAGTTTCCCTTTTATTAACATACTAACTACTGTCTCAGAAGGATATTGTGGCCTCATCTTAAAAGGAGAGTCATTAGAATAGGAAATGGTGACTCCCACACTCCTCTGCCCATGTAGATACTTGTTAAAGATCCTATTGATGTCATTCCAGTCTGGAAGCACACTTATGCCAGATACCACAGAGAATAACCAGACAGTGGACCCTCTACCTCCTTCAGGTTTTCTCCACCAAGACACACATCCAACATGCAGATATAGTCTTTGTACAGCTTTCCACAAACATGAGGGACTAACTTAGGTTTTTATGCTGTGTCCTCAACAGCAAATGCTCCTTCCTACCATGATTTGACCCAAATGCTTAGGGGTCCATGTGAGGCTCATTTCCAGCCTGGATGAAAAACACATGAAGGTATTGAGCATTTATTAGAGGAAGAAAGGAAGTAACTGATGGCTGAATAATATTCCATTGTATATATGGACTACATCTTCTTAATCCAGTCATCTGTTGAAGGGTATCTCAGCTCCTTCCTTGATTTAGCTATTGTGGACAATGCTGCTATGAATATATGGCCCCTCTCTTCACTATCTCTGTATCTTTGGGGTAAATACCCAGTAGTGCAATTGCTGGGTCATAGGGTAACTCAATGTTTATCTTTTCAAAGGACCTCTACATTGTTTTACAAAGTGGCTGTAAGAACTTGTATTCCCACCAACAATGTAGGGGGGATCCCCTTTCTCCACATCCTCTCCAATAATGGTTGTTTCCTGCCTTGCCAATTTTTGGCATTCTAACTGGTGTAAAGTGGTATCTCAGTGTGGTTTTGATTTGAATTTCTCTGATGGCTAATGATTTTGAACATGTTTTCATGTGTCTGTTAGCCATTTGTATGTCTTCTTTGGAAAAGTGTTCAATTCTGCCCATTTTTTGATTTGATTATTTGTTTCACGTGTATTGAGTTTGAGAAGTTCTTTGTAGATATTGGATACTAATCTTTTATCTGTAGTGTCATTTGCAAATATCTTCTCCCATTCCATGGGCTGCTCCTTAGTTCTTTTGACTGTTTCCTTGGCTGTGCAGAAGCTTTTTATCTTGATGAAGTCCCACTGGTTCATTTTTTCTTTTGCTTCTCTTGCCTTTGGAGATGTGTCATGAAAAATGTTGCTGTGGCCGATGTCAAAGAGGTTGCTGCCTATGTTCTCCTCTGGGATTTTGATGGATTCCTGTCACACATTGTGGTCTTTCATCCATTTGGAGTTGATCTTTGTGTATGGTGTGAGAGAGTAGCCAAGTTTCATTCTTTTGCATGTAGCTGTCCAATTTTCCCAGCACCATTTATTGAATGACTGTCTTTTTTCCACTGGATGTTTTCTCCTGCTTTGTCAAAGAATAGTTGGGCAAAGAGCCGAGGGTTCATTGCCCGGTTCTCTATTCTGTTCCATTGGTCTATGTGTCTGTTTTTGTACAAGTACCATGCTGTCTTTGTGATCTCACCTTTGTAGTATAGCTTGAAATCTGGCAACGTGATGCCCCCAGCTTTGTTTTTCATTTTCAACACTTCCTTGGCGATTCAGGGCCTTTTTTGTTCCCACACAAATTTAAGGGCTGTTTGTTCCAGTTTTGATAAATGTCATTGGTATTTTCATCGGGATGCCATTGAAAGTGTAGATTGCTCTGGGTAGCATGGACATTTTAACTATGTTAATTCTTCTGATCCATGAGCATGGAATATTGTTCCATCTTTTTATGTCTTCCTCAAAGTCTTTCAAGAGTGCTTTATAGTTTCTAGAATATAGATCCTTTATGTCTCTAGTTAAGTTAATTCCGAGATAGCGTATGATTTTTGGTGCTATTGTAAATGGAATGCATTCCCTAATTTCTCTTTCTTCAGTGTCATTGCTAGTGTATAGAAATGCAACTGATTTCTGAGCATTGATTTTGTATCCCGTCACATTACTCAATTCCTCTATAACTTCTATTAGTTTGTGGTGGATTCTTTTGGGTTTTCCATTTAGAGTATCATGTCATCTGTGAAGAGAGAGAGTTTGCCTTCTTCTTTGCCAATTTGGATACCTTCTATCCTTTTTTGTTGTCTGATTGCTGTTGCAAGGACTTCTAGGGGTATGTTGAACAATAATGATGAGACTGGGCATCCTTGTCATGTTCCTGATCTTAAGGAAAAAGCTTCCAGCTTTTCCTCATTGAGAATGTTATTTGCTGTAGGCTTTTCATAGATGGTTTTTTATGAAATTGAGGAATGTGCCCTCTATCCCTACACTCTGAAATGTTTTAATCAGGAAAGGATGCTGTATTTTCTCAAATGCTTTTTCTGCACTCAGCCATCAAAAAGAATGATTTCTCAACATTTGCTACAACATGGATGGGACTGGAGGAGATAATGTTAAGTGAAGTAAGTCAAGCAGAGTAAGACAATTATCATATGGTTTCACTCATCTATGGAACATAAGAAGTAGGAAGATCAGCAGGAGAAGAAACGGAAGAAGAAATGTGGGGTAACCAGAAGGGGGAATGAAGCATGAGAGACTATGGACTTTGGGAAACAAACTGAGGGCTTCAGAGGGGAGGGGGGTGGGGGAATGGGATAGGCTGGTGATGTGTATTAAGGAGGGCACGTATTGCATGGTGCACTGGGTGTTATATGCAAGTAATGAATCATGGAACTTTACATCAAAAACTAAGGATGTACTGTATGGTGACTATAGTAATATAATAAAAAATTATTATTAAAAAAAGAAAAGAAAGGAGGTAACTGGAAAGAGATTTGGAAAAGTATCTAAATGAGAGAACAGAATGAGAGACAGAGTTCTTAGGTAAGCTGACCTTGCATGCTGAATAGCCCCAGATCGAGGGAATTGCTAGGATGTGACACTTTCACTGCAAAAACTAGGACGGTTCTGGCAAACTTAGAACAATTGGTTACTGAAACAGGTTTTCTGTGGTCTACACCAGGCTCAATTAAGGGAAAAAGGATCCTTGGATATATATAATGTGTATTTGTATTTAGTGATTTGTCATAACTGGGATTCCTTGTAGAACGTGAGCTGGCTCCTCTTGAAACTCAAGTATAATGGGGTTCCTGAGGAATGGACACAAGCCTTCTCTTCCCATGTGGAAAACGGAACCATGTTGGAAAGCGCCCACCCTGTCAGGGAGACAGGGCTGAATCCAGCATAAGGATTTATTGGTCGGATGGTAGGGGAGCTTTCACATACGCTGTAATCTCAACTCCAAATCCCCTGCTCAGCTCCTTGGATATGGGGGCATCGATGAAGGGGCACTGGAAAAACAACGTGTTCCTTTTCTACTCATTCCTTCAGCTAGATCTTCAGCTTTCACTGTGTTGCTCTTTTCTCAAACACTGACATGCAGAACAATATCCCACCAAGGTGGATCATGTTGGCTAGAGTATGGCAGACACTGAGTTGAGTAAGACAAGGTTATTTCTGGATAAATTTTTACAACGAGGCCTAACAGAAGGGAGAGGCTGTCATTGAACATAAGGATGTCCCTGAGAACTGTGAAACTTAGACAGAACAAAGATCTCTTTGTCAGTCTCTTCCTACCATTGATGAATGTGAAGATCATCTTCTGGGAACATATAAAGCAACAAAGACACTGACAATTCCCCAGAGAATTCACCAGGAAGCCTACTCCATTTTATTATATTGCATGAGGGAGAGGACCTGAGAGAGAAATAAATTCTCAAAGCCTTATTGCCTGAAGCCCCATGTATAAATGGTTAGGATTGAGGAAGCATCTTCCGAGCAAGGAGGGAGGCTGTGAGAACAGGGCAGGTTTTGGTTTTACTTCCCCATGAACTTAGACCACTGTGATAAGTGCTACCACTTCTATATGAGGCACAGTAATACTCAGCCTCATCCTCAGCCTGGAGTCCAGAGATGGTCAGGGTAGCTGTGTTGCCAGACTTGGAGCCAGAGAAGCGATCAGGGATCCCTGATGGCCGAGTATTTACATTATAAATCAGAGCTTTGGGGGCCATGCCAGGATACTGTTGCTGCCAGGAAACATCATTATAACTTCCAATGTCATTGCTGGTTCCAGTACAAGAAATGGTAACTGTCTGTCCCAGAGCCCCAGACACTGAGGCCGGCTGAGTCAGGGTAGACTGGGCCCAGGAACCTAAAAAAAGGATAAATGCAATAGTTATCTCAGTGCTGGGGCCTCAGGTGAACCTGAAGAGGAGAGAAAGGATCAGCTTAGATGTCCCCATGAACTCTTCCCTGGGGACCTCACCTGTGCCCTGAGTGAGGAGACTGAGAAAAACCAGAGTCCAGGCCATGGTGGTGACTCCTCAACAGCACTGCCTTCTGAGACCCCCAATCCCAGGCTTGTCTCTCCCAGACCTCTATTATGTCCTCCCCCTCCCTGCCTCAAGGCGGGGGTGGCTTGCATGCAAATGTTCTTCCTGCACCTTCCTCTCCTCACACCCTCTGATCTGACCCTTCATCCTAGATACTTGACATCCTTGGGCAGCAGAGCTTAGCCGAATAGACTCAAACACTTTGACATGTACTTTCTGAAGGTCAAGAATTTGAATTTTTATGCCTGATATATCTAAGAGAAGCATCTCCTGAAGACCTCTTGCATGTGAGCTCCTGGACCTTCTGTATTTCCGCAATAACATGAATGTTTCTCTGTGACATACAATACTTGGGGCCCTTCCTTCTGTGCCCTCTGCTGGACACCAACTTCTGAGGATCTCTCTACTGTTAGGAAAGTGTCACTGCCAACACCAATTGAAAGATTTGCTGTGAGTTGGTGGTTGGTGCTGGGTTCTCCCACAGCTGCAGGCTTGCCATGGTCCCACCCATACTTGTTGGTGGTGATGGACATGCAACATTGAAATCCATCAGCTTGTCAGTCACTCCAGCTACTTACCCACATGCCATATGGAGGATCAGGTCCACAGGTGAAAGCAAACCCTAGGAGGGGAAAAGGAGCACCTGCCAGGACACTGTGCATGCTCCACTCATGAACAAGCCACTTGCCCTTCTTCAGCCTAAAATCTCAAACTGAGAAATGAAGAAGAAAGTTACACTGTCCATGGTACATTATCTAGTGAGAGATGAATCAGAATAGGGTTGTGTAGGTTTGATAATGAGACATTTCTCAGTGCCCAGAGGGTTATTTGTTAGAACATTTGTATTATTCAGCTCTCCTTTCATTTATATTAGATCTATTCGTCTGACAGTAGATACATGATTTATCTACTCAGTTTTACACCACCACTCACCCACTGGGAACCATAAAAGTAATCTCTGCACCTTGTGCCAGTGAAGGAACAGAAGCATTGTGGAAAATCCCTTCCTATTTCTTTCCTGTGAAAGTTTTAAAATTCATTTCAATTTCCCTTTTTCCCTAATGCCTGTTTCCACAGGTAACATAGCCCAAATTGGAAGTACTGTTATCAGGCTCATTTTCCATTTAAGGCATAGTGAGCAGACACCACAATTCCCCAATAAATGCTGCAGTAAGCCAAGAAGTAATGCACGTGGGAGCTGTTTGAGTCCCTAGAACAAGCTCCTACAAGGCAGATTGGGAATGACATTGACATTTCAAGTAACATAGAAACAGTGCTGACTTTCCTCTTTTCCCTTGACAGTCTTGCCACCTGCCCTCAAGGCAGCTGGGAGCCAGGACCAGGCACCAGCTTGAGACAGGACTAGCCCATTGTTCTGGCTTGACATGTGAGAAAGATAATTTCTAACACTCAGAGCATGATTGGATAACCACTTTTTCTTTTCTTTTAGGTTTCTTCTTTTCCTTCTCAATGCCCATTCAGAAAGGAAGTATTTGTATAGTGAGAAAAATAACAGTGATGAATTTGGGAACTTGCTTTTTGGCCCAAAGCATTATCCTCTCTGTCCTCGTGCAAGAAGGCTCAGACATCAGCATTTTTATGGGAATTTCATAACAGTAGAAAGGAGCCAAGGATCCAGGTTTCTATCCACAAGACCAGAAGGAAGATCCAGGGACCTTGAAATACTGGGGAGATGGTAGAGGGAGACAAGCCTGGGGAAACAATGCTGTAAGTTTTTTATGAGTTTGTGATTCATTTCTAAGCCACACTTGTGCAGAGTCTGACACTAAGGAGGATGGAAAGATGAGGGTAAGAGAACTGGAAGGGACTTCCACCGACATCCCAGATGTGACCTGTGGAGCTCAATGTGTAGTTCCACTTAGGACAGATGCAAATAGAAGAACAAACGTTTTGCAAAGTGTCTGACAGAGAAATCACATTCCACAGAAGGCTTTTTGAAACTAGGAGCTTGGACCTGATTGGGTCAAGTATCTGCTAAAACAAAAAGTTCACTTGGGATTTACACAGAAATCCCAGTTTCATAACATAACACTGGATAGATTCAGGACAGGTGCCAAAATTACTCAGTATATGAAACAAGGAAAATCCCAGCTGGCCTGGAAAAGAAATTTAAAGATACTTAACCCAGTACGACAGATAATTTGGATTTTCTCACAAAGACTTTCAACCAGCTACTTAAAAACTGACCGAAAAAAAGGGGAGAATTTCTTTGAAAATTACCAGAGGGATAGTCCATCTCAGCCAAGAAATAGAAGACATAATGAAGCACATCTCAAAAGTACATTATATGGAACTGACTACAGATTGGAAAAGAAAAGACTAATGACCTCAGGGTCATAGCACACAAAAGTATGCAATCTAAATTATGGATGGGAAAAAGATTTAGGGATCAATAATTATCAGAAAACTGTGGAACCTCTTCAGGTCCTCAAAATGCATAGAATAGGGCATCCTAAAAGAGAAAAGAAGGAGCACTAGGAGGAAACATGTGTTTCCAGAAGCTGAACAAACCCCAAGGAAAAGAAAAATGAAGAAAGGCACATTTTATCTCATTTGTGGAGGGGTGGACCTTTTCCAGACAGCTGTTTGACTTGAATGACTATTGATTTCTTAGTAATTCATCAACCAAAGAATTTTGTCCCCTCATGATTCTCAACTGGTCATGAGTATCGAAATGATGATGGAGATGAAAACAAAAATTAGAATGAGTGCAGGTTATTACATAAACAGCTACGTCTCTATAACACCTCTCTCTAGTGTGGTAAGACAATAGTTCATGTTCTACCAGCCCTCCACAAACAGATTCGTCTCAGGAGAGCATAAAACACGGTGCTTTCTTGTCTGAGCTTGGTTTGTCTTCACATGACAAAGCACCAATGTCATGGTCAGTCAAGATGACACCCTTTCTCTCCCTCAAGAGAAGTGTCCAGCAACTCCTCCTGGAGGACATGCTGAGCCAGTTAGTAGAAAATTTGGGAGTCCTAAATCCTGACAATATTCCTGCTAGATACTCAGTAACTGGCGCACATAGAGCAAGACCAGGTTTCCAGTTCTAGAAGCCTCTCATCTTCTCCCAGGGCCTTGTTGGTCCTCTTCAGTAGGTGCTGTGCTAAACTCCCAGGAAGCTCAAGCCACACTGACCCGAATGCTCTCTTAAGCTTAAGGTCTCCTGGGATGTCACCCAATGGACACTTTGTCCTTTCCTTTCTCAGCTATTTTGTTCCTTACTTCTCACTGTTTCACATTCCCAAAAGTTTGGGGATGCATGCAAAGGTGCAAAGGATGTGTAGGAAATAAATGGATGAGTAATACCACACACAATTATGAGTTAATTGCAGATTGGATAGACAGCTGATTGGTTTTATTTATTTTTTTTTTAGGTGGCTCTGCTTTGAGTGGGTAGATGTGGTTTCCATTTTTTTCCTTCTAAAAACATAAACATTTATCTTATGCACTTTTGTTTAGATATGATAAGCATCATAATGAAAGAGTTTTGAAAGCAAACTCAAATACACCTGAGTACTTTTCCTGTTCTTTACGTAGAGCAGACTGTGAACAAATATAGAAGAGACAGTTACCATGAGCACCTAGATGAAAAAGGAGAAAACACTGCCCTGTGGGTATTTTGTTTTTCGTGGAAATAAATTCACACAGAATCCTTGAGAAACAAACTGGAAAAGAGAATGAGCCAATGGTAGGACAAAGCTACTCTCCCGTGGTTCTGTTGCGGCTGTGGTCTGTGACCTCCCTCCTGGCTCACCCCAGCATGTTCAGGGCAGATCCAAAGGCAGGTAAAATGGAAGGAAAGTTGAGCCTGAACGTGGAATGCTTTGGGGACACAAAGACAAGACAAGAGTATGCCAGGCTGCCTCCTGAGTAATTCCTTACAAATGTGAATTGACTCCTTAACAGTAAATACAAATCTTAAAAAAAAAAATGTTGGGTGGGAATGAAATTGTCTCTGATCACCAAGAAAGAAAGGCCATGCTCTCCTTACTTTTCATGTTTACCAAGAAACCATGAGTTGTAAATTTTCTCTTTACCCACAGTTAAATTACTTTATGTGTTTCAAACATAAATAAGACCCTTGTCAGGTGTACAACCAAGGGATTGCTTTCTCAAGTTCCTGAGACTCATCACTTTGCAACGAAAACAGCAAGGAAGAGAGTGTCTCTACTTTACAGATTCTTTGACAGATGAGAGAATCGGTCTAACATGACTGGGAACCTGGCTCCAAGTTGTGAAGATATTTCCTGGCATGAATGTAAGAAATTGTTTTTCCTAGAAATTTGGATTTTTACCACTTATGCTATGTATATGTTATAAATATTCTCTCCCATTCCATAAGTGGCCTTCACTTTGTGAACTTCCCAAGGCATCCACTCCATTCCTGAAGTTTTGTTGGATCACAAGACACAAGAGGAATCCAGCTGTGCCCTGTACCAGTGTGAGCAATGGTAGAATTTAGAGTGAGACTTTCCCCAAGAACAGGTGGAGTGTGCTTAGGTGGGGTCTCCACTTACTCTGCTTCCATCACTGAAAACTTAAAAGGAATGACCACCTTGGAACACATCACAGAAGGAAGTGGAAGCTGACTCTGTCCCTAGAAAATTCATCAAGGGAATGTCTTCCTTTTGGACATCGTTGGAGGAGAAGAGAGGGTGAATAACTGAAATTCTCCTGGCCACATTGCAGGAAGCCCCCTCTGCACAGGATTGGCTATCATCTTCAGAGCAAGGAGGGAGCCTGTGAGCTCAGGACAGGTTTTGGTGTCACATCCTCGTGAATTTCCACCACTGTGATAACTGCCACTGGCTGTATATGAATCACAGTCATAATCAGCCTCATCCTCGGATGGGAGACCAGAGATGGTCAGGGACGCTGTGTTGCCAGAGCTGGAGCCAGAGAAGGAATCAGGGATCCCTGAGGGCTGCTTATTGACACAATGAATCACAGTTTTGCGAGTCGATCGCAGGTGCTGTTGCTACCAGGAAACATAGTCAGAGGCCCCATTATCACTGCTGCTTCAGGCAGAGGAGATGGTGACAGTGTTTCCCAGAGATCCAGGTACTGACGGAGGCTTATTCGGGGCACACTGGGTCTAGGACAATGAAAAGTACAAAACACACTCCTTTTAATTCATTACTGGGCCTGGTAATACCGACGAGGAGAAACAGATGGGCCCACCTGTACCCAGGGTCTCTTCCATGGAGGCCTCACCTGTGCCCTGAGTGAGGAGGGTGAGGAGAACCAGAGCCTTGGTCATGATGGAGACACCCCAAGAGCACTGACTTCTAAGACCCCAACCTTAAGGCTGGCTGTCCCCGTCCTCTAATCCCCTTCCCCTGCTTGGAATAGGAAGAGGCTTCCATGCAAATGTGCTTCCTGCTCATGCCTCTCCTCACCCCCTCAGTTCTGACCCTTCATTCTTGGTATATCTGCAACCCAGGGCAGCAGAACTTAGCTGAAGGATTCCAGTACTTTGACATGGATTTTCTAGGACAGAGCTCATGCTTCTGCCCAGGAAATGCAACCAGACTTGGAATGCCCCTTACTGCCTACTGTGGGAATCGCCATGTAGTTGAGGAATGATCCCATTACTTTCTAATTGTGTTGTGGTGATTGAACTTGGGGGAAAGAACCAGAGGGGCTGGAGTTAGAGAGATTCACCCTTTCCTTGGTAGGCTCCAAGCACAGAGCAGGGAATGGTTCATATCCCTTACGTCCTTCCTCTCCTCCTCAGTAGAGTGGGTCCTTTTGCTTTTCAGTCCCCTTCCTTGCAGGACTCTTGAGGCTGAGGCCTGGGGGTGTCCATTGGCCTTTGATGGAGGGAACAAATCGGGGAAAAATAGATTTGGTTCACCCTTCACACATGGTCCTCCTTTGCATGACTCAGGAAGAATCTGCTTTTGGGACTCTGCACAGGTCAGGGTAAATCTGTCATGACCTTCCCCAAATCCAGGTCCTTGCTGCCCCCTGTTGGTCACAGATGGTGTAACCCAAACACGAGGGAAGGCTGCTGAGTGAGAGCTGGAATTTCTTTTTTTAAATTAATTAATTAATTTTTATAATAATAATTTTTATTATATTACGTTAGTCACCATACAGTACATCCCTGGTTTTTGATCTAAGTTCGATGATTCATTAGTTGTGTATAACACCCAGTGCACCATGCAATACATGCCCTCCTTACTACCCATCACCAGTCTATCCCATTCCTCCACCCCCCTCCCCTCTGAAGCCCTCAGTTTGTTTCTCAGAGTCCATAGTCTCTCATGGTTTCTGTTCTGCTCCTTCTCCTCTTTTCTTCTTCCCCTCCCAATCAGTAGGAAGACCTTAGATCCCTCTTAAATCCATCTTCCTCAAGAAAGGAATGGGTCAGCTGCCACACCAGGTGCTTCAGACCCTACCCCTCAGAGCCAGGTAGCTTGTCCCCCTAACAGCCATGTCACAGGGTTTGTGTTAGTGTGGGAGTTCTTGGCTCAGGGCTGAGGAAACATTAGAGGTCAAATTAAACATCCCCTGAAGAAAGCCTGAATGAGAACAATGGCACAGGTGAGAGAGAGAGAGAGAAAAAAAAACCTATTGGTTACTTCTGTTGAAACAAAAAATATTGGGAGAAAAAAAGAGAAAGAGAGAGAGTTCAGTCAGCATCAGAAACAGCCAAAGTAAACAGGAGCAGTTTTCCAGGGTTTGTGAATTAGGTACAAGGGAACTGGGGTCGGGATTACTCTAAAGAGCCTAACTCTGTGAGTTAACATCAGAGTGCATTTCTGTATCATGTGGGGCAGAAGCCATTCTTCACTTAACCTTCTCTGTACAGAGACTAACAAGTCATAACTGTGTACCTTCCTGGGGAGAAGTCCTTTCCATTCCCAGAGAGCTGCCTAACCTGTGTGCTTTCTCATTAGATGGTTTAAAGGGGAAATACCAATCAAGGCTGAATGGTCCCTTTCAGAAGAGACAGGACTTTCGTGAAATGGACTACGAATTTTGTGAAGTGTGAGTTCCTGAAGATACTAGTCCACCTGCCCCAGAAGATGGAGGAGCCTCCCTAGAAATGTGCATCCAGATGTTCCCCATGTTGAGTGAGCAACCTCAGGGCAAGTAGGGAGCCTGTGAACAGAGGGCAGGTTTTGGTCTCACTTCGTCATGAAATAGGATCACTGTGAAAAAATTGTAGCTACCACTGTATGAGCATCAGTAATATTCAGGCTCATATTCAGCCTGGAGCCCAGAGATGGTCAGGAAGGCCCTGTTTTCAGATGTGAAGGCAGAGAAGGGATCAGGGATCCCTGAAGGCTGAGTATTTACATTATACATCAGGAGTTTGGTGATGTGCCTCGGAGCTGCTGATACCAGGAGACAGAATTACGACTCCCAATGTTACTGCTGCTTCTGGCACAGGAGATGGTGATGGTCTGACAAAAGAGGGACATTGAGAAGATGATTGAGTTCTCAATATGATTAGAAAAGAAGAATAATGCAAGAAAGAGGGAGGGGAGGAGGGTGGAGAAATACCTCATTGAAATCCAGAGAAGGGATTCAGGCTCTGAGCCTCTGGGAAAAGGGGACAGGAGTCAAGTTTGGCCTCAGGGACCCAGCTCCAGGGACTTCTCACCAGGGCAAGTCTGTGTGCTACAGGGACACAGGATGTTCTCAGTCTGTCTCTTTGTGCACACTTTGTCACCTGACCACAGCTGTGTTTTTCCTGGGGCAAGGTCTCCTCATCCACAGCAAGAAACTTGTGTGTTTTTGTAAGAGGAGGTGGATTTGTAGAAAAACTGGTCAGCACTGACAGATCTTTCCAGGAATATTATGGAATAGAGATGCTCTGATGACACTCTTTTCATGTCACTGTTCATACCACCTGACAGGTGATTGCAAGAAGTTCTCAACAATGTGTCGCTGGCCCAGAGCATGGGATGGACAGAGTGGTGGTCTCTGGTATGGGGGAAAAGGAAAAGCGTTTGTGGGAAAAAGAATAGTTTAGATTGTGAGATGATTGTTTGTGTGCTTGAAACATTCAACTACTGTTCTATTTAGTCCTTTGTTTAGGTAATGATGTCTGTATTTTGGGTAATAATGGAGCAATAGATCATGACACTGTCAATATCAGCACCCATCTGAAATGAGATTTGCAGCCCATTAGTTTGGATCCCTATCTCTTGGGATGGCTGCAGAGAGACCTCCTGTGAACATGCCAAGCATCCAGATGCTTCCTGCAAAACACCAACCACTGATCTTCACGAGGACCTGCCTTGCACCTGTTCCATTTTCTGTGAATTGTAACGGACCATCAGCGCTGCCTATAATAGAAGAGTAAGTGTTTTATGTAAAATTCTGCAGCAATAATGTGCCCACATAATTACACATGACACAGATATAATCATCTTGACTGCCTCAAAAAGGAGACAAAATGAACACTGGCACATAAAGTGATGAATGAATAATAGAGCTAAAGTATGTAAATTTTTAAAAATAAAAAAATCAATATCTACTTTCTTTTCTTTTAGGGTATGATAATTATAGAGATTCCATTAACAATAGCAACTTAAGAGAGACAGAAAGAGAGAGAAAATATTGAGACAACATGTCTAGGATCTGACCCAGAAAATAAACGGGCACGTGAATGGTGACTCTTTCACATGCGAATTCCATTCCCATGTAGAATAATAAAAGCACTGCTTCAAAAAACACCAGCAGCTTCGGAGTTAAGATGGCGGAGGAGTAGGGGACCCCTTTTTCAGCTGGTCCCCTGAGTCGACTTGGATAGGTACCAGACCATCCTGAACATCCATGGAATCAGCCTGAGATGCAGGAAGATACATCTGGATCTGTACAAATGAACATCTCCAGTGACGAGTATAGAGGTATGAAGCGTGGAGCCATGACACCACGCACAGATACCGGAAGATAAACCAAAGGGGGAGGGAGCTGCCGCATTCAGGCACCGGGAAGCGGTAGCCACCTTCATGGGGGAGTGGGCGGACTTGTGGACTGGCACCCGCGAGAGAGCAGACTGAGACCATGAGCCTGGGAACGCGCGAATAGTCTGAGGGCCGGAGCTTCGGAACACGCAGTGGCGGCTGGTGGCTGGTGGTGTTAGAAACACAAAAGACAGAGACGCGCCAGCCCTGGAAGTGAGGATGGAATGCCAGCTGTGGGGTGCACATGCAGGGACGCTGCAGGGTTGAGCAGCACCAACAGAAACAGAGTTAAAGTGGCCAGAACATCAGTGGAGAGCGGTCTGCGATCCCTCTGTTCTGAGACAGGCTGGGATTCAGCCCCTGCTGCTCTAACTCTCAGAAGAGGCACAGCAAACTGCCAAGGAAAGCCGCCAGAGAACAAAAGCCTGGAAATACTGTCTCACAGTGTGCCCATCCCCATCTCCCCTTGCAGGGGACACGGAGACTCTACCCAAACAGGGCTGCCTCAGTATCGGCGTGGCAGGCCCCTCCCCCAGAAGGCAGGCTGAAAAATCAAGAAGCCCACATGCCTAAGGACCATAAAAAACAAGTGCACACTGCCTGGGTCCTGGTCAATAATTTGGGCTCTGGACAACCCCACAACCTCACCTCTTCAGAATGACGAGAAGGAGAAATCCCCCCCAGCAAAGAAAAGACAATGAGTCTGCGGCCTCTGCCACAGAACTAATGGATATGGATGTAACCAAATTATCAGAAATGGAGTTCAGAGTAATAATGGTCAAGATGATGTGTAGACTTGAAAAACACATTAATGAAAATGTTAATGAGAATATAGAATCCCTAAGGGCTGAAACGAGAGCGAATCTGGCAGAAATTAAAAATTGTATGAATCAAATGCAGTCAAAACTAGATGCTCTGACGGCCAGGGTGAATGAGGCAGAACGTATCGGCAAATTGGAGGATGGGTTAGTAGAAGAGAAAGTTAGAATAGAAATTTGGAAAAAAAAAATCCAATCCCAAGAATGTAGGTTACGGGAGATTACTGACTCAAAGAAACGTTCCAATGTCAGAATCATCAGCATTCCTGAGGGGGTGGAGAAAAACAGAAGTCTAGAAGAGATATTTGAACAAATTGTAGCTGAAAACTTCCCTAATCTAGCAAAGAAAACAATCTTTCATGTCCAAGAGGCAGAGAGGACCCCTCCCAATCTCAACCACAACAAACCTAGGCCACGTCACGTCGTAGTGCAATTCACAAATATTAGATCCAAGGATAAAGTATTGAAAGCGGCCAGGGCAAAGAAATTTCTCACGTACCCAGGCAAAGTTATCAGAATTACGTCAGACCTGTCTATACAGACCTGGAATGAGAGAAAGGGATGGGGGGCATTTTTAAAGCACTTTCAGAGAAAAATATGCAGTCAAGGATCCTTTATCCAGAAAGGCTGTCATTCAGAATTGATGGAGAGATAAAGACCTTCCAGAATCGCCAATCATTCACCAATTTTGTAACCACAAAACCAGCCCTACAGGAGATATTAAGAGGGGTTCTATAAAGGTAAAAAGGCCCCAAGAGTGATACAGAACAGAAAGTCACAATCTATAGAAACAAAGACTTTACAGGCAACATGGCATCATTAAAATCATATCTCTCAATAATCACTCTCAATGTGAATGGCCTAAATGCTCCCATCAACGCCACAGGTTGCAGATTGGATAAAAAGACATGACCCATGCATTTGCTGTCTAGAAGAGACTCATTTTGAACCTAAAGATACATTCAGACTGAAAGTAAAGGGATGGAATACCATCTTTCACGCCAATGGACCTCAAAAGAAAGCTTGGGTAGCAATTCTCATATCAGACAGATTGGATTTTAAACTAAAGACTATAGTTAGAGATACAGGAGGGCACTATATTATTCTTAAAGGATGTATCCAGCAAGTGGATATGACAATTATAAATATCTATGCCCTCAACAGGGGAGCAGCAAGATATACAAGCCAATGCTTAACTAGAATAAAAAGACATATAGGAAAAATACATTAATAGTAGGGGACCTCAACACTCCACTATCAGAAATAGACAGAACACATAAGTAGAAAATTGACAAACAAACAAGAGTTTTGAATGCCATACTCGAGGAGTTGGACCTCATAGACATATATAGAACACTGCACCCCAGAACCAAAGAATACTCATTCTATTCTAATACCCATGGAACATTCTCAAGAATAGACCATGTTCTGGGACACAAAACAGGTCTCAACTGATACCAAAAGACTGAAATTATTCCCTGCACATTCTCAGACCACAATGCTTTGAAAGTGGAACTCAAGCACAAGGAAAAATTTGGAAGAAACTCAAACGCTTGGAGACTAAGAACCATCCTGCTCAAGATGATTCAATAAACCAGGAAATCAAAAATCAATTTAAAGAATTTATGGAGACCAACGAGAATGAAAACACAATGGTCCAAAACCTATGGGATACTGAAAAGGCAGTCCTAAGGGGAAAACACAGAGCCATCCAAGCCTCACTCAAAAGAATATAAAAATCTAAAATGCAGTTTTTATAATCTCACCTCAAGAAGCTGGAACAGCAACAGAGGAACAGGCCTAATCCACGCATGAGAAAGCAGTTGACCAAGATTAGAGCAGAAATCAATGAATTAGAAACCAGGAGCACAGAGAGCAGATTAACAGAACTAGAAGGTGGTTCTTTGAAAGAATAAATAAAACTGACAGACCACTGGCAAGACTTATCCAAAAAGAATAGAGAAAGGACGCAAATTAATAAAACTATGAATGAAAAAGGAGAGGTCACAACCAACAACAACGAAACTGGAAGGATTATTAGAAACATTTATCAACAGCTTTATGCCAATAAATTAAGCAAAAGAGATGGAGGACTTCCTGGAAACCTATAAACTACCAAGACAGAACAGGAAATAGTTGATTTTTTAAACAGGCCAATTATTATGAAGAGATTGAAACAGTGATAAACAACCTTCCAAAAAACAAAATTCCAGGACTGGACAGTTTTCCTGGGAAATTATACCAAACATTCAAAGAAGAAACAATGCTTATTTTCCTAAAGCTATTTCAAAAATTAGAAACAGAAGGAAAGCTACCAAACTCATTCTATGAGACCAAGATTACCTTGATCCCCAAACCAGGCAAAGACCCCATCAAAGACCGATTTCCCTAATGAATATAGACGCCAAAATTCTCAACAAGACCTGGCTAATAGAATCCAACAGCACATGAAAAGGATTTTCCATCATGACCAAGTAGGATTCATCCCTGGGATGCAAGGGTCGTTAAACATTCACAAATTGATCAGAGTCTTAGATTTTATCCAGAAGGAAAAAGCCAAAAATCATATGACTCTCTCAATAGATGCAGAAAAAGTATTTGACAAAATACAGCATCCTTTCCTTATTAAAACCCTTCAGAGTGTAGGGATAGAGGGTACATTCCTCAATCTCATAAAAGCCATCTATGAAAAGCCTACAGCAAATATTATTCTCAATGGGGAAAAGCTGGAAGTCTTTCCCTTAAGATCAGGAACACAACAAGGATGCCCACTATCGCAAGTATTATTCAACATAGTACTAGAAGTCCTTGCAACAGCAATCAGAAAACAAAAGGGGATAAAAGTATCCAAATTGGCAAAGAAGAAGTTGAAATGTCTCTCTTCACAAATGACAGGATACTCTATATGGAACCCCAAAAGAATCCACTCCCAAACTATTAGAAATAATAGAGCGATTCAGTAATGTGGCGGGATACAAAATCAATGCTCAGAAATCAGTTGCATTTCTATACACGAATAATGAGACTGAAGAAAGAGAAATTAGGGAATCCATTCCATTTACAATAGCACCAAAAACCATACGTTACCTTGGAATTAACTTAACCAGAGACGTAAAGAATCTATATTCTAGAAACTATAAATCACTCTTGAAAGACATTGAAGAAGACACAAAAAGATGGAAAAATATTCCATGCTCATGGATTGGAAGAATTAACATAGTTAAAATGTCCATGTTACCCAGAGCAATCTACACTTTTAATGCTATCCCAATCAAAATACCAATGACATTGGTCAAAGAACTGAAACAAATAGTCCTTAATTTTGTATGGAACGAGAAAAGGCCCTGAATTGCAAGGAAGTGTTAAAAAGGAAAAACAAAGCTGGGGGCATCACAATGCCAGATTTCGAGCTGTACTACAAAGCTGTGATCACAAAGACAGCATGCTACAGGCACAAAAACAGACACATAGACCAACGGAACAGAATAGAGAACCCAGAAATGGACCCTCGGCTCTTTGGGCAACTAATCTTTGATAAAGCAGAAAAAAACTTCCGGTGGATAAAAAACAGTCTCTTCAATAAATGGTGCTGGGAAAATTGACAGCTACATGCAAAAGAATGAAACTTGACCACTCTCTCACACCACACACAAAGATAAACTCCAAATGGATGAAAGACCTTGATGTGAGACAGGAATTCATCAAAATCCTAGAGGAGAACACAGGCAGCAACCTCTACGACATCGGCCACAGCAACATTTTTCATGACACATCTCCAAAGGCAAGAGAAACAAAAGGTAAAATGAAGTTGTGGGACTTCATCAAGATAAAAAGCTTCTGCACAGCCAAGGAAACAGTCAAAAAAAAAATAAACTAGGAGGCAGCCCACTGAATGGGAGAAGATATTGCAAATGACACTACAGATAAAAGACTGGTATCCAAGATCTACAAAGAAATTCTCAAACTCAATATGGGAGAAACAAATAAACAAATCCTAAATGGGCAGAAGATATGAACAGACACTTTTCCAATGAAGACATACAAATGGCTAACAGACACATGAAAAAATATTCAAAATCATTAGCCATCAGGGAAATTCATATCAAAACCACACTAAGATACCACCTTATGCAAGTTAGAATGGCAAAAATCGACAAGGAAAGAAACAACAATTGCTGGAAAGGATGTGGAGAAAGGGGATCCCTCCTACATTGTTGGTATGAATGCAGGTTGGTGCAGCCACTCTGGAAAACAGTGTGGAGGTCCCTTAAACATTTAAAAATTGATCTACCCTATGACCCAGCCATTGCACTACAGGGTATTTACCGCAAAGATACAGACGTAGTGAAGAGAAGGGCCATATGCACCCCAATGTTCATAGCAGCATTGTCCACAATAGCTAAATCGTGGAAGTAACTGAGATGCCCTTCAACAGATGACTGGATTAAGAAGCTGTGGTCCTGGGGCGCCTGGGTGGCACAGTGGTTAAGCTTCTGCCTTCGGCTCAGGGCGTGATCCCAGCGTTATGGGATCGAGCCCCACGTCAGGCTCCTCCACTATGAGCCTGCTTCTTCCTCTCCCACTCCCCCTGCTTGTGTTCCCTCTCTCGCTGGCTGTCTCTGTCTCTGTCGAATAAATAAATAAAATCTTAAAAAAAAAAGAAAAAAAAAAGAAAAAAAAAGAAGCTGTGGTCTTTATATACAATGGAATATTACTCAGCTATCAGAAAGAACGAGTTCTCAACATTTGCTGCAACATGGAAGGCATTGGAGGAGATAATGCTAAGTGAAATAAGTCAAACAGAGAAAGACAATTATCAGATGATTTCTCTCATCTATGGAACATAAGAACTAGGAAGATTGGTAGGGGAAGAAAGAGATAAAGAAAGGGGGGTAATCAGAAGGGGGAACGAAGCAGGGGAGACTATGGACTCTGAGAAACAAACTGCGGGCTTCAGAAGGGAGGTTCGTGGGGGAATGGGATCAGCTGGTGATGGGTAGTAAAGAAGGCACGTATCGCACGGTGCACTGGGTGTTATACGCAAGTAATGAATCATGGAACTTTACATCAAATCCAGGAATGTACTGTATGGTGTCTAACATAATATAATAAAAAAACATTAAAAATAAAAAGAACATTATGGAAGAACTGAGCTCTCAGATGGGTGATTATTATTCGAGGCTCTCCCCAGAAACAGAACTAATACGAGTTGTGTGTGTGCATGTGTATGTGTGTATATATATATGTGGGTCTGTGTTTATATATATTTTAAATATATTTTGTAGAATGTATATAGATATTTAAATATATATCATATTTTGTACATAACTATATAATGTTTTGCACATAATTATATACATATACATTATATGAATCTATATTATATGGAATGTACAAAAAAGATACATATACATTTAAAATATATTTTAATACACATGAAATTTTATCTAATTATGAGGATTGGTGCACATGATTATTGAAGCATGGAAGTTCATGAGCTTCCATCTGCAACCTACAGACCCCGGAAAGTCAATGGTGTGATTCACCTAGAGTCCAAGGCCCCAGAACCAGGGAAGCCAATGATGTGAATTCCAGTGTAAGAGCAAGAGAAGTTGAATTAAGATTTCTGGTTCAACCAGAGATGAGATGAGGGAGGTGAGTTCCTCCATGTCTGGCTTCTGATCCACTCAAGCTCTCATGGATTGGGCCATTCACACACACTTTAGGAACAGCAATCTGCTGTATTGAACCCACAAATTCAAATTCTAATCTCAGCCAGGAATACCGTCAACACCCAGAAATAATGTTGCATCTGGGCACCCTCTGACCCACGTAGATAGACACAAAAACTTAACCATCACAGTGACCATCTTTCCTGATACCCCACCAGGGAATGAGGCTGTTGTGAGGACATGGCACTTCCGCTGCTAAAATGGGAAACTTCTGGCAACATGACTTGCACCTTCTAGATCTTCCGATGCCCAAGCCTTGCTTCATTCAGTTGTTCAAACAATTCATGGATCTATTTATAAATTATTAAAGTACTTAATTTATTTTTATATAATTAGCAATTAATTACAACCCAAGCTCCAGCTACACATTGGTTGTTCATAAGGGAAAATAGATGCTTTGACTTTCCAGAGAAAAGGGGGACAAACCCGTCAGCTATCTCTTCCTTCCTAGAAGAAGAGGAGCTCTTGTAGAAAGAGCCTGCACTGGTGGAGACACTGACTCTCCATTTCTTTGTTGCTGAGTTGAAAAGATGAGAAAAGTCCCACTCTGGGACAGAGCAAAAGGGGAAAGAAGAAGCCATCATTGTAGCAAAGGAAAAGAGCTGAGGGAGTGTGGCTCCTGGATCTTATGTTGATCAAGGAGAGGACCTGAAAGAGAACATAATTCCCAAAGCATGCTCCATGAAGCTCCTGCTCCAAAGTGCTTGGAAAGCATCCTTAGAACAAGGGGAGATCCTGTGAGCACAAGGCAGGCTTTGCTGTCAGTTCCTCATGAACTTGGACCACTGTGGAAAGTGCCACTATCAGCATATGAGCAACAGTCATACTCAGCCTCATCCTCATCCTAGAGCCCAGAGATAGTCAGGGCGGCTGTGTTTTCAGGCTTGGAGCCTGAGAAAGGATCAGTGATCCCTGACAGCCGAGTATGGACATTATAAATCAGATCTCTGGGGCCATGCCCGGATGCTGTTGGTGCCAGGAGACATCATTATGCCTGCCAATGTCATTCCTGTTTCCAGAGCCCCAGGCCCTGAAGGAAACTAGTTAGGGCAGTCTGGGCCCAGAAACCTGAAAAGAGGAAAAACACACCCTTATTAGGTCAATGCTGGGACCTCAGGGGAGTCTGACTAGAAGCAGTGGATCAACCCAGATGTCCTCATGGTGCCTTCCCTGGAGACCCCGCCTGTGCCCTGAATGAGAGGGTGAGAAGGAGCAGAGCCCAGGCCATGGTAGAGATGTTACAAAAGCTCTGCCTTCTTTTTTTTCAAGATTTTATTTATTTATTTGACAGAGAGAGACAGCCAGCAAGAGAGGGAACACAGGGGGAGTGGGAGAGGAAGAGGAAGGCTTCTAGTGGAGAAGCCTGATGTTGGGCTCGATCCCAGAGCATGGGATCACGCCCTGAGCCAAAGGCAGACGCTTAACGACTGCACCACCCAGGCACCCCAGCAAGGCCTTCTGAGACCGAAGTCCTGGGCCTGGCTCACCCATTCTTGTATTATCCTCTCCGTCAGCCTCAAAGGAGGGAATGGCCTCCATGCAAATATGCTTCCTGCACCTGTATCTCCTCACCTGCTCTGATATGAACCTTCATTCAGAATACTCCTGATCTTTGGACAACAGAGCTTAGCGGAAAAGGTTGAAACACTTTCCATGTATTTCTGAAAGTCAGGAACTTGAATTTCTATGCCTTATTTGTCCAGAAGATAAAGAGCTCCTGATATCATGGTGATGAGCTTCTGGACCTTCTGTGTTTCTTCTCTACCATGACCGTGTCTCTGTGAACATTTGAGGCCCGGGCCTTTCTTTTGTGCCCTCTGCTGAGCTCCTTCTGAGAATGTCTCTACTCTTACGAAAGAGTCACTGACCACCCCAGTGGAAACATCTATTGTGAGTTGGTGGTGGTGGCGGGCTCTCACCCAGCTGCAAGCTGTCACCGTCCCCACCCCTACTTGTTTGTACTGGTGCATGGGCAACATCAAAACCCATCAGCTTGTTTGTAAATAATGTGCATTGAACACACAGGTGTGCTGAAGTCCCTTGAGTTGATGGGTACCTGGTCTTTCAGTGTCTCTGCTATGACGTGACTGTGTCTCTTTGGTGATCGCAGGCCTGTGCTGCCCAGGAAATGCCCTCTGAAGGGTGCCCAGTCTTCAGTGTCTCTCTATGGATAGGAAAGTGTTGCTGTCTATGATATACAAACACCTGCTGTTGGTGGGGGAGGGGGCAGGGTCTCCCCTTGCTGCAGGCTCATTACTGACCCCAACCCAACTCCTTTGTGCTGAAGCATCTGCAACACTGGATTCCACTAGTGAATCAGTCACCCCTAACCACCCACAACCTGCCCCATAGAGAAGAAGGTGTGCAGGTGTGAGGAAACCACTGGAGGGAACCAGGAGCACAGGCCAGGAGCAACAGCTGTACATCTGTGTCTGCTCTTCCTCCTTCTGCCCTCTCATCCTTAAACAAACAGCTTCCCTTTCCCCTACTCTGATTCTCAACCTAAAAGCGAAGAATAAAAATTATGCTGCCCATGGCAGGTGTTCTACGGAGGGATGAACCTGAGAAGGCAAGGGCAGGTTGATGACGAACATGCCTGTGTGCCCAAGACTGGTATTCATTATAAATGTCATATTGCTCAAGATTCCATTCCATTTTAGCCTAGAGTTGTTTTCTCAGTCACGTGTTTGTGTGTGTTTGTGTGTGTGTGTGTGTGTGTGTGTGTGTGTGTGTGTGTGTGTGTAAAAGATAATATTTATTTATCTGAGACAGAGAGAGTGAGAGGGAAGGAAGAGGGGGACGAGCTTAGGGAGAAACAGACTCCCTGCTGAGCTGTGGGGCTCTATCCCAGGGCTCCAGATCTTGACCTGTGCTGAAGGAGATGCCTAACCAAGTGTGCCACCCAGGTGCCCCTCAGCGTGTGAGTGTCTGTATGTCTGTGTGTGTGTGTTTCAGTTTTCTTGGCTTTCTTCCTTCTCTAAATGAAAGGCTAAAGCAATAATCTTCCCTGGTAGGTACCACACTGGCATGTAAGTCAGGGGGACCTGCAGTGAATGGGAAGCCCCCATCTGCTATTAGCAAAACCTTTCTTGTCTTTCCTCCTTAACTACCCTCTCAGAGTCCTAAACTGTACACATGTGGTCTTCCTAGAAGAGTTGACCATTCATTGTAAACCAACGTGGCATACGGAGTCATGTATGCATACAATAGGCAGTAGCTACACATCACTGGAAATACATCATGATCACAACCTGCAACAGGCAGCACCAACAGGACACACACAGGAAGGAAGGATAAACTGGACACCAATTCAATGTGGCCATCACCTTGAGCAGGGAGCCTGTGGAGAGGACGACCTGCAGGGTGGTGGTGCAAGGAAGTACATCTGCCCATTGCCAACTCTGCCAGTGCACTGAGGACCGTGTCCCTTCCTCTGTGCCTGCAACACTCTGCCCTTCCTTGGTGCTCTGGGAGATACAACTACTCAGGTGCACCTGGCAAGGCTGGGGTTCAGGCTCTCCTCTTAGCTCTCCCTTCTCCACACCATGCAGCAGTTTCTGGGTATCTCCAGTCACAGGTGCTGAGGACATGTTGGTGCCTGCTGGAGTCCTGGAGAACCTATGGTAGCCTCAGAATCCCTCCTCTGGTCCCAACAACCCTCACCCTCATGCCTGGGAGGCGGGGAGGAAGGAGGGCAAGGCTGTGCCCCAAACCAGTTCCCTCCGGGGTTCCTTGCAGTAGACACAGGGGAGGCAGGCCTCCGAGCCAGGACCATCAGGATGCTCAGTGGTACTAAGCACACTCAGTAGACAATGAAACAAAGGAGGTATTTGAGAGTCAAGGGGGACACTCTCTGCTACCACCAGCCCCTCGACCTCTGCTCCATCCACTCCCTAGGGCCCGCCATCCCCCTTGATTCCCCTCTGGCTGACACACTGGGACCCTCCCTTTGGAAGGAGGACAACATTTGGCTGAAGCCCTTTCTTGTCAACCCTGTTGGCTTCCAGGGACTGGATGCTGATGGGAAACCTGGGAGAAGCCAGATCCAAGTGACTAGAACTCCTAGGGGACCCCCAAGACCCTGACTGAACCCAGGGTCTGGGCAAAATGCTTTGAATCTCCCCAGCAGCCTTGTCCTGCCCACCAGGTCTGCCCCAGGAGATCTGAGCAATCTCCTCTGGCCAAGCCCCTCCCCTGGGTCTCTAACTTCCTGCCTTGGTGCCAGGACAGGGACCCTGTTCTGCCACCCTTTTGTCTCAGCACTGCCTAGTCCCCAATTTCCTGGCCCCTCTCCAACTTTGCTGCATGGGGGGATGATAGAAGACACAGTGGAACCTCCCCTAAAAGCTTTTAAACTCTTTTCCAGTTATCCCCCTTTTCTACTCCCTATGGCTCAAACTGACAAATTTCCATATTAACATCAGCATTTTCCCTTTTCAGTTACATTTAAGTTAGAAAAAGTAGACACTGCCCTTTCTCCCTCTGCATACCACCATAATCCCAGGGACCCTGAAAAGGGTTAGATGGTCCCATCCCTAGAAAACTGAACCACAGAGAATAGATTGGGGAAGGCACTGACATTTGAAGCAACATCAAACCCATGGCGAGTTTCCTATCTTTCCTTCAGTGTCCCATGACCTGGACCAAACACAATGCAACACAAAGGAAAAACACCATCCCTTTTCCCCTATAGAAGGGTCCCATGGAGAAAGATCTCTCGGGTCTTCACCAGGACAGGGTAAACCACAACCCTGCCCTTTCCCAAATGCAGGCCCTCATTGTCCCATGGTGGCCTCCCATGGTGCAACCCAAGGAGCAGTGAAGATAGCTAAGTGGGATAAAGAAATCTCTCCTCAGTTCCTCTACTCCAGCTTCCTTACCCCCCCTGTTAAATACCAGGCCCTGGCCCCTCCAAAGGCATCTCTTCCTCCTGCTGCTGCTATTTTCCTGAATTAACCCAGGAAGGAGGGTCATCGTTCTTTTCCCTGTAATTCCTTTAATATCTGCAAAAGATGTGGACTTCTTTTTAATTTTATTTCTTTATTTTTTCAATAACTTCAATTAATTAACTTATAAGATATAATTAGTTTCAGAGGTAGAGTTAAATGTTTCATAAGTTGCATATAACTTCCAGTGCTCATTACATCAAGTGCCCTCCTTAATGCCCATCACTCAGTTACCCCATCCCATTATCCACCTCCCTTCCAATAGATGAAATGGAAAATGAGTGGCACATAACTCAAAGTAACACATTCTCATGAGATCAGTGCTTTGGCCTCAAAGAAACCAAGGAAACCCTGTTTGTTTCCTGTAGTTAAGAGTCTCTCATGGTTTGTCTCCCTCTCTGATTTTGTCCTATTTTATATTCCCTCTCTTCCCCTCTGATTCTGTTATATATATATATATATATATAATATTTAGTTAATTCTGCCTGGTGTGAGGTGGCATCTCATTGTGGTTTTGATTTGTATTTCCCTGTAGCCAAGTGATGTACAGCATTTTTCATGTGTCTGTTGGCCATTTGTATATACTCTTTTGAGAAATGTCGTTCCTGTCTTCTGCCCATTTCTTGACCGGATTTGTTGTTTTTGGGTTGTTGAGTTTGATAAGTTCTTGATAGATTTTGGATACTACCCCTTTATCTGATAAGACTTTTGCATATGTATTCTCTCATTCTCTAGATTGTGTTTTAGTTTTCTCGACGGTTTCCTTTGCTGTCCAAAAGGCTTTTGCCTTGATGAGATCCCAAGAGATCAGTCTTCTTTTTAGTTCCCTTGCCTTTAATCATGTCTAGCAGGAAGTGATTGCAGACAAGGTCGAAGAGGTTGCCGCCTGTTTCAAGGAGGGTCATCCTGATTACAGCATGATAGAGAGGAGAGTAAGTCAATGAGAATTCAAGGGTCCTTTCTCTAGGCCGATCTGCACTGGTGTAGGAAATGGAGGCATGTTAAGTGAGGATTTTCCTGAGAGTTGTGGTCACTGCACTGAGTAGGCATCTCCTTCGGCTTCTGTTCTCCTGTGGAGGAGTTTGAAAGAGTTACCTTCTGGAGTCATATCACACAGAGCAGAAGCTGTGACCCTCCCCAGACAATTCCACAGAGAGTGTGTCTGTGGCTCACAGGGACTTGGGCATTATTCATCTTATCCCTTAGTGCATATTGAAAGGAATTCCCCCTCAGAGCTGTGTGGCTTCTAAAGTAAAATCCTTTCATCCACAAACTGATTTTTGACCTACCGTGTTTTCTAAAAGAGATGGGTTTGGGGCAAAGACTCCAATCAAGGCTGACAGTCCTTGTGAGAACAGAAATGGGAATGTACACTCAGAAAATGGGCATATTTCTAGAGTGTGAATGTTTTGATAAACCTATTTTAGTGTCCTTGGTCATACCCCAGGAAAGACTGTTGAAGAGCACAAAAGAAGTGATGTCTTGGTCAAAGGTGGGAGGAAATAATTGGTGTACATGGCAGTGTGGAAAAGAAAATCTGTAGCGCGAGAAAGTGATAGCATTCTTATTTGAAAGCATTGTTTATGTGTGTTTTGAACTTACGTGTCTTATATTACTTCAGAATTAATGATGTGTATTACTGAGATAATAATAAAATGGTAACCGCTTAATGACCTCTTAAATCCATCAGTTAGTTTTTGGGGTCAGTTAGTAGTCTTGTGTTTAGATCATTGCCTCCTGAGATCACTATAGAGAAGTTCCCTGGGTACAATCCAGGTGTCCAAGTTCTTCTTGTGTGGTACTTACAGGAGCTGAATTTATTCTCATCCATGCTCTGTTAGTACAATTCATGCTCTGTTAGAAAAAATTCAGGACATCATGGTGCAGGGAACACTATTTGTTTTTATTATTCTGCATTTTTGTGACCTCAAAAGAAAGCATGAAATACAAATAAGAAGCAAGACTGTCCTGAATGGGAGAAAAGTGGCCATTTTCACAAATATGATTAATAACTGATAATCAATAAAACTAAAGTAAATTAAATAAAAAATTAATGCCAAGATCCTTATCATTCAAGTTGAATGAAGCAAGATGCTTCCATAACTATAGAAAGTGGGGAAAAAAGAAAAATAAAATATCCAGAACAGATGAAACAGAAAATGAGTGGCCCTTAACTCAGAGTAACACACTCTCATGAGATCAGTGCTGGGGCCTCAAAGAAACTGAGCAAAAGAAGACAAAATACCAGCCCAGATGTCCCTGTGGTCCTTCCTGGAGGCTCCATGTGGCCCAGGTGAAGAGGGTGAGGAAGACCTGAATCCAGGCCATGGTGGAGATGGTCCCAAAGGCACTGCTTTCTGAGTCCTAACCCCGGGCCTGGCTGCACCACAACTCTGTTATACCTTCCCCCTGCTTCAGAATATGAGGGGTCTTCAAGCAAATACGCTTCCCACCAGCCTCTCCTTACCTCCTCCAATCTGACCCTTCATTCTAGAAATTTCTGCATCTAAAGCAGAAGCACTTGGATGAAGGATTAAAACATTTTGATATGTATTTTCTAAGGCAGAGTGCATGTCACTGCCCAGGAAATGGAGCCAGACTTGGAACGTCCCTTCGTTCCTACTGTGAGAGTCCCCATGTATTTGACAAATAATCCCAGAACTTACCTTTGTGCTGTGTGCATTGACGGTGGGAAAAAATCCAGAAGGGCTGGAATTAGAAGAGATTCACTCTTTCTTTGTAAGCACCAAAAACAGCTGGAGTTGTTCACACGTCTCACAGCCTTCCTCTGCACCTCAGTAAGGTGGGTTCTCATGCATCGTTTGGTTACCTTCATCACAAGGCTCTGAGCCTGAGGCCTGGGGGTGTTTTTGGATTTTGAGTGAGAACTTATTGAGACACAATCGATTTGGATCAACCATCTCACGTGGTCCTTCCTTGCAGGACTCAAGAAGAATATTCTCTTGGGGCTTCATGCAGGTCAGGGTAAATCACAGCCATGACCTTCCCCAAATCCAGGTCCATGCTTCCCCTTGGTGGCCACAGATGGTGCAACCCAAGCACCAGGGAAGGCAGCTGAGTGAGATCTGGAATCCTTCCTGTCATCCTTCTCTTCCTTCCTTCTTCCCCTCCAGTCACTACCAGGTCCCTAGATCTCTTTTCAATGCGTTAGAGTTTATTTGTCTTTGTCTCCATCTTCCTCAGGAATGGAATAGGTCACCTACCACACCAGGTGGCTTGGGTCCGCCTCTCAAGACCAGGTAGATTTTCTTCCTCCACAGCCTTGTCACAGGGTTCCTGATAGTGTGACAGTTCTTGGGTTAGAGGTCAAATAAAACCAACCCCTAAAGGAAGTCTGGATGAGAACAATGGCATGGAGAGAGAAAGGGTTGGTTTCTCTTGATGTTGATATCAAAACTATTGCAGAAGGATAGAGAACTCAGTCAGCATTGAGGATAACCTAAAGAAAACCATGATTTCATTCTCCAGTGTTTGTGGATCTGGTAGAAGGGAACTGGGGTCAGGATTACTCTAAAGGACTCAACTTCAGGAACCTCTCATCAGAGTACATTTCTCTATTGAGTCCATTGGACAGAAGTTTATTCTTGTCTTAATCTTCTCTGCAGAAAGACTAACTTACCTGAGAGCTGTGCACCTTCCTGAGGTAAATTCCTCTCCATCTAGAAGGAGATGCCTGACCTAATGTGCTTTCTAAACAACACGGTTTAAAGGGGGGAAGCTTCAATAATTATCAGTATTAAAATGTGGGTAGCTAAGTCTATAATTAAAAAAAAAGCTCTACTTTCTCTTCCAAAGACCGAGTTTAATAATAAACAGGATGAAGTCATGTAAGGAAAATTTTGATATTCAATATATAGACAGAAAGACATGTCCATAAAAGAACTTCTAATTTAAATGCTTTATTTATTTTCTTATTTTTTTTAAGATTTTATTTATTTATTTGACAGAGAGAGAGACAGCCAGCTAGAGAGGGAACACAAGCAGGGGAAGTGGGAGAGGAAGAAGCAGGCTCATAGCAGAGGAGTCTGATACTGGGCTGGATCCCAGAACACCGGGATCAGGCTCTGAGCCAATATCAGGCACTTAATGACTGAGGCACCCAGTTGACCCTAAACGCTTTATTTAAAAAGCCTCCTTGTTGTATGGTGACTAACAAAATATAATAAAAAAAATATTATAAAAAATGAAAGAATAAAAAAAGCCTCCTTCTAAAAACAAATAATAAATAAATGGATGAATAAATAAATAAATACAAAAAAATAAAGGGGAAATTCTGATTGAGGCTGACTGGTCCTTGCCACCAGAGAAATGTCCCCTCAGGGAACAGATTAGGAATCTCCTCAGTGTGGATGTTCTAAAGAAACCATTTAAGTGTCACTATTCACATATCTTTAACAGGTATTTCTCAGAGCACAAGGGAGATGACATCCTGGCCTAGGGTTGGACCAGTTAGCTCCCTCATAGCCTCAGCGATTGGGGCAGAAGGAAAAGGGTCATTGCTAGAGGTGATAGATTTGGTTTTGACAATCACAGTCATTCTTGTGTGTTTTAGAGTCTCATGTAGTATAATTCTGGAGAGAATTTAGAAAACAGTGTCTATTATACAATCCCAAATGGTTGGTATGTACAAAATACCAAAAATTGACTTTTTCATAAGTCAATCACCTGGACATCTGAGCATGACTTTGTAGCCTCATTGACTGAATACTTGTGCCTTGAAATCACTTTGGAGAGGCTCCTGAGAATTTTCAGGATCTCAGGCACTTCTTGCAGAAAGTAAACCCTGAACTTTACAATGAGCCGGATGCTTCTGTTCTGTGTTCTGTTAGTAACAGAAACAAATTCATCTCTCCCTCTGCAAAAGGCAGGAGCCGCTGATTGATTTCAAACCCTTTGGATTTTTGTGTCCATGCAATAAGACATGATATTCAAACAATAAATCCCACAATCACCCAAAAGTGGCAAAATGACCACATGCACACAATATCCTTATGATTCAATAAGAAACATAGCAAATGTGATTAAAAATATAAGAAATCAATACCTAGTGTCTTACTTTATAAGGCAAATGAAAGATGATGATTCCTTATACACAAGCAATTTTAAAATAAGAAAAAATGCAGAAATGATGCCCAGGAAAATGACTGGCACTTAATGAGAAATTCTATGAACTCATCAATGAGAATTGAGCAGAGGTGCTGATTCCCTGACGGCACTGAACAGAAAAACACTGCTGGAGATTTAGAGCATAGGGACACTTAGAATATTTCAAATCATCACTGTCAAAAGTAATCTCGTTAGGGGTGCATGGCTGGCTCCGTCAGTAGAGCATGTGACTCTTGATCAGTTTCATAAGTTTCAGCACCATGTTGGGTGTGGAGACCACTTTTCAAAAACTTAAAAAATATTTTTTAAGGGGCACCTAGGTGGCTCAGTCAGTTAAGAGTCTGCCATTGGCTCAGTTCATGATCCAGGTTTCCGGGATGAAGCCCTGGGTCAGACTCACTGTTCAGCGGGAGTATGCTTCGCCCTCTCCCCACTCGTGCTTTCTGTCTCATTTTCTCTCTCTTTCTCTCAAGGTCATAAATTACTTAATTAAAAAACATGTTTTAAAAAGTGACTGCTTTCCAATTAAAACTCATAAAATCTCTTTCACCAATTTTACCTATTTTTGTAAGTAGCGACCACTCTCTCATCTTTTCATAAAAGTACTTAAGTGTATATTGATTCACCGTTTCAGAATACCCAGGAGGCTGTTGCTATAACTTGAGTCTCCACACACTCAAGACACAAAGGGCTACAGCAGCCCCATTATGTCATATTGGAGCCATCCTGTTCACACAATATCTATACGCAGGATTATTCTGTAAGGTTACCTATAATTAACATACTAACTACTTTCTCAGAAAGATATTGTGGCCCCACCTTAAAAGAGACTCATTAGAATAGGCAATGGTGCCTCCTACCCTCCTATGTACATGTCAATATTTGCTAAAGGTCCTATTGATGTCATTCTAGTCTGGAAGCACACTTATGCCAGATACCATACAGAATAACCAGACAGTGGCCCCTCTACCTCCTACAGGTTTTCTCTACAACGGCACACATCCAACATGCAGATATAGTCTGTGTACACCTTCCACAAACATGAGGGACTAACTTAGGTTTTCATGCTGTGTCCTCAAAAGCAAATGCTCCTTCCTACTGTGATTTGACCCAGAAGCTTAGGGGTCTGTTGTGGCAAATTCCCAGCCTGGATGATTAACACATGAAGGTATTGAGCATTTATTGGAGGAAGAAAGGAGGTAACTGGAAAGAGATTTGGAAAATTAACTATGGGAGTGAACAGAATGAGAGAGACTCAGTTCTCAGGTAAGCTGACCTTGCAACCTGAATTGCCCCAGAGTGAGGGCACTGCTACGACATGGCACTTTCACTGCTAAAACTAGGAAAATTCTGGCAAACTGAGATCAATTGGTTATTGAAACAGATTTTCTGTGGTCTACACAAGGTTCAATTAAGGGATAGAGAATCTTTGGATATATATGATGTGTATGTGTATTTAGTGACTTGTCATAACTGGGATACCAGGTAGAGCTTGGACTGGCTCCTAAATAAAATCAGATATAGTGGGGTTCCCTGAAGATTGGAGAGAAGCCTTCTCTTCCCAGGTGGAAAATGGAACCATGTTGGAAAGAACCCACCCTGTCCGGGAGACAGGGGTGCATCCAGGATAGGGATTCATCATTCTGAGGGGAGGGGAGCTTCTACATACAATGGAGTCTCAACACCAAATCTCCTGCTCAGCTTCCATGGATATGGGGTCTACAAGAAGGGGCACTGGAAAAACAACTTGTTCCTTTTCTACTCATTCCTTCAGCTAGATCTTCAGCTGTTCAGTGAGTTGCTGTTTTCTCAAACACTGACATGCAGAACAATGTCCCACCAAGGTGGGTCATGTTGACTAGAGTATGGTGGACACTGAGTTGAGTAAAACAAGGTCATTTCTGCATAAATGACTCCCACCTGGACTAACCGGAGTGAGAGGCTGTCTTTTAACATAAGGATGTCTCTGAGAACTGTGAAAATTATGCAGTGCAGAGGTCTCTTTATCCCTCTCTCCCTGCCATTGAGGAATGGGAAGATCATCTTCTGGGAACATGTCAGGAAATAAAGAGACTGACAATTCCCTAGGAAGCTTGTTTCATTTTACTACATTGCAGGAGTTAGAGGACCTGAGAGAGAACTGAATTCTCAAGGCCATACTGCATGAAGCCCCCTCTATACATAGTAAGGATTGAGGAAGCATCTTCCCAGCAAGGAGGGAGGCTGTGCGAACAGGCAGGTTTTGGTTTTACTTCCCCATGAACTTAGACCACTGTGATAAGTGCTACCACTTCTAGCTGAGGCACAGTAATACTAGGCCTCATCCTCAGCCTGGAGTCCAGAGATGGTCAGGGAAGCTGTGTTGCCAGACTTGGAGCCAGAGAAGCGATCAGGGATCCCTGATGGCCGATTATTTACTCTGTAAATCAGAGTTTTGGGGGCCATGCCAGGATACTGTTGGTGCCAGGAGACAGCATTATAACCTCCAATGTCATTGCTGGTTCCAGTACAAGAAATGGTAACTGTCTGTCCCAGAGCCCCAGACACTGAGGCCGGCTGAGTCAGGGTAGACTGGGCCCAGGAACCTAAAAAAAGGATAAATGCAATAGTTAGCTCTGTGCTGGGGCATCGGATTAACCTGAAGAGGAGAGAAAGGATCAGCTTAGGTGTCCCTTGGACGCTTCCCTGGGGACCTCACCTGTTCCCTGAGTGAGGAGACTGAGAAAGACCAGAGTCCAGGCCATGGTGGTGACTCCTCAACAGCACTACCTTCTGAGACCCCCAATCTCAGGCTTGTCTCCCCCAGACTTCTATTATCTCCTCACCCTCCCTCCCTCAGGAGGGAGTGGCCTGCATGCAAATGTGCTTCCTGCACATTCCTCCCTCACCCCCTCTGATCTGACCCATCATTCTATATTCTTTTCATCCTTGGGCAGCAGAGCTTAGCTGAATAGACTCAAATACTTTGACATGTATTTTCTGAAGGTCAAGAATTTCAATTTTTATGTCTGATTTACCCAGAAGAGAAGGATCTCCTGAAGACTTCATGTATGTGAGCTCCTAGACCTTCTGTGTTTCCGCAATACCATGACTGTCTCTCTGTGGCCATGCAAGACTTGGGGCCTTTCCCTCTGTGCCTCTACTGGGCATCAACTTCTGAGGTTCTCTCTATTGTTAGGAAAGTGTCACTGCTGATGCCAATGGAAACATCTGCTGTGAGTTGGTGGTTGGTGCTGGGTTCTCCCCCAGCTGCAGGCCTGCCACGGTCCCACCCAGACTTGTTTGTGTTAATGGACATGGAATATTGAAACCCGCTAGCTTGTCAGTCACTCCAGCCATATGGAGGGTCAGGTCCACAGGTGTAAGCAAACCCTAGGAGGGGAAAAGGAGCACCTGCCAGGACATTCTGCATGTTCCACTCATGAACAAGCCACTTCCCTTCCTCAGCCTCAAATCTCAACCTGAGAAATGAAGAAGAAAGATACACTGTCCATGGTTCATGATCTAGGGAGACATGAATCAGAATGTGGATGTGCAGGTTTCATAATGGGACATTTCTCAGTGCCCAGGAGGTTGTTTGTTATAAGATTTATATTTTCCAGCACTGATTCCATTTATATTTGATCTATTTGTCTGGCAGTAGACATGTTTTTTCTACTCAAGTTTTCGTCATCACTCACCCACCGGTCACCGTAAAAGTAATCTCTGGAACTTGGACCACTGAGGGAATAGAACCATTGTGGAATATCCCATCCAATTTCTTTCCTGTGAAAGTTGTAAAATTCATTTTCAATTTCCCCTTTTCCCGTAATGCCTGTTTCAACAGGTAACTTAGCCCAAAATGGAAGTACTATAACTCGGCTCAGTTTCGATTTAGGACATAATGAGCAGACATCACGATTCCCCCATGAATGCTGCTGTAAGCCAAGAAATAATGCACGTGGGAGCTGTTTGAGTCCCTAGAACAAGCTCCTACAAGGCAGATTGGGAATGGCATTGACATTTCAAGTAGCATAGAAACAATGCTTCCTGTCCTCATTTCCCTTCACAGTCTTGCCACCTGCCCTCAAGGCAGCTGGGAAAAAGGATCAGGCAACAGCTTAAGACAGAAAGACATCTCGAATAGCCCGTTGTTCTGGCTTGATATGTGCGAAAGATGATTTCTAACACTCAGAGCAAGATTGGATATCCATTTTTTCTTTTCTTTTAGAGTTTCTTCTTTTCCTTCTCTATGTCCCTTCAGAAAGGAAATACTTCTCTCGTGAGAAAAATAACAGTCGTGGATTTGGGAACTTTGCTTTTTGGCCCCAAACACAAACCTCTCTGTCCTTGGGCAACATGGCCCAGAAAACAGCACTGCCAGGGGAATTGCCCAGCACTGGAGAGGAGCCAAAGTTACAGGTTTCTATCCACAAGACCAGACGGAAGATCCAGGGGGCTGGAAATCCTGGGGAGATAGTAGAGGGAGAAAAGCCTGGGAAAGCAATGCTGTAACTTGTTTATGAGTTCATAATTCATCTCTAAGCTGCACTTGTGCAGTGTCTGATAGTAAGGAGGATGCAAAGATGTGGGTAACAGAACTGGAAGGGACTTCCACCAACATCCCAGATGTGACCTGAGGAGCTCAATGTGTAGCTTCCACGTAGGACTGATGCTAATAGGAGAATAAATGTTTTGCAAAGTGTCTGACAGAGAAATCACATTCCACAGAAGGCTCTTTGAAACTAGAGGCTTGGACCTGATTGGGTCAAGAACCTACTAAAACAAAAACTTCACCTGGGATTTACACAGGAATCCCAGTTTCATAACATTACACTGGATAGATTCAGGACAGGTGCCAAATTACTCAGTATATGAAACAAGGACAATCTCAGTTAGCATCGAAAGGAAATTTAAAGATACAGTACAACAGATAATTTGGATTTTCTCCCAGAGACTTTTAACCAGCTACTTAAAAATTGACACAAAAAAGGAGAATTTTTCTGAAAATGATTGGAGGGATAATACATCTCAGCCATGAAAAGGAAGACCTAATGAAGCACATCCAAAAAGTACATTATATGGAACTGACTACAGATTGGAAAATAAAAGACTAATGACCTCAGGGTCATAGCAAAGAAAAGCGTGCAATCTAAGATATAGAGGGAAAAAAATAGAGATAAGAAATTATCAAGGAACTGTGGAACGTCTTCAGGTGCCGCAAAATCCATAGAATACGGGATCCTAAAGAGAACACAAGAGAACTAGATGGAACCATGTGCTACCAGAAGCTGAGCAAACCCCAAGGACAGGAAACATGAAGAAAACCATGTGAAGGCACATTTTACCTGATTCGTGGTTGTGTGGACCCTTTTCCAGACAACTGTTTGACTTGAGTAACTATTCATTTCTTAATAAACCATCAACCAAGGAATTTTGTTCCCTCACGATTCTCAGCTGGTCATGAGTATTGGAATGATGATCGTGATAAAAACAAAAATTAGAGTGAGTGCAAGTTAGTACATAAGTAGGTAAATCTCCACATCCCCTCTCCCTGGTGTAGAAAGACTAATAGTCCATGTTCTACCAGACCCTCCCCAAACAGATTTGTTTCAGCAGAGCATAAAACACACCTGCCTGGATCAGGGGAAGCCAAGTAGAATTGGCAGTGTGCTATTAGGATGAGAACATGGGTGTGATAAAGATGTTGAGATCTGGGGCGACCTCCCTCATGTGATCATCCCCTTTTCAGACTCTTTCTCAAGAAACCAAAAAGCTCATCCATGAGGAAACTGACCCCACAACCAACAATGATACCACGTTGAAATGCCTGTGTGTCTCTAACCTGGATTCCTTTTGAGTACTTTCTAGTCTGAGCTAGGTTGGTCTTGACATGACAAAGCACCAATGTCATGGTCAGTCAAGAGGACACCCTCTCTCTCCCTCAAGAGAAGTGTCCAGGGACTCCTCCTGGAGGACATGCTGAGCCAGTTAGCACAGCACTGGGAGTCTTAACCTGTGACAATATTTCTGCTACATACGCAGTAACTGGCACACATAGAGCAAGACCAGGTGTCCAGGTCTAGAGGTCTTTCCTCTTTTCCCAGGACCTTGTCTCTCCTCTTCAGTAGGTGCTGTGAAAAACTCCCAGAAACCCGACCCACACTAACCCAGATGCTCTCTTAAGCTTAACGTCTCCTGGGATCTCACCCAAAGGACACATTGTCCTTTCCTTTCTCAGCTAGTTTGTGGCTTTCTACTCACTATTTCAAATTCCCAAAAGTTTGGGGATGCATACCAAGGTGCAAAGAATGTGTAGGAAATAAAAGGGATGAGTAATACCACACTCGTTATACCAGTTAATTGCAGATTGGATACAGCTGATTGGTTTTATTTTTTTTTAAAGATGGCTCTGCTTTGACTGGGCAGATGAGGTTTCCATTTATTTTTCCTTCTAAAAGTATAAACATTTATTTTATGCACTTTTGTTTAGATATGATAAGCATCATAATGAAAGAATTTTGAAAGCAAACTCAAATAGACCTCAGCAATTTTCCTGTCCTTTACGTACAGCAGACTGTGAACAAATATAGAAGAGACAGTTGCCATGAACAACAAGATGAAAATGAAGAAAACACTACCCCATGGGTATTTTGTTTTCCGTGGAAATAAATTCACACAGAATCCTTGAGAAACAAACTGGAAAAGAGAATAAGCCAATGGTAGGACAAAGCCCCCCTCCCATCTTTCTGGTGAGGCTGTGGTCTGTGACCTCCCTCCTGGCTCACCCCAGCATGTTCAGGGCAGATCCAGAGGGGAGGTAAAAGGGAAGGAAAGATGAGCCTGAACGTGGAATGCTTTGGAGGCACAAACACAAGACAAGAATATACCAGGTTGCCTCCTGAGTAATTCCCTAGAAATGTGCCTTGAGTGTTTAACAGTAAATATAAATCTAAAAAAAAAAATGTCGATTTGAATACCTTTGATCCCTTTTTGTCGTCTGATTGCTGTTGCAAGGACTTCTAGTACTATCTTGAATAATAGTGGCGAGAGTGGGCATCCTTGTCATGTTCCTGATCTTAAGGGAAAGGCTTCCAGCTTTTCCCCATTGAGAATAATATTTGCAGTAGGCTTTTCATAGATGGCTTTTATGAGATTGAGAAATGTACCCTCTATTCCTACACTCTGAAGGGTTTTAATCAGGAAAGGATGCTGTATTTTGTCAAATGCTTTTTCGGCATCAATTGAGAGGATCATTTGTTTCCTGAGTCTTTTCTTGTTGATATGATGTATCACGCTGATTGATTTGCGAATATTGAACCACGCTTGCATCCCAGGGATGAATCCCACTTAATCATGATGGATAATCCTTTTAATGTACTGTTGGATTCTATTAGCAAGTATCTTGTTGAGGAATTTGGTGTCCATATTCATTAGGGAAATCGGTCTGTAATTCTCCTTTTTGAAGGGTTCTTTGTCTGGTTTGGGGATCAAGGTAATATTGGCCTCATAGAATGAGTTTGGTAGCTTTCCTTCTGTTTCTATTTTTTGAAATAGCTTTAGGAGAATAGGTATTATTTCTTCTTTGAATGTTTGGTAGAATTCCCCAGGAAAACCGTCCGGGCCTGGAGTTTTGTTATTTGGAAGGTTGTTTATCACTGACTCAATTTCTTCATAATTAATTGGCCTGTTTAAGAAATCAATTTCTTCCTGTTTCAATCTTGGTAGTTTATAGGTTTCCAGGAAGGATTCCATCTCTTCCAGATTGCTTAGTTTACTGGCATATAGCTGTTGATAAAAATTTCTAATAATCCTTCCAATTTCAATGGTGTTGGTCGTGACCTCTCCTTTTTCATTCATAATTTTAATAATTTGGGTCCTTTCTCTCTTCTTTTTGATAAGTGTTGCCAGTGGTCTGTCAATTTTATTGATTCTCTCAAAGAACCAGCTTCTAGTCCTGTTGACCTGCTCTACTGTACTTCTGGTTTCTGATTGATTGATTTCTGCTCTAATTTTGGTCAACTGCTTCCTCGTGCGTGGATTAGGCCTGTCCCTCTGTTGCTGTTCCAGCTTCTTGAGGTGAGAATATAAAAACTGCATTTTAGATTTTTCTATTCTTTTGAGTGAGGCTTGGATGGCTATGTATTTCCCCCTTAGGACTGCCTTTGCAGTATCCCATAGGTTTTGGACTGTTGTATTTTCATTCTCATTGGTCTCCATAAATTGTTTCTCTTCGCAGATGATATGATACTCTATATGGAAAACCCAAAAGAAGCCACTCCCAAACTATTAGAAGTTATAGAGCAATTCAGTAACGTGGCGGGATACAAAATCAATGCTCAGAAATCAGTTGCATTTCTATACATGAATAACGAGACCGAAGAAAGAGAAATTAGGGAATCCATCCCATTTACAATAGCACCAAAAACCATACGTTACCTTGGAATTAACTTAACCAGAGATGTAAAAGACCTATATTCTAGAAACTATAAATCACTCTTGAAAGACATTGAGGAAGACATAAAAAGATGGGAAAATATTCCATGCTCATGAATCGGAAGAATTAACATAGTTAAAATGTCCATGCTACCCAGTGCAATCTACACTTTCAATGCTTTCCCGATCAAAATACCGAGGACATTTTCCAAAGAACTGGAACAAATAATCCTTAAATTTGTATGGAAACAGAAATGGCCCCGAATCTCCAAGGAACTGTTGAAAAGGAAAAACAAAGCTGGGGCATCACAATGCCAGATTTTGAGCTGTACTACAAAGCTATGTTCACAAAGACAGCTTGGTACTGGCTCAAAAACAGACACATAGACCAATGGAACAGAATAGAGAACTGGGCAATGAACCCTCGGCTCTTTGGGGAACTAATATTTGATAAAGCAGGAAAAAACATCCGGTGGGAAAAAGACAGTCTCTTCAATAAATGGTGCTGGGAGAATTGGACAGCTACATGCAAAAGAATGAAACTTAACCACTCTCTCACACCATACACAAAAATAAAGTCCAAATGGATGAAAGACCTCGATGTGAGACAGGAATTCATCAAAATCCTAGAGGAGAACATAGGCAGCAACCTCTACAACTTCAGCCAAAGCAACCTTTTTCATGACACATCCCCAAAGGCAAGAGAAACAAAAGATAAAATGAACTGATGGGACTTCATCAAGATAAAAAGCTTCTGCATAGCCAAGGAAACAGTCAAAAAAACTAAGAGGCAGCCCAAGGAAAGGGAGAAGATATTTGCAAATGACACTACAGATAAAGGACTGGTATCCAAGATCTACAAAGAACTTCTCAAACTCAATACACGAGAAACAAATAAACAAATCAAAAAATGGGCAGAAGATATGGACAGACACTTTTCCAATGTAGACATACAAATGGCTAACAGACACATGAAAAAATGTTCAAAATCATTAGCCATCAGGGAAATTCAAATCAAAACCACACTGAGATACCACCTTACACCAGTTAGAATGGCAAAAATAGACAAAGCAAGAGACAACAATTGTTGGAGAGGATGTGGAGAAAGGGGATCCCTCCTACATTGTTGGTGGGAATGCAAGTTGGTACAGCCACTCTGGAAAACAGTGTGGAGGTCCCTTAAAAAGTTAAAAATTGAGCTACCCTCTGATCCAGTCATTGCACTACTGGGTGTTTACCCCAAAGATACAGACGTAGTGAAGAGAAGGGCCATATGCACCCAATGTTCATAGCAGCAATGTCCACAATAGCTAAATCATGGAAGGAGCTGAGATGCCCTTCCACAGATGAATGGATTAAGAAGTTGTGGTCCATATATACAATGGAATATTACTCAGTTATCAGAAAGAACGAATTCTCAACATTTGCTGCAACATGGACGGCACTGGAGGAGATAATGCTAAGTGAAATAAGTCAAGCAGAGAAAGACAATTATCATATGATTTCTCTCATCTATGGAACATAAGAACTAGGATGATCAGTAGGGGAAGAAAGGGATACAGAACGGGGGGGTAATCAGAAGCGGGAATGAAGCATGAGAGACTATAGACTATGAGAAACAAACTGAGGGCCTCAGCGGGGAGGGGGGTGGGGGAATGGGATAGACAGGTGATGGGTAGTAAGGAGGGCACGTATTGCATGGTGCACTGGGTGTTATACACAACTAATGAATCATCGAGCCTTACATCGGAAACCGGGGATGTACTGTATGGTGACTAACATAATATAATAAAAAAAATCATAAAAAAAAATAAAAAAATAAAAATAAATAATGTATTGGGGGGGAAGAAATTGTCACTGATCACAGAGAAAGAAAGGCCTTCTGCTCCTTCCTTTTCCTGTTTACCAAGAAAACATGAGTTGTAAATTTTTTCTCTGCCCTCCCTTAATTACACAATGTGTTTCGCATGTAAATAAGACCCTTGTCATTTTTACAAGCAAGGGATCTCTTTTCCAAGTTCCTAAGACTCATCACTTTGAAATGAAACAGCAAGGGTGACAGTGCCCCTACTTTACAGTTTCATTGGGATGAAGAGCTCCAGTCTAACAAGACTGGGAACCTGGCTCTAATTTACAGAACTACTTCCTGGCATGAATGTAGGAAATTGTTTTCCTAGAAATTTTGGATATTGACCTCTTATGTGATGTATATGTTATAAATATTCTCTCCTATTCCATAGGTTGTCTTCACTTTGTGAAATTTCCAAGGCATCCTACTCCATTCCTGACGTTTTGTTGGATCATGAGTTACACAGGGAAACCAGCTGTGCCCTGTACCAGTGTGAGCAATGGTGGAATTTATTTTTTTTTATAATAATTTTTTATTGCACTAAGTTGACTGTGTCCCTAGAAAATTCATCAAGGGAATGTCTTCCTTTCAGACATTGTTGGAGGACAAGAGAGGGTGAAGAACTGATTTCTCATGGCCACAATGCAGGAAGCCACCTCTGCACAGGATTGGCAATCGTCTTCAGAGCAAGGAAAGAGCCTGTGAGCTCAGGACAGGTTTTGGTGTCACATCCCCATGAATTTCCACCACTGTGATAACTGCCACTGGCTGTATATGAGTCACAGTCATAATCAGCCTCATCCTCCGTTGGGAAACCAGAGATGGTCAGGGAGGCTGTGTGGCCAGAGCTGGAGCCAGTGAAGCGATCAGGGATCCCTGAGGGCTGCTTATTGACACAATGAATCATGGGTTTAAGAGTTGATCGCAGATGCTGTTGCTGCCAGGAAACAGTCAGATGCCCAATATCACTGTTCATTCAGGCACAGGAGATGGTGACAGTCCTTCCCAGAGGCCCAGGTACTGAGGGAGGCTGGTTCGGGGCACACTGGGTCTAGGACAATGAAAAGTACAAAACACACTCCTTTTAATTAATTACTGGGCTGGTAATACCGAGGAGGACAAACAGATGGGCCCACATGTACCCATGGTCCCTTGCATGGAGGCCTCACCTGTGCCTTTACTTAGGAGGGTAAGGTGGACCAGAGTCCAGGTCATGGTGGAGACACCCCAATAGCACTGACTTCTGATACTCCAACCTTAAGGCTGGCTGCCTCCTTCCTCTAATCCCCTACCCCTGCTTGGAAGAGGAAGAGGCCTTCATCCAATGTGCTTCCTGCACAAGCCTCTCCTCACCCCCTCAGTTCTGACCCTTCATTCTCGGTATATCTGCATCCCGGGGCAACAGAACTTAGCTGAAGGATTCCAATAATTTGACACGGATTTTCTATGGCAGAGCTCATGTTTCCACCCAGGAAATGGAGCCAGACTTGGAATGTCCCTTAGTTCCTACTGTGGGAGTCCCCATATAGTTGAGGAATGATCCCATTCCTTTCCACTTGTGTTGTGCTGATTGTGCCTGGGAAAAATAACCCGAGGGGCTTGAGTTAGAGAGATTCACTCTTTCCATGGCAGGCTCCAAAAACAGAGCAGGGGGTTGTTCCCATCCCTTATCTCCTACTCTCCTCCTCAGTAGGGTGGGTCCTCCTGCTTCTCAGTCCCCTTCCTTGCAGGACTCTGAGGCTGAAGTCTGCAGGTGTTTTGTGGCCTCGCACACAGGGGACTTATTGGGGCAAAATAGATATGGATCACCCTTCACACATGGTCCTCCTTTGCATGACTCAGGAGGAATCTGTTCTTGGAACTCTGCATAGGTTAGGGTAAATCTCAGTCATGACCTTCCTCAAATCCAGGTCCTTGCTGCCCCCTGTTGGTCACAGATGGTGCAACCCAAGCACCAGGGAAGGCTGCTGAGTGAGAGCTGGAATTTCTTCTCTGCTCCCTCTCCCCCTTCCTTTTTCTCCTTCCAGTCAGTACCAAGCCCTAGATAACTCTTAAATCCATCTTCCTCAAGAAAGGAATGGGTCACCTGCCACACCAGGTCACCTGCCACTTCAGACCCTAGCCCGCAGAAGTAGCTAGCTTGTCCCCTTAACAGCCGTGTCACACGGTTTGTGTTTGTGTGGCAGTTCTTGGCTCAGGGCTGCGGAAATATTAGAGGTCAAATTAAACCATCCACTGAGAAAAGCCAGGATGAGAACAATGGCACAGGCGAGGAAAAAAAAACAACCTCTTGGTTACTTATACTGTTGAATCAAAAAATATAGGGAGAGAAAAAGAGAAAGAGATAGAGTTCAGTCAGCATCGGAAACAGCCAAAGTACGCTTGAGCAGTTTTCCAGGGTTTGTGAATTATGTAGAAGAGAACTGGAGTCAGGATTACTCTAAAGAGCCCACCTCTGGGACTTAACATCAGCGTGTATTTCTCTATCCCATGGGGCAGAAGACATTCTAAACTTAACCTTCTCTGTAGAGAGACTGACAGCTCATAACTGTGCACCTTCCTGGGGTAAAGTCCTTTCCATTCCCAGAGAGCTCCTGACATGTGTGCTTTCTCATTAGATGGTTGAAAGGGGAAATACCAATCTGGCTGAATGGTCCGTTTCAGAAGAGACAGGACTTTCAGGAAATGGACTTCGACTTTTGTGAAGTGTGAATTCCTAAAGAAACTACTGCACCTGCCCCAGAGGATGAAGGGGCCTCCATAGAAATGTGCATCCAGATGTCCCCATGTTGGGTGAGCACCTTCAGAGCAAGTAGGGAGCCTGTGAACAGAGGGCAGGTTTTTGGTCTCACTTCCTCACGAAATGGGATCACTGTGAAACATTGTAGCTACCACCATATGACCATCAGTAATACTCAGCCTCATCTTCAGCCTGGAGCCCAGAGATGGTCAGGGAGGTCGTGTTTCCAGATCTGGAGCCAGAGAAGGGATCAGGGATTCTTGAAGGCCGAGTATTTACATTATAAATCAGGAGTTTGGGGAAGTGCCTGAGAGCTACTGATACCAGGAGACATAATTACCACTCCCAATGTTACTGCTGCTTCCAGCTCAAAAGATGGTGATGGTCTGACCCAGGGTCCCGGATACTGAGGGAGGCTGAGTTAGGGAAGACTGTGCCCAGGATCCTGAAAAATGAATGAACACGATCTAGTGAGTTTAGTGGTGGGGCCCCAGGTGAGTCTGAGGAGGAGACAAAGGATCAGCTCAGATATCCCTGTGCTCCCTTTCCTGGAGGGCTCACCTGTGTCCTGAGTGAGGAGGGTGAGAAGGACCAGAGCCCAGGCCATGATGGAGACGCTCCAAGAGCACTGATTTCCCAGACCACAACCCTGAGCCTGGCTCCCCCATAATTCTCTTATCCACTCCTCTTGCCTCTGAGGAGGGAGGGCCTCCATGCAAATGTACTTCCTGCCCTGCCACCTCACTCACTCTGATGTGATCTTCTATACCAAATACTTCTTCATCCCTGGGCAACAAAGCCTAGGTGTCCAGATACTAACACATTTCCGATGCATTCACTGAATCATGAGAGGCAGAGTCTGTGACAGACCCCACGAATTCAAACCAGCCTTGGAATATCCCTGACATCCACTGGGGAAGTCTTGGTGTGGCTGGGGGAGCAATCCCAGGACCACTTCGCTGTGCAGGAGGAGTGTTAGGAAAGCTTTCCAGGCTGGCTGAGATTAGGGGAGATTCAATTACTCCTCTCGCCAGGAGCACAGGCAGAGCTGGAGTCTCATTCTCCCTCAAATCACTCTTGCTGCCCTCAGTTAACATTTTCTCAAGACTCACTCTCCCGCTCTACAGTGCCTCGAGGTTAGGAGATGTTTACTGGAACTTCCATAAAGGGAACTACTGGAATACAACAGATATTAGGCCGCCCTTCCCTTGTGTCGCACATAGAGTGGCTCCAGAAGCACATTTGGACCTACCTCCAGAATAAGAGAACAGCAAAAATTGTTTTTCCCAAATTCATGTCCTCGCTGCCTCCTAGTGGCCACAGAGGATAAAGGCCAAGCACCAGGGAAGGCAGCTGAGGGAGCTGGAAACCCATGCTCTGCTCCTGCTCCTGCCCACCCTCCAAATCCTCCCAGCTCTGTCCCAACCTCTGACCCTTTCTGGTGCAATTCAAGATCCTTTCCATTTTTCCTTTATTTCCTCCATAATGAAATATGGCACCTGCAACATCGAGTGGCCCACATGCTCTTTCTCAAAGTCACCAGGAAAGCCACGTCAGAAGGATAGAGTGTGAGGTGGACATGGCTCAGGGCTGAGGAAACATCACACATTGAATTAATGCAGCCCCAGTCGGTTCAAGGACGACAAAAGAGGGATATTGAGAAAATGATTGAATTCTCAACATGGTTAAGAAATAAGAATAATGCAAGAAAGAGAGCTGAGGAGGGTGGAGAAATACCTCAGTGAAATCCAGAGAAAGGATTCAGGGTCTGAGCCTCTGGGAGAAGGAGATGGGAGTCAAGATTGGCCTCAGGGGTCCTGCTCCAGGGACATCTCACAGGGCAAGTCTGTGTGCCCAGGAAACACAAGATCTTCTCCATCTGCCTCTTGGTCCACATTTGTGACCTGACCTCACAGCTAGGTCATTCCTAAGCAAAGTCTCTTCATCCACAGAGATGTATGACCTAGTGTGCTTTTCTAGTAGCAGGTGGGTTTGGAGAAAAACTGTTCAGGACTCACAACTTCTTTCAAGGAGTTTTGTGGAAAAGAGATGCTCTGATGAGACTTTTCATATCACTATTCATATCATAAGACAGAGGCTTCAGGAGATTCTGAACAATCTGTCTCTGGACCAGACCATGGGATGAGCAGAGTGGAGACCACTGGGATGGGGGCAAGGAAAAGTGTTCTGGGAAACAAGAATCGTTTGGGACTTGAGATTGTTTATGTGCTTTAAACATTCAACTACTAAACATTTAGAACTTTCTTTAGGAAATGATGTCTACTTTTGGGATAAGAATAACATAGTAACTAGATCATGACCTTGTCAGAATCAGGGACGCATCTGAAACTAGACTTGCAGCCCATTGGTTTGGATCACTGTGTCTTGGGATCACAGCAGGGAGACCGCCTGTGAACATTCTGGTGTCCACATGCTTCCTGCAGAAAACCAACACTGCTCTTCCCGAGGAGATAGCATGCATCTCTTTCATTTCTGTGAGTACTAGCAGCACCCTCAGGGCCTCCATAATAGAGGACTAAGGGTTTCATGTCAAGTCTTTTTGAGTATTCTGCCCACACAATTACACATCACAGAAATAATAAGCTTGATTACCACAAAAGGAGGCAAATTGAACACTTGCACATAATATGATGAATGCACAATACAGCTAAAGCGTGTAAAGTTTTTAAAATCACAAAAATCAATATCTAGGTTGTATCATTCAGGATATAATAAGTACAGAGATTCCTTTAATAATAGCAAGTTAAGGGATAGAGAGAGAAAGAGAGAGAAAATGTCCAGATCACATGTATGGTATCTGACCCAGAAAATCAATGGACACATGAATGGTTACTCATTCACGTGCTGATTCCTTCCCATGTAGTATAATAAAAGCACGGGTGGATTAGCTGGCCTCACAGACTTCTAAAATATTTCAAATCATTCTATCTGAAGTGTCTATCTTCTCATCTTTTAAATGAAGATTTTGAAACAGGTACTGTTGAATTATTTGAGGAGACCTAGAAGACTGTTCTTGCAGTTTGAGGCACAGCATACGAGACAGAAGGGCTATGGCAGCTCCACAGATCTCATGTTGGATTGATCCTGTTCACTCCACAACTAGCCTGTGATTTGCCTGGCAATTTCCCTATTATGAAAATAGAGACTAATTTCTAGAAGGAAACTGTGGTCCCATCTAAGAGGAGACAGAATCCAAGTGGCAATGGGGGCTCCCTGCCCTCCCGTGCGATGTGGGTACTTTGTAAAGATCTCACTGATGCCATGAAAGTCAGGGAGCACAGCTTACACTAGAGGTCCTAGAGCCCACCCAGACAATGGTCCCTCTGCCAACTTGTTTGTCTCCATGAAGAACCACACCCTACAGCAGGTGCAGCCTCTAACCAGCCTCTCATAGACAGGGATCCATGAGTCAGAGCACTATTCTGTGTTCAGTAGCACAGACTCGGTTCCCACTGTGCTGACAAGGATGCTGAGGAATTCCATGTACGACACTCTTCTGGCCTCAATAATTCAATAATTCTACAACTAAAGTGCTGCCTGTTTACTGGGGAAAGGAAGAATGTACGTGGTGAGAAGATTTTTGAAAATAATTGATGGTGATAACATTATGGAAAGATTGAGCTCTCAAGTGGGTGACGACTATCTGGAGAAACCAAACTATACACATTGTGTTGTGTGTGTGTATGTGTGTATATGTGTGTGTGTGTTTATTTGTTGTATTTTAAAATATATGATGTACTTATATGCATTTATATAAGTATATAATATACTTTATACATATATAACATGTTTTGTACATAAGTATAATATATATAAATTATATGAGGTCTACATTATATATAAATATACAAAAATGATACATATACATTTAAAATATATTTGTATACTTGTGAAGTGTATCTAATCAGGACGGACTCACATTATTATTGAGACAGGGAACTTCTTGAGCTGCCATCTGCCACCTACAGAACCAGTATAGTCAGTGGCATAATTCACTTAGGTCCCAAAGGCCTGAGAACCAGGGAAGCCAGCGGATCCAGGCCTTCCAGCCCATCGGGAGAAGAAGGTGAGATAAGATTCCCAGCTCAACCAGCGATGTTAGCAGTGAGGGGAATTCCTCCGTCTGTGGCCTTTGTTCCGCTCAAGCCCTCATGCATTGGGTCAGGCACACACACCTTATGTACAACAATCTACTGTATTGAACCCACAAATTCAAATTCTAATCTTAGCAAGGAACACCCTCACAGGGAAACCCAGAAATAATGTTTCCTCTTTGCACCCTGTGCAGGTTGATGCAAAAACTTCACCATCTCAGTGACCATCTTTCCTGATTCTCCAACAGGTAATGAGGTTGTTGCGAGGACATGGCATTTCCAGTGCTAAACTGGGAAACTTCTGGCAACATGACTAGAGTTGGTCGCCCCCGGGGTCTTGTGATACCCAAGCCTAGATTTATTCAGTTGTTCAAGGACTCCATAGATTTACTGTTAAATCTTTTAATACATTTATTTAGGTTTATATAATTAGTGATCCATTCTAACTGCAATTCCAGCTAGATATCGGTTGCACGTCAGGAAAATGGATGCATTGGCTTTCCTGAGGAAAGAGGGACACAACCAACAGCTTTCTCTTCCAATATAGAAGAGAAGTAACCATTTTTGAAAGAGCTCTGGCTAACGGGGACAGTCTCTTCATTTCTATGTGGCTGAATTGAAAAGTAGAGAAGAGTCCCATTCTGGGACCAGAGCACAAAGGCAAAGAGGAAGCCATCATTGTACTCATCAGAGGCAGTGTTGCGCTAGGATGTTCTGGTGATCAAGCAGAGGAGATAAAGGAGAACTGATTTTTAGGACCATGTCTCATGAAGCCCCCTCTGCAGAGGGTTGGGAAGCATCTGCAGGGAAAAGGGGGAACCTGCGAACACAGGGAAAGTTTTGGTCTCACTTTTCCATAACGTGGAAATTAATACTACCAGCAGTGATAACCAGCCTCACCTTTAGCTTAGCATCTAGAGATGGTCAGGGAGGCTGTCTTGCCAGACTTGGAGGCAAAAAAGCAATCAGGGACACCTGAGGGCCCTGTTTTTGTACAGTAAACCAGCAGTTTCAAAGCCATTCCTGGGTGCTGTTGGTACCAGGAGATTTCATTATGACTCCCCAATATCATGCTGCTTCCAGCACAGGAGCTACTGACAGTCTTTCCCAGAGTCTTGCAGAACAAGAGAGGCTGAGTTAGGTTAGACCGAGCCCATGGCCTAAAAAGGGAAGAACACACATGCTGAGTTCAGTCCTGGGGCCTTAAAAAACTGAGGAAAAGGAGACAATGATCAGCTCAGATGTCCCTTTGGTTCCTTCCACAGAACTTCAAGAATGCCTTGAGTAAGGAAGTTGAGGAGGACCTGAGTCCAGGCCGTGGTGGAGACACCCCAAGAACACTGACTTCTGAGACCCCTACCCCTGTCCAGGCTCCCTAAGACCTCACTTATCCCCTGCCCTTGCCCCAGAAAATGGAAAGGCCTCTATGCAAATGTGCTTCCTGTATCTGCCTTTGCTCACCCCTTCTACCTACCCTGCATTCTAGATACTTTTCCATCCCAGGGCAGCTAACATAGGTGAAGGATTAAAACACGTTGACATGAATTTTCTAGGACACAACTCATGTTGGTGCCCAAGAAATGGAGCGAGACTTGGAATGCCCCTTAGTTCCTACAGTGAGTATCCCCATGCAGTTGACAAATCATCCCAGAACTTACCCTTTGTGCCATGTGGATCGAGCATGAGAACAGGGCCAGGAAAGGCTGGAATTAGGACAGATTCACTCTTTCTTTTGTAGGCACCAAAACAAAGCTGGAGTTGTTCACATGTCTCACAGCCTTCTTCTCCTCCTCGATAGCATGGGTTCTCATGGCTCTTTTGGTCCACTTCCTCAAGGGGCTCTGAGTCTGAGGACTGGAGGTGTTTGTGGACTTTCGTGTAAGAATTTATTGAGACAGAATAGATTTGGATCACCCCTCCCACGTGGTCCTCTTCTGCAGCACTCAGGAGGAATCAGCTCTTGGGAATTCTCATTCATGACCTTCCCTAAATCCATATCCATGGTACCCCCTGGTGGCCACACGTGGTGCAACCCAAGCACCAGGGAAGGAAGCTGAATGAGAGCTGGAATCCCTGCTGTGATCCTTCTCCTCCATCCTTCTTCCCAGCCCAGTTACTACCAAGTCCCTAGATTCCTCTTCAATCCATTAGAGTTCATTTGACTTTTTTTCCGTCTTCCTCAGGATTGGAATAAGTCACATACCATACCAGGTGGCTTGGACTCACCTCTCAAGACCAGGTAGCTTCTCCCCTTCCCCAGACTTGTCACAGGGTTCCTGTTAGTGTGAAAGTTCTTGGCTCAGGGCCAAGGTAATGTTAGAGGTCAAATAAAAGCAACCCCTGAGGGAAATCTTGATGAGCACAATGGCACGGGGAGACCAAGGGTTGGTTTCTCATGATCTTGATATCAAAACTATTGCAGCGTGACAGGCCCCTCCACCAGAAGTCAGGGTGAAAAATCAAGAAGCCCACATCCCTAAGGTCCCTGTAAGAGAAGTGCACACTGCCTGGGTCCTGGTCAATAATTTGGGCTCTGGACAACCCCGCAACTCTCCTCATCAGAATGATGAGAAGGAGAAATCCCCCCCAGCAAAGAAAGACAATGAGACTGTGGCCTCTGCCACAGTACTAATGGATATGGATATAACCAAATTATCAGAAATGGAATTCAGAGTAACAATGGTCAAGATGATGTGTAGACTTGAAAAAAGTATTAACAAAAATATTAATGAGAATATAGAATCTCTAAGGGTGGAAATGAGAGCAAATCTGGAAGAAATTAAAAATTCTATGAACCATTTGCAGTCAAAACTAGATGCTCTGAAGGCCAGGGTCACTGAGGCAGAAGAACGTATTAGTGAATTGGAGGATGGGTTAGTAGAAGAATAAGCGAAAATAGAATCTGGACTTAAAAAATTCCATGCCCATGAATGTAGGTTACACGAGATCACTGACTCAATGATACGATCCAATGTAAGAATCATCGGCATCCTCAAGGGGGAGGAGAAAAACAGAGGTCTAGAAGAGATATTTGAACAAATTGTAGCTGAAAACTTCCCTAATCTAGCAAGGGAATCAATCATTCGTGTCCAAGAGGCAGAGAGGGCCCCTCCCAAGCTCAACCAAGACAAACCTACGCCACGTCACGTCATAGTGCATTTCGCAAATACTAGATCCAAGGTCACAGCATTGAAAGCGGCCAGGGCAAAGAAATCTCTCATGTACCAATGCAAAGTTATCAGAATTACGTCAGACCTGTCTACACAGACCTGGAATGAGAGAAAAGGTTGGGGGGCATTTTTAAAGCACTTTCAGAGAAAAACATGCAACCAAGGATCCTTTATCCAGCAAGGCTGTCATTCAGAATTGATGGAGAAATAAAGACCTTCCAGAATTGCCAGTCATTGACCAATTTCATAACCATGAAACCAGCCCTCCAGGAGATATTAAGGGGGGTTCTATAAATGTAAAAAGGCCCCAAGAGTGATACAGAACAGAAAGTCACAACCAATAGAAACAAAGACTTTACTGGCAACATGGCATCATTAAAATCATATCTCTCAATACTCAGTCTCAACATAAATGTCCTGAATGTTCCTATAAAAAGCAACAAGGTTGCAGATTGGATAAAAAGAAATGACCCATCCATTTGCTGTCTACAAGAGACTCATTTTGAACCCAAAGATACATTCAGACTGAACATAAAGGGATGGAATACCATCTTTGACACAAATGGACCTCAAAAGAAAGCTGGGGTAGAAATTCTTATATCAGATAGATTGGATTTTAAACTAAAGACTATAGTTAGAGACACAGAATGGCACTATATTATTCTTAAAGGATGTATCCAACAAGTGGAGATGACAATTATAAATATATGTGCCCCCAACAGGGGAGCAGCAAGATACACAAGCCAACTCTTAACCAGAATAAAGAGACATATAGATGAAAATACATTAATAGTAGGGGACCTCAACACTCCACTATCAGAAATAGACAGAACACCCAGGCAACAACTCAGTAAAGGAACAAAGGCTTTGAATGCCATTCTCAACGAGCTGGACCTCACAGATATATATAGAACACTACACCCCAGAACCAAAGAATACTCATTTTATTCTAATGCCCATGGAACATTCTCAAGAATAGACCATGTTCTGGGACACAAACCAGGTCTCAACCGATACCAAAAGACTGAAATTATTCCCTGCATATTCTCAGACCCCAACACTTTGAAATTGGAACTTAACCACAAGGAAAAGTTTGGAAGAAACTCAAACACTTGGAGACTAAGAACCATCCTGCTCAGGAATGATTCGATAAACCAGGAAATCAAAAATCAAATTAAACAATTTATGGAGACCAACGAGAATGAAAACACAATGGTCCAAAACCTTTGGGATACTGCAAAGGCAGTCCTAAGGGGGAAACACATAGCCATCCAAGCCTCACTCAAAAGAATAGAAAAATCTAAAATGCAGTTTCTATATACTCACCTCAAGAAACTGGAACAGCAACAGAGGGACAGGCCTAATCCACGCACGAGAAAGCAGTTGACCAAGATTAGAGCAGAAATCAATGAATTAGAAACCAGGAGTACAGTAGAGCAGATCAACAGAAATAGAAGCTGGTTCTTTGAGAGAATTAATAAAATTGACAGACCCCTGGCAAGACTTATCCAAAGAATAGAGAAAGGACCCAAATTAATAAAATTATGAATGAAAAAGGAGAGGTCACAACCAACACCAATGAAATTGGAAGGATTATTAGAAACTTTTATCAACAGCTTTATGCCAATAAAGTAAGCAATCTGGAAGAGATGGAGGCCTTCCTGGAAACCCATAAACTACCAGGACTGAAACAGGAAGAAATTGATTTTTTAAACAGGCCAATTAATTATGAAGAGATTAAGTCAGTGATGAACAACCTTCAAAAAAATAAAACTCCAGGCCCGGATGTTTTTCCTGGGGAATTCTACCAAACATTCAAATAGAAATAATACCTATTCTCCTAAAGCTATTTCAATAAATAGAAACAGAAGGAAAGCAACCAAACTCATTCTATGAGGCCAATATTACATTGATCCCCAAACCAGGCAAAGACCCCAACAAAAAGGAGAATTATAGACTGATTTCCCTAATAAATATGGACACCAAAATTCTCAACAAGATCCTGGCTAACAGAATCCAGCAGTACATTAAAGGATTATCCATCATGACCAAGTGGGATTCATCCCTGGAATGCAGGGGTGGTACAACATTCACAAATCTATCAGTTTCTTAGATTTTATCCAGAAACAAAAATTCAGAAATCATATGATTCTGTCAATAGATGCAGAAAAAGCATTTGACAAAGTACAGCATCCTTTCCTGATTAAAACCTTCAGAGTGTAGGAATAGAGGGTACATTTCTCAAGATCATAAAAGTCATCTATGAAAAAAGTACAGCAAATATTATTTTCAATGGGGAAAAGCTGGAAGCCTTTCCCTTAAGATCAGGAACACGGCAAGGATGCCCACTCTCGTCACTATTATTCAACATGGTACTAGAAGTCCTTGCAAAGGCAATCAGACAACAAAAAGGTATAAAACATATCCAAATCGACAAAGAAGAAGTCAAACTGACTCTCTTCGCAGATGACATGATACTCTATATGGAAAACCCAAAAGAATCCACTCCCAAACTATTAGAGGTGATAGAGCAATTCAGTAATGTGGCAGGATACAAAATCAATGCTCAGAAATCAGTTGCATTTCTATACACGAATAATGAGACTGAGAAACAGCAATTAGGGAATCCATCCCATTTACAATAGCACCAAAAACCATACATTACCTTGGAATTAACTTAATCAGAGACATAAAGGGTCCATATACTAGAAACTATAAATCACTCTTGAAAGACATTGAGGAAGACACAAAAAGATGGGAAAATATTCCATGTTCATGGATTGGAAGAATTAACATAGTTAAAATGTCCATGCTACCCAGAGCAATCTACACTTTCAATGCTATCCCGATCAAAATACCAATGACATTTTTCGAGGAACTGGAACAAATAGTCCTCAAATTTGTGTGGAACCAGAAAAGGCCCCGAATCACCAAGGAACTGTTGAAAACGAAAAACAAAGCTGGGGCATCACAATGCCAGATTTCGAGCTGTACTACAAAGCTGTGATCACAATGACAGCATGGTACTGGCACAAAAACAGACACATAGACCAATGGAACAGAATAGAGAACCCAGAAATGGACTCTCGGCTCTTTAGGCAACTAATCTTTGATAAAGCAGGAAAAAACATCCGGTGGAAAAAAGACAGTCTCTTCAATAAATGGTGCTGGGAGAATTGGACAGCTACATGCAAAAGAATGAAACTTAACCACTCTCTCACACCATACACAAAGATAAACTATAAATGGATGGAAGACCTTGATGTGAGACAGGAATCCATCAAAATCCTAGAGGAGAACATAGGCAACAACCTCTATGACATCGGCCAAAGCAACCTTTTTCATGACACATCTCCAAAGGCAAGAGAAACAAAAGATAAAATGAACATGTGGGAATTCATCAAGATACAAAGCTTCTGCACAGCCAAGGAAATAATCAGAAAAACTAAGAGGCAGCCCACGGAATGGGAGAATATATTTGCCAATGATGCTACAGATAAAAGACTTGTATCCAAGATCTACAAAGAACTTCTCAAACTCAATACGTGAGAAACAAATAAAAAAATCATAAAATGGGCAGAAGATATGAACAGACACTTTTCCAATGAGGACATACAAATGGCCAACAGACACATAAAAACATGTTCAAAATCATTAGCCATCAGGGAAATTCAAATCAAAACCACACTGAGATACCACCTTACGCCAGTTAGAATGGCAAAAATTAAAAGGCAGGAAACAGCAATTGCTGGAGAGGATGTGGAGAAAGGGGATCCCCCCTACATTGTTGGTGGGAATGCAGGTTGGTGCAGCCACTCTGGAAAACAGTGTGGAGGTCCCTTAAAAAGTTAAAAATTGAGCTACTCTATGACCCAGCCATTGCAATACTGGGTATTTACCCCAAAGATACAGACGTAGTGAAGAGAAGGGCCATATGCACCCCAATGTTCATAGCAGCATTGTCCACAATAGCTAAATCATGGAAGGAGCCGACATGCCCTTCAACAGATGACTGAATTAAGAAGCTGTGGTCCATATATACAATGGAATATTACTCAGCTATCAGAAAGAACGAGTTCCCAACATTTGTTGCAACATGGATGGCACTGGAGGAGGGAATGCTAAGTGAAATAAGTCAAGCAGAGAAAGACAATTATCATATGATTTCTCTCATCTATGGAACATAAGAACTAGGAAGATCGGTAGGGGAAGAAAGGGATAAAGAAAGAGGGGGTAATCAGAAGGGGGAATGATGCATGAGAGACTATGGACTCTGAGAAACAAACTGAGGGCTTCAGAGGGGAGGGGAGTGGGGGAATGGGATAGACAGGTGATGGGTAGTAAGGAGGGCACGTATTGCATGGTGCACTGGGTGTTATACGCAACTAGTGAATCATCGAACTTTGCATCAGAAACCAGGGTTGTACTGTATGGTGACTAACATAATACATTAAAAATATTATTAAAATATCTGCATCTGAAAAAAAAAAGAAAAGGGGTTCTTGTGTGCACAGCAGTTAAGCATCTGCCTTTGGCTCAGGGTGTGGCCCGGCGTTATGGGATCGAGCCCCACATCAGGCTCCTCCGCTATGAGCCTGCTTCTTCCTCTCCCACTCCCCCTGCTGTGTTCCCTCTCTCGCTGGCTGTCTATATCTCTGTCGAATAAATAAATAAAATCTTAAAAAATAAAAAAAAAGAGAAATGATGTCAAAGAAAATGGCTGGCACTTAATGAGAAATTCTATGATCGCTTCAATGAGAATTGCCTGAAGCATTGAATCTCTGATTACACTGTAGAGAAAAATACTAGTCAATATTTTGATCATTTGGACACCTAAAATTTTTCAGATCATCTCTATCAAAAGTAACCTCATTACGGGTGCATGGCTGACTCAGTCACTAGAGCATGTTACTCTTGATCAGATTCATAAGTTTCAGCACCATGTTGGGTGTGGAGACTACTTTTGAAAGACTTGAAAAGCAATTTTTAATGGGCACCTACATGGCTCAGCCTGTTAAGGGTCTGCCTTAGGATCAGTCCATGATCCGAGGGCCCTGGAATGAAGCCCTGGGTCAGACTCACTGCTTGGAGGGAGTATGCTTCTCCCTCTCCCTCTCCCCACTCATGCTTCCTCTCTAATTTTTGCTCTCTCTCAAATAAATTAATTTAAAAACATGTTTTAAAAACTGACCTTTCTTCACCTAAAACTAAAATAATATTATATACCAATTTTACCTAAATTTTTGAAACAGCTACCACTCTCATCTTTTCATAAAAATATTTAAGTGTATGCTGCTTCAATTTTTCAGAATACCCAAGAGGCTGTTCCTACAACTTGAGTCTCCACATACTCAAAACATAAAGGGCTATGGCAGTCCCATTATGTCATACTGGAGCCATCCTGTTCAAACAATATCTATGCTTAGGATTACTCTGTAAGATTCCCTATTATTAACATACTAACTACTGTCTGAGAAGGATATTGTGGCCCCATCTTAAAAAGAGACTCATTAGAATAGGAAATGGTGCCTCCGACACTCCACTGTCCATGTAGATACTTGTTAAAGATCCTATTGATGTCATTCCCGTCTGGAAGTACACTTATGCCAGATACCACAGAGAATAACCAGACAGAGGCCCCTCTACCTCCTTCAGGTTTTCTCCACCAGGACACACATCCAACATCCAGATATAGTCTTTCTACAGCCTTCCACAAACATGAGGGACTAACTTAGGTTTTTATGCTGTGTCCTCAAAAGCAAATGCTCCTTATTACCATGATTTGACCCCAATGCTTAGGGGTCCATGTGAGGCTCCTTTCCAGCCTGGATGAATAACACATGAAGGTACTGAGCATTTATTGGAGGAAGAAAGGAGGTAACTGATGGCTGAGTAATATTCCATTGTATATATGGACCACGTCTTCTTAATCCAGTCACCTGTTGAAGGGCATCTCGGCTCCTTCCACGATTTAGCTACTGTGGACAATCCTGCTATGATCATTGTGGTGCATATGGCCCTTCTCTTCACTATGTCTGTATCTTTGGGGTAAATACCCAGTAGTGCAATTGCTGGATCAGAGGGTAACTCAATTTTTAACTTTTTAAGGGACCTCCATGCTGTTTTCCAAAGTGGCTGTAACAACTTGTATTTCCACCAACAATGTAGGAGGGATCCCCTTTCTCCACATCCTCTCCAACAATTGTTGTTTCCTGCCTTGTCAATTTTTGCCATTCTAACTTGTCTAAGGTGGTATCTCAGTGTGGTTTTGATTTGAATTTCTCTTATGTCTAATGATTTTGAACATGTTTTCATGTGTCTGTTAGCCATTTGTATGTCTTCTTTGGAAAAGTGTCTGTTCATATCTTCTGCCCAATTTTTGATTTGATTATTTGTTTCACGTGTATTGAGTTTGAGAAGTTCTTTGTAGATCTTGGATACTAATCTTTTATCTGTAGTGTCATTTGCAAATATCTTCTCCCATTCCGTGGACTGCCTCTAAGTTCTTTTGACTGTTTCCTTGGCTGTGCAGAAGCTTTTTTCTTGATGAAGTCTCACCAGTTCATTTTTTCTTTTGCTTCTCTTTCCTTTGGAGATGTGTCATTAAAAAAAAGTTGCTGTGACTGATATCAAAGAGGTTGCTGCCTATGTTCTCTTCTAGGATTTTGGTGGATTCCTGATTCACATTGAGGTCTTTCATCCATTTGGAGTTTATCTTTGTGTATGGTGTGAGAGAGTGGTTAAGTTTCATTCTTTTGCATGTAGCTGTCCAATTTACCCAGCACCACGTATTGAAGAGACTGTCTTTTTTCACTGGATGTTTTTTCCTGCTTTGTCAAAGCTTAGTTGCCCAAAGAGCTGAGGGTCCATGGCTGGGTTCTCTATTCTGTTTCATTGGTCCATGTGTCTATTTTTGTGCCAGTACCATGCTGTCTTTGTGATCACAGCTTTGTAGTAGAGCTCAAAATCTGGCATTGTGATGCCCCCAGCTTTGTTTTTCCTTTTCAACACTTCTTGGCGATTCATGGCCTTTTCTGTTTCCACACAAATTTAGGGGCTTTTTTTTTCCAGTTCTTTGAAAAATGTCATTGGTATTTTCATCGGATGCCATTGAAAGTGTAGATTGCTCTGAGTAGCATGGACATTTTAACTATGATAATTCATCCAATCCATGAGCATGGAATATATTCCCATCTTTTTGTGTCTTTTTCTTCAATGTCTTTAAGAATGGTTTGTAATTTCTAGAATATAGATTCTTTATGTCTCTGGTTTAGTTAATTCCGAGATGATGTGTGATTTTTGGTGCTATTGTAAATGGAATGCATTCCCTAATTTCTCTTTCTTCAGTCTCATTGCTCGTGTGTAGAAATGCAACTGATTTTTGAGCATTGATTTTGTATCCCGCCACATTGCTGAAATGCTCTATAAGTTCTAGTAGTTTGGGGGTGAATTCTTTTGGGTTTTCCATATAGAGTATCATCTCATCTGTGAAGAGAGGCAGTTTGACTTCTTCTTTGCCAGTTTGGAAAGCTTTTATCCCTTTGTGTTGTCTGCTTGCTGTTGCAAGGACTTCTAGTACTATGTTGAAAAATAATGGCGAGAGTGGGCATCCTTGTCGTGTTCCTGATCTTCAGGAAAAGGCTTCAAGATTTTCCCCATTAAGAATGTTATTTGCTGTAGGCTTTTCATAGATGGTTTTTATGAAATTGAGGAATGTGCCTCTCTCCCTACACTGTGAAGGATTTTAATCAGGAAAGGATGATATATTTTCTCAAATGCTTTTTCTGCCCACAGCCATCAAAAGGAACGATTTCTCAACATTTGCTACAACATGGACAGAACTGGAGGAGATAATGCTAAGTGAAATAAGTCAAGCAGAGAAAGACAATTATCATATGGTTTCACTCATTTATGGAACATAAGAAGTAGGAAGATTGGTAGGAGAAGAAAGGCAAGAAGAAAGGGGGGAAAACAGAAGGGGGAATGAAGCATGAGAGCCTATGGACTCTGAGAAACAAACTGAGGGCTTCAGAGGGGAGGGGGTTGGGGGAATGGGATAGGCTGGTGATGCGTTAAGGAGGGCATGTATTGCATGGTGCACTGGGTGTTATATGTAACTAATGAATCATCGAACTTTACATCAGAAACCAGGGATGTACTGTATGGTGACTAACATAATATAATAAAAAACATTAAAAAAAAAAACCTAGGGATGTACTGTATGGTGACCAACATAATATAATAAAAAATAATTACTAAAAAATAAAGAGAGGAGGTAACTGGAAAGAGATTTTTAAAAGTAACTAAATGAGAGAACAGAGTGAGATACTGAGTTCTTAGTTATGCTGACCTTGCATCCTGAATTGCCCCAGAGAGAGTAATTGCTAGGATGTGGCACTTTCACAACAAAAACTAGGAAGGTTCTGGCAAACTGAAAACAATTGGTTACTGAAACAGGTTTTCTGTGGTCTACACCAGGCTCATTTAAGGGACAGAGAATCCTTGGATATATATAATGTGTATTTGTACTTAGTTATTTGTCATAATTGGGATTCCTTGTAGAACGTGGGCTGGCTCCTCTTGAAACTCAGATATAATGGGGTTCCTGAGGAATGGAGACAAGCCCTCTCTTCCCATGTAGAAAATGGAACCATATTCAAAAGAGCCTACCCTGTCAGGGAGACAGGGCTGAAACCAGCATAAGGATTTATTGGTCAGATGGTAGGGGAGCTTCCCTATATGGTATAATCTCAACTCCAAATCCCCTGCTCAGCTCCTTGGATATGGGGGCATTGAAGAAGAACACTGGAAAAACAGTATCTTCCTTTTCTACTCATTCCTTCATCAAGATTTTCAGCTTTTCACCGTGTTGCTCTTTTCTCAAACACCTACATGCAGAACAATATCCCACCAAGGTGGATCATGTTGACTAGAGTGTGGCAGACACTGAGTTAAGTAATACAAGGTCATTTCTGGATAAATTATTCCGACGAGGCCTAACAGAAGTGAGAGGCTGTCATTGAAAGACAGAACGTCCCTAAGACCTGTGAAAATTAGACAGAACAAAGATCTGTCAATCTCTTCCTACCATTGAGGAATGGGAAGATCATCTTCTGGGAACATGTAAAGGAACAAAGAGACTGATATTCCCCAGACAATTCACCAGGAAGCCTGTTCCACTTTACTACATTGCAGGAGGGAGAGGACCTGAGAGAGAACTGAATTCTCAAGGCCGTATTGCATGAAGCCGCCTTTATACATGGTTAGGATTGAGGAAGCATCTTCCGAGTAAGGAGGGAGGCTGTGAGAACAGGACAGGTTTTGGTTTTACTTCCCCATGAACTTAGACCACTGTGATAAGTACCACCACTACTAGCTGAGGCACAGTAATACTCAGCCTCATCCTCAGCCTGGAGTCCAGATATGGTCAGGGAAGCTGTGTTGCCAGACTTGGAGCCAGAGAAGCGATCAGGGATCCCTGATGGCCGAGTATTTACTCTGTAAATCAGAGTTTTGGGGGCCATGCCAGGATACTGTTGATGCCAGGAGACACCATTATACCTTCCAATGTCATTGCTGGTTCCAGTACAAGAAATGGTAACTGTCTGTCCCAGAGTCCCAGACACTGAGGCCGGCTGAGTCAGGGTAGACTGGGCCCAGGAACCTAAAAAAAGGATAAATGCAATAGTTAGCTCTGTGCCGGGGCCTCGGGTGAACCTGAAGAGGAGAGAAAGGATCAGCTTAGATGTTGCCAAGGAGCCTTCCGTGGGGACCTCACCTGTGCCCTGAGTGAGGAGACTGAGAAAGACCAGAGTCCAGGCCATGGTGGTGACTCCTCAACAGCACTGCCTTCTGAGACCCCCAATCCCAGGCTTGTCTCTCCCAGACCTCTATTATCTCCTCCCCCTCCCTGCCTCAGGGAGGGCGTGGACTGCATGCAAATGTGCTTCCTGCACCTTCCTCTCCTCACCGGCTCTGATCTGACCCTTCATCCTAGATACTTGTACATCCTTGGTCAGTGAATCTTAGCTGAATAGACTCAAACACTTTGACATGTACCTTCTGAAGGTCAAGAATTTGAATTTTTATGCCTGATATGTCCACAAGAGAAGGATCTCCTGAAGACATCATGCATGTGAGTTCCTGGATCTTCTGTGTTTCTGCAATACCATGAGTATTTCTCTGTGACCATGCAAGACTTGGGGCCCTTCCTTCTGTGCCCTCTGTTGGGCACCAGCTTCTCAGGATCTCTCTACTGTTAGGAAAGTGTCTCTGCTGATGCCAGTGGAAACATCTGCTGTGAGTTGGTGGTTGGTGCTGGGCTCTCCCCCAGCTGCAGGCTTGCCACAGTCCCACCCATACTTGTTGGTGGTGATGGACATGCAACATTGAAACCCATCAGCTTGTCAGTCACCCCAGCTACTTACCCACATGCCATATGGAGGGTCAGGCCCACAGGTGGAAGCAAACCCTAGGAGGGAAAAAGGAGCACCTGCCAGGACATTCTGCACATTCCACTCATGAACAAGCCACTTGCCCTTCTTTAGCCGAAAATCTCAACCTGAGAAATGAAGAAGAAAGTTTCACTGTCCATGGTACATTATCTAGTGAGAGATGAATCAGAATAGGGTTGTGTAGGTTTGATAATGAGACATTTCTCAGTGCCCAGAGGGTTATTTGTTAGAAGATTTATATTTTCCAGCTCTCCTTTCATTTATATTAGATCTATTCGTCTGACAGTAGACACATGTTTTATCTACTCAGTTTTACACCACCACTCACCCACTGGGAACCATAAAAGTAATCTCTTGACCTTGTACCAGTGAAGGAACAGAAGCATTGTGGAATATCCCTTCCTATTTCTTTCCTGTGAAAGTTTTAAAATTCATTTTCAATTTCCCCTTTTCCCTAATGCATGTTTCCACAGGTAACATAGCCCAAATTGGAAGTACTGTTATCAGGCTCAGTTTCCATTTAAGGCATAGTGAGCAGACACCACAATTCCCCAATAAATGCTGCTGTAAGCCAAGAAGTAATGCACGTGGGAGCTGTTTGAGTCCCTAGAACAAGCTCCTACAAGGCAGATTGGGAATGACATTGACATTTCAAGTAACATAGAAACAGTGCTGACTTTCCTCTTTTCCCTTCACAGTCTTGCCACCTGCCCTCAAGACAGCTGGGAGCCAGGACCAGGCACCAGCTTGAGACAGAAAGAGATCCAGGACTAGCCCATTGTTCTGGCTTGACATGTGAGAAAGATGATTTCTAACACTCAGAGCATGATTGGATAACCGTTTTTTCTTTTCTTTTAGGGTTTCTTCTTTTCCTTCTCTATGCCCATTCAGAAAGGAAATATTTGTATAGTGAGAAAAATAACAGTGATGAATTTGGGAACTTGCTTTTTGGCCCAAAGCACTATCCTCTCTGTCCTCGTGCAACAAGGCTCAGACATCAGCATTTTTATGGGAATTTCATAACAGTAGAAAGGAGCCAAAGATCCAGGTTTCTATCCACAAGACCAGAAGGAAGATCCAGGGAACTTGAAATACTGGGGAGATGGTAGAGGGAGACAAGCCTGGGGAAACAATGCTGTAAGTTTTTTACGAGTTCGTGATTCATTTTTTTTTTAATAATGATTTTTTATTTTATTATGTTAGTCACCACACAGTACATCCCCGGTTTCCGATGTAAGGCTCGATGATTCATTAGTTGTGTATAACACGCAGTGCACCATGCAATACGTGCCCTCCTTAACATTTCTAAGCCACACTTGTGCAGTGTCTGACACTAAGGAGGATGGAAAGATGAGGGTAAGAGAACTGGAAGGGGCTTCCACTGACATCCCAGATGTGATTTGTGGAACTCAATGTGTAGTTCCACTTAGGACAGATGCAAATAACAGAACAAAGGCTTTGCAAAGAGTCTGACAGAGAAATCACATTCCACAGAAGGCTCTTTGAAACTAGGAGCTTGGACTTGATTGGGTCAAGTATCTGCTAAAACAAAAAGTTCAATTGGGATTTACACAGGAATCCCAGTTTCATAACATAACACTGGATAGATTCAGGACAGGTGCCAAAATTACTCAGTATATGAAACAAGGAAAATCCCAGCTGGCCTGGAAAAGAAATTTAAAGATACTTAACCCAGTACGACAGATAATTTGGATTTTCTCACAAAGACTTTCAACCAGCTACTTAAAAACTGACACAAAAAAAGGGGAGAATTTCTTTGAAAATTACCAGAGGGATAGTACATCTCAGCCAAGAAATAGAAGACATAATGAAGCACATCTCAAAAGTACATTATATGGAACTGACTACAGATTGGAAAAGAAAAGACTAATGACTTCAGGGTCATAGCATACAAAAGTATGCAATCTAAATTATGGATGGAAAAAAGATTTAGGGATCAAAAATTATCAGAAAATTGTGGAACCTCTTCAGGTGCCCCAAAATGCATAGAATAGGGTATCCTAAAAGAGAAAACAAGGAGCACTAAAAGGAAACACGTGTTTCCAGAAGCTGAACAAACCCCAAAGACAAGAAACATAAAGAAAGGCACATTTTTTCTGATTTGTGCAGGTGTGGACTCTTTTCCAGACAGCTGTTTGACTTGAGTAAGTATTGATGTTGTAGTAATTCATCAACCAAGGAATTTTGTCCCCTCATGACTCTCAACTGGTCATGAGTATCGAAATGATGATGGAGATGAAAACAAAAATTAGAGTGAGTGCAAGTTATTACATAAACAGCTAAGTCTCTATAACACCTCTCTCTAGTGTAGTAAGACAATAGTCCGTGTTCTACCAGCCACTCCACAAACAGATTCGTCTCAGGAGAGCATAAAACATGGTGCTTTCTGGTCTGAGCTAGGTTTGTCTTCACAGGACAAAGCACCAATGTCATGGTCAGTCAAGATGACACCCTTTCTCTCCCTCAAGAGAAGTGTCCAGGGACTCCTCCTGGAGGACATGCTGAGCCAGTTAGTAGAAAATTTGGGAGTCCTAAACCCTGACAATATTCCTGCTAGATACTCAGTAACTGGCGCACATAGAGCAAGACCAGGTTTCCAGTTCTAGAAGTCTCTCATCTTCTCCCAGGGCCTTGTCGGTCCTCTTCAGTAGGTGCTGTGCTAAACTCCCAGGAAACTCAACCCACACAGATCCTGAGGCTCTATTAAGCTTAAGGTCTCCTGGGATCTCACCCAAAGGACACATTATCCTTTCCTTTCTCAGCTAGTTTGTCACATTCTACTCACTGTTTCAGATTCCCAAAAGTTTGGGGATTCATACCAAGGTGAAAAGAATGTGTAGGAAATAAAAGGGGTGAATAATACCACACACAATATATGAGTAAATTGCAGATAGGATAGACAGCTGATAGGTTTTATTATTTTTTTTTTTAGGTGGCTCTGCTTTGAGTGGGTAGATGTGGTTTCCATTTATTTTTCCTTCTTAAATAAAAACATTTATTTTATGCACTTTTGTTTAGATATGATAAGCATCATAATGAAAGAATTTTGAAAGCAAACTCAAACAGACCTCAGCAATTTTCCTGTCCTTTACGTAGAGCAGACTGTGAACAAATATAGAAGAGACAGTTGCCATGAGCACCTAGATGAAAAAGGAGAAAACACTACCCCTGTGGGTATTTTGTTTTTCGTGGAAATAAATTCACACAGACTCCTTGAGAAGAAACTCTAAAAGAGAACAGGCCAATGGTAGGACAAAGCCACTCTCCCATGGTTCTGTTGCGGCTGTGGTCTGTGACCTCCCTCCTGGCGCACCCCAGCATGTTCAGGGCAGATCCAGAAGGCAGGTAAAATGGAAGGAAAGATAAGCCTGAATATGGAATGCTTTGGAGACACAAAGACAAGACAAGAATAGGCCAGGCTGCATCCTGAGTAATTCCCTACAAATGTGCCTTGACTCTAACAGTAAATACAAAACTAAAAAAAAAAAAAAAATGTTGGGTGGGAATGAAATTGTCTCTGATCACCAAGAAAGAAAGGCCTTGCTCTCCTTACTTTTTGTGTTTACCAAGAAAACATGAGTTGTAAATATTTCTCTACCCACAGTTAAATTACTTAATGTGTTTCGCACACATATAAGACCCTTTTCAGGTGTACAGCCAAGGGATCACTTTCTCAAGTTCCTGAGACTCATCACTTTAAAATGAAAACAGCAAGGAAGAGAGTGTCCCTACTTTACAGATTCTTTGACAGATGAGAGAATCAGTCTAACATGACTGGGAACCTGGCTCCAAGATGCGAAGATACTTCCTGGCATGAATGTAAGAAATTGTTTTTCCCAGAAAGTTTGATATTTACCACTAATGCTATGTATATGTTTTAAATATTCTCTCCCATTCCATAAGTGGTCTTCACTTTGTGAAATTCCCAAGGCATCCACTCCATTCCTGACGTTTTGTTGGATCACAAGACACAAAGGGAAACCAGCACTGCCCTCTACCAGTGTGAGGAATGGTGCAATTAAGAGTGAGACTTTCCCCAAGAACAGGTGGAGTGTGCTTACGTGGAGTCTCCACTTACTCTGCTCCCATCACTGAAGACTTAAAAGGAATGACCACCTTGGAACACATCACAGAAGGAAGTGGAAGCTGACTCTGTCCCTAGAAAATTCATCAAGGGAATGTCTTCCTTTCAGACATCCTTGGAGGACAAGAGAGGGTGAAGAACTAAATTCTCGTGACCACATTGCAAGAAGCTCCCACTGCACAGGATTGGCAATCATCTTCAGAGCAAGGAGGGAGCCTGTGAGCTCAGGATAGGTTTTGGTGTCACATCCCCATGAATTTCCACCACTGTGATAACTGTCACTGGCTGTATATGAGTCACAGTCATAATCAGCCTTAACCTCAGGTTGGAACCCAGAGATGGTCAGGGAGGCTGTGTTGTCAGAGCCAGAGCCAGGGAAACGATCAGGGATCCCTGAGGGCTGCTTAGTGACACAATGAATTACAGTTTTAAGAGTCAATCGCAGGTGCGGTTGCTGCCAGGAGACATAGTCAGTTGCCCCAATATCACTGCTCATTCATGCACAGGAGATGGTGACAGTCCTTCCCAGAGCCCCAGGTACTGAGTGAGGCTGATTCGGGGCACACTGGGTCTAGGACACTGAAAAGTACAAAACACACCCTTTTTAACTCATTACTGGGCCCCAGTTAAGACTGAGGAAAGGAGAAATAGGAGTGCCCACATGTACCCATGGTCTCTTCTATGGAGACCTCACCTCTGCCCTGAGTGAAGATGGTGAGGAGAACCAGAGCCTTAGTTGTGATGGAGAAACCCCAAGAGCACTGACTTCTGAGACCCCAACCTTAAGGCTGGGTGTCCCCCTCCTCTAATTTCTATCCCCTGCTTGGCAGAGGAAGAGGCCTCCATGCAAATGTGCTTCCTGCACAAGCCTCTCCTCACCCCCTCTGATCTGACCCTTCATTCTAGGTATATCTGCATTCTGGGGAAACAGAACTTAGCTGAAGGATTCCAGTACTTTGACATGGGTATTCTAGGACAGAGCTCATGTTTCTGCCCAGGAAATGGAGCCAGAATTGGAATGTCCCTTAGTTCCTACTGTGGGAATCCCCATATAATTGAGAAATGATCCCATTCCTTTCTACTTGTGTTGTGCTGATTGAGCTTGGGGAAAAGAACCAGAGGGGCTGGAGTTAGAGAGATTCACTCTTTCCTTGGTAGGCTCCAAAAACAGAGCAGGGGATTATTCACATTCCTTATCTCCTTCCTCTCTTCCTCAGTATTGTGGGTCCTCTTGCTTTTCAGTCCCCTTCCTTGCAGGACTCAAGGCTGAGGCCTGGGGGTGTCCATTGGCCTTCGATGCAGGGAACTTATCGGGGAAAATTAGATTTCGATCACCCTTCACACATGGTCCTCCTTTGCATGACTCAGGAAGAATCTGCTCTTGGGTCTCTGCACAGGTCAGGGTAAATCTCAGTCATGACCTTCCCCAAATCCAGGTCCTTGCTGCCCCCTGTTGGTCACAGATGGTGTAAGCCAGCACCAGGGAAGGCTGCTGAGTGAGAGCTGGAATTTTTTTTTTCTTTCTTTCTTTCTTTCTTTCTTTCTTTCTTTCTTTCTTTCTTTCTTTCTTTTTTCTTTCTTTCTAATAATATTTTGTTATTATATTATGTTAGTCAATATACAGTACACCCCTGGTTTTTGATGTAAGGTTCAATGAATCATGAGTTATGTATAACACCCAGTGCACCATGCAATACATGCCCTCCTTACTACCCATCACCAGCCTATCCCATTCCTGTACCCTCCTCCCCTCTGAAGCCCTCAGCTAGTTTCTCAGAGTCCATAGTCTCTCATGGTTTCTGCTCTGCTCCTTCTGCTCTTTCCTTCCTCCCCCCCCCAGTCAGTACCAAATCCTTAAATCCCTCCTAAATCCATCTTCCTCAAGAAAGGAATGGGTCACCTGCCACACCAGGTGCTTCAGACCCTACCCCTCAGAACCAGGTAGCTTGTCCCCCTGAACAGCCTTGTCACAGGGTTCGTATTAGTGTGGCAGTTGTGGGCTCAGTGCTGAGGAAATATTAGAGGTCAAATTAAACCATCCCCTGAAGAAAGCCTGGATGAGAACTATGGCACAGGCGGAAAAAAAATATTCTTTACTTCTGTTGAAACAAAAAATATTGGGAGAGAGAAAGATAAAGAGAGAGAGAGTTCAGTCAGCATCAGAAACAGCCAAAGTAAACAGGAGCAATTTTCTAGGGTTTGTGAATTAGGTAGAAGGGAACTGGGGTCAGGATTACTCTAAAGAGCGTAACTCTCCGAGTTAATATCAGAGTGCATTTCTCTGTCATGTGGGGCAGAGGACATTCTTCACTTAACCTTCTCTGTACAGAGACTAACAAGTGATAACCGTGGACCTTCCTGGGGTAAAGTCCTTTCCATTCCCAGAGAGCTGCCTGACCTTGTGTGCTTTCTCATTAGATGGTTTAAAGGGGAAATACCAATCAAGGCTCAATGGTCCCTTTCAGAAGAGACAGGACTTTCAGGAAACGGACTACGAATTTTGTGAAGTGTGAATTCCTGAAGAAACTACTGCACCTGCCCCAGAGAATAAGGGGCCTCCATAGAAATGTGCATCCAGATGTTGCCATGTTGGGTGAGCACCTTCAGGACAAGTAGGGAGCCTTTGAACAGAGGGTAGGCTTTGGTCTCACTTCCTCATGAAATGGGATCACTGTGAAAAAGTGTAGCTACCTACCATATGAGTATCAGTAATACTCAACCTTGTTTTCAGCCTAGAGCCCAGAGATGGTCAGGGAGGCCATGTTTCTAGATCTGGAGCCAGAGAAGGGATCAGGGTTCCTTGATGGCCGAGTATTTCCATTATAAATCACGAGTTTGGGGGATGTGCCTGGGAGTTGCTGACACCAGGAGACAGAATTACCACTCCCAATGTTACTGCTGCTTCTGGCACAGGAGATGGTGATGGTCTGACAAAAGAGGGACATTGAGAAAATGATTGCATTCTCAATATGATTAGAAAAGAAGAATAATGCAAGAAAGAGAGAGGGGAGTAGGGTGGAGAAATACCTCATTGAAATCCAGAGAAATGATTCAGGCTCTGAGCCTCTGGGAAAAGGGGACAGGAGTCAAGTTTGGCCTCAAGGACCCAGCTCCAGGGACTTCTCACCAGGGCAAGTCTGTGTGCTACAGGGGACACAGGATGTTCTCAGTCTGTCTCTTCGTGCACACTTTGTGACCTGACCACAGCTGTGTTCTTCCTGGGGCAAGGTCTGCTTATCCACAGCAAGAAACTTGTGTGTTTTTGTAAGAGGAGGTGGATTTGTAGAAAAACTGGTCAGCACTGACAGATCTTTCGAGGAATTTTATGGAATAGAGATGCTCTGATGACACTCTTCTCATGTCACTGTTCATACCACCTGACAGGTGATTACAAGAAGTTCTCAACAATGTGTCGCTGGCCCACAGCATGGGATGAACAGAGTGGTGGTCTCTGGTATGGAGGAAAAGGAAAAGTGTTTGTGGGAAAAAGAATAGTTTAGATTGTGAGATGATTGTTTGTGTGCTTGAAACATTCACCTACTGAACTATTTAGACCTTTGTTTAGTTAATGATGTCTATATTTTGGAGAATAATAGAGTAATAGATCATGACACTGTCAATATCAGCACCCATCTGAAATGAGATTTGCAGCCCATTAGTCTTGGGATGGCTGCAGAGAGACCTCCTGTGAACATCCCAAGCATCCAGATGCTTCCTGCAAAACACCAACCACTGATCTTCACGAGGAGCTGCCTTGCACCTGTTCCATTTTCTGTGAGTTCTAGAGGCACCATCAGCACCACCTATAATAGAAGAGTTAGTGTTTTATGTAAAATTCTGCTGCAATAATGTGCCCACGTAATTACACGTGACATAGATATAATAATCTTGACTGCCTCAAAAAGGAGGCAAAATGAAAACTGGCACATAAAATAATGAATGAGTAATAGAGCTAAAGCATGTAAATTTTTTAAAATAAAAAAATCAATAACTACGTTCTTTTCTTTTAGGTTATGATAAATATAGAGATTCCATAAACAATAGCAAATTAAAAGAGACAGAGAGAAAGAGAGAAAAAATATCGAGACAGCATGTCTGGGATCTGACCCAGAAAATGAATGGGCATGTGAATGGTGATTCTTTCACATGCCGATTCCGTTCCCATGTAGAATAATAAAAGCACCCACATAAGGCAGGAATCTACCAATATCCTGGGGAAGAATGTAGGCAGTAACCTCTTTGACACAGGCCACTTAACTTCTTTCAAGACACGTCTCTAAAGTCAAGGTAACAAAAGCAAAAATGAACTTTTGGGATTCATCAAGATAAAATGCTTCTGCACACCAAAGGAAACAGTCAACAAAACTAAGAGACAATCTATGGAATGGGAGAAGATATTGTAAATGATATTAGAGAAAAGGGCTGACATCCAAGATCTGTAATGAACCTCTCAAACTCAACACCCAAAGAAACAAATAATCCAGTCAAAAAATGGGCAAAAGACATGAACAGACACTTCTCCAAAGAAGACACACAAATGGCTAACAGACACACTAAAAAAATGCTCAACAAATCAAAACCACAATGAGATACCACCTTACAGCAGATAGAATGACAAAAATTAAGGAGGCATAAAAAAATGTTGACAAGGATGTGGATAAAAGGCAACCCTCTTACACTGTTGGTGGTAATGCAAGCTGGTACATACACTCTGGAAAATGGTATAGAGGTTCCTCAAGATGCTAAAAATAGAGCTACCCTATGACTCAGCAATTGCACTACTGGTGTTAAGCAAAAGATACAGATGTACTAAAAAGAAGGGGCTCATACACCCCAATGTTGATAGCAACAGTGTCCACAATAGCCAAACTGTGGAAGGAGCCTAGATGCTCTTCAACAGACCAATGGATAAAGAAGATATGGTTCATATATACAACGTAATATTACTCAGCTATCAGAAAGAATGAATACCCACCATTTGCATTGACTTGGATGGAACTGAAAGGGATTATGCAAAGTGAAATAAGTCAAGCAGAGAAAGACAATTATCTTATGTGGAACATAAGGAATAGAACAGAGGACATTATGGGAAGGAAGGGAAAACTGAAGGAGGGGGGAATGATAGGGGAAGATGAACCATGAGAGACTATGCATTCCAGGAAACAATCTGAGGGTTTCAGAGGGGAGGGGATCGGGGCATGGGGTATCCAGGTGATGGGTATTAAGGAAGGTACATGTTGTGGTGAGTACTGGTTTATATGTAACTAATGAATCATTGAACACTACATCAAAAACTAATGATGTACTATACAGTGGCTAACTGAACAGAAAAAAAAATTGAACTGCAGACTTCAGATGGAGAAAAAAAAAAAAGACATCGATGGATATACTGACCTTAAGAACTTCTAAAACATTTCCAGTTGTTTTATCAAAGGTGTCTCTTTTCTCATCTTCAAAAAAAAAGATTTGAAAATATGGATAGTTGAATTATTTGAGAAGACATAGAAGACTGTTCCTATAGTTTGAGTCACACCATACAAGATGCAATGGCAGCTCCACAGATCTCATACTAAATTGACCTGTTCACTTGACATCTAGCCTGTGATTTTCCTGGTAATTTCCCTATTATGAAAATAGAAACTAATTTCTCAGAAGGAAACTGTGGTCCCTTTTAATAGGAGACACAGTTGAAGTGGCATGGGGGCTCCCTGCCCTCCTGTGCGCATGTGGATACTTTGTAAAGATCTCACTGATGCCATGACAGTCAGGGAGACGTCTTACACTAGAAGACCTCAGGCCAACCAGACAGTGGTCCCTCTGCCAACTTGTTTGTCTCTGTGAAGACCCACACCCCACAGCAGGTGCAGACTCTGACCAGCCTCACATAGACAATGGTCCATGACTCAATACACTATCCTGTTTGGTAGCACAGGCCCCCTTTCCACTGTGCTGGGACCCGCCTGCTAAGGGTTTCCATATATGACACTGTTCTGGCCTTGATGATTCAAGCCTAAAGTTGCTGACTGTTATCAGGGAAAGGAATATGGTAGGTGGTCAAAAGATTTGAAAATAATTGACGGTGAGAACATTATGGAAAGACTGAGCTTTCAAGTGGGCGACTATTATTCAAGGCTCTCCCCAGAAACAGAACTAATATGAGTTGTGGGTGCGCATGTGTGTGTGTGTATATATATATATATGTCTGTGTGTATTTATATTTTAAATATATTATGTGCAATGTGTATAGATATATAAATATATATCATATTTTGTACGTAACTATATAATGTTTTGCACATAATTATATACATATAAATTATAGGAAATATATATTATATAGAATGTACAAAAAAGATACATATACATTTAAAAATATTTTTTCATACATATGGAATTTTATATATATGAAAATTGGTGCACATGATTATTGAAGCATGGAAGTTAATGAGCTTCCATCTGCAACTTATAGACCCCAGAAGGTCAATGGTGTGATTCACCTAGAGTCCAAGGCCCGAGAACCATGGAAGCCAATGATGTGAATTCCGGTCTAAGAGCAGGAGAAGTTGAAATAAGATTTCCGGCTCAACCAGAGATGAGATGAGGGAGGTGAGTTCCTCCATGTCTGGCTTCCCGATCCACTCAAGGACTCATGGATTGTGTCATTCACACACACTTTAGGAACAGCAATCTGCTGTACTGAACCCACAAATTCAAATTCTAATCTCAGCCAGGAATACCATCAACACCCAGAAATAATGTTGCATCTGGGCACCCTCTGACCCATGTAGATAGACACAAAAACTTAACCATCACAGTGACCATCTTTCCAGATACCCCACCAGGGAATGAGGCTGTTGTGAGGACATGGCACTTCCGGTGCTAAAGTGGGAAACTTCTGCAACATGACGTGCGTCTTTAGATCTTCCGATGCCCAAGCCTTGCTTCATTCAGTTGTTCAAACAATTCATGGATCTATTTATAAATTATTAAAGTACTTAATTTATTTTTATATAATTAGCAATTAATCACAACTGAAGCTCCAGCTACACACTGGTTGTTCATCAGGGAAAAAGATGCTTTGACTTTCCAGAGAAAAGGGGGACAAACCCATCAGCTATGTCTTCCTTTCTAGAAGAAAAGGAGATCTTGTAGAAAGAGCCTGTGCTGGTGGAGACACTGACTCTTCATTTCTTTGTTGCTGAGTTGAAAAGATGAGAAAAGTCCCACTCTGGGACAGAGCAAAAAGGGAAAGAAGAAGCCATCATTGTACCAAAGGAAAAGAGCAGAGGGAGTGTGGCTCCTGGATCTTATGTTGATCAAGGAGAGGACCTGAGAGAGAACATAATTCTCGAGAGCATGCTGCATGAAGCCCCTGGTTCAAAGGGCTTGGAAAGCATCCTTAGAACAACAAGAGATCCTGTGAGCACAAGGCAGGCTTTCATGTCAGTTCCTCATGAACTCGGACCACTGTGAAAAGTGCCGCTATCAGCAAATGAGCAACAGTAATACTCATCCTCATCCTCATCCTAGAGCCCAGAGATAGTCAGGGAAGCTGTGTTTCCAGGCTTGGAGCCTGAGAAAGGATCAGTGATCCCTGACAGCCGAGTATGGACATTATAAATCAGATATCTGGGGCCATGCCCAGATGCTGTTGGTGCCAGGAGACATCATTATGCCTGCCAATGTCATTCCTGTTTCCAGAGCCCCAGGCCCTGAGGGAAACTAGTTAGGGCAGTCTGGGCCCAGAAACACAAAAAGAGGAAAAACACAACCTTAATAGGTCAGTGCTGGGACCTCAGGGGAGTCTGACTAGAAACAGTGGAACAACCCAGATGTCCTCATGGTGCCTTCCCTGGAGACCCCACCTGTGCCCTGAATAAGAGGGATACTTCTGAATCTTTGGAGAACCGAGCTTAGTGGAAAAGTTGAAACACTTTCCATGTATTTCTGAAAGTCAGGAACTTGAATATCTATGCCTTGTTTGTCCAGAAGATAAAGAGCTCCTGATACTCATGGTGATGAGCTTCTGGCCCTTCTGTGTTTCTGCTCTGCCATGACCGTGTCTCTGTGAACATTTGAGGCAGGGCCCCCTTTTTTTATGCCCTCTGCTGGGGTCCTTCTGAGAATGTCTCTACTCTTAGGAAAGAGTCACTGTCCACCCCAGTGGAAACATCTATTGTGAGTTGGTGGTGGCAGAGGGCTCTCATCCAGCTGCAAGCTGTCACCGTCCCCACCCCTACTTGTTTGTACTGGTGCATGTGCAACATCAAAACCCATCAGCTTATTTGTAAATAACTTCATTGAACACACAGATGTGCTGAAGTCCCTTGAGTTGATGGGTACCTGGTTTTCAGTGTCTCTGCTATGACATGACTGTGTCTCCTTGGGGATCCCAGGCCTGTGTTGCCCAGGAAATGCCCTCTGAAGGGTGCCCACTCTTCAGAGTCTCTATATGGTTAGGAAAGTGTTGTTGTCTATGATACACAAACACCTGCTGTTGGTGGGGAGGGAGGCAGGGTCTCCCCTTGCTGCAGGCTCATCACTGATCCCACCCCAACTCCTTTGTGCTGAAGCATCTCAACACTGGATCCCACTAGTGAATCAGTCATCTCTAACCACTCACCACCTGCACTATAGAGAAGAAGGTGTGCAGGTGTGAGGAAACCACTGGAGGGAACCAGGAGCACAGGCCAGGAGCAACAGCTGTACATCTGTGTCTGCTCTTCCTCCTTCAGCCCTTTTATCCTTAAACAAACAGCTTCCCTTTCCCCTACTCTGATTCTCAACCTAAAAGCAAAGAATAAAAATTATGCTGCCCATGGCAGGTGTTCTATGGAGGGATGAACCTGAGAAGGCAAGGGCAGGTTGATGACGAACATGTCTGTGTGCCCAAGACTGGTATTCATTATAAATGTCATATTGCTCAAGATTCCATTCCATTTTAGCCTAGAGTTGTTTTCTCAGTCACGTGTGTGTGTGTGTGTGTGTGTGTGTGTGTGTGTGTGTGTGTACAAGATTTTATTTATTTATCTGAGAGAGAGAGAGTGAGAGGGAAGGAGCAGGAGGAGGGGCAGAGGGAGAAACAGACTCCCTGCTGAGCTGTGGGGCTCTATCCCAGGACTCCAAATCTTGACCTGTGCTGAAGGCAGATGCCTAACCAAGTGTGCCACGCAGTTGCCCCTCTGTGTGTGTGTGTGTATGTGTGTGTCCCTCTCTGTGTGTATGTCTGTGTGTGTGTGTTTCAGTTTTCTTGACTTTCTTCCTTCTCTAAATGAAAGGCTAAAACAATAATCTTCACTGGTAGGTACCACACTGGCAGGTAAGTCAGGGGGGCCTGCAGTGCATGGGAAGCCCCCATCTGCTATTAGCAAAACCTTTCTTGTCTTTGCTCCTTAACGACCCTCTCTGAGTTTCCTAAACTGTCCACATGTGGTCTTCCTAGAAGAGGTGACCATTCACTGTAAATCAACGTGGCATACGGAGTCATGTATGCATACAATAGGCAGTAGCTACACATCACTGGAAAAACATCATGATCACAACCCGCAACAGGCAGCAGCAACAGGACACACACAGGAGAAAGGATAAACTGGACACCAATTCAATGTGGCCATCAGCTTGAGCAGGGACCCTGTGGAAAGGACGACCTGCAGGGTGGTGGTGCAAGGAATTGCACCTGCCCATTGCCAACTCCCCCAGTGCACTGAGGGCCATGTCCCTGGCTCTGTGCCTGGAACACTCTGCCCTTCCTTAGTGCTCTGGGAGATACAACTACTCAGGTGCACCTGGCAAGCCTGGGGTTCAGGCTCTACTCTTAGCTCTCCCTTCTCCACACCATGCAGCAGCACCTGGGTCTCTCCTGCCCCGGGAGCTGAGGACATATTGGTGCCTGCTGGAGTCCTGGAGAACCTAGGGCAGCCTCAGTTTCCCTCCTGTGGTCCCAACAACCCCTGCCCTGGTGCCTGGGAGGTGGGGAGGGAGGAGGGCAAGGCTGTGCCCCAAACCAGTTCCCTCTTGGTTTCCTTGCAGTAGACACGGGGGAGGCAGGGTCAGAGCCTCCCAGCCAGGACCATCAGGATGCTCAGTGGTACTAAGCACACTCAGAGGACAGTGAAACAAAGGAGGTATTTCAGAGTCAAGAGGGACATTCTCTGCTACCGCCACCCCCTCGACCTCTGCTTCTTCCACTCCCTAGGGCCCGCCATCCCCCTCGATTCCCCTCTGGCTGACACACAAGGACCCTCCCTTTGGAAGGAGGCCATCATTTGGCTGAAGCCCTTTCTTGTCAACCCTGTTGGCTTCCAGGGACTGGATGCTGATGGGAAACCTGGGAGAAGCCAAAGCGAAGGGACTAGAGCTCCTAGAGGACCCACAAGACCCCGACTGCAAACACGGTCTGGGCAGAATGCTTTGCATGTCCCCAGCAGCCTTGCCCTGGGCACCAGGTCTGCCCCAGGAGACCTGAGCAATCTCCTCTGGCCAAGCCCCTCTCCTGGGTCTCTAATGTCCTGCCTTGGTGCCAGGACAGGGACCCTGTTCTGACACCCTTTTGTCCCAGCACTGCCTAGTCCCCATTTCCTGGCCCCTCTCCAACTTTGCTGCATGGAGGGATGTTAGCAGACACAGTGGAACCTCCTCTAAAAGCTTTTGAAACTCTTTTCCAGTTTTCCCCCTTTTCTACTCCCTATGGCTCAAACTGACAAATTTCCATATTAACATCAGCATTATCCCGTTTGGGTTACATTTAAGTTAGGAAAACAAGACACCGCCATTTCTCCCTCTGCATACCACCATAATCTCAGGGGCCCTGGAAAGGGTTAGATGGTCCCATCCCTAGAAAACTGAAGCACAGAGAATAGATTGGGGAAGGCACTGACATTTGATGCAACATCAAACCCATGGCGAGTTTCCTATCTTTCCTTCAGGGTCCCATGGCCTGGACAAAACACAATGCAACAGATGGGAAAAACATCATCCCTTTTCCCCAATAGGAGGGTCCCATGGATGAAAGAGCTCTTGGGTCTTCACCAGGACTGGGTAAACCACAACCAAGCCCTTCTACAAATGCATGCCCTCATTGCCCCATGGTGCCCTCCCATGGTGCAACCCAAGGAGCAGTGAAGATAGCTAAGTGGGATCAGGAAATCTCTCCCGTGTTCCTCTACTCCAGCTTCCTTGCCCTCCCTGTTCAATACCAGGCCCCTGGCCCCTCCAAAGGCATCTCTTCCTCCTGCTGCTGCTGTTTTCCTGAATTAACCCAGCAAGGAGGGTCATCGTTCTTTTCCCTGTAATTCCTTTAATATCGCTAAAAGATATGGACTTCTTTTTAAATTTTTTTATTTTTTTAAATTTGAATTCAATTAATTAACATATAATGTATAATTAGTTTCAGAGGTAGAGTTAAGTGTTTCAGAAGTTGCATATAACATCCAGTGCCCTCCTTAATGCCCATCACCCAGTTACCCCATCCCATTATCCACCTCCCTTCCAGCAACCCTCAGTTTGTTTCCTGTAGTTAAGAGTCTCTCATGGTTTGTTTCCCTCTCTGATTTTGTCTTATTTCATTTTCCCTCTCTTCCCCTCTGATTTTGTTCTGTTTCTTAAATTCCACATATGAGTTAAATTGTATGATAATTGTCTTTCACTGATTGACTCACTTTGCTCAGGCAAATAACTTCTAGTTCCAACTGTCCTTGCAAATGGAAAGATTTCATACTTTTGATGGCTGAGTAATATTCTATTTTATATCTGTGTGTATGTACACATTTATAAACCACATCCTCTTTATCCATTCATGTGTCAATGGACATCTGGGCTCTTTCCATCGTTTGGCTATTGTGGACATTGCTACTATAAACACTGGGGTGCAGGTGCCCCTTCGGAGCATATTTGTAATTTGGAATAATACCTGGTAGTACAATTGCTGGGTCATAGGGTAGCTCCATTTTCAACTTTTAGAGGAACCTGCAGATTGTTTTCCAGCGTGGCTGCACCAGCTTGCGTTCCCGCCAACAGTGCAAGAGGGTTCCGCTTTCTCGGAATCCTTGCCAACATCTGTTGTTTCCTGACTTGTTAAGTTTAGCCATTCTACCTGGTGTGAGGTGGCATCTCATTGTGGTTTTGGTTTGTATTTCCCTGACGCCAAGTGATGTAGAGCATATTTCATGTGTCTGTTGGCCAATTGTATACACTCTTTTGAGAAATGTCATTCCTCTCTTCTGCCCATTTCTTGACCGGATTATTTGTTTTTGGGTTGTGGAGTTTGATAAGTTCTTGATAGATTTTGGATACTAACCATTTATCTGATAAGGCATTTGCAAATATATTCTCCCATTCTGTACATTGTCTTTTAGTTTTCTCAACGGTTTCCTTTGCTGTCCAGAATACATTTGTCTTGATGAGATCCCAAGAGTTCAGTCTTCTTTTTAGTTCCCTTGCCTTTAATCATGTCTCACAGGAAGTGATTGCAGACAAGGTCAAAGAGGTTGCTGCCTGTGTTCAAGGAGGGTCATCCTGATTACAGCACGATAGAGAGGAGAGTAAGTCAATGAGAATTCAAGTGTCCTTTCTCTAGGCCAATCTCCACTGGTGTAGGAGATGGAGGCATGTAAAGTGAGGATTTTCTTGAGAGTTGTGGTCATTGCACTAAGTAGGCATCTCCTTCAGCCTCTGTTCTCCTGTTGAGGAGTTTGAAAGAGTTACCTTCTGGAGTCATATCACACAGAGCAGAGGCTGTGACTCTCCCCAGACAATTCCGCAGACAGTGTGTCTGTGGCTCACAGGTATTTGGACATTCTTCATCCTATCCCTTAGTGTATATTGAAAGGAATTCCCACTCAGAGCTGTGTGTCTTCTGAAGCAAACTCTTTTCATACACAAAGGGATTTTTGACCTATCATGTTTTCTTTTTTTATAATAATATTTTTTATTATATTATGTTAGTCACCATACACTACATCCCTGGTTTTTTTATGTTAAGTTCGATGATTCATTAGTTGCGCATAACACCCAGTGCACCATGCAATACGTGCCCTCCTTACTACCCATCACCAGCCTATTATATTAACCTACCATGTTTTATA